>NW_019211458.1:4463127-5120702 GCF_002443255.2 Varroa destructor
TATAAGAAAATAATATTTTCTTGCCTAAATAAGATTACTATGTACACATTAATCTACAGCGGGAGGTTTAAAATGACTGTATAATCTTTAACTCTAGCTGTCCTCCAGTCCTTTAAAAAACCAGATTGCTTGAAACATCATAAATAATAGAATTCATTCAGGGAAATGATCGACGCCCAATGCTCCATTTTTCAAAATAGCAAAAAAAGACCTAGACTTCAAGAAAATTATAAGCCCATAAACATCGTCTTTCTAGCTCATAGATACGACTTCAGGAGAAGATTTCATCTCCAAGAGAACAGCTTATAAGGAACTTTTTCGCAGTGGGAGAATTTTGTCGTATTATCTTTTTGAAACAAGGGCCTCATCAATAATGGTTTTCAATAGTATGGTAGCCACCCCGGTAGAGTAAACATGGTGCACGGATTATCGCTATTCGCAGCAGCGGACCCGATTCGGTAGAGTTTTGGCCTGGTCACATGGGTCCTGAGGCAGCCATCTTGTGTCATCGCTCTCGGACCCGACGAGTGTCGACAAATTACGCAATATAATACCCAAGTTTCACCGGTAGCTACTGGACGGTTCGGCCAGCCGTCAGACAGCGGATGTGACGCTTCGGCGTGTTCTTAGGAAGGCCAACCGTACCCGAACGAAGTTGAACATTGATGTTATCGTACTAGGAATAATTTGTTAGCCCGAAGTAATCCATTTTATGATGGAACACCGTAGCTTTTAACTGCGGCAAATAATTTAAACTGATTCTTATGTCTTGTTATAAGGCTATATATTTCTTAAATGGTTTGTAACCTTATTTGTAACTTGGATGAGTCTTAATGGTGCTGTGTTTTGTTTTGAGCGCAGGTGTGCCATATATTATGCAACGAATAGCCTTGCTAGTCAAATTTGTTCTGTTGTTCAGCGAGTTAAAGAGAGAGCGTCTAAAGACTGAAGCCTTGAAAACGTTGCTTTTGAAACGGTGTTGTTAAGAGCTCTGTGAAGACTCACGGAAGATGATACCCGATAGCTATCTTGTAGAGCACGTTCATTGCCTCCATACGCCAGACCATTTTGGGGAGAAACCGCGAGCTGAGAAATAATAGAAGCGTAGTTTCTTTGGCGGTCAAAATTGAAAGAATTTACCGGCTATGATATTGCGGCCTGGACTTTTTAGGAAGTAGTAGTAAAGAAAAAAAGAAAGCAATATCTCCAGACTGTTGGACCTGAGAAAGAAACTTCAACATCTTT
The DNA here is from genome assembly GCF_002443255.2 of Varroa destructor. Lineage (NCBI taxonomy): Eukaryota > Metazoa > Arthropoda > Arachnida > Mesostigmata > Varroidae > Varroa > Varroa destructor. Next base: position 4,464,373 of record NW_019211458.1, read on the forward strand.
TTATTGTTTGCTGAAAGTGCACAGTAAATTGTGAAGGTGTATGACAAAATGCCAAAAAATTTCTAGTGAGCCTGGACAAATGTTATAGGACATTGTAGGTCGAGGACCGAGTTCTTCATATTCTCATTCGCACTCTTCACGGTCCTCATATTGAGTTTCGTATGGCGAGTAGGATGATCACAAATGCATCTAGCGATACATATGACGTTGCTTGCGTATGTTTGAATGCATTAAAGGAAAATGGAACTCTCTGTCGAAGCGTTGGCTTTGACAGCGATAGAAAATGCGCATTTGAAGAACTTTTCGATTTGCGAACTAGTTAGTTTAAATCGAAGATTACTAACGGGAAAGGAGGTGAAGAAGATCTTGTACGAAAAACAACTACATTTTTGGGGGGTCAAGACACGTTCTCGGCGAGACACGTACGCATTAAAGCTGCAAAGGCTACTAGAAATATAATGAGCGTATGAGGGGCAGATGAGCAAGACTACGAAACCTGAAGAAGGCCTAGTGGAAAAAGACTGGAGATATATTAAAATTTAGATAATAGTGTATCGTAAAAAGAAAACTGAGTAAAGGAGTCACACTGTTTTGTTGCCGTCATCATGAAACAAATAGTTCTATGTAGTGAGTGAAACCACTAAACTTTGCTTCCTGCTTCGCGTAATACTTTCTTTACGTCCTAATTCAACATCGAATATAACAATTTATTTATTCGAATACATCTTCAAATTATAGCGTTCAATCCACTTCTATCTACATCTGCTAATAATCTGCTATTTAGTTTAGGATTTTCTTCTAGTTATTGTTCACAATATAACACAATTGCTTACGAAGTCATAGATTGCTATTCGCTCTAAAGTTACTTGATTCGTCAGTAGCAGGAGTGCTTTGATTGATGAAGCTAAAGTAATATTCCCCAAACAAGTTATAATTTTAAATATACAAATGCGAGCGTTTAAGAACGCAATTAGAAACATGGAAAAAAATAGGTAGGATAGTAATGTAGCCTCTGAAAAGATAAGTGAGACTTTATCAAAATCAGAAATATTTCTCGTTTGGTCCTGAAGAGCAATAGACAGATACTAGGGTTCACTCATACGGGTGTCAGCGAGGCTGCTAGAGCTTACAAATGCGCAAGTCAGTGCAGTAGAACAGACTTCTCAAGTCGTAGCTGATGCTCACGAGAGCAAGATGCTAGAACGTCGGGCCGCTTCTGTTTAAGGGTATAACACGTGCATCAAGAAACCGGACGCTAATATAATATTGTCGATCAGACGAAACTTTTAATTGTTTTAGATCAATTTAAGAAGTTTTTTCATGCATAAATTTCTATGAGCGGTTTCCAAAACATAACGTTCTGCGGGGTTTATTGTAAAGCCAAGTTGCAAGAGCAGTCATTGAAATGCCGCCGACAGAAACAGCTTCTCAAGACACGTTTCTATGCCTTATCAGCTGCCAGATTTTGTTGAAAAAAAGTTGACAGCCAAAATAAAACAGAGGCCCCTGACATAAAAAAATCTTATAAGCGAAAAAGAGAAAATGACCACAAATGGTGAATATTTATCATCACTAAATCACAGTAAGCAAAAAATTGTAGACAGCAAGAGTAAATGTATGTTTTGCGAAAATCGTCACGGGTCAGCTAACTGCAGAGATAAAAACTTAACTGTAAATGATAAAATCAAGTTGAAGCACGTAATAAATATCTCTCAAATAGCCATTGGGCCAGTGTAGGGAAAGTTACAACGCTAGTTTTCTAAAGTGGATCATTTGCCAACATCGTGTAGAAGATCAATTACAGGTAATTCCATTGACTCTGACTGTCAGCAACGCAGATTTATTACCTAAGGAACATTATTGCATAAGGCAACATTTTCCAAAAACTAGTTTTCTATCAGATGGAAATATTCGAAGAAGCTTCGTTAGTTGTAAGCTAGCTCATAGTAGTATAGCAAAGCTAATTAGAAATGACTACGTTTATCTTGCCAAGAAAGATTGGCCATTGTAAATGTAAGGCCGTTATCGAAAAATATATAGTCAGTTGAGATAATAGCTTATAAAATAACTAACAATGTAATACCGGCGCCATCAGGCCGACTGTATTGACTAATGAGCAACACAACATTAGGCGAAAAAGTAAAGATGTAGTTGATATTAAATTATTACTAAATATATTCGACTCTTGAATAGGTGTATCTAAAAAGCCTATTTAATTATCGAGGTTCATCTTAACCACAGAACATTTTTGGCACTCGATTGGTTTAAGGATCCAAACCTTTTTTTCGGTGAGATACTCTGCAGAATGACCGCTATTTGTCTGAATGGTCAATCTAACACTACTACGATTATTTGCGAACGTGCCAAGCTATATATAGAATTTTTTATTATTTAGAATTATCTATAAATCTGTGAAAAAGTAATTCAGGATTTATATATGGATTATATTTTGCATATTATACCGGTGAATATTTAGAGAAAACTGTAGCCATTTCATAGTTTACGTCGTTCGTACCCTTAGAAACGGAGTTAAGGAAATCTTATATGGATGCGTATCCACACGCTACCTTTTGGAAGGTTCGAAATCAAGCTTCTAATTCTAAAATAAAATTCTCAAAAAATAATCAAAATTAATGAATAATAATAATAAAATTTAACAAAATATATAGTAAATTTAACACCTGACACATGGAAGGCTCTAAATGTTTCACGCTGGGAGGAGGAAAATATCGTAACGTTCAATCCAGATGCAATATTCGACTAAGGCGGTAAAGACCATGCGGGCTCTAATAGATACTGCGCGTCTTTACTATTCATTACTATTAGGCTCTATTGTTGCCATTCATGATAAATTAAAAATTGATTCTCCAAGAGGCGCGTTTAAAAAGTAAAAAAAGCTGAACACTAATGTTCCAACTGATCTGAATAAGCAGTGGTTATGATGATGCATTGAATTAAAAAAATATTTGTTTGTTCGAGGTATCACGTTGTTTTTAATTGGAAGGGACGTTACGTTTAAGGAAAAGTTGGAAAATCTTTGTCGATGCAGGCGACCAGGCTTCTACAGCAGTGGTGTACTTCGCAGCTTTTCGTGCTCATGCTAAACCCATAGTTCATTTAGCGCCGTCAGAGACAAGCCTTGCACCATTGAAGCAACCCGACAATATCACGATTCGCCCAAAGAAATTTATAGATACCGTTTTAGTAGCCAAACTGGTACTGCGCATGAAGGAATATTTCCAATTAAAAAATACTGAGCTATTCTTATGGTTCGAAATAGTACTGCATTAATTTCATTCCAATAGGTCTCAAAAATTGGGGTCTTTTAATTAGAGACCATCTTTGAGAAATCCTGAAGGATACTTCACCATTTCGATGAAGATATTGTTCAGGGATCGCGAATCTGGCAGATCTGCTATCCAGAGAAATTCAGATGCATAAACTGGCTGAACCATCGTTTCGGAATGACGAACTGGAAGCATATGAGAGTTTCCGAAGCATTAACCTTATTTTGTGTACAGCAATCGACGCTTCCAAACGTTGATAACGGCAGTTTAATGTAAGTGGGAAACCGCTTTTAGCTCGAGGACCTAATCATGCGAGACTCGCCACCGTGTCTTGCTAGCAAAAGACAAACCCACTTACGCGATTATGCATGACGGTTAGGTAATTACCATGTATATGAAAAGTGATGTAGTGATGAGAAACGTAAGGGTTTTTTGGATGCGTCAGTTGGCTAAGTCGTTGATGCAAGAAGAGCTGGCTGGATAGTACCAAATTTTCAGGCATAGCCGAACAATCTTTATCAGCTTACAATTGCAGTTTTATTTAGATCCTTCAAGACAACAGAACAAAAAACTCCGAAAGGAAAGTTGGGATGGCGATTTTCACATGTACGACATTCCGATTTGTTCATTTAGAGGTAGCCGAGAACTCGCTTGCAGCAGTATATTTGTGGGCGATTCAATACTTCATTGCGAGATATGGTGTCTTGTCAGAGGACTCTGTAGATTTCGAAAAGGCTGATCAATATCTGTCGATAATCTATCAATAATGAAATATCACAGGGTTTTTTCGAAAAAAGGAACTTTTTAAATTTAATTAACCCTGTTTTCCTTGGTGGGAGGTTTTTATGAATGGTTGATTAGTTTATTTAAACGCTGTTTCAGAAAATATATGGGTAGTCAAAAGTTAGAACTCTAATCTCATGACTATTTTTTATGAAGTTTCTACAGTTATTAATCGGAGGCCGTCATATAAATGATGGTCAATCCCTTATACATCTCTCTCCAGCAGCGTTTCTATTATCAGACATTTCTGTAAATTTTCCCGGAAAAAAGTGGTTGTTGTAAAAAGCTTAGTGGTTTAATAAAAAAGGAAGAGCTTTTCAGAATTTCTGAAAGCGTTAAAGAGAAAAACATTTATTTTTTTGCGAATAACACTCCAGAGAAGTAGCGACACAGGAACATTATTAGATCAAAGTGACATGATCCTCGCCATTACCAAAAGCGAATCAGCATCACCAAAATACCTAGTTGGAATGAAACACGCAGAGCCTATACTATACACCTACGTAATGGTAATTATATCAATCGAGTAGGTAAGCTCTCGCTAAAGCATCTTAGACTCTGTCTTAGGTACTTAATTTTTAGTATTAAAAATTTATTGAAGTTATTACTGAATTATCCGAGGAGAGTTTTTCCGCGAAGGAGACGAGTACCAAGATAAGTAATTACCAGGTAACTTGTAAATTTGGCTAAGCTATAAATTTAGAGGTCTGCCTTGTTCGAACAGTTCTCTGTTCAGTTTTACCTGCCTGTTTCAGCTGATGTTAGTAACTGAAAGTTACAGCGATTGGAAGAGAAAAAGTTTTCACTACGGTATTAACCACGGATTTGCTAATCATCGCTCGTATTAAGTGGCTAACAATTATAGTCTAATCTCATTGTAACTGTTCGAGCGGAACCGTTCGTCTAGGCTGGGTTATACCATAAGAGCATTAAGCTTCAGTGTTTTGTGATGAGCGAAACTTCTAAACCTTGTTTTTTGCTTCGATTAGTACTTTCTGTGTTTTCCGATTCAATGTATAGTTAATTAATCTATTAATTTCATACTTCTTTAGCATACTTGTCCAGTATTAGTTAATCTGCCACATAGTTTAATTTAATTTCATGCTCCCTTTCACTATTTCTCGTTATACCTTTTGTGATACGTAACCATTTCTCTCAGTGAACCGACATCTATTTTGTGATAGGATCTCAGCAACAAAGGTGCGTGTTTTAGCCTTCGTATGTTTTCTTATACAGATCTATATTTCGCTATTTTTGACAACGCGATCACAATCAGTGTTGTCTCATTTGAATGCAAACCGTAGGCGTAACAATAACATGGGTAGCTGAGTAACGAAGTTGATTTAATGAACTAGCCAAGAGTAGACGATATTATGGCAAATTAAATCAGTGTATTTTGCTTTTCAGCTTCTTCCTTCTGGTAACCACTAATGAAGGAAGGTAAAAAGTTTTCAATATCAATGACATCTTTTTCTTTTTTCAAATAAAACGTAAATCCATTTGAATCCATTGGAAAAGGTTATTTTAAATAATTTCAAATAATATTAAAAGGAGCATTCGAGAAACACCAATGGAAGATAGCTTTAGTTATAGTTTCTAAAAGTTCGAAAAAAAAGCACAAGTAGCATGTAAAGATGCTGCTGAAAAGGCTTAATACGAAAAAAGCGTCGATGTAAAGAGAAACCCTAAAGGGAGCACATAAGGTAAAGCCTGTCAAGTTGTAAAGGCTTAATTCAGGTGGAAGCCAAATTGTCTATGTTACGTTATACTGATATACCGTCTATACCTAGTCCACAAGTGAATTTTCCAGACGTACGTTTTAAGCTACAAAACCTTCGACAGGGTAAAAGCATTTGTGTTGGACCACGCAGCCATATTCAGTGGTAATAAACTACGTGATTGAGTGCAATATAAAGGAATTTTATTTGAAAGTGAAAACTTCGATTTTTAGCAGTAGAACAGGTTGGGGGGAGAGGGAGGCGTTTGACTGGAGATTCAAAGGTTTGCTCAGAGCATTGCTCCTTTCCTGTTTGCGCTCTTGTGAAAACGTTGAGGCGACTGATAACCTGTTCTTTTGGAATACGGAACTCTTTTGCTGTCTTCTAACAAGGCAGGGTAGGTCGTCTCTAGCGAAAACTCAAACTCGAAGCGACGAACACCACGCTTTACGTGTGCTTAAGGTCATTCTTGGAGATCGAATGGTGAAGCGAAATAACGACAAACAGCACCAGAGCAACACAATCCTGTTCATCGCAACAAACGTAAACAAGTTACAAGGGTCCATTTAATGTACACTGTATTTAAACTGTGAGCAGATAAAATACTACATTTAAAAGCAGTTTTTCCTGACAATGTAAAGAGTAGGAATCGAGATACATAGGTATCAACAAGCGGCTGTAGCATATCTCAAGGGTAAACCAATAATTATTGATGAATAACGACAACAATAAATGCGCTCCAAAACATAGCTTGTACGACCCTTTTGACCGATTGAGCTCTTGTTGGCCTTGATGTAGCTGGCTTTCTCCTCTTAGCCTACTCTTTTTCCACTGCTTACTTTCAACATAACTCTACACCTAAATTTAGTCAATGGTCACAACCCGTCGCATACTTTTTTCGGTGTAGTTTTCTATAGTTCCAAATACTTGCTTAAAATACAGGAGCCTAATGCAATACTATTTTTCTAAGAAGTGTCAAATATTTGTCAAATGCAAATTCAAATGCGGTATTTCTCCGCCATCACACTTTTCTTTTGCTATAAAATTATTTAGCTTAGCTATCGCAAAACATCTCGCAGGACATTTGGAGCTTTCTTATGCTTGAAGCTCGTTCGACCACACCTAAATGAACGATAAACACCGAACACTAGGGAGATATGTGACTTAAAGTCTTCTGAGTCAATACCAAATAGCTTAGCGCATCTTAACAGAACTTTTTCTGCGAAAGCGATTCAAGGACAAAACCATCGCGAGGTCCGCTACGGAAATTGGTTTAATGCTACATACTTTGGAAATATATAACAATTCTATTACCGAAACAGCTAGGTAGGTACGTTGAGTGTACAAAATGAGCACATAATCTTCCGTGAGCATTTGCCTTCTTTAGATGAGGGTCGCAACGAGAAGGACACTGAACTCTGTAATTTTTTCCAATAAGGGATTTAAAGTACATCGCTCTAACATACAAAATAGCATACAAAACCGAACATTGTATTTTAATTACGAATACACATTAATTACACACAAATAGCGTTCATTTCATTCAAATGCTCACGGCTCGTAAAACACCAAAAATTAATCTGAGGCATCATGTTTGCATCTACAACATTCTATTCTATTCTAACAATTAATAATCATTATTCAGAATATTTATTGTTTTTGTTTTGGGAAATAACGAACTGAAAAATCCTTGAAAACCTGGTACTTAAAAACGTCTTGAACACAATCATGATGCCAAATCTGTACAAGGCCACAAACACAAAAAGTATTTTTAGGGAACGCAAAAAAGTATTCGTTGTCAAGTTCTTTAGTCTTTCTTGCGATCTGTATAATGAATTTATGAAATATTTGCAGATTTTCTACAGCTGGTGCTCATACATAAATTAGACGATTGCGCTATCTAAGTCTCCATCTCCTTTTGTCCTGTTGTGAAGGTGTAGCTTCATTTGTAGGGCGAACATTAACTACAGAATTACAAGCATGTATATTTTACATCTATATGTGTATTTTTATTCGCCATCTCAAATAGAGATTATTTTATAGAAGTTAACACAAAAGTCATTCAACAGACATGTACTGTATGCAATAAACGCATTTGTATATAGATGCGAAATGAAGACTCTTAAACAGTTAAGACTTTTGCCTTCTACTTAATTAGAAAATAATTCTATTTAAGATTACGGCGCAGTTTGCTAGAATTTGACAGTTCCATGTTATTTACATACGATCTAATGTAACATCTCACTGTTCCCTGTATCACTAATATAATTCATATAAAAATCATGTGCGGAGATGATCACAGGTTAGCCGTTGATGCCGAAGTCTGGTGCGTAAGAACCGGCACTCCTGTTAATATCAACATGCACAATAGCCCGCGGACACACACACTAACCTTTGGGGCCCAATTAGATGTTGGATGAATCTTTATGTTAGGCTTTCTGTCCGTAAACACGATGACATGTAAGGCATTTAGGGCATTAGGAATCGGACGCGGGTAGGTACATCGTCAATGGTCAGCTGCAGCTTAAGCCACTTTACTCGCTTCGCTTGGCATTAGTGAGTGAGCTCGTTAACAAGCAACAGCGCTAATTAGGGCGGCTTGAGGACAGCTTCCTGTTGTCTTTTCATAGACTCGTTTGGCCCTGTTAATTACAGTATACCTATGTACGTATAATAGTAGATTGAACTACATAAGTGTATTTCAGATCATCACAATAACATTTTATTTATTGCATTTATAGAAGGCTTGAAATATACTACCATGCCCTATCTGAAAAGCAGTGTGAATCCACGATAACTGATCAGCATAGAAGTTCCTTTGTGTTATCATTTTTAGCTGGGACTCTGCCATTCTCTCTTTACCGACACGGGCTCCTACGCGACCGTAATGTCTTTTGGTGAACGTTATGTAAGCCACTTGTAGAATCAATGTATAGTCATAAATAAAAAAGTGTAATTACATACGTACATATCTGTAATTACACTTTTTTTTTACGTACATACCTAGAAGTTCGGAGTCTAACGGGGGCCTCTAAATCTGGATACTTGAATTTTGATAAGTTAGATTCTAAACATCTAGTTTTTCAATTGTTTTTTTTTTGTAACGCTTTTTGTTATTTTTATGTGAATAGGTTTTTGGAATTACTGGTTTGCCATAGAACTCAGGACTTTTCCTTACCTAGTCTTATTGGGTTTTGTTCGACTTAGCTAAAGTTGCTCTAAAAGACCCACAAAACGACATGGTAACCACTTACCAACACTAAGATTTACTATTATTATTATTATTAGCGGTCCGCATGATCATAATTACAATGGCAATGCTCCCACAGATACACCCGAATTATGTCGCCTACTAGATCCTTTAGTTTAGTGAAAATGAAATATTATTGGGGAAACCCCAAAAAAAATAATTTTTGCTTACAGTCTCGACCGATTCCCGTGCCTGATTCAATATGCTCGAATCGCATTAAACATCTATTCATGTGAGTCCTTTTAGCGCAAGCTTTGCTTGGATTCTAGATAAGCTTCATGGATCACAATAAAAAAAAAGTCAACTAATTAACCTAAGCTAATTAGATACCCAAAGTTAAATTTCTACGATTCAGGAAGGCCTGAGCAAAAGTTGTTTCTTAAGGAAGGATAAGGAAAAAGGAGTGATATACAAAAGCAAACCTATAATGTGACTGAGATGTTTATGTAGCTCTTACTTGCGAAAAAGAGTTGAAATATATCCACAAAACATTGTACCTATCTTTTTAATAATGCTCCTTAAAGTAAATCTAGACTTAAGGTAAACCCAGCTGTGGCTCAGGTACATTTGAGCTCTTAAGCTATGTTCCAGTAGTTTTTATAACTTTATTAATCTCAAAAACGTCCGGGTAGGCATTTACACATTTGGCACCCCTAGTCTTAGAACCGGGAAATTAGATAGTTGCCTACTAGAAAAAAACCTCCTTCCTGAAAAAAAAGATGAGCCTTCCTTGGATATCCTTGTATTCCACATTTATGTATTACGTGTTATGAATACACATTTCATCGTACTAGTTTAAAATCTTTCGTTCCTTATGGTGTCATTCCAGTTAGGTTGAATTGAAAATTGCTGTTCTGAAACGAAATAGATATTACCTTTTTTTAGCAAAGATGATATTTTCATTGTTCATTCATAAACGCATATCGATAATCTGTGAAAATGAATTTGCTTGCTTAAACTCGGTTGTACGGCCATAGTTAATAGACAGTAATTCAACAAGATTTTGAACGTGGAATTGTTGTAGTCTGGTTGCTGTGAGTACGTAGAAGCCTTGTTTCCCAAAACAGAAACAACGTAAATTGACATTTATGGATATAGGGGTGTCAGTTCGATATAGTAACGATGACCGCAAGCTTTCAGTCATTAAGTAATTCCTTTCTGATGTTATCAACGAAGGTATATTCCTCTGATAAAAGCCCGATTCTATATTCTTCAACATTTGCGGCAAAAATGCAAGTTTTGGCTTATAGTAGTCAGTCGGAAATCCAAAAAGCATATCCTCCTGATTCTTTTTTCATTAGGCATCAGTCAGAATGAGATGCCTTTTTTAAAGGACGTACTCAATGGTTATGTTTTTCTAAGTTGTGCGCAGTGACGATCACATTATCAAAATAGATACATACATCAATGAGATCGTTTATGATTGCATCTATGATTCGTTGAACTAAAACTTTCATGACAAACAGTAGTCTGTTAAACTAGTAAATTTATTTAGATGTATTATAAAGTTGCAAGTAGTCTTTCTGAAGAGGGGCTGTGAAAAATACTGCCCCCGTTCAACGGACGAAGATGTCTTTGAACGTCGGAAGTGGGTAGTTCTTGTTTTTAATAGCAACGTTAAGTTTCGTACCGCATTTTGTACACAAGCTCAGCTCACCGGCTTGTTCTAAAATTAAAATAGGTATCTCTTAGTCTAGATATCTGATTTCTGCTAAGGCATTCTTTTTAACACGCTTTTTGAGTTTAGTTTCGAAGAAAAGCAGCATAGTAAAAGCCACTGGCCTCATGGCGTCTGCTCAAGATATTAGCAATGTTATTGAGAAGCAGAATAAGTATTATCAGCCGTTCTGTCGGTTTCTTTGATGTACCATGCGCCTTAAATCTGGCGTGTGACGTTTAACAAAACTTGTCGGTTACACTGGTTGACTGTCGGTTGACTGGTGCCAGAAAAATATTGCTGAACTCCAGCATATAATATTAGCGATGAAGCCAAAAATCGAAGAGTGCTACCGTCTTCAGATCATTAAATTGCGGGATCTATTTGTTAGGTTCGCTGTCGTTTGGCCTAATTGTTTTCCCATCGCCAATTGCGCTATGCCGTATTCTAGGCCCCTACGTCAATATCTGCTCCCACCACAGTCGCGGACAGCAATTCTCTAGTGATTACCCGAATTCCCGACTTTTCACTGCTAGTCAAAAGACGAGCTTTAAAATCTTTCCGTCCGTCACGAGCTGAGAGCTGTTGTGCCCTCTAATGGGTTTACACCACTTAATCATGAAAAGGTATTCAACGATCGTAAAATCCATGAGTGTGATTAAGTCAAGAAGGATCAAAAATTCATCCGAACCCTATCACTCTTTCATGTCCTCGAGAACGTCTCAAACGAAAGGCTCGACAAATTCTAAGCGGGTTTTTTTCAAAACAAGCGTACTAAAATCACTTTGGTTAGCCATAATGCATATATAACTTTCATCCAATGCGTTGGTTAGACACCACTCAGAAGGCTATACTTCGAGCTCCATGCTTGTTACATCCACTCCCTTACAGCTGAAACAACATTGATGTCGTTTACTTATGTCATCTGAATGGTGACAGATATGAAGTAATCAAACAACATTTTGTGCGTATCTACAGAAATATTTCTTATGGCTTTTCGTATCAAGATTTTGCATTTCTTAACTTAAACAGTCATTTACAAAATTTCCTCTGCTAGTGTACTTTTATAGTAATAGTATAAATATATATAACCAGCCACGGCGAAGGATTCGCTCAAACACGTAGTATATATATATATATATATATATCTAGTTTTCACCTTCATGCGTTGGTTTTTCGTATCATCAAAACGTGGTTGAGTTCAACACAGCGTTAATCTGTAAATTTGTTATAGTTCACGTACTTTATAGCACTTTTTCTATTACACTACGCATATTGTTTCACACTTTTTAGGGCATGACTACAGGTCACACATTTAGTTTTAGGCAAATTAGAAACATTTTTCGAGTAACAAAATAAGCTGTTTCCTCTCCAATTGACTCGTGCATTGAAGGTAGAGATATTCTCATCGGAGAAGACTCAAAAAGTGTCGGATGATTCTATTTTACCTCAAAGATCAGTGCAGTTAAAGCTAACCTTTAAAAAAGGAAATAATAGCATTAAAAATAAAGTTTTGCGTTGTTCTGATGGGTAGATCTTTTGTTACCTTTTTGTTGTGAACATTTACTGTTGACATATATACATATATATATATATAAAAGATAAAAAATAATAAAAGAAATTTTTGGTCTTGCTTTAGAAAGAAGTGCTAAAGAATAAAAAGCAAAAACCCATGTCGTATATAAAGCTCTTTTTGTTATCTAATATTTCGTTGGTAGGTTTCGAGGTGGTTCACGCCTCATCGTTAGGTCGGTGCAAAAACAGATGGGCACGTGAGAATCAAAGAATTCTTGGGCCAAGTCGAAAGGAACACCAAGCCATTGTGGATAGCAAGAGCCCGTGCTAAAACCGCAATCATGTTCTACCACCTCGGGAAGACAAGTAAACATTTAGGCATTCGGAAAACTGCTTAGCGGACACGAAACTGCTTCTACATTGGCCATGGCAAGGATCTTTAAGTCGGAAAAAGAGTAGCTCAATGAAATTCTAAGAGGGAAAGTGCGCATGCTCGCCCTATTCAAAGGAAGCTACAGTTCAGTACATATACATAGACAAACGCTGTTTACTCTAAACGAACCTCTATTTTATACGGCGAGGTCTAGGATTATTGCTGCGAGCCGTAATACTCGGCGCTACCTACGTACGTATCTCAACATTTGGCCTAAAGCCGTTCGCTCTCTTAATTAGTTCTTCTGTAGGCACTCGGGGATTTCCAATTGATAGTCTTTCAGGGTTTACTGTAACGAGATTATGCGACGATTTCTAACATTAACGACCCCTCGTTGCAACTTGGCGCTGCCCGTTCAACTTGCTTGACGGTAACCTTTTGAAAACGCGTTAACTCTGACGCACACCGACGGTTTCTCTGCTGGCTCCTAAGAGTAGCTTTGGGTTGCTTTCAGGGTCGGCAAAGCCGTGGTTCGGGATAATGAGGCGGCAGCCGTCGTTTGAGGTAGTCCTTGCGGTACAGGCACAGTTCAAAACGAAGCTGTTTGAAAAAATTTCAGAAGAAGTGGCGCCCAGTTCATCAAAGTCCAGTGTCTGCAAAAGACGACAGGAAAGGTTTGTATATCCTGATTTACAAAAAAAAGGCTTCTTGATGGATCGATTGGAGCTACCGTACGTCTTTGAAGCCTTCCTGAGATACGTCAAAGAAGCGGGCGAAAATAATAGTTTCGTCAACTATCTTGCCTGGGCTGTTCTGGCAGATTTTCAAGGTTTTCTGGTGAGTATCGAAACCTGCAAACGTCAAGCGCGAATAAATTTGAGTCTGCGGATGGTAGCGAACGCGGGACGCTGGATAGGCCTGACCAACGTCTAGCAACCGGATGCAGATTCTTTACCCGTGGGGAGCAGGTTTATGCTAAAGATCAATACCCGAATCTAGGCATCGTCTTCGCGTAAGTTGCATAGAAGGAATCGACGATGATTCTATTGCAACAACAATTGTATTGACCATCAGAGTGATAAGATACCTAAGACTGAACAAGTAGGACGATGAGTATTCCTCTGAACATTCATGAGTTTACGATGAGCGCGTAGAGAGAACTCAGATCTTTCTGCTGGCCGGAGAGCGGTATTAAGGTGTGCCGACCAGCTGCTCGTCGCCTTTAGGATTTGTTTCTTGGTGTCTCTTAAAATCCTTTAGAGTTAAACGAATCGTTTCTTTTCGATAGCTAACGTAAACTTAAGTTTACTCGTTTGTATATTCAACCGCTTAGCTGTTCATCCCATTTCAATTTGACGCTGCGCTAACTGTAGACTACGAGTGTCGTATGCAAGGAAAATTACATTTTCCGAAGATGGCGGTTGGAGCGCTAAAACATACGTTCAGTTCTTTGAAATCTTATTTTTCGCAAATGATCCAATGATTTGAATTAACTGGAGTTTTACAACTATGTTTATCGTGCAATTAATTGAATGCATCCACTAATTTCTTAATAGTCAGGCTAAAATAGCTAAAATAAATTATAACCTAAGTTTTAGGTAAGTAGTTGTAGGGTAGATAGAAAAACTGATTCGTTCGGCAGGCATCGCTTTATAAAAGTGCAACATTCACGAAGTGTAGTTAGATATTATCACCTCATGTACATACAGTGATTAAGCCAACTGAAGGGTTCAACCTAAGCCAAACCACATACATCATTTTGGTGGCAGCAGTGGCATGGCTGGTGACATGGTTGAAATTGCAAAAGACATGCTCGAACGGCTGACTGATCGTGATGTCCCCTAGTAGTGTTTAATGAGAGGAAGGCCAAACAGTGAACGAAGTATGAGCGGTTTGCGAAAAAATGGAAATGGACACCCTACCGAGTGGCGAGGCTTACGTGTGGATATTTGCAAGGAATTATCCGCTCTAAAAGCTGGTGCAGACGAGATGCAGAAAAGCTTCGGAAAGAAGTTATGTAAATTCTTCAACCGGAAGAGGCCAGTTCGCCAAAATCGTTCTTTCGTTGCTGCAAGTAAGCTGGCGAAACGTTCAGCAAATCAGAATTTGCCATACAATTTATTTTATTTTTTTAATTTTATATCTCGACTAGCGTAAAATTAAAATAAAAAAAGTACTGTTTTTTGGAGGTAAGATCAGCCCCTTTCTCTAATTTTTTTCATTGCGACGAGGATAAGATGTGTTACTATGTTAGTGCAGGTGATGCGAGATTACATGCTGGAGGAGTCTGGACTTCCTAATAGGAGCATCGCAAGCGAATTAGGTCTGCGCTATATGGGTACTCTGAGGCTCGACGACGGCAGTGCAGCCCGAATCACTGATCAGCTTCCCAATTTGCCCACCACGACATTCTATAGTAATGCTGATTTCGCACCGCATCAATTCAATCGGCAAGCATCATTAGTGTATTGTGAGAAAATAGGAAGAAGGACGTTTTCTTGCTCAAGTAGGCTTCAATTCAAGCCTCGTCTACTCATTCTCAAACCAGTGCTTCTTTAATTTACAAATAATCTTTTAATTTTAACGTGTGTCAAGGAGTATTGGTACGTGTAAGCTTAATAAAATATCGGTCAAATATGCAATGTACATAAGATTTCAAAAGCATTACGTTTTAGGCTGATAGCAGGCTAGAAATCTCAAAAATGCAAAGGTTCAAAACAACCAAAGGTGTAAGAAACTCAAGAAACCTAGTCTCTGGAGTATGTGAACCACCCAAGTGGCAAATGATATTCTTCTTTCTAAGGTCGTTATTTTATGTATTGAACGTAGTTTTTGAGCCTGGTTTTGGATTAATTTTAATTTAGATTTTACTAAGAATCTTACACTCTAATTACTCAGAACTATTCATTCAAACGATTACGAAATTCGCTTCGTTTCACCCATGGCCAACGCCACCCGGCAATATTCGCCATTTCGGGACAGCCCCGTTTCAAGTTTTGTGCGAAGTTAACGTATTATATCGTTGTGTTACTTCGAAATTTATGAACCACTTTGGCAAATATCTTGAACAAATGAACTGAGCTATTGTTGCGGACGTCATGCTTAAACCGAATGCCTCTGAGAAAAAGTTGCGGCAACGATGCCTTTAACACTCATGCACCTTGGGCATTACCCGGGAAAAATTTTTGTCTGTTGCGATTTCGGGAGCTCTTGCTGGATAAAAATATCCGCCCGCCTTGTATGAACGCATGCATGTCAGTGGCTATTACATGCTGTAATCACAAAAGAGGTTGTAAGCTCGAGGCCGGATTTCCTTGTGCTCTTTCAATAATATTTACATAATCGAAGCATTATCTGCCATGCTTTATTTAGCTTAGCACTACCGGGTTTTCGTTAAATTTTGTGTTAAAAATTGCGGCACGATACTGTGTAGTGATCAAATTGAGAATTGGCTACATTAAATACCATATTTTTCGACTTCCCTGGATAGTTTGATGATGCTTAGCTTGAAACAAACCATAGAAAAGCTGAAAGTATTAGCTCTAACAATAAAAGATATGGTTCAAAAAGGAAAACCGCAATGTTCAATTTTTTATATGGACTCGCTAATTTTCGGAGCATATATATATGCTATATATATAAATATATTTATATTATTGTCATTTATATTGTAGGTTATCACATTTCACGTCAGGTGACCATTGATCGGTGCAATCGGGTGGGCGTATGCTTTTCAGTTTGATTTTCGGACTTCAGTAGTGTTTTTCCGACTATTTAAATTTTTACGAAGTATTCGTCACTATTCTTCACCACAACCATCAAGTTAAGAAGGATTGCAACTAGGCAGCATAAATATTTGCGCAAGATACAATGAGTGTACGCATATCAATGTGATGAATTTTGTTTGAAGTTAAAGTGGGAATACACGTGATTTATGAAGTTAAAGAGAAAAATGACTTTGCAGGTGAAAGTTAATCAATACTATCAGAATAATCAATAGAACAATTTCCATAAACTGTTTTGTTCCAACATACATAGATTTCCAATCGTTCAATAAAGTTTTGGAATATAAAGCAGCCGGTTTTACGACATTCCTGCTTCTCGAGTGTTAGAGCTCGAAGGGAAAGTGTTTGAAAATTGATGTATGTAGCACCGGTGACTGTCGATGACAGCGGAAAACTTGGCCTCTGCGAGAAACCCCCAGACGACTCGATCCCTCGTCCGTCACAAAACAACTCTGGTAGTGGGCGACAGCATTGTGGAGCCCCCTGGCCCAGTATTGTAAGAAAGGTTCTTCCTAAAAAAGCGCCAACGGCTATTCGCGTGGGGTCAAAAACGGTTATCGACAGTATTGTACGTGACGCAAATGGGTATATCGAGATGACGGACTAGTTGCGGTATTTCCATAGGCTGGTTATCACAAATGCGTGGAATTTGAAAAAGACATACCGGCAAAGCGTAGAATCTTTCGAGAAAAATAATTACTTCACGATGCGGGTTACAGCTGCACAGAATATTCTTTCCCCTGTTCGATCAGAATCGTAAAGCGCCAATTAGCATAACTGTGAAGAAAACGGCTGAAGAAAATGCCAATTGTTGGCTTTTTCCCTCTTTATAGACTGGGCGATATAGCGGAAGTCTAGAATATCTGGGAAGATCACCTACTACATTGCCAGGAGGATGGAGCTTTTAACAAGAAAATCTTAACAACAGGGACGGCCAAATTCACACGGTGTTCAGTGCTGGGCCAACAATGATCACAGTACGAGAAGCCTTAAACAGCAAACATAGTAATTTCAACCGAACTTTTAGAGCCAAGCGTTTTGCTACCCGAACTAGCTGTATAAGTAAAAGCCGTCACCAATATCAGCCGCCATCAAGAAATCACCGATAGAAAACAAAGCACCACATCGGGCTGACAGGTTTAATCTGTTCCACAATCGAGGACCTCGTACCGTAGTTCCTGGCAGCATTGATAACTGGAAGTACAGCCCCAATACATGGCACCTCCTAGCATCGTAACCTTTTGCAAGGATGACAACGGTGTGCAGCGAGGCTGTTTTTTCAAAACGACGCTAACAATTGGTTAGTTGAGCAGGAAGGGCACAGCAGCTTCGGCGGTTCTCGACTCGGAAACCTTGGATAGCTTAAACATCCTCGTGCTAACTGATACTTGAATAACTAGTCCATTTATCATGCCGCGTTTCTACTCTGTGTATTGCCCTAAATTGAGGACCAGCGAGCATACCGCCCTACCGCAAGCATTTTAGTGTTCTACAATCTTAGGATGGGCGACCTTACCATGCTTAATAAAGCATAATATTATTGCTTGTAAGTAAAGCTTGCAGCAACTTATATTCGTCAGACTGATTTGAAACGTAGCGGTGGAAAAACTCGTCAGTGTCTTGGAGCGATATCCTCTCATTTTACTTGTCGCGTAGGGATGCGCTCTATGTCTCATGCTGTCTGAAATAGGTGTCCCCAAACGCGCTAAGCCTTTTCATTACAGTTCTACAGGAGAATTTCCATGCAGACATACAGACTTTTGATACGGACAACTGTTGAAGGACTCAAATAGGAAGGCCGAGGAAGTCTAGCCAAATTGTTTTGCACGCAAACGGTTTAATGATATACAACAGGTCGAATAAATGGTGCAGCAGGCTCCAGACTGGATTTATTCGGCAGTTACAAAGTTAGGACAGATTGTCTACCTGATAAACACGGATAAAGTTCAGAAAAGTATGCAAAACGACGGTCTTTGAAACATTGTACCTCGACGAATCACTTCTTGTTTACATTAACGGCGCTTTGTACTGAAAGCGACGTATCTCCATCAGCGGAAGAAGTTCCGTCGCATACATTTCGAAAAAATAGCGCTAGGCAGTCTCGGACGTATGACCGACCAAATCGTTTCACCGCTTGTCTTTCGCAACCGCTTGCAGCTTGTTCAGCTCAAAATAACTCAGAAAAGGGCGATTATGAGCCTGACAATAGGCACAGATGGTGCAGATACGGATGAAATTGTCATAGATATTTTGTTGCTTATTGCTCTTGGTACTATCTTTAGGATGTCTGGCCAATTACTCAAAGTTGTCTAAACTTTCGTTTGAGTAACTTTCGTTTGAGTAATCCACATGATGCAAAGTGTTTTAATGGTTTTATAGTCACTCTGATTACATTTAGAACTGATAGCAAATCACAACCCGTAAGAATGTAAATGATCAGAATGTATAACAAGACCCCAAAAAGTTTCTAAAAAAACTAACCGCTGGAATTTATCTGATCCCCGATCAGCAAAAGATGCCTCAAACTGATAGTGTATTTTTTTTATTTACCAATTTTTGTATTATAAACGCAGGGTTATCATAAATGGCTTCTTGTGCTATTATAATAAATTTGTCATACAATCAGTATTTTCGTTTAAGCCCTATTTCGGATCTTCCAATTTGTGTTAATCGAATTTTCTGCGGCTTCTTCGAGAGCCGGGTGGCAATTGACAATAACGTAGATAATCGATTTCAGACAAAAGAGGACATCTTTATTCTTGGTAAGTTGTCCCGCGCGAAAAGATTGGACAATAGCTGATTTTTGCTTGAATTCCGATATTAATTGTAAGTTTACTCTTTCGTTCTTGAAACAGGACTCCGTCGTATAACAGTAGTATTTTCGGATAAACGCATTTTTAAAACCGAGTACGAAACAGAAACGACTAATCGAAAAAAGTCTGTTTAGGCGGTCATTGTTGCTCTTAACGATTGCTCTTCGTAGTGACCTCATAATGTTAATGCGAAATGTGATTTGACACATACATGATCATGTAAAAACCTAATTATCAATCCTTATTTTCCCTCAAGTCCTACTGCATAAATATATGGGAGGCGAGCTGTTACTCTGGAATTAAGCAACCTCAAGTTTTACAGACTGATGCCCTACTTTTCATCTCCAGAACCCTCAATGCTCGTCTGTCATAGACTCCGCCTTTGCTTCTTAGCTTTTCAATCAATTCTCTCGGTTAGTCCTATTGGCCTTGTGCATCAACCCTCACTATTAGCTCAGTCGGTCTACCTCCTTCTTCCTTAAACGCCGTTCACTCTCTGTACCCCCGTTTTTCGTTGTCTATTGGCACGTCGGCGCTGTTAAAGTCAATATTTTCGTTCTATTGTAATTATTTCATTTAAGCTCCCCATTACCTTACTTAAGTTAGGCTGTCAGGTTGTTTTGATTCGTTCTGTCCGTTACCCTGTTAGTTGTACTGTGTGATTAACCTAGAACGGATCCAATGACATATACAACCTACCTTTTGCTCCCTTTAAAGCAATAAGATACCGGACAGTCGGCATGACCCGTGCTTTTGGTGTTTTACACCTTATGAATACACAGCAAAGGTTTTCATATACGTTTGTTTTCTGCTCCATTCCAAAAGCTTTGATACATACATTATGTAAATCTGCAAGGTGGTGCCACTGTAACGTTTTTAGAGAACACTATTATTGCTTCGCCATGATAAAAGCTCATTTTATATTTTAGCGTGAAATGAATTTTTTCAGACGTGTCTTTTTATTGAAACAATAAAATGCTTGGAATAAAAGTCTAGCTTACACATAAAGAATTACGAAAATTGTTGAATAACCAGCACTTACAGATTCTCATTAACTTAAGGGTATAAAATTCCTTATTAATGACATAGAAAGGTTTAAGCTTAAAATATCTTAACATTTTCTTTAACTGAACATCAAATATCAACTGTAAGCCGCTAAGTGATAACTTCTGAAGAAAAAATTTTCTAGTAAATTTTATTTTTAAAAAGTTGCGTAAACTAAGCGCACGCTGGTCACGGCTTTTGCCATAGTGTCCAACATAACCCCAAAGCTAGAAGCTCTGAAAAATTTTAGACCGAGCTTTGGCCCAAACAAATTAGGTAGTAGCTTCTCAAAAACCAAATGGTTAGGATCCTATAAGGGAATATACGCTTTTGCAGAACTTCGAACTCGCAAGCTAATGCACGTGTAAATAGCACTTCGTGATAAAAAAAATCTTTACTTACATTTGATACTGGCTCAAGAGCTCTTTATACATCATCCATGATGATCAAATCATAAACTTTCACTTTTAACGACAATCCAGGTATTTAGTCAACCAGGCGGCCACTGCGGTTACCAACATGTACTTCAGCGCACATTTCTGTAAATAGGACTATCCAATATCAAAATATTAACTCGTGCTGTGTAATATCAAGTAGGAAAGGGCGCAGAACTAAATAGCTTATGGGGGATTCAACCCAGGTACATTCATTTCATTATTCGTTAGCTCAGTAGTTGAGCATTCTAATCCCGTACCAAAAGATTAGTTCCACTAGTGCTGACATTGCCACTATGTGGTATTATCATTATGCATTTTGTGCTTTTGATATAATACGGTTCCACTCGCCCCTATCTTACGCTTGCACGTTCCTTTTCACCGAAACCATTCGTAGTAATGAGACAGATTCCTTACCATCTGTTGTACAAGAGGAATTCACTGGAATTCTGCGACTGATGAGGCAACCGCTACCGTGGTTTACTGACGACTATGCCTCTTAGCTATCCATATATTTATTCAGCAGGCGGCAGCAATAGCAACAACTACTACAAAAGAAC
Organism: Varroa destructor; assembly: GCF_002443255.2. Classification (NCBI taxonomy): domain Eukaryota; kingdom Metazoa; phylum Arthropoda; class Arachnida; order Mesostigmata; family Varroidae; genus Varroa; species Varroa destructor. Next base: position 4,485,592 of record NW_019211458.1, read on the forward strand.
AACGCCACCAACAATAGCAGCGACCCGTCGTGCTACCAGAAAATCCTATGCGAGAAACAAAACTTTTCACTCAGTGGCACTGCGCGTTGCCGCTGTGAATGTTCACTTTGCTTCTGTGAACCCGGCCTTAATCTAAGATGAGAAGACTCGAAAAGAAGACAATATGCAGATTTGTTCACCATGCTATTTTAACCGTCCTCGCAGCCACAAGGGCACGCGCACCCCCCACTGTTTCATGCCTGCAACCACCCTGTCTGGTAGCTGCTTACCGCACTCACATACCGCACTAAGAGTATGCAGATCTTAGTCTTTACTTTCGTCTATTTACGTTACATTGGCAAATCTGCTGTTATGATAGGCTTTAAGTAATGAGACGATTATTGCATAAGGTGAATTGTGTCAATAGACATTCTCTGTATATGTATATATATATTATAGAAGTTACAATGCTGAGGCTGTTATCATATTGGTGATAACATTTTTCAGAAATAAAAAATTTCACACACTAGTTTCACTGTCTATACATTTAGCTAAGTTGGTTATTGGGACCGTTAATTCCATGTAGGGTTTTCGACCGAACTGTCTGAGCCAGAACACTAAAATGCGATGACTCCAAAAGGTACACGCCTACTTTGTATCGGTTTGTCCTCGTCTAAAATAGTATAAAACACAAGCACCTCCTCTATTTACACAATGATAATGGTACCCAATTAGGATGGTCACACACCAGACGAAAGCATAGGGCCCATCGATAGTCAAGATCCATAATCAGATGTTCCTGATGTTGTTATGGTGATTGTCCTCGATGGAGGAGCACCACGTGCTTGCTTTCCTGTGTGAATTTGAGAACAACATTGGAAGCTCTTGATTCACTGGCAGTCCTTAGTAGAAAAAATAATTGTGACATGACTATGGCTGCAAAAACTTGACTGAACGATAGTAGATTCGAGTAATGGTTTAGTAATCGCGAGAAGCAAATCGCACGCTGCACGAATATAGTGTTCGAATTCAACATGGTTGCTCTTGGCATCAACTTCAGATTATTTGTGCTTCTTGTTATTCGCTACGCTACAGAAGGCCTTTTATATAAACTTTTTTAGTACACTTCTAACTAGAATATATCTGGCGTGTTTTGAGAAAGCCAAAATTCTGAGATTTTCTATTTAAGTCATCCCCACGAATTGATAAGATACGAAAAGTAACAGATACGTTTTTAAAAATTATCATTTAATCTGAATGATAAAAACTACATTCCTTTTCGCTTAGTTCAACGAAAGCGGGAGGTTATACTTTGATATGCTAACATAATAATCAATACGTTTGCAGAATTAAGCCCAAGAATCGGTTGTTACCAGTATCATTTGAAGTTAATTTATTATGAATGCTTCGTCTTAGTGATAGTGCCATGGCACCGTATTTGCCTACCAACCATGGGTTCGTTGAAGTGCAGTAGTCTAAATTAAAACCGGGCATAGACACACGCCGCTTCGTGGAGTACCAGTCTTCTGAAGCGCTACTTAACGAAAATCATCCGTCTTAATTTAGGTATTTTAATAGCTTTAACTTGATGAAAAAATATCAGTTGCGCGCCTTTTTACCGTAATGAAAGCTTTTTAATTAGCATTATATGTTAAGCATTATTATAAGTATTAGTGGAGCATAGTAAACTGTCGTAAGAAAACAGATGCCAAAACAATTCAGAGGGAAATGCTTATTCCTTTGGACAGGTTCTTGTTCACACTAACCGCGTATCCATGAATATCTTATTGGACTCTGTTATTCTGTTGATTTTAGTAACTTACTGTAACTTCTAAAATTTACATTGCTCTAACAGCGTATCGAGTAGGCCCCCAGATACATTCCATAAAATTATCTCTTAGTGATAATCTTACTAAATTTTGCGGCTTTTTATCAGACGAGTGCTGTGAATTAGACCTGACTAAAGTGAGTATCTCGACATTTGCATACATCTCATACTAGACAAAACTTTAGGCAAAAAAGTTCCTCATGCATTAGACATTGGCTGATAACTGTTATATCAAAAAATGAAGGAAGCTTCAAAATCAACATTTTGAAAAGGTAAGAGAAGGTGGCTATATGCGTCAGAGGTTCCTAAACGCTACCGTTAAAAAACTACTGCCGCGAAGGGAATAAAAATCACATTAGTATGTTTTTCAAAGACTTAGAGAAGTCCTATGGGTCTATAATAAGAAACAACTATTCTTTAATTTTCGAGAAGTAATCAATTTAAGACACATTCCTTGTATCTGAATTGCTTTATATATAAAGCTATATCAATGAAGAAATGAGTAAAATCGTCACACATATGTGTAAAGTTGCATTATGCTCTTTTCTATGCACCACCATAATTACAATGCACATTTTCCTCCTAACAAGTGTGAGGGAGCTTGGCATAGATGTTAGTCTTATTATGCACATGGAAACAAAACTCATGTGTTCTGCTTCAAATACAATATAATTAACTTTGGCTATTAGTACCCTTATCCTGCTCGGACGCTGTCCTTACAATACTGATACGCCACCACAATGATGACTCCGCGTATTTGTAGGTACCTCATGTTATTGAAATTCTGCAAGGACAAAGATTTTGGTTTTCCACTTTCAGTGAGGATTAATAGGACTGGCTTTATAGGCCGGTAGACAACTTATTGATATGCAAGCGTTTTCACTACCCCAAAGAAGAATTTTGAAATTCCTTTTTTGTAGTTCCTAAAGACCTATATTGCTCATGTGTTCCAGAAACTCAGCTATCATGTCCTCTAAATTGAGTTTCATCCAAATTTGCCTTGCACGCGTTCGTAAACTTGGCTTCTGATTACACCTTCAGTGCCGGTTATGGATGCACTTGTATTCAGTATTGGAGCGACACGGTAAATGGCTGTTTTGCGGACATATTGCGAAGCTTTGCTTGATATTTTGTAAGCTCTGTTGTTTTTACCACTTGCTTCAGTTAAGCGCTATTGTCCCAACTTGTTTTCTGAATGCATGCTCCAAAACGACTAGCTGCTCTAGTTCAATTAATATACATTTTCTACCACGGATAAATGTAATAAATACGATGTTTATTTATAGACGTTATGTTTACTTTTTGAAATAAATGCAGTAGGTTTTTTCACCTTCTTCTGAAGGAACAGGACATTATAATGATCTCTAAACTGTGGCTGTCAATCGCACTTGTCAGTTCATTGGAATTGGGCAATGAAGGCAAGCTCAGTCTTTTGTAGGGATAAATTTGCCGGGGACTATATCTCTTAGTTAAAACAATGTGCAGGTGTCTCCATATGGGCTAAAATAATCGTGTGCGATCATGTGCGGTCGTATCTAACTTTAAGGATAAAACTGGTCGTCAAACAACAGTATAAGAGACCAAGTATAAGCACCAAGCATAAGCAACCAAGTATAAGAGAGAACTCTACCTCCGAAGCCCGAAAAATACCGCTTTAATAATAAAAGTTCTTTCAACGTGCTGCTATGAATGCTAAGATTTATTAAATTCACTCGAAATCTAAATCGGGGCGAAGGCATAAGAAATAATAGCGAAGGCATGGTAGTAAGAAGACACAAGAATCTTGAAACAAATCAAACATGTTTTATTATCGAATATAACTAACACTTTACACCTACTTGCAAATAACTATTTTGCTATTTTATTCTAGGATGGAGTGTAACTCCATAGTCCACTTTTTCGACAGGGCTATTAATTATAGGAAGTTCCTACTTGTAGTTTATTTTATTATTTTCCTGCTTTTACTCTTAATGCTAGTTTCTTGGGTTGAACCAGGAAATGACTCAGATTATTTAATTAACGTTGCCTTTTGATCTGTGCTTTAAGAGGTCTCATATAATTGGTAATGCAGTGCTTGGACTCAAAATACTGCGTTTCATGGATGCAGTCTGGATTTTTTGAATGTCTAGATTTAATTTTTTCATGCTGTTGTATATACTGGCATTAACATAACTGAATGCGTTCAGTTGTGTAAGCGTTATTGATTTTTTTGTATGTGAGAAGGTGGGATCCACCATATTAGCGACCCAATCGAGAAACGGTCTCAAACCTAGTGCTTCTTCTAATATATCTCAACACTTTTAATTAAGCGTAATCAAGCAATTATTACATACTAAATCTATACATAAATCTACATAAGCATACTCGTTAGAATATTTACCTATTTTGTAAAGTATACTTCTATTATTTCTATTTTAATCAAGTACTTCGAAATTATAAATGCTGTCCTCGTAACGCTGATACAATACTACTACGTTGTCGTAAAGTAACCGGTCCTCAGTATACGTTCTTGAGTCTCTGGTAATATCAGCGCGATCCTAAAATACAGTGGCACGACAGTCTTCTTGAACCTTGTAATTTCTTACACATTATTGCATAAATCAACTCATATCTATGACTTATTTGTTAATATAATTATTTATTTGATATACGGCTTGAAGCCCATTTTCCTTATGATGGTGCAGCGGTAGCACGTTTGCTTACTTAAGAGGAGTGTAAAGTAATTTAGGATTGAAATCTAACGTAGACATTTCGTTTAGTGCTAGAAGGGGCCACTTGATGGTAGTACTTGATGGCAGTACCAAATGTAAAACATTTTCGGAAGTAAACCAAAACGTCTTTTCGCTTGCGAACTACGATTACTTTCTCTTTCTTTGGGTTTGTCAGGGATAATTAAAGTTGTTCCACGGCCATCAAATTCTTCATTATGATGGTATTTTTTCAACGATGCCAATCTTTCAATACCTAGAATATTTAAAATTTTCAATTAATCAGATCTAACTGCTTTATACTGAGTATATCTTAGATTCGTAAGCTATAGCTCTATATAGCGTTGAGTCACTAAAAACGGTCACGCTCTTAATTTCAATGCATGAGCATTTTGCTTACCCTTTTAGGTCTAAAACTAAACTTGCAGGGATAGCGGTATTGCCTTTACCAGCTGCAATACAGGGCAAAATAAGAATCGAGCCATGAGGCCATCTAATGCTTCATTTCCTACGTTTGAGCAGAATAAAATAATTATAGGGTTATACAAGCAGAAATATAAAACTCATTAAGTTGAAGTGTTAAGCGAAAACACCTTACCTTTACGTGACCAACAATCAGGACATTCATCAGTGACTGGTAGCCGCAGAAAAAAGCTTCACCTAACTACTTTAACCGAACCAGAACGACTTCCGCAAATCCTTTCCAAAGTCTCGCCAAAAGAAAAAATTTCCGCTTCAAATAAAAATTGAAACCCCAAAATAAGTCTCTTGCTTTCTTAACTTTGCAGTTCATAAGCCAAGTTACTATAGATATGACTGAATTATAATGCTTCGCTGTATTCGGAATATAATTGGGAAAAATATAAATCATTGTATAATGCCACAACCTTATATACAGTTGCGCAAAATTCAAATTTAGGTAGACTTTAACGGGCTGTTTGCAATAGCTGACGAGCATTCATCACCTATCATTGGTATTAGAAAGCAGGCAGTTTTTTCTAGAACCCAATACTTATCTCGGCGAAAAATAGTGCGAATCTGAGCGAAAATCAATGTATTTAGGCAGTGTCTTTACGGGCGGCGAACCATCATCGGAATTATAAACTTCTCGAGTTATCTCAAATTGACATTCTATGACATTACAAAACGGACAGAAGAAACTTAATACGAGCGAACGCTGTGCTGTATCAAGGATTGTTAATTGAAACCTTAAGTGCACGTCGCCACAAAGGTCAGATACGTGCTCTCTGAGCCGATGAAACTAAGAGATATAACCGCTGTCACTTGCTACTCATCAATGAAGCAGTAGGTCGCTTTCGATTCTTTTCTGATAATAAAATAATATATTATCGATGAACCGTAGAAATTATCGCTGGTTAACTGACGATTAGAAAAAAATTGCCTGTTATGTATAAAAGTAAATGTTCATACTCTGAAAGTTGCGCCTAGCAAAAGAGACGTCATACCACTATACATCTTCCAGAAAATTACCAAAAATGTCTACTTGTGTATTTTAAAACTTACTTGCTGAAAAAAGATCATACGTCTTTAGGTAGGTCGCAAGATCATACAGGCCGATTAACGCAGGATGCGCAGCTCAAGAAAACAACAATGTGTTGGGACAGGCACATATGGTCGCCGAACAGCTTAGATTTGAACCCGCTATATTACGATTCTATGGACCGTTATTAAGCGTAAATTCAACTATATGTATGTCGTTCGTGTCCGTTTTTCCTTCAATAACTTCGATTGCCACTTCATGTTCTATATAGTAGACAAGGCTTAATATATGGCCCTCACAATGTATTTTATATCGAGCATTGCTTGATAAAAGAGTAAGGCAGAGTAAGCTTAAGGGAGAGTAATACGGATTTATTACAATAATGTACGCTCCAAAGGGTGTTCCATATATACAGCATTTAAAATGTGAAGATGCAGTAAGTCGCAAAATAAAGAAGTCATTTATTATCATTAAACAACAGAATAATTACTATTATAAAGTGCCACTCAAAGGAGTATTTCTTATTATGCTTTTTCTAAATCGATTTTTTGACAGGAATGAAGATTAATGGATTAATGTGTTTATATATAAAATGTTACTAGAAATTTTTTTAAATTTGTGGCTAATATTAGGGGAAATACGGATGCGGAAAAATTATACGCTCTTCGATGAGGTCATTAACAATAAGAACAATAAAGAAATCGTTGTGATGATTTACACAGGCTAAATCTGTCGTTAGAAAGGCCAAAGATGCCTCTTTAATGAGCTTTTAATGAGTGTATCGGCACTGGGAGGTTTCAACCTTACGCAAACATTAACTTCAAAAAATAGAATGCGCTCGATATGAAGCAGAGGTTATGTTACTACCGTAGAATCATAAGACCAAGAATTTTTCGACCACAGTTTGTACAATCATTATCTCGATCCTGTTAACAAATTGGTAATTTTTGCATTTATAGAATAAGATAAGCCAGTTTATTTATTTAATGAAAAGCCACTATAAACGATCATTTGTCATCAGTCATAAAATCAAATGATTATTATTGTATAAAAAAAAATTTTTCCTTTGTGTATGCATATTCCGATAATAAAATAATATATTATCGATGAACCGTAGAAATTATCGCTGGTCAACTGGCGATTAGAAAAAAATTGCCTGTTATGTATAAAAGTAGGTGAATATAGATTAAAGTATAGAAGTCTAAATAAAAGTAATACGAATGACTTCATATTTTTTAAACGACATCCATAACTGAAATAACTATTATACTCTTAGTATTTCTTTTGCAATACCGTTTTACTTCCCTCCAACTAACTCAACACTCCACCAGCGTTACAGCAGATGCAACTAAAAACACCCACTAGGCAGACCAAAGATACTGTCTGCACAGATAGTACAACCGGTTCCTGGTAATATCCGCCTGATCTAATCTCAAATGTCTGTTGTACTGTTAAGGCATTACTAAAAGAATGAAGAAAGCAGTGGTAACGGCGCTGACTGGGCTGACGAGCACAAACTGATGCGCGATAATACCTAAACAAATTTGACAAACGCCGCAGATTGAACTGCGGCCATGGTCCTTGGAAAAATTGACAGGCATCGTACACTGTACGGTGCATTCGATGGCCTTCGAAGGCGCGGAACATACTTCCCTATCAGAGGGTTTGGTTGCTGCTACCTTCTTGTGAATAGGGTCTAAACGCCTTGTTGCTGTTATTGCTGCTACATTGTTCTTCTGTGAACTGCCCGATGCTACTATCGTTATACCTCCCCTTTGGATGTATCTCCTCTTCAACTATGTCGCTTTCGTCTGGACTAGCCATTCTTTACGTGCCTTTATACTCTAGAGGAACCGATCTTGCACCTGTTATTTCGATTTAAGCGATGTTTAACAAAATTCAATCACTTGAAATTCGCAGTAAAATTTACCATCCGCCTTAGAAGTTCTAACAATTTGCCCTTCAAGTACTTCAGTCCAACTGTTCCATTGGAATCCTTTGTGGGCTAGAATAGACAAAAGCGTAAGAGCAAAATGGCAGTTACACAAAGGTAGATGGAATCAATTAAGGCGCTAGTGAGGATATAGTAGGATTACAGTTAAATCGGGAATAAGCAAAAATAGGTAAACTATTCATACACAAAGAGCTCATATAAACCGCGAATTGATTGCCATTACGATCCTAAAAAAGTGATACCGGAAAATATCTCAGTATGTTTAATAATGCCCTTCCTCAGGATTCAAATAGTTTTGCTCGACAGAATCAGATATTAGTACAGAATTCCTTGTAAATAATGATGCATGCTTCGCCCAGGATACATAATAGTCGTTAGTTCTTTTAACTCTGTAGCCTATTTTTGATTAAATAGCAATTGCATTTATTCAAATGGACTCACGACACCATTATGATCTGAAGCAGTAAAAATGAGGAAATGACAGTTATACTGTTTTTGTTGATATTCTTATTTATTAAAATAAAGGAAAAGGAAACAGTTATACCTATATAAACGTATGAAGGTGTACACTGGATTAAAGCGATTATTACTACTGCAATCATAACTTGGTGAAAAACAGTAGAGTATCATTAAACTAGTTAAATAATTATGCAGAAACAAAAATTCATATACATTTATATATATGGTCTTTGGGTTACCCTATGAAATACATTTGGCTATATTTAGAATTTGATGAACAAGTCAAACACAGTCCAAGTTATACATATTTCTACAAAGCAGGACTCTAAAGGCGGAAGTTGTGAGGCACCCCAGATCAAGGATAACCCAGAGGCTAAAGATTGAATAAAAAATAAAACCCTCAATATGAGTGTGTTATTATCAGATTTCTACAAATGCTTAAAAAGACACTACGCGGTATTTTACAAACATGGTTGCAGAGTAGCCCTTTACGTAGAAAGAAGAGACAAAATATGCGAAGATTCAAATAAGTAAATACTTAACCACCTGTTCTGAGTATCGATTTAGTTCTGTTTTAACAACTTATGCCAAAGTATTCAAGAAACAGAGCTTGGGATACTAATAAATATTTGTTAACCCTAATAATTTTTAAACTCTGAAGATAGCTATCAAACAGATAATAATTTGAAGTTGAATCAAGTGTGTACGGCCGGATAGGCGCTCATTTAACATAGAAACCTGGGTCCGATAAATTGTCGAACCATCAATAACTAAAAGAACGCCAATAACCGATACTATAATGGCTTACATCAGTGAAAATAAAAAATGCGATAAGAGTAGACAAGCAAAGAGTTAAAAATACCTTGTTAGGGATATTATAATGCACATCTTTGGAAATCATTAATCACAATTTTTTTGTAATAGTTTTTTCTTGAAACCGAATGACAGGTGGCTATAACAGAAAAATTTAGCTCAAGTAACACCACCTTATTAACGTTGTCACACTATAACAAGGACCACTATTACCTTAATAAAGGATGTAATCGTTATTATAATTATAGTAATTTATCGCTTCTTCAGGGTTCGCTTAAAAACGCAGCCGTATAGTTTGTCCGTAGTGAAAATTGTACAAAGCAAAGAAGCTACTAAAAAAAGTCGCTAATTCGAATACTTTTAGTTATTCGCCTTTAATTGCAGAAAACATTTAATAGGTTTTAAATTCTTAGGAAAGTTTACTCATTCAATAACGTGAATGAATAGTTACGAGAAGCTCTAGAGATGAACTATAATTAGAGGCAGAGTTATCGCAAATGTTCGCCTAGGACCTATAAAAATCAGTTTACACGCTTTAGTAGGTCGTTTATCTGGGCCGGGTCATAGAGTTTTAACCCTAGCCTTTATGGTGGTTTCCTGGAATACGCAACACAAAGAACATAGCCGTCCGTGTGTCCAAATAGGTACACAAAATATAGTATTTATAAGGGAAAGTGGCAAAAGGTAGATATTCACTCTCTTTTAAAAAGAAAAGCCCATATCAGCAAATTCTGCTGAAAATGTTATGAATAGCATCCTATGGAAAAGTACTACTCATAAGTTCTTTTTGACTATTTTAGGGTAATAAACTATTTTATGTGTCGCTTTTTATCAGCAACATTATTACAGGCCCAAACATAAATCAGGTTTAGGTGAGTTCCTCAAGTTTCCTCAGTCTTAAGTTTCGGTGAAAGCAAAAAATTACGCGACAATTTATAGTGAATTAAGTACCCGCTAACGGTAGCAGAGAAACTTTTGTATGCGATTATCTACGATTGGTGGAGCAAATCCGCTAGAATAGTCAACTAGGTAAATATTTAGTAATTGTGTGCGCGGACTCCAGCCAATCGTATTCAAAGCACCGTTAATGTATATCGTATTAAATTTAATTTTATATTTTCGGAAAGGTCGGTAAGAATGCTACTAGTTGCCAGAAATAAAGCAAAAAAACGATAATCGTACGGCTTAGTGAGAACTCTAAATAATGATCTGATCAAATTTTGCAAATGATTGCACCAATTATATTTTATAAAATTAGAAAATAGAGCTTTAGAAAGCAAATTAGCATGGTTTTTAAAGCCCAACGAAATCATAAGGTCATGTATCATTATTTGAGGGAGACAAGGGTCATATAATCAAGGGTCATAATAATCGCTAACCTTTACCAAAAGTTGTTGGCAACAACGCTTCCAGTGATTTCATTGGAAACGTTATTTGTAAATGACTGGACTTGCAGATAGCGGGTTGTCTTTTGACAGTGACCAATAGCCTCATTATTCCTTCCTATAGATATTCAACAAAATAATTTATTTGAAAGATTTACATTAAAGTCTCTTTTCAATGCACTTCGAATTTAAATGAAAGTCAACTGCGACGCGACTTCCAATATTCTCAACACCAGCCTACCAGTACCGACTAAGACCGAAAGACTAAGCAGTCTTGTGGTATCAGATTATTAGAGAGTTTTAAAAATGGCGAAAAAGAGATAACTTATACGAAGAATATCCCTTGAGCCATATAAAATGGGATTTGAGCCCGTTCATATTGCTATGATACTTCTACCAACGCACCCTGAATCATCATACTATATCACTTATTTATATGATCCGTCAAATTTTATTTCTATATATAATATCTATTTTAACTTTTGAATTATTATCTATTTATTACAATAGCTGATTTGTCTTCTTCCGGGCTGTCTGTTGGTTCGTATTGCTTCTCGGTTTTTGCTTATCTGCTGTTTTCTTTGTCGTAGCCTACCTTGTCGTTTGTTCCGCGCAAATATTGCCCACATTCTTAATAATCCGTTTAGTGGTGCTGCAGTTGTCGTAAATTATTTTACAAATTGTCGAAAAGGACATTTGAATGTCAAAAACCTTTTCACTTCAGTCATGTCTATTGACTTCGAGTATTCATACATTATTTTCAGTTTTTTGCTTCCCACTTGAACTCAACTTTCAAAAAACCTAGGAATCCCACCGTCTTTATGAAAAAGTGACATGTCTCTGAGCAAACTATTAGTCAGGCGTCGGCTAATGCTCTCAGTATTCTTTCGATATTTCTCGATTGCTCATCGTAACGGTCCTCTGCTGTGCCTGGATCATCGCGGAATGAAAAAGCTACACCTTCGCCAATTCATTCCTTCCGACAGGCGACCACTGTTTCCTTTAATTTATTGGGCGCACTGGCAAGTTCTAACTTCAACCCAGATTTCACTTTTAATTCATCTCATAAGAAAACTTCTACGGTTGGAAAGCGACTGCTGCAATGTACATACTTACCGCGTTATTTTTCCACATAAGGAGCCGCACCTTTCCCTACATGTTATTACGACTTCCTGCTTCTATCACTTAATTCACTAATACTACTGCTATTATTATCCAGTACATAAGCTAGCTGTGTTTACCTATAACCATACACATATATATATACCATCAAAATTGGTCAAATTTTGACGGACAATTTGTCTTAACAAAACCATTCAACTCATCGTCAAGGTAAACAGTACGTTGTTTTCGCTAATTAAGCAAAAGTCAGCTGTTATTCAAACTTAGTCTAATTACCATGAAATTAATAAACATGAGCGTCAGAAATGACATTTCAAAATGACAAAATGTTGTTAAAATACCCTTTTTTATTCATATATGATTTTAGAAAGAGGTTGTGTACTTTTTGTATTTTTTAGGTGCTGTACTTTATGCATATATATGTGAGACATTAGTAAGTATATGTCATATCCATTATTTCGAGTTTGTGCGATTTCAGTCCTATAAAATCTCTAAACTTCTCTTGTTCAATTCGTGGTATTACATGCTACTCGGCAAAAGTTTGACAAAAACCTTATGTGTAAAGACAAGTAGACGCGGTCTGTCAAAGCCCTGAAAAAAGCTTGTTGCGGTGCCTCAAGAGTATCGAGCGAACCCTGATTTAACGGATTTCTGACGCAATATAATAAATATAAAATAATAAAATATAAAATAACGCATGATATATTTCGATTCTTAGAATCCTCTTTTGATGCTCGCTGCGAGAGCCGGGCTATAAATTCCGGATTAAGGTTACTGCTGTGTGACCAGATATGCACTTTTTTCATTTTCAACCACCGATACGCCAGTAATGTTGATCTAATCATAGTTTTCATTTTGATCGAGTACGGAAATAGGCTATTCTAGTTAGAGTTATTCTGATTAACATTTACGAAGCCCGATATACTATAAACGCTCTGACGACTGTCATATAAACCGTTCGAGGCCGTTTTGTAATACTCAGCCGACTGCGTGAAAATTTGAAGTTGATCTGAAACAAAGAACGCAAAGGTTTGTCGTGGAAGATGAGCACAAATGGCTCGATCGAGCTAGAGGCGAGATAGCGCCAACATCAGTCGCCGGGGCGCTTATGACGAACGGACAAGCCTCTTCAGTTTTCTTCTGAGCAATTCAAGTGTAAGACGCTTCTCCACACAGAATACATTATTTTCTAACACTGCTGTAACGTTTTCCTTATAACATATAAATGCTGAAGCGTTTGTCACATTCAGCGTGATTGTTTTTTGGCATTTTGGTGTTAGGATGCGGACTGCAAAGATCTTCAAAGATCACAAGCGACCTTCTACAAGATATGTTGTCACAAGGAAAATTTGCTAACTTGAATATTACCGATTTAGCTATTCTTTTTTTAATAATGAGCATATCTATTGTATCAGGATTACCGAACTAGTTATCTAGGTATACATTTTCAAGGTTTGGTCGAAATTCCGTTTTTCTTTAATGTTTTGAAACCAGTAAGTCTTATGAAAATTTGACCATATGCAGTTGTTTATTTTTCAGAAATCATTATCTGATAATGCCAAAACCGATGTAAGTATCTCGTCATAATAGGATTTCGGAAATCTCAAAGAAATTGGATTTTTAACTCGAATCCTATATTTTTGTTCGCTAATTAAACTACATGATTATTCGTTTTGTTTTTATTTTTTCGGTCGATTGAGAATAGTTCGGCTTATCTTATGTCTAGAACGTACTTAACACAGATCGTGAGGTACAAGGTAAACAGGTAGCGGTCTCGTCCGACCAGATTTCCAAATTGGTAGATTTTATAGAAATAGAAAACCTAGTAAAGACGCCGAAATATCTAAACAACTGAAATAGTAGTGTATCTTCTTTTAATTCTAATTTCTATTGGAATAATATATAGAATAATAACTAATAAATATATTTTTTGCCTCTTTAAAGTGTTCATGTACGATATATCTTGCTAGATTTTAGTTGTTATAGGAAGTTATATTAACGAATGTAATATTACTATTGATAATCGTGATTACTTCATATTTATAGATGGGTATATATATGTATATAACATGTTTTTGGCAAAATGAAGTCTGTATTTGAATTGATCACATAATAATGTACTAGTCAACTTGTTTAATAATAAACATCTGTATTGGCCAAAGAGCACTGAACGTTTATTGCTTATGTACTTGTTATTATTTTTCACCTTGTTTATATCCTAAAGGTCACAAAACTAAAATCAACATAGTGCCGTCTCACGTGCACAAATATTTTTGTACAGAGCACAGACCTCCTAACACAAATGTCCTCTCTCTAGGCCTCACTGTCGTAAGTCCGGCTATCCACCTTTTTGTTGTCGAAGCAGTAATATGATGACGACTTGCCATAAAAATGCAGCGTCTGCTTAAGCCTTCTAATACACAGCAAACGGTTGGATCGCTTATCTCAGCATGTAAGAGTTTTCCGGAAATGTCCGAACTAACATGCGCTTTCTGCTATTTAACTTATTAATATCATAAAATACGATCATGTTTCTTATCGTTTCTTTCAAAATTAGGCTAACCAACCGTTTTTACTGTAAATCCCGCGTGAAAGCCGCTATCAAATCAAAAAGTGAACTAAAGATACAGTATATCAGGGTAATAATGCCCATCCCGGCTATGTACACCAAAGCGTGGCCTTTTATTGAATTGCTCTCTTAGGTTCCAGATATTTCTTACAAACCTAAACGATCGATAATGATAACAGTAATCGTTTACGACGTTTAGTAAGCTCTTCTGGTCTAACATGCCCTCCCGATTCTTTGAATGTTCTTTTTTATATAACCATATTAGTGTATATAAGTAATATAAGTATATGCAATAATGTTTATGTGTACAACATGCAAAGTTTCTGTTTCTTATCTGCTCAAGCCAATCAGTATCTGATCTACTATCGTTGTCCGAACGGTTGTCTTTTGATAAAACTTATCCTACATACCATGGTCCCTTCTATCGCCAGTAGACGAAGAAGTAGCTACTCGGGTATATCTAAAATCATTCAATATTTGTCAGAAGCCGATGTTTTCGCAGATGACCGAACGATGTGTTCTATGTGGATAAAATGTACAACGCGCAGTTTCATCACTCAGTTTCAAAGTGTGAAAAGGTATGCTTTCGCCGGGGATCTCTTTCGCACTTACCGCCGTTGTCCACTGCTCCAACTGTCGATTATCTCACTCCGACTGAAACTGCACTCAATTATCTTGTTAATGAATTTAGTAGACATATTTCTGCATCAAATTCGGTAAAAAAAAGTAGACGAACAAGATGCAAATATGATGAATATGAAAAAAGATATATCATCTTTGTTTTAACAGATAATTGTTGCGATTTTATAATAATATAATTATTGCAATGCAGAATATTTTGCTAAATATGATGCTTCTCTCCTTTTTACTGTTATTGTGGGAGGCTAAGACTTGTCACCACTGAACTTCGGCAAACAAGCCAAAGTTTATATTTTTTAGTAGCATTATGTTTTATTTATATATTACGAGCGGGTAATGTCACAAACACTATAGCTTGCAACCGAATTGTTTTCCAAAGAGGCCTCGTTACTCTCAACCCACTCTCTGTGTTTGACTCCGAGATTGGCAGTACTTTTGCGATACCTTAACATCCTTTGTCCAGCCGTCCAATGCCGATCAGCAAACTCGTCTAAAAAGCAAGACGAATGCGAGACAGCAGAAATTATCACTGACTTCAAGTGTATCAGAAAAACAATAAGACTCATTAGGGCTTGTTGTGGTTCTTCGTGTCTGAGTTGGTCGGACTATTCATATGAGCGCCCCGATAAGGTTAGCGGAGGTCTTGCAGTTATCCATTTTGAATCCACTATATCTCGAATATATTTGATCTGATCAAGCTTTGAGTTGGGATGTTGTGGTTATGATTCTCTCTGGCCCTGACGGATCGATTGCTACCAATCCATGATCTTAATAATAGATTGTGATGATATTTTCTTTCTTCTAGTAGAAGATGCAAATACATGCGCTGCTCTGACTCTGACCGAAGTGCGTTAGCTCGTCTTTCAAATTTTTGGTGAAGCACTTGGGTGCATCCTGCACCAAAAAAAATTAGGAAAAAAGTCGCAATTGGATGAGTTAAAACAACTTATGGATTCCAACGAAACGCAGAATTGATTATAGGAGAAATTGGATGGTGGCAAAATCTCTTGCACTACGGCTTAGTTCAAACAACTTCAAGCCACCGGACTTTCTGCACGGTTATTTAAAAAAAAACCGAGTATAGAAGACTAGATTTCTACAACTAGCTAAGAAATTTCGGCTTTTACGACCGATTCATGTTAATCAACTGCAGGCTATCGAAAATCAAACGTGCCACTTTGGATCGCTCAAGTAACATAACACTTGAAGCATACCGTGAAAATTACCGTTAGTGATATGATTTTGATGCTCAACACACTTGACAAGATGGTGCCGTTTGTTACGAATCGATTAGATTGATGATCGACACATTAAGAATGGATACCAGTGTAGATCGATTGAGAAAATATAGAGTCACCAACATGTTCAGTTTACAATAGGAACAATGCTATCAGGGATGCTGGTGAAATTAATTATATAAAATAAGCTCTGTTTTCTAGAGTTGAATAAACCGGACACGTTGGTTTCTGTCACAATTTTGTGCCCTTTATTGACTTAACAGCCCACTATATGTCTCAAATTGCAAATAAACCAATGTAACTTCAATCGACGTTATTATTTGACTTGGAACGCTTCGAGTTTTGTGCCCAATACTGCTATTAAACATTTTTTTCAGATGGCTGCGACATCTACACACTGTATATCGCCAATATAACTACTTACCCAAAAAGTGTATGAGTAGAAACATGGAATTCCTAAAGTATGAGAAAAACTGCTTATCTCTAAATGGCTGTTATGCACTCGTGGCTTCTGCGTCATATTTGAGGACATATCACGGATATAAATGTTAATAAGTCTTTAGATTTCAATTTTCACAGCCAGGTTACCAAGACTTGTCAGCGTTGTCGATTATAGCCGAGGGAAAATTATCTGAAACAAAGTTTAAGAAACCTAATGTTGATGCATTTCTAAAGGCACCTACATTTAATGCTGAAATAAGGCAAATCCCATCACATACGCTACTAACATTAGCTTTTGTGAGCCCAGCACCGTACGTACACGTCGAAAAAATAATATAAACCTCGTAGGCATCGTCTTTTCAAATTTGTCATACTTTATATACTTTGTTAGGGAAAAGCAAGCTACTAGACGCAGATCTTCCTTGGGAGCCCATCATGGGTCTTGCTTTGGAATTGCCAAAGATACAATTTTGTTGACAGGCTCTAAATCCATATAGTGAGACATCCAATTTTACTACGGGCGTAAACGTATCATTGCAATCCACATTTGGTCATTATAGATTTCCACCACCAAAAGATCTCGAAACTTTCTTATTTTACTGTTCTGGTTTACTTTTGCCTCGGAAATCCACTAAAATCCAGCGTCTTATGTCCTGATGATAAATCCCCACACGCTGCTCTATCGTATAGACCCTAGCTGACACTTTACCGTTCTTTTTCGAAAAACTGCCTCTCTTGATTTCAGCGTCTCCTAGATTTTTGTAGACTCAACTAGCTGTGCTTGATATCCGATAAGTTGATGAATTTCGCTGTACAGTCTAGGAATGTATAAAAGGACTCTTGCTATTTGCGATCTGTCGGATGAGGTCGTTCATCAATACCGACTTCCACACTGCGCCTCTGGTGCGTCTATCTCTCTTCTCTCCTTATGTATTGTTCACCAGAAACGTGATTGTCAAGTGCCTTGCCTAAAAGGGTATCTTTTAGAATTTCCACGTCTTTCAGCCGCCGCGTCTCTCTTTACCCAGACGCAACGCAAATCTATATTCTTGTTAAAACCGATAAAAGTTTTTATAACAATCTTGGGAACCCCACATTTTGGTACGTAGTCAATTGTTTTGTATCAATCAAGCAGCCCTCAAAGACTGAAGTCGAGTTAAATTTGTTTTCGCTTGTTTAGGCGCTTGTAGGGTGACGTTTCAGTACAGGATTCAACACGCTTAATAGTGCTACTGCACATGAAACCGCCTTTATTGACATGTGCTTCGGAAGACCTCTCTCGGCCAGAATAGTTCGAACCAAATCCGTGACTATAAGATTGCTTTACGATCTGTGTAGAGGCTCATAGAATGCGTTCAGCTCCTATGCGGTCCTTATTACGTTATTTTAATTGAACGGTAAGGTATCCTAAACTATTATCTGTAGTGGGTGTTTTATGAATATGTGTGTTTAATTTCCAGGCAAGATAGTGTGTCTGTCGTCCTGCCTTTTTGTCCACGGGTTTTTGAATGTAGACCATCCTAAGCTTTGAGTACTACTAAATTACGCACATAAGATGTTTAGAGCCTCCGAGCGACACCTCATGGACTATGTAGATAGATCCGAATGATGGCTTAAGCCGACTTTGCTCGAATATGTCTACTTTTATACGACGCTGCGTAAGGCGCACAGAGCTAAGTTTCTTTCTTAAAGTGAGTTCTTATAGGCAGTACCCATTTGCCTGTGAAGGTTCTCCAAATAACAGCTCTTTCGTCAGTGCACCCGAGAACACGGTGAAGATACTCCAAACCAACCGGTTTAACTGTCTTTGCTTTCATGACGTTCAAAGTCCTTTCCGTCCACTGAAGTATTTATGGATTTGTGTCACTTTCTGCTTCTTAAGTGTCGTCTCGATGTGCCCCCTACACATTCCACCGGAAATATGCGTCCTCGAAAACTGGTTAAAAAAGCACTATATCTCTGATATTACGTGGCGTCCATCATCATGCACGTTCTCATTTTTTGATCTTTACGCTCTCCACCTTGATAGTCTTAAGTGTCGTGCCGCTACTGATGGTTATATCCGGGGCCTAATCGAAGCCAAGTACCTGGCAAAACAGTCGAGATGGTTGCCAATGTGGTGCGTTGCACCTCTCTTTAGAGGCTAGCCAGCTAGCTCTTGGTTAGCACTTTCTGCAGTGGCAGATTTCAATTACTTTTTTGACTCCTTGCATCTTATGTCGTTGCTGCTCGTGCCACTCACTGTAGGAAGCTTGCAGCCTGTGGTTTGGTAGCATTGCCCTCTTTTTCTTGAAACTTTAGTAGCGTCGACCGTTATCGCATGCCCAGCGAGCTTTATCTTTGTGTGTTTCTTAGGTCCTTTAATCAGACCACCATATGCCAGTACTTTATATTTTCGATTGCATTGTGCTAGCTCCTCGGCCGACCTCCCTTACTCAAAGAGCCTCTGAATGTCCCTTGCTTGGTAGTTTACCTTCCTTTTGTATAGCTTCTGTTTATATCATTCCGAATCGTTTGTCGGGATAGTTCGTGGAGTTTTAAATGGTTTTCAGCATTAATTGGTCTCGCACATCTCAAACCTGAAAAGAGTGTAGAATCTCTTGCGTCGAGACCGGCTACGGTCCTAGGAGTTCGAAAACTCTCTATTTCACCCTTGCTTAGTTAAAACGTGAGAAAAAGAAACGTGAAAAAGGGAAAGAAGTAAAGAAAAGTGAAAAACGTGGAAAGTTCACTTTGCACTCGTCGCCTTCGTAGTTTTGAACATATTGGATATTTGTCATAAAAAATGGTGGGGCTACATGCGTTAGAAAATTCCTAACGCGATCGTTAAAAACAACCGTCGGCACAAGAGAAAAAGGTTTAGATACCAATATGTGCGTCAAGACTTTTGTATCCAGGAACCTAAAAACGATTTGAAGAACCTCTTTTTGAAAGAAATGTAAATTAAAGACAAAAATCTGTGGCTCCTAAAAAGTAGTCAATGATTTAACAAAGCTAGGCTAAAATTGGTTGTCTTCTATAAGAACCTCAGTTAAGGAAAATAATCGTAATAGCACTTGGTTATTACAGTATCAAGCTAACTCAAGAGTAATTCATCAGCTAGAGGACCTCATGGAGTTGTGCGGGGTAAGCGAAGTTGGGTCTTCAGAAACTTCACGTAAATAGCGTAATATCTACAACGGCCATCCTTTTAAGTTGAGATGCCTTTGCGTCTATTTGTATCGATGAGATGGAGCTAAGGATCTGTTTACACTAGAAAGGATAGCGGGAGAAAGTCAAGAATATGATAACTATTCGCGATTCTGACGGAAAAAGCGCTTCGTGGTTAATTATAATCTATCATCGTGATTATCCAAACTATAATGGATATGTCAGTGATATTATTTAGTCTTGATGGCACACTGTGACAACACGGTCGTCACAATTTTGTTTAAAAGCCTCCACATGCGGCTTGTGAATGGCAATAATGAGCGCGAAAATTCAATGGCGTAGTTTAGCTTTACATATATACACACTTATACACGTGATCGACCGAATTGTATTACAAGACAACTCAATCTTTCCAACGTTATATGTTTTCGTCATTTTAGCAGTCAATGGCATCCTATTATATACGTTCCCGCAACACGGTGGTTTATACAGTCCCTAACATGTTCAATATAATAATTTCAGTAAAATGCAACTTGTTTCCAATGTGTTTTGAAAATGCAGCTTCTAATGAAAGGAAGTATAACAGAAAAATCAACTGGTTACTTTACTTGTTTATATATCACCAAGGACTTGTAGAAGGCCAAAAAGTACTTATCCGGTAGCAATAGCTTCACTGTTTGAAATTTTAAAAGCAATGAATCCAACGATTCGATGGTACCGAATTTTTTGTAAGCTTCTCAAAAATACTGGTAATCTGTGGGTATTGAGTTTTTAAAGAAGTCAGAAGGCTTTTCTCGGGAATGTGAGCAAAGATTAACTATTATCGAGTACCTTCGGGAGCAACAAATTCCTACAGAGATTATTAAATTAGATTATAAAAGCCGACATGTCAATGCTTTGTCCGATCCTTACGCGGTTTCTGAAAAATGCGAGAAATATTTTAATGAATTGAAGTAGAAATGGCTCTAACAAATCCTTCTCATCAAAAAAGGAAGCATAGAAGAGTTTCTGATCATCTTAGAATTTTGTAGAAATTAGAGGTGTTCTCGAAACGACAATGTCTGAATCGTACAGGGTCGACTAGAAAGGCACGAACATGGTTACACTTTCCTGGATTTGTGGGATTCTGGCTTATTGGGGATTTACGATTCAAACTCATTGCATTTTTTGTGTTAGGCGTGCTTAAACGAGCCTTTAGTGAGTTAATGTGTACGAATATCACTTCCCCCTATTGAAAAGTTATTTCCTAACTTTGAACAAATAGTATTTGAAAATAAGCAATTGTAGGCCTCAAATTGGAGCTCTGGTAAGCGTAAACTACACCTCAATGTACATTTCTGATTATATACAGCTTATGAATATACGACATCAAAATATCTCGATTTAGACCCCGCGTTTTGCTGAGTATAGTGTTTCTTTTAAAACGTCATATCATCGACATTACTTATTAAACAGATTAAGCCCAAAAATCAACTAGAACCAAATTAAGCTTACTTTTCTAGCCTTTAACTCTCGTTTTTTTTCCTAGCTATGAACTCATCTTCGCAATGGTGCAGAGGTAATATAGGTGCCGATTAAACCCAGCGGCGCCTTCCAACATATGGAGCTACCCGAGAGTAAAAGCGCACATTTTATAGCTCCGTGACACTGTCCAAAAAGAAATGATAAAAATGATAGCAATTCTGAGGAACTCTAAACATTTTTTAGAGGTGCACTAAAGAGGCGTAAAAGTCAGACGATTTTTGTTACCGAAGTTGCTATGACGTTGTCTAACTTACGCTGGTCATTGTGTCTACCTGAGCAATATTGTCAAGGAGATCAACTTCGCGGTCAGAAGATGCTGGAAGAAGATAGCTAGATCTAATGAAACTATCAAATCCGAAAAGTTACCAAGAAATTAATATTATATGTATCATATAAAAATATCATTGCGTACGTGCTGAGAAATGTTCCGAACAACAAAGATGTTAATGTAGCTGCTTACCATAGCGGTAACGATTATAAAAAGCAGCAGGTCATAATGATTTAAAATTCAAATAAATCTTTCCTAGGTGTATACAAACCTAAATGCAGCATCGGCTTGAAGAGTTAGTGAGCTACTATATACCAAAAATAATAAAAACATGTAACATATGTAGCGCATGTAAAAATAACATATATTGTATATATATATATATATTTAAGCTCACATGACTAACTATACTGTGTGATAAATATTGTTAACCTAGAACAAAATAATCACTGGCTTCTGGTGCAATCGAAATAAAAGGGTGGTAATAGGTTTTAAATATAACTATGTCGATAGCTCAAAAATGTATTCTATAGTGATGACTGAAATAGAAGCTGTTAGCATTTGCTCCGGGAGTTTCTCACACTGACAAAAAGTTTAGAAATTATTAACACTTAGCTAGCCTCGCAAGACAAAAACGTTTAGGTTTCGGTATATTTCAGGTTTGTAGTTGCGCAGCTCTGAGTCCGTTAGCATAGCAATGATAAACAGTAAGCACGCCATTGTTGTTCCAATTTAGGCACTGACAGGTTATGTTTATGAAGAAATAGAAAAGAAGCAGAAGATGTTAATAGCTATAGGAACTACTAATATAGAAATTCTACTACTTTATGGATCTGCTGAAAAAAAATTAGACAAGTCTAGCAAAACCCATTCTGGCGTTCTAAAGCAATAGCCAAAAATGATTTTGAAGACTTGTTTGCGAAAAAGGTAGCTGACGATCAGTCTGAAGTTACACAAGATTCGAAAGATAATGGTCAGTACATTTTGAATGATTCAACTAAGCACAAGATGTACTTGAATTGGAGCGTGCCGAGCTCAGTCTAAATGCTTTCTTTAAATTGCGCTATAGATGTTATACAGAAAGATTGGTAAGAGGATACAGGTGAAAATCCACTCGTTTTTGATCGGCATGCGATCGATTGCGTCAACCTCGCGTCGCTGGCTCATATCCTTCGACCAAGTTTCAAAAGAATTTTGCATATACGTAGCAGAAGCGCGAGACGATCTCACCCCGCTTATCACCTCACTTATCTTTTTCTGCCAACAATGACCAAAACAATGTATAAAATATACAGTCACTAACCAAAGTGTGTGATATTACACGAAACAAACAGGTGCCAGCAACGATTAAGAACGCTATATATGGAAACACGCTACAATAAAATTCAGAAACATATCGCTTTCAATCAGATACTAACATGATAAACAACTAAGACGTTATTACTACATGCGGGTTATCTCCAACCCTGCCAGAGAGCGTAGCCTAGAACGCACGTACTCTTCTGAGTGAAAACGAAAAATGGTATCCGTTGAAGACTAGTTTCAAAAAAGCCATGGCAGGATGTTGTTGGTTTCCAGGCAACCTCAGATGTTTTATTTAACCCTGTATCAGTGTACTCGCATACAGCGATGAGAAAGAGGTGGGCAGGATTCCGGCAACGAATGGTCACCGCTTCTTCCTCGGTACGTTATACAAGTGCTTTCGAAAGTATTGTTATTCAATCTTGACAACAAGACTTCATTAGGAAATCATTTTCAACGAAAACAGGCACAGCCTATAAAACACTAAAGTAAAGTAAAGTAGAACTCAGCCTTCCCCAATGCGGGTTCCATTTCTACTGAGAATGGCCTCAAAACTTTATCACCTTGCTTTCTGTATTATGCGATAGCAGTTTAAAAAGTTAGAAAGTTACATGTATTTAGGACGGGGCAACTCTTTTTTCTTGTTAAATAGTAACCTGGTAATAATTTTAGTCGGTTTGTGTTTGTTGTTAAGGGAAAGCTATTCATCTGGTGCAGCATTCTTGTCGCGAACGATTTTACTGAAAAGCCAGTACAGAAATACTAAATGAATAATGGCTAGTTTCAGTCATGATAACAGTAATGACTGCGATGTACTTGGCGCTCATATTCGTAGTCTTGATTATTATATTGATCACAAAGACAATCATTGAAATTATTATTATTATAAAATACTTACGTTGTCATTTTACTTAGCACTTTTGTCCTTTTTTTATTCCGTGACCTTGCTCTAATACAGTGACAAAATTAGTGTTACGAAATATTTATACCTAAGATAAAAATGCAAAATTAACGACGCACTGGTACAATTAAGAAAGCAACGAAACATTGGGTAAATGCAGATATAGCATACACTTTTTTCGGGTACTGTGTTACTAGCTCTTATTATATAAAGTATATTATACATGTTATTGAGATTAGTGAGAATAAAGCTAAGTTGTACAAATGGATCTCGAACAAAAGAATATGAGAAATAAACATGTTTGCCACTTTGGACAGATATCTGAGTATTACCAAAAGGCTCTAAAATTAAGTGGAGCAACATTTTTGCACATTTATGATACAAAATACCAAGCAATACAGATACAGAATTGGACGTCTGGATACAGTTAGCTAATGCTTTCACCAGCTGAAGTCAAACTACGACATCGCCGCGTCTCAGAAAAACACTCGGTATTTGATTTTAGTAATATTACTTACTAGCATAAGCAAGACATAGAGGTTAAATTTTCAATATTCTTAGGAGAGGTAAGTAAAGTGTTAAGGACCCGCAAGTAAGACGGAAGTAAACGCAGTAGCTCACTGATATAGCAAAAGTTTGGAGTTTCACATCCAATGCTACTATTAAGAATTGCTTCAGACGAACTTGTAACCCTAGAATAGCACATAGATTCCGCCCTATTCGTGAAAAGTCCACTATGAGAGATTCGAATTACCTTCCTACTAAGTTAGTTAGGTGATATAACACGACAAGTATCTAAGGTATACATATATATAACACTAGCAATTCTGGTCAGTACGATAGTTTTCTTCCAGACTGACCCGTAGAAGGAAATAAATTGTGGTGCATGCATTATTTCGGCCGAAAAAGTATAATATTTCCTTTATTAAGTTCGAAACCGCATGAATTTACATATGCCAAACCGAACATTTCGTCGTTCTTAGTTTTCGTGCGGCGAGGTATCCATAACCTCTGTCGTGCAAATAAGTCACAACTAGGCAGTTAGTTGTGACTACTGCCATTAGATACCGATTTCTACGTTGTCATCTATGATATTACAGTGCTTCTCCGGCGTTCTGCTGCTCTCGACTTCTACCCATTTCCTCGATTTACTGTAAACGGATACGCACTACATATATACTTCGAACTTTACAACCAATAGATCGTAATTCTGTAACTGTGAACATCGTTTTCTAATTATAGCACGCTACGGCCTTACAACACCCTTACCGAAGTATTTGCCATATCTACATAGGGGATAATAAGACCACCAGCTACTATTACTACCATTCGACTAACTAAAAAGCATTTTCTACCGACTGCGCTACAATAATTTTTATACACTTTTGACAAAGTTCATACTGCGCGTACGCTACTATCATTTTCACTTCATAAACACACAAAATATTCGGAAAGTTATGTAGTATTTAAACTAAATAATATACATCAGCAAAATATTTTCCTAGGGGCATTAAGCACCGGTGTAAATTTTATCAATCCTTCAAGGTTTCAAGTAAATCGAGTGCTAATCAAGGAGTATTTAGGCAATGAAATATTGTTTTCTCCGATATTCGCGTTAAGATTATAGGGAAGTCGAAGATGCCTTTGTATTTCGATCGCCACACTAGGCTGCAAAATTGAATAAAAAGGACCTTCTAGATATTTATAGGAGAGTGCGCTAATTAGATTATATTTGAGATGACGTTTAAGATGCATAATATCTTCTGGCTGTTAGAAAACCTTTAAAATTAGTTTTTACGACTATATCTCTGTCAGTGGTGCTGTTACCAGTCTCGCTGCCTCGAAGATAATTTCCTCTTAGTTAATCACTACCAAATCTTTTGGTCAACTGTGAGTGCCCCTCGGCGTCATTTGGCATTTTAATCTTTCGACTGACCGAGCCATAGATTATATACTTATCTGCATAATATAAATGTCGTTACCAGTAAGCATTGTGTTTCTTCCGTCTTATAACAACCGGTTTCCAGTTAATCTCCACAATAATGTGCTGTTATATTATACTACGCACTATAGCTAAGACGTATAATGCAAACGAATGGCGGAAAATATAAATTATAAAAATTTATAAAAAAAAGTTCTCTATTTAAGTGCATTTTGTGATACACAAAAGGTGTATAGTACCATTAGGTGAAAAGCCAAACTGTTGGAATAGCTTATACGAGAGGAATTGCAAATTAGTTGGTAATGACCTTGGCGGAATCAAGTTTATTTGTTAGGGTGTTGGGTTTTACACTCATCGGCCCAATTCAAAGAAACATGCTCTGGTGGTGCTTGACCATCCGTAAATAACATTACTCAAACTCTCTGAAAAAAAACCCGGTGCTGACCCTTAGCCTCTACTTCCTATATATTAAATCGTTCCAGATCTAAATCGTGAGGTATTACTGCGGGAGTCATCCATGAGAGGGCCCAGACACAACTGACCTCGCTTCAGTTCTTCATAGAGACCCGCAAAAACGAGAGCTCCATTATGAAGTATTACGCTCAATGTGAAGTACTACATCCTATATTTTTTCTATTGGTTATTGGCTGTTTGGTATATATATATATATATATATATATAGAGTAACAATATCTAAGCCCCATATGGACGGAAAGACGTGTTGCTTAGTGCAACAATTCTGGCCGTTGCCACTATTTACATCTTGTTTCTATAGTTACGGTCGTCACCACTACCACACAAGTAGCGTTTCATGTGTATGAGTCGATTCCAGTTGCACTGGGGCCGCCATAATGACAAGTAGAATAAGGAATTCGAAAAATTTGTATATGAAAGATCCTTTTGGCCTTTAGAGCAAATTTAATCTACGCCCAAAATAGACTGACGCAGTGTACAGAGCGCTCTGTTTGATTAAAAAAAAAAAACGATACCCAATCTTTAACAAATGAATGTGAATTCTCCGGGCTTGAATTGTATTGGAAGCTGATAGGGAACTTAATTAGACAGAGGAATAATGTACTTCTATAGCCAAATTTGAGAGAACTAAAAATGGTAGAAGTAAGCTTGTTTAACGCGGAAGCAACTGCGCGCAGATCACTAAAATCGCGACAGATCGGATAAATGGAAATCAAATAGGAACTGTAAGCACCCATAAAATGATAACAGCCTATATAATTTACTCACTGGCACGCAGGAGCAGTCTTAGATAGGTCAAAAAAGTTGATGCTAAGTGTGTGCTATAATTCTTTCTAAACAGCGTACTTCAAACCATTCTCATTCCAATTCCGAAGATTTTAATCAAACAAATGAAAAAGGAAGAGAGACAAACGGACAGATTAAAGATCCTAATAACCATTGTACAGTGGTGATCCAGTTAAGTTCAGATAAATTTTGCCAGTCTGTTTGTTGTGGGGGGATGCGTTCAACCGCTATACTTAGTGCTAGAAAAAAGCTTGTCTTTTTCTAGAAAAAAACACACTCAACATAATGGAAAACAGTGAGTCGTCTTAGTGGTTTTAACAAAGATCGGCTATTATCCAGTTTTTTCATGAAGGACAAAACTCATGAAGATTACAAACTTCCTTTTTCCTTTGGGATTGACAGTTTACGTTATTTCAATTTTCACGCGGTTTCTTGCAAATCCGAGAAAAAAAATATTTACATAAAGCAAACCAAAAGAATTTCAATAGGGCTTCAATTTAAAAAATATCATTTGCAACTTGCATTATCCAAATTAGTTTCAACTGTTTATTCCTTAGCTTTTTTTTTTATTTTTGTTAGACTTTTTGGCCACTTTAAGCCTTGATTTTTAATCTGTAGGCCTTCTATAAAGTCAAAATTTGATTCCGCGAGATTTTTTGTTTTACGAAATCGAGTGACACTTTAACGGGGTTACACTTTTCAATACCGCTTAATGCAGAGTTACTATTACAAAATCATTTGTAGATTAGGGAGGAGTAATTTGAAGATGATTGATAGGTGCTTTAGTTTCCGAAATGAATTGTAATCACTGTAAATGCTACTCATAATTGAATACATATGATCAATTCAAGAAGTGTTTTTGAATTATCTATTTATGGTTAGGTGCAGTCAATCTGGTAACTTATAAAGAAAGTCTAGATTTAGATAGGCCCTCCAGCATATTTCCGTTAGGGTCATTAACTCGAATAGTTACTGTCTCTCTTGTTAATTTATAAAAGGGTTTACGACGATGCTTATGAATAAATTACAATTCCATACACATTTTTTCAATGAGCAGGATTATATAATTTAACACACAACTATTTACAGTACATTATAATAGTCAATTACTCCCAGAATCAACTATATAAACAAATGATTAAAATTCTTCAAGTGGGCCGTGACCGTAAAAAGCAATAAAAACAATTTCGACAATTTTAAAAACCTCTCAAATTTGTCAGCTACTTCATTCATCAAATGGCGTAACTCAATGTTATTAGAAACGTAAGATATTTATGTAGGTCTAGAAGAAGTCGAGATATGAATGTCTTCAAATCAGCTTATGCCCTACTGGATAGACAGCCTAAGAAATTTAGAAAATTCCTTTTTTATGCGGGGATTGTCAGTGCCAATTCATGCTCAAGTAATAACGTGCAAAGCATGCAATTTTAACAAAAAAAAACGGTACCCTCAAGAGTACGTCGCCCTCACTGCCTCGTCTACCGAATTAGCAATACGACCGAATGTTCTAAAAGTTTTCATCATGTACAAAAGAAGATCGTATATTATGAGAAGCTCTGCCAGGTTTGATACAGTAAAGTATCCAGCCGTAGTTATGTTCGCATAAGTAATTGTTTTCAAAGCTGCTACTCGCCGAGATCTTAAATAGAATGACAGTTACAAAAATGATAAACGTACTGAGTTGATGTTTATGGTTTTTGGAGATTTATTTTCTCTTATTCGGACTCAATAAAACCAGCCTTAACCAGCAGCCGTCTTTCAGAAAGGTACGACTTGAACCAATCAATTTTAATTACTGTGCACCCAAGGCATTTTAATTTATCAGGAACGTCAAAAGTCGCAACGAGCAGCCGCGGCACCTACAGATTGTATCGATAATTGACTGCCAAAGGTACGCTAGCGTTAATTTTGTTGACTGCGACTCAGGAAAACCAAGCTGCTTAGGTGAGAAAATTCCAGCAGCTTTAAGGCTTATCGATTTTATACATCTTTATAAATCTAAAAAAAATGTATAAAAATTAAAAATAAATAAAGAAAACATTAAATAAGTAACCTACAAAATATATTTGGCGTGTGTGCTCTTCTGTGTTCTTGAACAGCGAAAAAATCCTCATGTCTTTCAACATAGTTCGAAAGAAGCCTGCGATAGTGGATACGAACAGGTTAACCAAGCGAATCCTGACAGTCTTAGTTGTATTCAGCTATGTTTCCCGAATTTTGAGCGCACTAATAGAGTTTAGTCTGGCGGACGCGGCTTATCTGTTAAATCGACGCTAACTTTGCTCGATTGTCAGATTGAATAAATCAGTGAAGCCCCAATGGTAATAGCTGGTACCGAAGTGTCTTTAACGGGCAGTTCATTAGAAATAGCTCGAGGATTTACGAGCTGACCGAACACGGGCGTTGGAGCAGCTTTATATTATCTTCTACCACAATATACCAATAAATGTCGGTACCTTTCGGCACTGTGAATTGACGCTTGTAAATCGAGTTTCTAGCGAGCCGCAAGGCCATTATAATAAGTTACTTTGCAGTGCTGTGTGCTTGTTCTTTAATACCATCGGTACAGCTTGTTGATGTTGCGCCCCGCAAGTTAACTACTCAGATTATAAGCTGAACTTTCTTAATATTGTAGTAGAGCAAAACATCAATTGTACTCAAAACAAAGCTTAGAGGAGAACGTTGCGAAGGCCTAGTCAATATCAACTGCATTATTCATTTGGAGTTAGTGTACACCATTCCATTAATCAACAAGTTTACAGAGCACCTGTCTTGCAGTCGAATAGATTGTACTGTTCGAGGCCATCTGCTTCGAATTAAGAGGTTCAATTTATCTAACAGCAAACAAAGCAGTAAAAAGAATAGAACCTGTGGGAAGACCCTCTTTTGTCACCTCACGTTGCGATATTCATCGGATTTCTTTATCCTTCCAACTGCCGCTAGGTTCCAAGTACGGGATTTCATCCTGGACACAACTTCTTCTAAACTTACCTGCATCAAATTGAAAAGGCTTCTTCAGACACAATGCTGTAACGTTTACACTGCTGTGAGACGTCAAAAAGTGCACCGCAAGCTCGTTGCGAATGGAAATCTTAGGGGAAGGGCTCTGTTTGAAAAAAGTCTCACAAATTTCGTCATGTTCATCCTGAATACTACTAGAGGTGGAAAACTCGGTGGCTAAAAACGGAGAACAAAATAAATCAGGGACAGCATGAAGCCACAGCCTTTTTTCCCTATGGATGACGGATAATTCGCGATGGACAAGTCCTACCAGCTAGATTTAGAAGGACTACGGTAAAAATACTTCAATGAATGATACAAGTTGATGTCAAATTTAGTAGAAGACTGAGAAGAATCACGCCTTCTTACTGCTGTAAATAAATTATTAATTTCATAGTTGTATGAAAAAAATAATATTTTTAGTAACAACCCTGTCACGGGCACCAAGCAAAGAGCTGTTGGTTTTGATCATGCTTTCATTACTGCTTTTTGTCACTATCGAAAATGGTATATTTGTTGAAGCAGTCGACATTTCAACTGCGGCTTTGTGTGAACAACGCCTCGGAATTACCTATTTCTATATGTAATGTTAATGACTTGTCCTTACTAAAGCCTAACCGAAAAACGGTACAGCGACTACAAGAACACCTCACACTATTTATTTTCAAAATATGCATTTTCAAGACAAAACCAGCAAAGAACGCGAGTCTTCCTAGTGTTTCTCCAGCAGACCTATAAAGCAGCATGATAGCTGTACAAGCCGCTGTTAACCCCAATAACACCATATTTCCTTGACTCCTTATTTTCCTAGTTATTAATAATATAGTGATATTATATTAGGCAGTCATTTCCGTTAACACGGAGATTCAGATCAGGTTAACAGCATACCTTTATGGTTACCGTGGCGAGGTGCCCAAATGGCATCCACATGAGCCACGTATACCACGCTACCCCTAAGTATGTGAATGCTATCAAAGTCTTAGGGGCCGAACGTGTGTGTTGCAACGTTTGCTCTTATCCGTCAAGGTGCATATATGCATGCATCAACGGGTGTGGTCTTAGCTTCTGAAGAAAAAGATATGGTTCGTGTAACACTGTACAGCGAATTCAGAGGTTCAAGAGGGGCGTGGACATTTTATAAGCGATTGAACAATTTCTATTGGGTGGCATCGTGGACCTGGAAAACTGGTACTTTCAAGAAAAGACTAACAAAGAATACAGACGACTCAAGACTGTGTGTGTCCTACCATGCGGCCCTAGTTGTTGACAGCCGGATCGTGAGTACCATCATATCATCTAACGTGTGGCGCCCCAATATGTCGATGGGTTGGTACCGACTGATCGACTTCCATAGCAATAACATATTCATTCCTATGAATTTCTGTCGCGCTTGCTAAAGACGCACGAGTGCAGAGCGGATAATATAGGTTACTTCCTTTGTAGAATGTATATTCGAAAAATACTTGTACCTTGGGTGCCCCTTTGCATCTATAAACAATTCAAGCATCAAAACCTGCCTTGTAAATCAATCGTTTGAAGATAGTGGTAACAGCTGCTCATAAGCATTTCGAAAAGACAATCTTCAAACATCCTTCAGATTGTGTCAAAAGATGATTCGTGTTCATAACTGAGTGTGTGGAATTCGTAACAGATAGAGGTAACGGAGTGGAGGCTATTTGAAGTCCAACTATCTGCAAAGCTAGAGACACTGCTACATCCAATAGAATTCTGCGAAAGGGGAATCAAGACCACTATCCATTTGTTTAGAACAAACAATTTTTGCATGGCTGCGTTAAGCTGTAATGCGCAGACGATTTTCTTGAGGACGTCAAGCGCTCTTGATTATCAAATACTCTAGTAAATCATCTTTCAACGGCAGTACCGCTCAGATTTCCTACGCCTTGTACGGTTCGCTCAATGAGAACAATGAAAAAAGAAGAATGTGGGCGCTCATCGACGGTGGAATTCGGGAATTTTCTTCAATCTAATTCTAGAGAGTCTGACTGTCCCTCTCGTGCTAGCCAAGAAGCATCTGCGATGATGCGAGGCAAATAACAACGATTTCTAGCGCTCTGTTATGAAGAGCATCGAATATGCAAAGCACACGATAACATCTTGTAAAGTAGGTTATCGAAAAAAACGCCGTTGCTACACGGTGGCAGTGACCCAAGATGCAAAGCAGACAACGGCGTCGTTTAGCGTTGTTCTCACCTTTCTTGTGGTATATCTATTTTGCGGGAATAAAAGAAGACACATATTGTTGTTGCTGCCGATTTGTATTTAGGTTACGTAATGGCAAAGCGCACAACGGGTGCTTTCACCGCTGTTCGCTGCAGAGTATTGCTTATCGTTAAACAAATTACTTTTCAATTATATTTTATAGTAAAAATTTCACCAGCGTTGTAATATGCTATATGTTTATACGCATAAATTCATTGCTGGGGGTGCAATACAACGCAGCCTAATGTCCACCTTCAGTCGAGAACACTGTGGAGTAAGTGCTTTCAATTGCAACAAGTGGCGTGAAAAATCCTGTATGCGCTTAGTTATCGCATTAAATCTTATGCCGCCAGAACGTCCCAACAATATGTGCTTTGTAGAGTTTTAGGAAGAGACAAAGTTTAACAGTCCATATTTTATACGATACCTCGTCAGTGTGGAATTGAAATACTGTCTTTAAGCGCGGATGGGTTAAGAGCGGTATTATCGAGCCGCTGCAACCTTTTCAAACATTGCAGGTTTTCGATTACGTAGTGCAAAATATCAGTTTTTGTATGATTGGAACTTTGATCACTTAACCAGCATAACCTCGCAAATATTACATTTTTTTTATGATATATCTGAATTTCTAATTAATTACCAAATTTTAACTTGGCTCAGTTTTCGATCGTCTGCGTCGCACATTGCGAATTATCGGCTGTCATTGCCGTGGGTTGAGGCTTCATATTTGTAAGTAATATTAAGTTCCACGTATTGAATTATCAACTTACTTGAACAGTTTTAAATAAAACTCATTTTAAAGTTGCCTTCAAACGGATAGTTCTGAAGGTCACCTCGAATAATCAAATGGAAGCGATCTAGAGGCTCTCCTACTACAAGCGGTCAGTAAAAATTAACTAGCTTTTCTTTGGAAGCGTATGCTTTTGCATGAATTGGAGTCTTACGTATTTGTATCTTCATCCGTAGTCACATACGCCGTTGATCAGGAGGTAAACGAGCGATTCTTTTTATTAGAATCTTAGTGTCACTAGTTTTCTGAAACATACACTCTTGAGATGTTAGATCATAGTGATGGCGACGTAAAAAGAGTTAAACGCTACTTGTTGCAACCGAAATAAGGGCGCTGACGGCTGCTTCACTCCCGCTAAAAAACACGATCATTTACAACAAGCAATACGCGACAAGCAAAATGCGAAAGACGCTTCTCAACTAAAGCGAGTGGAAACAAGTTGCTAGAATTTGAGCGCACTTTACTAGAAAAAGAAGTGGGACATTGCAGTTTAGAAAACGAGACGATACTTACCTTTGCCCAACATCAAAACTCACGGGATCTTACCATAGTAGTCATGAAATCAAGACCCACATGAAAGAAAATCCAGAGCATTTCGAAAGAAGCTAATTCGCCATTGCGGTTGTTCTTAAGTACTTATTCATATCAACCATAGGTATATATATATATATATATATATATATATTTATATTTTCACGTCTTTATTCAGCAATCTCTTAGCAACGACAGCAATTGAATTAGTTCGCTGCCCCATGCAACTTCAATTTAGAGGTTATCGAGATTCTTCGATTTATGACTTCGTTGGCCTGCTAGTAGGTTCCGTGGCCAGTCTGGCGTTTGCTCCAAATCTTGAAGTCGAACCACGTATATAGCTTATGCTGGCCAACCAATAGGAAGCGGGGACTAGGCAGAGTAAGCTTGGAGCGAATGGGTAGCGGTCGGGGCTCGGATCAAACCGCCGCAAGCGATAACGGGAATAAGAGTCGACTACGCATAAGTTTATGTTATTTATTTGTCCTCAAGGAGGTGTGAGCCCTGCAAAAAAATACAGTTTGTGTCTGATATGTGTAGATCATGAAAGGCAGGGCAGTGGAGCTTGCCCACACAAACACTTTACAGGCCACAGGTCAATATTTGACTGTAAGGCTCGTATAGAACTAAGAAAGCATTTTCATTACTTGGGTGACGCCGCATTTCAAAATGAAGATGATTCATTTTCGAAGGATTTTTATATTAATTTCGAAGCTCTGAAGTCGAATTTATCTAAAAGTGTTACAAATGCTACTGTACTAATTTCACGTAACGATCAGAAATGTGCTTCTTTGAGACATATGCTTTATTTATTAAAGTATTATAAGAATACACGAGGTCTTCTCGATAGCTTTCTTACTAAGGTATCTTGTATACATATTAAGAAAATTATATGTGGAGAGTCCTTTCAAGTAGCTAAGGTAAAAGCAACTTCTAGTTGTCTGAGGCGCCTATGCAGCTGAGACCCTCACCGTAATGAACAGACATTCTACGCCTTTAAATGTGAAAATCACAGCAGGAACCAGTGCAGGCGTGTGAACAGAATGCTTTTTTAGTCGGTAACACCTGCAGCTCGTAATCCTCCTTCTTATAAAGAAGTACTAAAACGATGCATTAGAATGAACTAGACTAGAACCTCGTAACGTATTGCACGAAGTGCTATTAATCTCCTATACTTAATATAATACTCCTATATATAATTCTAATTTACATTACACTAAAGCGTGGAGGACACTTTTTTAATATTTAATAAGAAAATATTTTATTCATTACGTTAGTCTAGTAAATACATCAAGCTTCTACATCCCTACCCAGAATATCTAATATTAAGTAGCCTTCGATAATTAGCGAAGTTGCAGAAGTTTAATGAAACCATATATAAAAAGTATAATGAAAAAAAATCAACAACTACAACAACAACAACAGGAGGAGAACGAGTTAGTTTAAACTAAGCTGCTTAGGCCGGGGGGCAGTTATAAGAATGTGGCAGAAGGAGTCACAAAAAGGACAGTTAATAACAATGTTCTTAAATATGCAAAATAAAAAAAGAATCGGCAAGAGCACTCCAGGTTATAGGACGTGTGTAATGTAGCAAACGATAACGGTAAGAGGATAGATGAGGCGTAGGAGATTCCGAGAATGGCACAGTTTTGTAAATCTTCTTACTTAATTTCGCAACTATGGCCTACCCTATACACGACCACGCAGCAGGAAATAAGAGGGTCAAACAGGCATAAACTAGCATTTCTATTTTCAGCGACAGCTCAAGATACGAGAGAAAGTGGAGATCAGACCATTTGACGAAAAGGCGATTACTAGATGGTCACCAAGAGTAACTGCCGTGTAAGAGATCAAGGAAAGGACCGGTATCACTCAACGAGTGATTTTCGATGATAAAAGTAACAGGAACAAAAAAGAACAGAAGAAGGACTGCCTTCGGAGATATTAAGTGAACGTTTTAGGGAGCTATAAACAGCGAGTTTAGTTGAGAGATAAGAGTTATTCAGAGATAGGTAATCTGCAACAAAGTTGATTATATAACCTAAGAGCCATAAACAAGTCACCGTCAGAGGATTCCTGGTGGGGTAATAGTTGAAAAAAACACAGCATATGCTAAAAAGTAGAAAGCCTCGGTTACGTCGAAGAATAGCCCAGCTACTGCATTACCAGCTACAACATACATCTTGACATAGTCAAACACCGCTCCGGTACAAATGCCTTTTTGAAAGCCAAACTGGTAGGGAGCCAGAAGGAAGTTATGTACGTAACAGCAGTACGTAAAAGCTAATTTTAAAAAGTTTTGAAAGAGAAGAGATAACGACCGTGGGCCAGTAGGAACCAGCATTATTTTTAAAACCTTTGCATTCATAAATAACAGTGACCGTAGCCATTTTAAAAGCGACTGGTAACGTACCATTTGACAGACAAAGGTTGCATATAAGCGTCAAAGGAACTGCCAGAAAATATGTGCTGTATTGAAGGTCTCTAAGGGGTCGATAGTGCTGCCATTTAATAGCTGGCTTTACAGCTATTGCAGTCTTTCACGATTAAAGCTGGGTCTATGGGTGTAAAGAAAAAGATGGAATGGAGATGTCGGCTTGAGGACAAGTGCTGCAACCAGGGACTGAGTCAGAATGTTTACTGAGACGAAAAAGAGCTATGGAGAAGAAAGAAGAAAAAGCATTACTCATATTGGACGGGCCAGAGTGTACTTCCGAGTTAATTGTGAGGAAGGAAGGGTGGGAAGGCAATGCTTGCCATCTTAGGCTGCAGGAACCATGGCCAGCGTTCAGCTCAGCTTGAACAAAAGCTGTTCAAGTTTTTTTTATAATCGCTTCATAATACTTAAGTAAGTGACAGACAATGGTTTCTGGGAAAGGGATTTTATGGATGCAATGTCCTTCAGCTGGCCGGTAGAGGTCAGAATACATCGTGCCAAGCTGAAAGGTCCACCAGAGGTTTTCAAATTTCACAGGTCTTTGCAGAGACCAGCAGGAAGAAAACTGTGTAGTCACTAATAAGAGTCAATTGAAAGATATCAAGGGTCTCATCGAGGTCTGTGGCCGTGAGTTATCGCTTCTAGATCTCGCAACTTATGTTACTGGTAGAGATAAATATACGACGAAATGCCGTAGAGGGTAGAGGAAACAGCTCGAAAGGAGTAAATCGTAATAGGAAGGTGAGTAACGTAGGTGCCAAACAGGATAGCGACCAAATAAATGCTGAAAACACGGGTTTTGAATAGTGGTTAGAAATTCCGATTTATTGAGGAATGGACAGTCTTTTTTGTTTAACTAACACTGAATGGGTCATAGCATTAACTAAGCGATAGCTCTCTCTCAAATGGAGACAAAGCGCTTCAACAAACATTAACGCTATTTTGTTCCTTAAAGAATGGAATAGCTTCGGCTGCTCTAGTGCCGTGATTGAGCAGTCTCGGATGTTATACCAAGGACGTTCTCATGACAGCAGATCAAAAAAATAGATCTTTTTTAATCAAAATTTAAAACTGTCTGCCACAATTGTAGGGCTCCAACCGAGAGATCTTAGGTTCTATTTTTCTAGGATCGATTATTTTTTTAGTTTATTTAACTTTCAATTCCATTCTACAAGTGCAGAGGCATTCGACTAATATGAACAAAAGCGTTAGTACAGCGTGAGCAATATGTGTAGGTTTTATTACAATAAGTGTATCATTCCACTTTTTACTTGTGATATATCCAAAATTATACATGAATTATATATATATATATATACATATATATATAAGGGTAAAACTTTATTGCGGGCCTTGCATGTTACGGACACTTAGATGCTAGGCTCCTAAAAGCCCACAGAAAGTAGGTCTGTCTATTGGAAGGTGCAGTGTGAAGAGGAATAGGCTTTGAATAAAAGTAGCACCTTAAGCATTGAGTAGATTGAACCAGGGTGATACAGTTTTTAGATGTTTGAAGAAACTGCTGGCATAGACAGAGCTTATACACACAGTATCTGTTGTCACGTAGATTAGAAGATATAAGGCCTTGTTTAGCTCACAACACTGCTGTAGTTAATGAGCGATTGCCCAACATTAGTTACTTCAGAGATATCAGCGCAAAGGTTTCTGGCCGTCCAGGTAAAAATCTTAAAAAGTGCGAGGTCTATTTCCAGCAAAAAAACTTGACAAAGCTTTTTAAATCAATGCTTTAGGACCACCATAAAAACCAAAAATGCAAAGCAACTCATTGGAGTAAAATGCTACATAAAGAGTAAATAGCCACTGTTTTTTTTTACTAATATAAACGTAAAGCAACCTTTTTTAGTTCGGTCCAAAATAAATGTACGACAGCGATATTGATAAATTATTTCTTCACAATAACGTGAGCGAACTTCTATGTGTCTTCTAATTTGTTGTTTAAAATATGCCTTGATAGTATGCACACACATCTTTGTATAGCTATCCATTAACTAAATAGGTATTAGCGGTCTGGAAATCTTTACGAAAAGAGATCTTTAGAAAAACTCCTATTCAAATTTTATTCTCTAGATATAATTAAATTAGTAAATCTCCAGCTCGTTACTGCGCCCCAGCTCGCTCCGAAAGAATCTCAAGGGGTGGCTGATCCTAACTGCTTAGATTGGTTTCATGAAAAGCTTTCATGAAAAAGATTCAACAATATAGCTTAATAGTACTATTAGCTACATTTTAGACAGTTTTACACTAAGACACATTTCTTGTTTTGAATCACGTCGATTCTGACACAAATTGAAATTGTTGGAATGTTTTTCCAGATAAGTGCAACAATATGATATGCATATTACAAACAGTCACGCATATAACTAACTTCCAGAGACTAATTGAAAAACAAGGTTAACGAGATACGTTGTGCAAAAAGCAGAAGCACAAGATTAAACATTCTAAGGTAATTTAAATACCTATCTATACAATTACAGAAGGTATAAAAGGCTGGTCTTATATAACTACTATAATAAAATGGGTCGACTAGAACAACAACCGAGGTAGATCGTCTGGTTGGATGGTGCACAAGCCGGCCACGAAAAGCTTAACATCACATAGTATATATATAGCATTTTTTACGACAAAGTCGAAAGAAATTATGCCGTGACCTCAGCCTGATACTCAATGGAATCATATTGAGGCTGCTGGAAACGGCCAACGTGTTCTTTTTGAAGGTAGTCTCAGTCCTAAACCAGTAATCATTTTTAGCTAATTCAGCGTCTATATAGGCTACATATTATATAATTAATCGTACTATACCGGGTGTTGGTTCTCATAGTGTTTAAATATTTTACATTTCGTGATGAACAATAGGCTTCCATTGAATCTTGCATCTTAACCAATATTCTTCAAACACAATAAAGCTGATTTATCAAAGGAGAACTTATACATGAATAATAACACAGGCTTACGCATGATTCTTTTGTTGCCCTTCAAAAAGCATTAGATACTACCTAAAAATTTGAACCGGGATGATTACGTAAACATCTTTTGGTAGATGTTGCACAGCCTTACACGAAAATCTCTGTGGTCACTGCTACTACTTGTTTTGAAAATGATATACCCCATCAGCCACACTGGCATGCTCTTTCAATATTTACGAAAGAAAAAAGGTAATCTTCGCATAATCGGTTTTTAATAACTCAAGGACGACAAGGTAGCTATCACGAGGTCGTACCTCATCGAAA
This sequence comes from Varroa destructor, assembly GCF_002443255.2. Lineage (NCBI taxonomy): Eukaryota > Metazoa > Arthropoda > Arachnida > Mesostigmata > Varroidae > Varroa > Varroa destructor. Next base: position 4,524,801 of record NW_019211458.1, read on the forward strand.
GGATACTAAGATTCTTCTGGAATACATTGTTGACATCAATATCTTTAAAGCTTGATTGCGAACTTGATCCATGATAAAAAGGAGTAGTTGTATAATAGCAAGCATAATATGAAGGTTATTTTCTAAGTACTATGACTCATATATTACTAAGCTTAACAGCCGCCTCCGTACTACAATTTATGTGTATTTCATACTATTCTGAGCACTTTGCTTCTGTTAAGCAAGCAGATTATTCTTGACCTTTAGTGGAATGTCCATAGATGCTTATTTCTTTTCCTTCCTATTAAAGGTGCCACACCTTATTTAGATGATAATGATCAAACGAGCAATTTGCTCTACGTAGATTATTCTTGAAAGATAGCAGTACAACAGGACCAATGCCATATACACGGGAGATCGTGGAACAATACCCTACGTTACATGTATGAAATGTCACTTATTTGGGGAACATGACGATATGAGTCTCCAGACATTTTCTTCAAATAAAACATTTATTGGATATCATATGAACTTAAGTATGAACTGTTTTTGTTTTTTTTTTAATAATAAATACCTAAAGAATTATAGTTGAGACAATTGGCCGAGCGATAAAAAGCAAGTAGCACGCTCAAGCATGAATATAGTTTTAAAATCACAGATATAAACATTAGATGATTTAATAGATAAAAATTTCCAAAACTTACGTACTTCTGTACTTACGTAAGTACAGGATCGATCAAAAAAATAAAAGAGCTACTGTTGATTCGATTAAAGGTACCAAGTTGGAATTATATAGAAAAGGGCAATAATAATAATAAATTAAATATGTAGAATCGTCCCTGTATTAAAAACAACCGCATATTACTAAACGCAAAACTTCTTAATTCTTCAACAAACTGTATCTGCCAGTAGCCGATGGAAAACCAGCAGAAATATTATAAAATACTATACAGTATGAATAAAGTTTCGTACAGTATATCAGTTCACAGAAACTCAACGCGCGCACCCGTAGAATCTTTTTAGTTTGAGAATGACATTTTCGTATTTAATCATAAATAGCTCGTAATTTGAAAAATCAACAAATCAACAAAATATTTCGAAATAAAGTAAAACCGATTAATATTAAAACAGCTGATTTGAACGAAATAGAAAACGTTTATTTATTCTGTAGTACATCGTTAATGACACGAAGGTTTAAGATTAAATTAATTAGACGATAAATATCCATCAGATCCCGTTAAGGGTAAGGCTAAGATAAGGATAGACATATAATACTTTAGTTTTCTCACTTATTTCTTTATTTAGCCAACAAGGCTATCTTTAATTTCCTTGCAGATGGATAATTCTTGTAGCGCGCTATTCTCTATGTGCAATTCGAAGTCCTGATTTTCCAGAAACGACTTGAAGTATTCAATCAGTCTTAGCACTGCTAGTATCTCTCTTTCCAAGGTTGAGGTCTTATTCTCCGTCTTCATAAGGTGTAAGTATGGTACTAGATAAAGCGTTCTATAAAATCATGCGTTCAGCAATAACAAAAGTTGACGCATTTCTTACCGTATGTAAGACAACGGACCAATAATGCCTGCTGAGTGCTCGGGAACGAAATTGACGTTTTTCAATAAATCGTGCTTGTTTGCTAAGCCCATACACAGGATGCTATGCCGGTCACGCAATGATCGCTCTGTTTTGGTTTTCCAGCCTTCAACTGATATGCCGAAAAGAATGTGTTTTAAGCGCAGCTCTATCTTCAACCACACCAATTTTAGACAAATACCTACTCTGTTATAAAAAGTAGTTAACAGATAATATAATCTAGCTGAGACGCCAACTATTTATAGAAACATTCGCGCTTTAAGCATGCGGTGTGTCAAAGTATAATCTCAGAACAAAATAGACGTTTGACCTCGTAGCTGTAGTTAGCACGTCATCTCCAACTAAAAAACTACTTTTAATCCATACGACCATTTAAATAGGTAAATAACGCGTATTGTTGTGCCGCGGCTGAGCTGGCTCTGCAAGGTTGTTAAAATAGCTATTGGCCTCTTCAGTAATCGTTACAAAAATTTAATAACACTTTTCACTTAATTATGTCTCTAGACGATCCCTGTTGAACGAAGCGTATTTTCAGATCTAGTGCTCCCACCTTAAACAAGGGACTACAAATGTTTTTCTTGGTACCAAAAAGCGCAAAAACAAGGAGTTTAAGGGTCAGTGAATTACGTAGACCACACGTTACTACTGAGCTATTTGCCTGGATCCTATATTTTCCGGCCCGGCTTTAGGATTAACTTTGATATTGGTTCAAACCAAAGCGTCCAAAAAGAACTAGCGCTTCGTCCATCCTTCTGACGGGTTTCTTACCTTGCTATCCATAGTTAGTCCTATGCTTACTTTTATTTTTCGCTTTGCCAACATGCCTGACCGTGTAACAGTATCCTGCTCATTCTTGCCTTGTTGTTCATCGGGTTTAGTCCTTCTAGTGTTATTTGCTAAGCTGTCCGCATATCTCATTGTGACCTCTGCTTGATTGACCAGTTACTTCGCCTTTCTTTTCTTTAACGCTAGTACATTTCATGGCAGTTGTTGATGCCACTGTTTAACCATCACCCCGAACAATGCACGTAGAGTTGTCGCTTGAGTAAGCGCTAAGAAGTTTGGCGACGTACCAATGACCCAGTGAGTTTGGTCCCTAAGTGAACCCCCGGTCTGGAGTACCTTATAGCTTTCAACTCTTGTCAGCATATGGTAATATTTTTCGGTTATCTAATGCCTCAGATCACAGTCGTCATACAAAAAAAACTTTTTGCCTGGTTGTTAGATTTCAAATAAACTATATACGCCAAAGTGGCTTGTCCTACTACCCTTGCTACTGCTTCAATCATTAGACTCAGCCATTTTACCGGTCAACAAATGTCAAAAAAAAAAGATTTGTAAGCGTTGTCTTTTACACCCCGCTCCTCTGCACTCCAATAAAAATGTAATTCTCTTTAATATAATTGTAGTTTTACTAAACAGAATTTTATGAACCAAGTCGAACGAAGCTTATTTAGCACACTTAAAATTCTACAGTTTTTGCAGTTTTCTACGAAGCTTCCACGTAGCAATAAATTGTGACGTTTGGGTATCGTTGACTTAAGTTAACTTGACCGGACCAGAGCTAGTATGAGTATATTATGCGTGACTATGGTAGAAATAATTATCCATGGATAGTGTCATTTTCTCTTTCAAAAGTAATCACATGTGACACATTATTGACAACGATAACGTGTGGTACAAAGAGTACGAAACTACGATCGCGTAGTTCAATTTGACACATGCGCGTTTTCGTTAAACTAAGTTGTACTCTAGCTCCATATAGCTTCTTCTTTAGAAATTTGACCAAGGAAAAAACCCAGTAATGCAAATTACACCTAATGCCTTACCCGTTTACATCTGTCAACAAGATATTAAAATCACGGTTCCTTTGTTGAAAAAAGTTCGAGTGCTCTATATAATCTAATAATATTTAGAAGCACTTTCCGGCAAAAATGTCCGTCCAAAAGCCAGCCTTTATACTTTATTTTCACTATAGGGTATAGCAAAAACAGTCTTTTCGCAGGAGAGCTTGCATGGTTCTGGTCACTATATCAATGTGGGGATATAAGCTAGCTGTCTATTTCTATCAGGCGCATAGGTTTCGATGAAATTTAAGCAAACTGGATTTGAGAAATCCAGATTGTACGACTTATAAGCTGCAATTGGTTTGCAAGCTTTGCGAACGGTGTTAAAGCTCGGTGATCGATGTTTTGCTTAGATTTTGTGTGTTATATTTACACTCGGTCAGGGTATTCACAAAAAGAGGTCTAAAAATGCATTCCTCTATGAAGCAAGCTAAGTTGCACGCGCATCTTTATCTCTGGACCATTTGAGTCGCTTGAATACAGCAAGCAGATTAGCAAGAAAGGACTGATCAGCGTGCTTTTTAGAGACGCCAGGAAGTATTCTGGGTTTTTGTCAGTTTTTCTTAGAGTATAATTCTCAGGTTGAAAAAGTTTATTGCAATTATGAATTTCACGTAGAATGTGTGCCGTTTCCTTAATCTCGTTAAGGTTGACGGAAAAAGCAAATTCTCATTTGTGTTTCCTTAAGAGTCCTTGCAAATATTCGAACAAATCATCAAATCTCCTGAGCTTTCCTTAGGGTTCCATTGTGGCCAGCGACGGGAATTATCAAATCTGTGTTATGATTATAGCAAAAAGAAAGTGGTATGTTAGCCGTGATAGATATATAGAACCATTATATTGCAGCGTTCGATGAAAATATATATAGAACCATTATATTGCAGCGTTCGATGAAAATATAATATACCTCGTTGATTTTGCTTACATGGGAAATTTGAAATCTGTGACTAATCAAGTGGCGGCTAGGGTGCCACCGCTATTGTCATGACCACAGGAACTATGTTTTTTCGAAGGTAACGACACTTTCAACAACCTTATTTGTGCGCATATGGATAATAAAATCAGATAGGTATAATCTTATGGGCGACACCTTGCCTTACATTTTAGAGGCTAGATACTCAATACTGATGCTAGGTTTGCAGAAACTAATGATTTTTGAATTCAGCAAAGGATCTGCACTCAGTTAGCCTATGTTCATACGAATGAAGTGAATAATATTATTTCTGCTTCCTTGTCCACATTCACATTTTTGCACTTCACAAAGCCTCTCTATTGACGTGATTTCTGTTTCTAGATATTTCTAAATAAGTTTTAAGAAAATCTTCAAACAAACTGTAAAACCACGTAACTGGGCTGATTATTTTTATATAGACTTCTTTAATTGATTTTATGCACGAAATTAGACAACCTCCGTTTGTTTTATTCTTATATGTTTTATATATACGAGGGCTGCTACTACGATGACAAAACGTGGAATCATATCTTGCTAATTCTTCTAGGTGTGACTACATAACTTTATTTGTTATACAAGCGTATAAAAGTTCTGTCCAACTTTTGAGATAATTTAATAAACCCAAATAAAAAACCTAAAACATGCGCTTATCTATTACCTAAAATGGTAAATGGGGTGTTGCCAAAATGAGTTGATGCTTTTTTTTTAATCAAGGTAGCAGATACGATCAATTATTAATTGAACCATTCATGCAGCATTTTTTTAAATGTTATGTATAGTTTGTTTTAGAGGGATACTATTACCGGAAGGTGATTCAAAAAGTTTTTATAAAGAGATATTTCTCGACTACGGTGTTTTGCAGCAATAAATATTCAGCATTATTAAATCAATATGAAACTAGCCTTTACAGCCATTTATAATGCCATATATAATAACCGAATCCTCAGTACACACTATATCTTTTTAGCTTTGTTTGGTGTTGCGGCGCCCTCTTTGTTGCCGCTTATTACATAGGAAGGTCGTATGGGGGGATCCTAATCACCACGAGAACAATATAACTTGAACCCTTCTCTTGCGATTGTCTACTCCTCTCCCTCATTCTATGTCACTCTTCCTCTCTTACGTTGCATAGCCTGACGTTCTCTGGCCCATGCGCATTGCCGTCTCATATAATAGTACTTCATTATAGGCTACTTGAGTGGAGGACCTAGTTGTTGTTTCGGAACTTCCTTTGAGGCATACGTTCGTGCGAACCAAAATTTCTGCATTCCTCAAGGCTTTGAAATGCCGAAAGGCTACAGACGGTAGTTATGAAGACCTGGAGTGGAAAAGCTTGTAACACAGGCAGTCTCTCCATTACTTGACGTATGTTTTAAAGTTTAGACGCTGTCTGTTTGTTAAACGAGAAGTATGTGGTTGTGTATACTAACTTCTAACTCCAGAGTTCGGTCAAAATACAAAACACAGAAAGATGTTTCACAACTCAGTCAATTTTCTATTCCACTTAAATTTAACGCTGATGAGTTCGGTACAAGAAAAGCCAATGCGGTAAAAAAGAAACGATAAACTTGAGACAACAAAAAGAATTTATCCTGTGTTTAATTTATTGTAAAACAAAAGCAGTAAAGGTACAGTAGCAACCTTAAATATCTTCAAACGTGTCAGCATATAGGAAAAAGCGAGGAATGTGATTTTAATAGAAAATTGAAGCGACTCACGGACCTTCCCTTGCGGCGTTTGTTACCTCGTAGAGAATGAAAATTGGTGATACTGCACACTACGCTACACACTACAAAATGATAGGTCGATTGCACTAATCCCAGTGCAATCATCCTATCGTTTTGCCATTTAAGCTGTTACCTTGCTAGGAGTAATTACACCCGTAATATCTTTCTCTCGGTCCAGTTATATTTATGCTAGGTTTTCGTTATAGAAGTTGCCCACCATGGTAGTTGCCTTCGGGGATATGGGAAAACAAACCCAAATTTGGTCGGTTTGCGAGTTTTACTAGGCACGGTTTGCTGCTGGCGACGTACTCCTAAATCCCCCTTAAAAAAAGTTTATGCACCAGCCATTGCAGTTTCTTAGTGTAGGTCTCTGCAAGTATTTTGACTATCATCCTGTTCCAAGGACACCTTGTTGTCTTGACATGCTAGCATTCTGCAACCGCTAATCGTTTCACGAGTTACCCATTGATTTTCATTGTGCTTAGTTTATTAAACCAGCCCAAAACACAGTACGAAACCTAACAGTACGAAAATAAATAGTAAATATTGTTATGCATGCGTTTTTCCGCATAGGACGAAATGATAGGCTAAGAACCTAGATTTTGAATTTTGGCTAACCAAACTTAAGGTCGTGACTACCTAAGTTCTTGTGAAGGACGAATTGTGCAATAGAAAGTTTAGTGCAACGCTCTGTGGCAAAGTACAACTCGAGTGCAGTAAAAAGTGAATCAAAGGCCCAAGCAAGCGTGATTTGCGTTTGATGATACCAATAGAGTAAAGACCGCATCAACAACTTGAAGATGTCACCAGAGGGCATTCGTACAGTTACAACATACTGGTCATTAGTGTTCCTGAGATCTTGTAAACACGTAAGGTTCGAAATTCTTCTCACATGTCATCAGTTGTCTTAAGGGATATGACTACCTTATCACTGATAATAACGCTGAAATTGTCCACCAATTAAGGCGTATGCACAGGCTAGCTTGCACCGATACGGTTCGACCATCAAAGTTTTATTATCAGATTGAATGATAACATTTACAATAACCTTTCGGAGCTTTTTAGAATGTTGATAATGGGTATCAGATTCAGTGTTTTAAGCGCATTTGGTATATGCATGATTTGCGAATTTGATTTGTACGTGCTCAGTGTTTTATAAATCGTTAGCGATTAGATTTATATACATACGTACTTATGTTAAGTAAAAGCTTTGGCGTTTTCATTACAAGTGCATTATGTGTATAACGTGCCAGTCAAAATAAAGTTCCGGAGTAACTTGGCATTTGATTGATTGTTTTTAGTACTTAAATGTGAGAATCCTTGAAACGAAGTCGTTTTGGCTTTTGTTTAAAATGCATAGGAACATAGTATTTTCACATTACTATCAGTTTGACTTTTCATTTATCGTCTTCTTTAGTTCTTACGGTTTCTCTTTAGTACAACAAAAGTAATGTCGCAAGTCATCCACATATAGTGTATGGCTCTGAAATGAAAGATCTATATGCAAGGTAAAACCGACAAAAGGTGCCAATCTTAAAGGACCTCCGGTGAACAGTAGCCATAATTATCAGGACTCGCATGCAAAAACTGATCGGGTATCCGATCAGTGGACCGAAAGTTAATTTGTAGAAACGTATCTAAATTAGTAAGAGGATCAGCTTCTTGTTTTTAATAAATTCATGGTTTAGTATAAGAAGGAAAATCGAAGTTTCAACTGGCCGCTAGTATTTGCTTCAGCGGACAGAAAGTTGGTAGAACGGAACGTATTAGCGCGCTTCATACTGGAGCCAGTTCTGTTGTATCAGTATTAAGGAAAACTGCTTATTTTTACCTTAACAACCGGAATTGTATTGCATTATGTCATTTCTAATTTATTGGCAAGATGGTCCAGGAGTTGACGGCTGATGAAGGAAAGACGACATTACGATATTGGCTAAGAAGAAACAACATGATGAACATTAATTCTGACTGTTATTATGTCCTAAAATAATGATTGAGTAAATAAATCTGATTAAAATGTGTGTGTACATTAAACCTGGTACGTCATAGAGTCTAAAAAGATCCACACGGTAGTTTTTATTTTTCGAGTTCTCCGTTCGGTACCGCAGTTAGGCATTCCATCAGCCTACTGGCTCCTAGTACGAAACGAAGTGTGTCTATGTTTTGTTTGAACCTAAGTCACAACCCTTCCTATAGGATCAGACAAATACGTTACCTAGTACGCTATCACGAGAATTTAAGGAATTAGTCTACCGAAGCATATATCTAGACGGATTTGTTGCTTCTCTCATCTTAGCAAGCTATAACTAAAGTAATCATTCTACGTTTTTTGCCGAAGCTTTGAATATCAAACATAATTTATTCGTTTGCAAAAAGCATCGCATTTCAGGGCTAAGTTCGTTTGGAATTCAGTTTATATTTTGAAATCAAATATGGGATTTCCTGGAAGAATAGCAAGATTGAGTGCTTTAATGAAAAGGCAATGACCAAAAGAAGTATTTGCTTACCATTTGTTTAGTGTTCAAGTTTAGCCACATTTTTGAAAATGAGTCACTCTTATTATCTGAGAATTTTAGTGAAAATAGCTTCGCGAATTTAAGTTATAGATTGTTCATGATTGATTTGCATGTAAGAAACTTAGTGCATATACACTAAAAACGAAAGTGAATGGTTTATTTTTGCTCGCGCTTGTTCCGGGTTGGTTTTCCTGATGTCGATACACATGTTTGATAAAGATAGGTTTTTTTAAAGCATGCGACTTGCTTGGGCTTTTGAGTACTATTTTTAATCCAGCTTGTGCCCAGTGGCGCATTCTCGTGCGCCGTGATTCACTCCCTGTAGGATTATCTGTAATTTTTTATAATTATTTAATGGCATTGCGGCAGCGCCATCCCGCCTTGGTGGAAGTTCGATCCGCTTGTCTTTATTGCTATCACTTTCAGCATCCACGATTTGTCTAGCCATTTGTATGCTGCTTTTTAAACGCTGCCTTTCGATTCAGGTGAATTCTTTTGGCAATCTTATTTTTTAGCTATGTTTAATGGAATACCTGAATAAACGTTTCAACTTTTCCTTCCTGAACTGATTGCACCAGATGACTGAACCTATAACGGATGTTGTGTGGTTAATGTAGTGTACCGCCTAAATAAACCTTTTTAATAATGTAACCTGTGAAAAATAAACAAGGTACATGTATTTAAATGATCTTAATTACTGACTCGTTACAGAAATCAACCGCTATTGTGAACTGCTCCAAATATTGCAATTTTACAAACAATTCGTCTGTTAACCTTTGAATAATATATAAAGTTAATTAAATTTAAAACATCTGGGCCACACTGTATATATATTGCAAAAGATTAAGCTGTTGGTCGAAAACTGATAATATATCGGCTAGCGACTTCTATAACTTAATCGCGTCCGAACTACCAGTTCTTTAATGCTTGCATTTTAACTGTAACACTCGGCCACGTTGTGTCCACGCAGCACTTGCTTGTTTTTCATGCGGCTGTGCATTTGGCAACAAGGGCATGTTGACAGTCTCACGTTCTCATTTCGAGAACTCTTCACTGGCCACCCCTTTAGTGGTGCCCGCAATTCTTCAAGTTACTTCGGACGGTATATGGCCAGTTGTTTCCCGTGCCTGTTTCCCACTAATCTTTATATCAAGTCGCTGTTCTGTTCCACGCAGCGGCCACGATTTAACAGTGCTAACGATCGCTGTTTTTTTGTGGCTATCTGATCGACGGTTTCTGCATCACGCTTTCATCTCTCGTTTTCTGCGATCCAATAGGGTCCAGTTGGTCGTAGTTTGCTCACTTTTACAAATTCGATTAGTTCTTTTAAATTAAAGTTAAAGCCAGCGATGGTGGATTTTTTTGCATGTGCTTGGAGTTTAATTGCTAACAATTACATTTTTGAAATATAAATATTATAACTCACTAGTTTGTTTCAAAATGTTTCTTCATCTGCAAGTCATTTTTAATTGTAACCACCTGTCAAACGATATTGGCAAGTGTAAACACGTTAAATTGTGGCTCGAATATAGTACATAAAAAAATGCAGGGCAATTACATTTCAGGCTAATAGAAGGGCAAAAACCCCCCAAAAATGCAAGAAGTTAAAGCTGCTAAAAAGATCGAAAAGTGGGAAAAAGCGCAAAAGTCTTGTAGAGATCATTCGTTAGAGCTTATTCAAAAAAGACCCAATTGGTTATTAATATTTTCCTTTTTAACTTCTGTAAAAAAAATCCACGTATATCAGGAATCGCTTTTGATGAATTTTTAGGCTCTTCAAATTTAAATTCTATATTCCGGTTCGCTTTGTAGAAATTTAGCATCGTTTCTGACCGCTATGCTTACTGAATTCGTACCCTTATATATCCCTAGCCTTGGACCTATAATTGTTCGGATACTACTTTATCTCCTCTTTTTTATTCAACACAGAACTGGAGGATTTATGCTTTCTGGCTGTGTTTTTCTTTAACTTTCCTTCTGCTTTAGGCTTCATATCTTGCGTCATGTACTTACAGACCACTGTCTACCTCCCTTCGTCTTAAAGCTTACAGCTCACCATGGCATCGATCGTAACTGGGTATAACGCGTTATCTTTCGAATTCTCCTTTCTTTTTAAAAGCGTGTTCTAGTGCTCGAGTGGATTACAACATTTTAAATTTTAACATCGCATGCTATATTGATGCCTTTTATAGTTTATTCAAATACTATTGGAAACGTCACTAGTGAAGACGTGCGTCAAATGGATTTGAAGTCAATACGCCTGAAGGCTGTTATGTGGCAAAATAGAGGTAACGTCGAATAGCCCCCTTTTTATTTATGAAACATATTAAGAGTATGTTTCATATTCAGCTTTGGGAACCCATGAAAAAAACGGTTTAATTTGTTTTAGGTTCCGTTCTTTATAATATTTTCTTGTTGAATCAGGGGATTTTGCTTCGCGTTGGCGTAGAGACAGCGTTTTATATAGCATTCAACAAACATCGCACTTTTAGTTCCACTCCTAAGGGTTTCAAACCATGCTTATGTGAATTTGCGTAGCTTTGTGTATGTAAACTTATGTGTAACCGGATCTCTACTAAAATTTATTTGCAAAGATATCACCTTCTGGATGACAATGCTTTTGGTTTTGTTGCTTTTTTAGAGAAGACCTTGAGGTTTGGAGAGCTCCCTACGCAACTGATCAAATATGGGACCGAGAGAGATGAGGACATTTTCTACTGTTCATTCTTATGAGTTGTGAATTGTCTCAGTAAATCATTATTGTAATGAAACTTGAAGTCGGCCAAGCGGAGTTACACCCCCTTCATAAGACAAGATGATTCTTAGAAGCATAACAATGCGGTCTGTGAACAGACCGCTTGTAATTTTTGCTACAATGAGACGACTGTATAGATCATGAATCTTTGTGCCGTTGTAGAGTTTGAAGCTATTCAAGTTTTTCATTATGTTGATTGGGAAACCTTCCTTTAGTTATAGGTTATAAGCAGGCAGTCCAGGCATTTCAAGACTGTTGAAAATTCCTGTGGGTGATCAAAAAAGTGCTGTTCTTTGAGATTTCGTCCAATGTACTGTGTATACCCCGGACCATTTTTTCACAGAAACTAATATGCACTCCTTGAACATAGCATAAAGGTCCAAAAGACCTTCGAATAACATCGGCGGATGTAGATTAAGTCTATACATTGTCAATGGATTCCCTTTTTTACGCAATATTTTCAGGCAACGTAGGAAATTTATCTTCACCGATGCTTAATAAAAGCTGGGAGCTTTCAGTATCAGCCTCCTTTAGTCGCATATTGATTGTCAAGTGGTATATTTTAAAATACTTCCATGGATACGACTTTTAGAATTTTTTTATGCTGCAACTGTGTTCTTCCTGACGTGCATAGGTGTCCTGAATTGGGATTCTGCGGTATAGTTACTCTGTGTCCGATAGCACAAGCCGTGGTTCAACTGTTCAGCCTTGCTCGTAGGACCCAGACGGCATTTAGGCATGTAGTTGAGGTACAGCTTGGGTTTTGTCCTTTAGCCTCCGTTTTTTAGGACGATCTGTAGAAAAACGTTTGCGTCTTGAAAAGCCTTGAACGGTTAGGGATCCATTTGACCGCCGGTAGAGAACGTCAACCACACAAGTGGCTAACGCACTACGGCAGTTCGGCGTCTTGCCAGATTATTTCTACCGACCTCATCACTTCTTAGATGTTTGCATCAAAAAATACGACACCACGCATGATGCCCTTTTTCGCCGCAGCGTGAGAGTAACACCAAGCACTGGCTTCTTGCCTATGTTAATCGGTTTTTATACTTGCGGTTGTTTTTGCGCGAACGACAGGAGTCTTGTTGTGCACGGCTTTGGAAGGGGTCAGAAAGCAGTACGAACCGCATGAGCGATTAAATCGCCTCATCAAATGTTTGTCGCAATGGCTTTCTGCTTGTTCGATCTCAGGTATGTACAAGGGATACACGTCATTTGGGAAGACCTTACAAGAGGAAAGTATGAACAATCTTCTCAAAGCCTTTTCTATCAAAACAAGCGACCCTACAGTAAATCAGGTTGCCACTGCCCAACAATACATGTAAATGCTCTAAAGGGGGAAGTTATAATGGATATATTGCTGTTCTTTTTTCCGTGATACCACCTTTAGGATATCTGGCAAATTTCTGGATTAGTTTTCCCAACTTGAATTAAGTTAGTTAAAATGTTAAATTAGTTTTCAAACTCAGCAAGACTAGTATAACACTATGACGCAAACTTTTTTAAATTATTTGATATACTTTCTATGATATTGGGATATTGTATTGTTAACCTCTATTCAAGTTTTTAATTACTACCAGCAAAGATTAATATATTAAAGTTGATTGAATCGGGAGTGCGCAGTTCGGCCTTCCCTTTGTTGTTCATTTGAAAATGGCTCACGGAGATTTACAATTTCCATCTGTTTCATAATGTCGCGTTGAAATTTTTATAGAATCTCAGTGTTTTCATTTTCCTTTATATGATACTGTGGACTTAATCATTACATTTTTCTAATTTTTTTTTATTAAAGTCTATTTAACTTGCAGAAATGTTAGGATTTTATCATAACGAATGTCAGTGATAACAAGAATCTTGTTGTATGACAGCTGTTTTTATGCCATCATACTTTTAAAGAAGTTCCATGTGTTTAATGGGTCGGCAGCTTAACTCGTCATTAACATAATGAAGAATACATGTCGAGTTTCCTGAAGTATTCCCGTTTCACTCCTTCATAGCCTTCTGCCAATCATTGCCTGTAAAGGGCAGCTTTTTGTATCTGCAAACTTTTTTGAATACAGCAAAAACTGCCTCATGCGCTTTCAGTGAGCTGTAAAAATGAAGGAGTCTCAAATAGAAGATTCCTCCTCAACTTGTCGTTATAGCAACGCGAGAGGATTTTTTTTCTAGTAAAGGGAACTTCGGGACCTTTTCCTAGGTTTTATTTTTACCTTCTTTTAATATCCTAGTGACGTAAGTGTTGAACTTTGGCCCATCGACGTAAAGCAAAATGTTTACAAATTTGTCATGGTTGTAAACAACCGCAAATGCCGTTAACTTATTGATTTTGGCATACAATCTTACGCTTTGTGTATGGCTTCAAATACTTCTTTCGAACACTAACTGTATTTCATGCAGGAAGAATCGCCTGTGCGATACAAGTCATATTTTTATATTTCAATACATTTCTGTGAAGTTTAAAATCTGCACTTGGATTCGAGATTTCAGCTTACACAAACGTATCGTTATTTTGTGGTCGAGATATTATTTCTTCGTCGTGCCACAGCAGAGTACGAACATATGGCATCCCTCTTTTTTGTATTTTTAATAACCTGCTAAACAATAGTGTTGTCGAATTTATTCGTATCATGTTCAACAAAAAGTTTTCTTCAGCTAAAATTCTTACGATTAAAACCGGCCGATCTTCTGGCCATTGGCCTTCATTACGGTTGCTTATCATTTTTGGTCAGTGTGCATCACAGTCATTGATAAGAATAGTGGCCCCGTTCCATACGTACAGATGTGTACCACGCCGTTTTGTCATGTTACCCGGTCCGCCTTTATATGCATATGCCGACGTCTGTAAAAATGTATCGCCACTGTTTAGTATGTAAGCAAGCCTCTTATGTATCCGATTTTAAATCCTTGAAAAAATGGTATATCGAGCAGATTTTCGTTTTAGATCCTCACAACCATATCTGCTTGGTGTTATTGAAAGAGACCGCCTCTTTGCTATAAATGATCATTCATGATTTATAACTCGATGTGCATAGTCTCGCAGTGTGGTTAGCTTTCTGTTCTACATTATACGTCGTCAGCACTGGTTAAAATTATATTTTATGTATAATTTATGATGCTAACCAATTTCACTCGACGGAAACAGTAAAACGATGTTATCAACCGTCATAGGATCGTTGTAATTCGGAAACGATTTACAAATAGTTAGTTGTTCCATTTATTTAGTTGTTTTGCTTAGCAAGATGTGTAAAATGTTATACCTACACTTTTTGGTAACTGTCGACCATGGTCAATGATGATACGTGCCTTGTGTATGCCCTTAATATACACTTTGAACGTTATGTAAAGTTGTTCCTTTAGAATACGTCTCGTAAAATTTCAGGGACGGCATGAAATTCTGGATGATGCTAACTTTTTGGGCGTTCAATGCCTGTTTTGCGGATCCATAAAGTAGATTAGATAAAGTCATGATTGCTGGTTATGTAGTGGCATTAGTGATTCTATTTAATGAAAATCTGTTATATAATCAATGAAGTATTCTAGGTTTCTCAGCACGACATACCGCAGTTATTTTTTTTTTGGAAAAGCTTGTGCTGGTGGTATGTTACTTGTATATAAGTGATCTATTCTCTAAGGACAGTAATATATCATTTAATTTAGTCTTTACATAACAGAAATTTGCCATTTGATCTCTAAAAAGGTATGCTTTACAAAGTTGAGCCAAATTTTGTCCATATTGCTGACATCTGCCAAGATATTTTGACGTTTATTTCTTCAATGTTGCCCCCTGTTTTGTTCTACGCCTATCATATGCTTTCTGTTGTATCGGGAGTCATTTGTGTTTTGTGATTATCATTGTTTCGACATTATACGGTTAGTTTGTATGAAGGTAGCTTCTTTAATAATTTGCACAGTTTGTTATGCAACACAATTTTCATGCGATGGCATATCAGCGTAGAAAATGCTGCTGGTTGCTTTTGTGTTCGTAAACGTAACATTCGTTCGTAAACATAAAAACGAGAATGACGCTCTTGCCATCGGTTTAGAACTAATCAAATTATTATTGCGCTTTATGGAAAAAGAATATCCCAATCATATTACTTTAATGAATAGTTTTCAGTTGACTCATTATCCAAGATATAGTGGGGTAGACTAGAATGATTCGGCGAGCTGTGCTCCATCCTATCATGTGAAAGACATTTTACTCGGAAAATGGTAAAAAAAACTATCGATGCAGCTATTTTGTTGCCGTGCGTTTGGAAATGATCATCTGCTGGAATAAGATCAATCCGTAAATGCGCGGCATGTATCCTGCAAATCCTTTTAATAATAGTTATGACAAACTAAAAGAGTGTTTGTTATAAATTCTCAAAATGGTCGCGCAAGGCGCAAAAATTCTTGCTTAGATAAGCATTACTAATTATCGTAAAAACGTACTCACCCTGAAAAAGAGTACTCACTTAGCCATTATGTTTTTATAATTAGAATGTACCTTTTGACGTAATGCACTAGATCCATAAACACATGTACAGTATGTATCCTCATGTTCAAGAACATAACTTAACCGATTTCAAAATTTTTAATAGGCTATTCACGTCTCATTTTATGCCGCCGAAGTTGAACATACTTTTTTTATGCAAATTTTCAGAACTTCTGAGTTTATGCGGTGCCAAACTAAAACGTTACCTAATCCAGACTGCATGTCGTTCTCTAGTTATGCCCAGTGTTACATTAGAGCATGACTGAAATTTTGATACCCTGTTGCGCATATCCCATTTCCCCATTTCAGTTATTTCCATTCAAGTGTTCCTTTATTGCATTTTCACACTGGAATAGAAAGATCCTAGAAGCCACGCTGCAAGTACCTTTTATTCTGTTGTAACATTTAACTCATACTACTCCTTATCCGACGTAAAATATTGGTCAAGAGAGGATCGACAGCCTTATAGGCTATAGATTGCAGCAGCACAAATTTAGAGCACTTGTCTGCGCAATATAATTTTCACATGATGCAGTAAGGATGATTTTGTTGTCGACACTGCAAACATAGTTTATATAGAACAACTAAGGCTAAGAGACACAACCCAAGAGCAACGTTGTTCCGTCGGCCTCGTTATCACCACCGAAAAGGCTGTGCCCTCTGTAAAGAGAGGTTCTATCCTGAGCGTAGAACTTCCCATAAGGGAACTCAAGCGACCTTCCCCAAATCGGACTTCTTTAAAGGGTTGTCTCGAGGCAAACCCCCTCTTAGAACTCTTGGTAGAATGGACAAAATGGATTTGCGAGCTTTGCCCCTCTCGCCCGTTTTGCCGCTAATTTAACCAACTTAAATCACTGATATTATACCCAGTCTAGTTAAAACTATCGTATGTGCCACTCTCTGTGTTTCAAGTTTTACGTCCGGTATCATCGTTAGGCATTTAATCAGACGGCTGGCTCCCACTGCGAAACAAACAGTTATTCCGCCGAAAATAACTTGCTTTGTTACACTCTTGCAGTCGTTTGATTAGCCCACTCTAATATAAGCCCCATCGAGATAATAATTCAGTCCATCGAGAGTATCGGGTAGATATGGAGAAATATATGAGCTCGATGTAAAAAAATATTGAGTCCAGTGTCATAAAAAAACAACGATTTCAAAAGCACACACCATAGTCGGACAGGGAACAGCAAAAAAAAACAATACAGTCGGCCTTTGGTCTTTTCATTTTATAACTATACATTTCAACCATACGAAAATGTATTGTGTTTTCTTCAGTTTGCCGATAGCTGTAGATTGGCGTAAAAAATTAGTGCTAAAAAGGTGGTTCTTTACGTAAAAAATGTTTTCGATATTTTTGTATTTCAGTGTCAGAAAATCTCTCCGAAAATACTTTGGATGAAGCTTGTTTCATCAAAACGTTTGCCATATCAGCTGTTTCAACCTTTAAATTGACAATTTAATTGTTAAATGTTAAGATTCGCTTAAAAGCTGTTCAAAATTTTCTGGGAATAGATCTTTACCCTGCTAACATACGAAGCAAACAGGCACCACAATGGGTTGTTTGCCCCTTTTCACTGTAGAACGTATGCTAGTATAAAAAAAAATAGTAAATAATAAAAAAAAAAAAACAGATATATTACTTAGGCAATTTTCTGGCTTTTTTGCAAAAAATTAATTCGAAAAAAGGGGTTTCATCAAAATACACTTCACATGTGCCGCTTTAACTATCCAACTAACATTTATTAGACATTTTTTCCAAAAGCTGCTTAAAACAGGTTGGTGCTCTGTTTGTTACATAAGCTAACCGATACAACCTTTCGGAATATACATTGTAGACGAAGGAAGATGTATAGCATATTTACTCAAGTCGTCAAGGTCTATCAGTCGACAGCAAAAAAATGTCGTTCTTACATAGAACACTAGGTTAAGCTTTACCGGCAGCATTTTCGGCCCAAAAACTAAAATTTATTTAGAAGAACATGAAAAATATTTCTATTTGGCTGATCGAGGGTTTTCGATTGGTATTAGGAAATAATCTTTCTCCTGCATTGACTTTCATGTAAACAATTTTCATCTCAGTGTACCGTAAGCGAAACGGTTACTATAGTAAGTTGTTACCTTTTTCATGTCAAAGTGTCAGTTTTAGGTATGACGATTCGTATTACATTTTTTCTCAAGTCATTGAGATTGATCGAAAAATATGGCGCCAATAAGATGGTACCTCATCTAAAAAAATGCTTTCTATATTTTGGTATTTCTTCCAGAAAACCTCTGAAACTATTTTTTAAAATAATTATGTTTCTAAAATGTTTGTCATTTCAGCTGCTGGAACTTCATCAGAAAATCACTTTAAAATTTTCACCTCTGAAGGGATTTTAACTCTGTTGCCATATAGAAAAAAACAACGTCTTTTGCAATTTTCACGCCAAAACATCAGTTTTACATCGTAATCAGTTCCATCCATTTCAGTTCGTCGAGATTCATGGAGATTAATAGTAAAACTTTTCCCTTAACATGGAAGACCATGTTTTTTCCTTTGAATTAAAATTTTTAACTTAAAAGATCAGCTTTGAATATAGGAACATATATAGCATTTTGTTTCAGTGCGGTAAGATTACTTCCATATAATGTTATTTTTTACATAAATCTCCATGCAAATGTTTTATTATCATTCTGCTAAGTAAACATTTTTAATCCGTTGCTACAACTTTCCGGCTTGAACTGGCAGATGAACTTCTACACAAAAAGCCTAAGAACGATTTCAAAAGCACACACCATAGTCGGACAGGGAACAGCAAAAAAAAAGATTTGATCGCGCTGTACGTAGCCAACCAAAACAGTTTTATATATAAGATTTACATCATCACAGTTATCCCGTTGCAATTCACTAAAGATTAATAATAAATCCTTACAGCTATATTTTTGCAATAATTCTATTTTTCTCATTCAGTCCATGTATTAGCGCCACTTAGCCCGTTGCAGTTCTTCTGCTCTACATATCTGAAATCTCCTACATTGCTAAATTTAAAAAAAAATTAATAATAAACAAAAATTTAAATAAATTTTAAAAAATTGCTAAATTGCTAAAATTTGTGGTTACAATTCGTAGCGTAGGCAGCGGCAGTATCAACCAGCGCCCGTTACTGGTACTGCCGGCTAACACAGAAATTGCTGAAATAGTCTTTGATCATTTTCGACAACTGCATGAGTTCCAGCGAATGTGGGGTACAAGCGAGGCCTATGCCACCATGTGTCATCAGCCTAAGCCTGTTAGTGCACAGTATTTGGCTGCATTCGGGTATACAAGTAGCAGCGGCGGTAAGGGCTTCAAAACCCTACGCTGGCGGCATTGCCAGTCGTTGCGGTGATAGGAATGATGGCGCTAACATAGTTTGAAGCAATCAAAACGTACGATCAATTTCTGAGTGCTGGTGAATAAGCCTTTTACACTGGTGTCCATCTATTTAAGATTCTAAAAATGTTTGCTGAATTGATCAATAATAGGCGATAGGTAATAAGGCGGGAGAATTTGTACGGAAGGTTCCTACTCGTGGGTATTTAGCTAAGCAGTGTAAAAAACGTTTTGTGTGTGAAGACATTGATTATATAAACATGTACATTACAAGTACGAATACTACGGTAGCTGTAGTCAGTGTTAGTAGTAAAGGGCTGGGTCCGCCAAGCTTATGTATGTCACAGCAAGTCACCTCAGGCGTGACGAATAGTCAAATATTCGACCATGTGAGTTCAGTCTTTTCATTGACGGCGTCGGCGTAATGCGATTGAGAGGTAAGCCGCAGGGGCCACAAAAGGCGTTCGGCATTCGATATTGATGAAGGATAATACATTTACGCGGTTGCTCATCTGAGAGGCTCGTCGCAACAGAATACGCCATATGAAGACCGACGCTGTGCTAAACAAGTCGCACAGTCAATGTTGGATTATGAGAACACCGACGTTACTTAGGCCTGTGATCTATGAGTATGATAAATGTCGACGTGAGGTGGTTCAGACGGCTAGTGTTCAAAAATTACCGCTGCTGGCTGATCGAATATAAGTGCTTTTCCAGCCTTTAGGACCAACGGTTTAGACCGTGTGAATTGGTAAGAAGAGCAGATAGAGGCCAGCACGAAAAACATATAAATGGCACCGCTTACGCGTTTCATGCATCTACAAATAGTCAAGAATCTGGCTGTCGGAATGTGCTTGGAAACCATTTGAAGATTTGTTGCACTAGACTTACTATACAAAAATATCGTTAACTAATTCAAGTAAAAAAATCTACACGTTGATCTCCCTCCCCCCCATATAGCCTACTCATATTCGGAGTCAGTTGTAAACCAGAGACACTTCTTACCGCTTTCGAACAAAGGTTGTAACAAATGTCTTCGAGATGCGCTACCCACAAAAGGACCGACACAACAGAGTAACCTACTTTCCATTTTTATAGTCAACTGAACTCAAACATCACAGAGACTCATTCGTAAACAACACCTGCCTAGAATTATCCTTAATGTCTCAATCGACTGTTTATTTACACAATAACACAAAAAATAGCGAATTAAATTTAGCAAAAACCAGATACTAGTAGATATATGTATATGTATTTTACTCCCAATCAAAAACTAACACGGGATTTTGCCCTTAACTCTCTATCGTGTACGTTATGTTTGTAATCTTCAATTTACCTTAACAGGTATTTATCTAACTTGATTAGTTGATGAAAGTTACCATTAATGACGCAAACAGTGTTGATTTATCAACTGTCGGCGGTCATCAGTGTAGTAGTAGAACAGACATGTTTCTATTACAGTACCATGACGACAATCTTCACTTAATTACAAGAGGTGCTGTGTTGTTATCATAGAAATACTTGCGGGCCCATAAAGCAGATTTTTGACATGGTGTATATGCATATTCTAAAAAACAAAAGCATCGTTACCACTAATGAGATAAATGCATGTTCCGGGTGTTTGTGCCATCATCATCGTTTTTGCCAGAAGAAACAACTAGAGTGGTAAAGTTTAGCTATATTTATATATGTATGTACGTGGCTTTTTGGGACACGCTTGTGGCTTCTTGGACATGTCGCCAGAATATCTCGTCCACCTCTTCCGCCTCATAATCAAGGCAACTTGTGTGTCCTGGTATACTGTGTGCTGTCGCTTTACAAAGCTCAAACGCGACTTCTATCTTTGCCATTATAACAATGGACGTTAGGATATGATTAAGATGTAGGTGGCCGGGGTGGGGCTAGAAGTCGGGAGATGGATGGACAGAGGACCGCCACAAAGCGAACTGTCATGCACTGAGGGTTTCGTGGATTCGACATGCACGTGGTGCCATCGCTAATGGGCAAGTTGTTCCTTATCCGCGTGAGTTTAGTGTGGCTCCCACTCCCACGTAGCAAGCATCCCTCTACGGGTCGCTTACCACAGCCGTTTAGCTAATGTGCGGTGGAGCCGGGCAACTAGAAAGAGATGACGAGACAGATTATGGCATGCAGGACCCAGAGACAAAAGGCCAAGTTTCAGGCTGGAAAAGGAATCAACGGGAACACCATATCCATCCGCATAACTTTTCTTCACGAGACCATCGCACAGTGCCCTCAAACAGGCGCTATTGCCGGCCTACACACGCACCTTACTGTGCCGATCTTTCCATTAAGGAAGACGGCGCATAGGATACCGAAAAGTGAAATGTCCGTCTCTGTCATCACACCTCCAGTATCTGTGAGGCCAGCCAAGAGAACTATCGATCGTAATGTCATCATTTAATACGGTAATGACAATATATTCGCAGTTAAGTTTCCACGCTTCATATAAAAGCTTCTGATGTAAGGATTTTAGAAATAGATGTTGCATTTACTATTATTCTGATAAAGATTTAACCTTCCCTTGAAGTTGTGTAAGTTTTGCACGTATATATATATATATATATATATATATATATATGTAGAAAACCGAAATTCGTCTCAGCACGTCAAGGTCTGAAATCTGCTCTTTATTGAGTTAAAGATAATGGTGTTATACAACGATTAATTCGACGAAGTCGTGCACATGGTAAGCTTCAGTATTCAAATTTTGTCCTCTCAAAACTCAGTAAATCTTTTGATTCTCGTATGTCCGGTAGCCCATAGTGTTTCCTAAGCTTATAAATAAAAAGTAGTATGTTTGCAAGAAAGTAAATACACCTCAAAGTGAAGTGGAAGCTCATAATACGTTTGAAAGAGACAGATTTTATTCTGCTCAGTGTTCATAGACGGTAACAGGTGGTCATTCTAATTGGAGCTACAGGCCGTAAGAAGCCATCGGCGATACCTTCACTTTACATAGCTTCAGTTACAGTTTCTATTGAAAAACTTAGAGCGTTACTAATAGGTATGTCTGGAACTGGTGATTTGCACACGCTCTCTTAGATATGTGCTTCGATAAGGACTTTACGTTGGTGTCAATCAGATCTAAGTAATCATGATTGTGCTAGTAGTGACCTCTCTCTTCGTCTGGTACTGTGGCAATGATCAGCCGCTACTCGGCTAATAGAAAATTTCAAAAATCCTGGACGTGATCTATAATAATCTCCTTTTTTTTTGACTACGTAGGCGATAGACAAAGAAATCAACGAGATTATGTCTGGAGGCTCATTGGCATATAGCACTAACGATAACCAAAGACAGGTGAAGCAATAAGGTATATAATACGTCTAAGATAGTGTCGTTGAAAATGCATACGAAAGAAATTTTGCGCGGAATACTGCAGGCATGAAGACAAAACGTCACTTATTTTCTAAAATGATTGAAGTAATTGAAAATGTTTAAGCTTTTTCAAAGGAATAATGTACTGCTAGTATTTGCGATAAAGAATAAAAATGAAGCGTCGTTCCCCTAACGCCCAAAGCGATCAAAAAACGCGTAGTATTGCGCCGTAAACCGTGACTGTACAATGCCCATGTAGAAGGAGCAGATATGGTAAGCTGGTACTTACTAAAAATTTGACCCAAGAAAATTAAGAGGATTATGATTCTTAAATTTCTATAAATACACAACAGCTGAATTTAACTTAGCCGTTAGATCTACGATGAACGTAGTTTTATTTCCACGTAGGTCAAACACATAAAATAGTCACAACTTTCTTACAATCCCATTGTGTATTATTTTCCATATATATATATATATATATATATATATATATATATATATAAGTGTGTCTGCAAAAGTGCTCGTCTGAACGTCGGCCCTGGTACTTGATCTTCGCAGTAAAGAATGAGTGGGCTAGACTGTGTTAAGCGATCTTAACGTTAGATATGAGTTTGCACTCCTGCCATTGCGTAGTCCCCGTGAGATAGCGGTAACGTGTTTGTTTACTTAAATGTAGCTGGTGGCCTAGATTTGAATCTGGACATAGACACTTCGTTTCGTATTGGAAGCCTGGAAGATGTCTAAAGTATTCTTTAAATATGCTAAGTTTGAGATTCGTCGTCAGCCCAGTAGTGAGCAAGAAGCGGCCATTATGGCTTATGTTTCGTGTCAACATGAAGTTCAGGTATGTGAACATACGTAGAGTTTGCCGCTTAAGCTCAAGCCTACGAGAGTCTTTGACGTATCCGAGAAATGTTGCACATGCCGACATAGCGGATCGTGCTACGCAAAATTTCTGTTTATGTCAGGCAGCGCTTTTCCATAGTTTAGAGATGAAGTCAATCGTCGCAAAAGAGATCTTTCTAAGAGCTTGCATACACTGCTCCTCTTTACCGTCTCTACCAGAATTTTGGGTTTGTTTACTTTTTTGGGTAAGTGCCAGCAAATATAAACTCCATGCCTTTACCCTTTACCCCTGCCATGTGAATAAGTGTGAAACAATATCGCCCTATATGGGGCTAATATAAGTGCTTATTCAAGACGTCCATTTAGAATATTTTAGATAAGGTGTTTTAGAACAGATGTTTTATATCTCCGACGACATCTTGCGCCGCAAGTTCTCATTGCTAGTATCATTTTCTGATCATACATTTGAGGATACGCGGATTTTGTGGAGACCGTGTTACAAGACGCCAGTACGTTTTGGTTGTTTAAGAATCTTATCATTTTTTGGACAACGAAAGTATGTTTAATCACATATATCCATTTTGCTTAATGTCATTAGTTTTAACACTAATAATTAATTATATTACTACCGCGAGGTAGCTCATTAAAATTTCTGAAAATAAACAATAGACTGTTGTGAGAAGCCGATGCGCGCCGAACAGTGTCTTGATTAACTTGAATTTAGATTAACGTGGCATAGTTGAAGTATCTTAGTGATTCTAACCCTTTACTTCTCACATTAGAGGTGCAGTTGCAACGTTTCGATCAATATACTGCATCCCACAAAAGCCGGGTTACCGAGATCTAAAAAGCGAACGTGCCAGTTTCACTGTCGTTTTCTACTATCACCTACTTTCTAACGTAGCTATATGCGCCTTGGTTGTTACCGGAAGCGATGAAGGATTGATAGTCCCCCATTCGCTGGTGTCCTACTGAAAACGCTGTCGACAGTGCCCCACCGAGCTACGTTTGTAACGATCTTTCCACGGTGGTTCCCGAAACGGCCTTGACTCTGCGCAGCATGAATGATTTAAAGTGACTCAATGCTGTTTGCTACGTGAATGAGTCGGTATCGGCATAACCATGGACTATTACTGGAATAACTGTTGGTATTTTTAGTGATTTGTTACGAGTTCTGTACGCTCGTATAATTTAATCATTATGTTTTTCGATTTCATCTCAGTCAGCGCCGTAATGCTCGTTTAGACTTACGTTATTTTTTTACGTCAAATTTGTCATGTCAGTCAGACACAATATTAAACCTAACGCTATAGATCCCGCAAAACCACAAGTTAACACATCTGGGCAAGAAAAGTGCTTGAGTATTCTACGAGAGACACGAACGCGACATGCATTCACTAAAAAAAGGAGCTGTCAATGTTGGAAGTCTTCGACCTGGCAGCTAGCATCGAGCCCTGTTTCGCGAAGATGACTATCTTCTGGTTGAATAACGATGTTCAATTTCATGTCTGTATACGTTCCGAAGACGAGATGGTCTGCAACAGTACTGAGCATGTAGAAGTTAGCTTGCGATACACGTGTTCGAACGATGGTGGCCAAGATGGCACGCTGCTGGCTCTATTGCCCGCTCCAACGGAACCGTCTAGGTGACGCAGCGTAAGCAGAGCTTAGCTCTGATGTTCCCAAAACATCTCATTATTTCACCCAATCTGGTAATAACAATAAAATATAAAGGCTTGGATCTAATATAAAGTCTAAACAAACGGGCACAAAGCGAGTCAACAAAATGGATAGATTTTAATGTTTCTGCACGAGCGGTTCACTCGTTCGAAATTAGGTGAACCACCAAATAAGTTGGGCGGTATTTAATTAACGCCAGTAGTAGCAATACTAACTCGCCTCTTGAGAGTCTAGAGATCAAATGTACTGAGTGCAGTCTACAAGAATATTTCTTATACTATCCAAAAGACGGTTTGGCACCCGAGATTCAAAGACATGAATATGATAGTGACTCTCACAGTCATGATGCTAAAGAGCTGGCTTCGATTTATGGCGAAAAATCCCTCTTTAACATAGACTTGCATGTAAAAAAGATCCTATGTGATAAATTGTGAAAAAAATACTTACAGAAAGCTAATCTATTAGAAAATGGATCCTGTTAATAATGTCCGATACTGTGCTTCGCCTTTTCTGCTGAAGAGCTGGCCATGCCGCGCAACTCTAGCTAGGTGTGTTTATTTTATTTGTTTGACTTTTGCCTATTTGTGTAATGTGTCGTGGCCGTCGTCGTTATCATCGTACTACTAAACGGTTGCCACCGGCTGTCAATTAATGGAGAAAACCCATCTCAGCTATTGCAACTTCAGTATAGACAACCTTCGCGAAGTTTCAGCTGGTTTCAATAAAAATGACCATGTTTATAGCGTAGACAACTGCGCATTGATTTATTTGCAATAACGATGGCAATGATGATGATCATCATGGTAGTATTAGTAATCCTAGCCGAACAGACAAAGCCCAAATACTTTAGATAATGTGTATTAGCTAAACTTGATCACTACTTGATTGTTGCCATAACAATTACTTCTCAGTTGACTAGAGAAACAAATTACACTATTAACGTGTAGAACAGATTGAGGAGTGTGCGACAGTGTTTGTAGCCGTCTCCACAATCCTATTTAACAACGGTGTCGCGGCCGCGAGGGCCTTATGTAAACACTTCGAATTGCCTCATAGGGAGCTTCCGATTGGTATCAAAATCGATCATCCTTCCTAAAACCTCTGAAAAAAAATTAGAAAAAGGACCCCACTAAAATATAGCTCATTTTAATTGCTGCAGTTTTGATATGAATGTCAAACAAAAAATTACTGTTAAAGCATAGCAAAAAAGCACCATTAACCAATTTGTTGTTCGTTGGATCTACAAAAAGCAGTTATCAAAAACAACAAAAATAGTTGTTTTTGATAACTGCTTTTTGGAGATATGCTTTAAATAGCTAAGGTTTGTGGGTGATTCGAGACAATTTAGCAGTCGTATGAAATCAGGACTGATGTGATATATGCAGTGATTTTCCTACCTATATTCTATATTACCCGAAGTTGAGAAAACTATATAATGAGCATAAAAGGGAAAACTATGGTCACGCCAATAGTGCGAGTATCGAAAAGTTTAGTTGACCAAGGCATCTGGGTTACCACCAAACCCGTTAGAGGTACTCCAGCGTCTTTAAAGACGGTCCAGAGCAGTGGTTATAAGGTTATCTTTGGACTTCATGAAAGAAAAACGAGAACACCGACTTAGATCTTCGCTTAGAATTAGACGTAAGCAGCGGACAGTTTAAGATGAGGCTATAACTTTATGCTCTCAACTTTATACTATAAAATTCGGGAAAAAAGATTTCCGGTGGCATAGGGGCAGTGTATTTCATTAAGAAAAGTCTTATTCTAACATGTGAATGTTATTCTGAACCGTTATGCCATATAAGGTTAGAGCGCCATTCAAATTATCAATAAAGCAGGAAACTCACAAAAGATAACCTATGACAGGGCAATATCTTTGTACATAAGGAACATGCATATTGCTCATAATAAGAAACATAGGTTGGTCTTTTAAAGTTTTTATAACCCCCTACGACTACTAACATACAACGACACTTTCTGACGTTTCAAAGTGCGCATACGCCGGAAAAGCTTTCAGCCGATCAAAGAATCTACTACTTTGTTGCCCCATATTACAACTAAAAGTTCTGCCTTTTCATCCACCTGCATACACATTGCAGATGTGGAAGCTTTAAGCTACTCTTAAAACAGCTGAACGCTATAGCGAACATAGTCATCCCCGTCCTCTAGATTGCTAACAGGGGTCGTGCAGAGTTCCTGTAGGCGAGTCTAGCTTGTTGAAAGCTCTATTGGGACGTCGATTGGGGAGAATGCATGGTCGATGGACGCCGATTTTCCTCTTGCAACATCCGCTCACATTAACGGAGGAAGTGCGCAAGGCTTAGAAGAGCTAGATGCAAATTGGCCCACTATATCTGCAACGGTAGCAGTACCACGCGTAGCCAGAAAAATGAAACTCCCTAGAGCGGTGAAAATCATCTTCTATTCAAAATGAACAATACAACAGATATCATAATACATAGACAGATACAGACTTAATCGAATACATCGATCAAATTCCCTTGTGTCATTAACATGTTGTCAGATAGTTAGAGATGAAGTATAATACTTCGGTTCAACGCAATTATTTGACAAATCAACCGACGAATGTGGAAATAAAGAGAATGATTAAATCCCAAATATAGATAGATCATGGTAGGCCACAGCTTAAGCCGATATGCAAACGGTGTCGGGATTGTCAACTTCAATCAAAATCTTGCATTAAAGAAACAGCAATATGCAACATTATAATACAAGAGGATGCAACTAATAAAGTATCATTTGAGGTCAAAACGAGACTCCTCACGGCGGCCGTAATATTGAAATCGGGAACTAGCTGCAAGCTAAAGGCTAATCACTATTATGCTAGTCGGTATCTAAACTCCCCAAACAAAAATTTGTGATCCGCAAAAATGCCCGAAAGGGTCATGCCACCAGCTTCCGTCGAGCAAAGAGACGAACTACTTGTTCATTACGAATGTCTGTCAAAATAATGGTATCGGCAACACGCTTCGTTGACTTAAAGCATTTTGACACATTAAAATTATTGGTGTCTTGATAAACTATAAGCAATAAAGTAACTTAAACAATCGACAAATAGGATGGACGAAAGATATAGAATATAATGCATCAGTAGAAAATAAATAACGTGTAGGAAACAATTAGTAATACAAACATCCCACCGCAGGACAGACTACAGAATTTCTATTGACTGCTGAATTCAATTGCTTTATTACAATGTGCGAAATAATTATAACAGACGGTAAGTAAGGAAGCGTACGCATTTTAATTATAGAAGACGAACATAGGCTCCTTTGATATCAAAATGGAAAAGAAGGTATATTTACCTAAATAAAGCTATCGTTTAAAGACATGTAGGAATATTCTATAAGAATGTCCTCATTAAAACTTTCATTTGAGAAACTGTAGTTCCTTCATATAAAAGCTGAATTGATTTTCACCGGGTACGCTTTTTCTTGTTCGCAATTTTCTAAAATTGAAGAAAAAAGCTCCGAGAAGGTCCCTTAGCTCCGAAGATGAGCCATGTCTAGGAGGACTAACAACAATGATCATTTCCAAAAATGAACCAGAGATTTAAGACATGCATGCTTCTCCTAAAGGAACAAATTAAACTAGGTCCCCGAAAAAATAAATCTAAATATTACATCTTGCAAATATTAGGATATGGAAGAGTCGAATGCAAGAGTAGGAGGACCAAAGCCTTTAAATCCGTTAGACGACAAGCGATCCAAATTTTAAGCAGATTTATGAAAATAGGCATAATTTCAAATCGCCATTTTCCGCGTTTTACCACTGTAACTACCTGCGTCCTAATTACGAATGATCATGTTTGCCTCCCCAGACTGTTGTGAAAAGGGGGAAGTTGACCAAAGGAATCGTCCAACAGCGGCAGTCGGTAACGAAGCTAACAATAAACGCCGTTAAACGATGCCAGCTGCTCCTGTTAACAACGGAAGAATTTCGAGTCAACACTTGCAAAGCTTGATTTCACAGAAAGCAAAAGCGCATTGGCTTTTGCCAAGGAAAAAAAGCCAGGTACCTGTACAGCGTCGTTAGTTTAGCTGCTGACTTGATGTTTTGGAGATATCTGTGTATCAATAAACATACTGTTACAGACCGTTCATCGAAAACGAGGAAATAGCTAGCACTTTGCATTTTGACTACATAAATGATTTATTATGTTTTTACAATTTCACTCGTTAGTTGCATAATGACACACTAATACCGATCCAAGCACCACTGCTTTTTGTTGCTTTTGCTAAATGCGTGCTGATGTAGGTCGATCAGCTCGATGCTGCCTTGATGATTGTCGAGGAACAAATGACAAAGCTGTATTCGAAAGCCAATTTTATAGCCCTTTATGAGCTCTCTAAAATGCTTCCTAATAATTCAACCTGAGAGGGAGCCCCTCGCTTGCAAGCGTACCAAGGCACATACTTTCAAAATGAATATTTACGGAGCGCAACAGTATACCACGTAACGTTATCAATTCACACTTCAGTAGTCAGTGACACGTAACTACTTTTGGGGAGGTGGCACCATTCCATAGGTCATACTCACAAGTCACTACAGCCCACCTGCGACGCCGTAACTGACTTATGATTAAAATATTCATTCTAATGTAATACTACATTTCCTTGTTTTTGAATCACATAGATTGTACTTTCAATCTATACATCTTGTAAACGTACACACACTTTGTAAAATGAGCATGATAATGTTCATAATTCATTGAGATTAGCCAATAGGCACATTATCATTGTAGAATCAACTAGAACTCTATTAAGACGTAGTCACAATAGTTTGGCAAGAGCCTTATTAGATCTCGTTGCATAGCGTTCATTATTGATATGTACCCTCACCGCAAATGCAATACTTTTTTGACTGGGTAACACTATTTCACATTTTGTCAATTGCTAGCAGATTCTCGGAGCTCTGTCTAGCTCACTCACCACGACGTTCCCGAATGGCAACGTAAACAAACTACCGTTTGAACTGTGCGGAGCACCAAGTGCTACTCCCTTCTTCATTTTGCAAACGTATGTAGCGTTCACTCTCACTGGCGCCATAACTTAAGGCCAGCGGAATTTCCACCAACATCGACCAAGTCACTATATAGCAATGCAACTAGACACATGGATAAGGGCAAAGTTTTTGGTTCGTCTGGCATTCAAATGTCTGGTAAGAGTGTAGAGTCGAAAGCGATACTTTACAAAAGCCAACGAGTTTTCGCAAACACGTCATGAGTTGCTCGTAGTATTTTTTTAATGGAGCATTGAAACACCAGACAACTCCTGACTACTACATTGATTTTTAACGCCACTCAAAGACCCACCAGACCTTTTGAATCATTAAAGTAAACGCGTTGTTCAAAAAAATTCATCTGGAACTCCTTACAACGCTTAGGATCAGTTCGAAGAATGGTCGTTAAACACGAATCCATTTCGACCACTTAGAGCTGCACATCCCGCAGCAGGAAACACGTAAGCAAAGCTATTCAGACCTTTTTGACTCCACCCGCTAGCTTTATTTGCGACGGTCTAAAATAGTCATCCGAAATAGCTGGAATAACAAGTTCGGCAACGGAGCTTCCTAGACCATGATTTGCTTTTACTACTTGCCGAGCTATCTGGCGAATGCATCACACCGCCGTTATATAAATGACCTTCATCGGTAAGACGTAACCTATTCCCGAGTCGAACTAAATCAACAAAAAGGTTGAACACAGTTATCCCTAAATCTATCAATCCATCTCAGGTTTAAGATTTGCGGTCACACTCATTAAGCAACGTGCCGGCCCCTTTTCAAGAACCCGCTCCTTAGCTTTGGGTAATGATTCACATGCTACGGCACTATGCTTGAACGTCGGAAAACCGTAACACGGCTCTGACAAAAAGTAAGAACCATTCAACCGGAAGCGCCTGTCCTTGAGCTTACCCATCGTAACATCTCGAGACAATAGATCAACCGGATTTATTTTATTAGGGCAATGAGACCATTGTACCGTGTCAAATGCTCCGGTACTTTGTGCAACTGGTTTCGGACGAAGACACTCCATTTGTCGAGTTAAGCTGAACGAATCTAGTGTAACACGACTGCTACATCCGACCAGAGCACGCCAGTGCAGCCTTAAGCTCCAAATATATCTTACAATAATCATATCGCCAGCCTAGCCACGATCAGTTATTTTTTGGCAATTGTCGATCCCTAAAGCTTCTTAAATGGCACCGGCGCTTTTGATCGCCGTTAGTAGCGCTCTTACTTGACCGTCAATACGCGCAGACTTGAGCGGCCGTATAAGCCTTACTACCGGCGTCACAAAAGGTGTGTAGCTCACCGCACCTGCCTGCAGACTAGAAGTTCAGAGACCTCAGCTCTCAAACCCTGGAGGCTCCTTCAGCTTACCATACTAGCCTAGAAAGCGTGCTTGAGCCGGTTGGGTAACAGTGCCGTGTAAGGTCCGATCTGAGAGAAATGTGCACTTTGTATTTGCTTCGAGAACATCACGAACGGTGCAGATTTTCATGAGCGTCGTCGCAGCTGCACAAGCAACGAATAATTGCATGCGGTGCGGGAAAAAACCAAGACTGCTTGTTTGCGCATATTTGTGGTTCTTTGTGGTTGGATTAAAACGTCTGCTTCTTCTGAGCATACTTCCATTAGACGGCAGAGTTCATGGCAGTTACGTTGAAACTCCTCATCGATATTCCAGGTGCTTGCAAAGTCCCTGTTACCTCTCGTTACAGGCAGAAAACATCCGTAGTTATATCTGACTCTGTCAGAAAATCATTTGTCAGCGCCTTTTTCTCAGCAGATTAGAGAAAGCATTAATAGTTTCAGTGCTCTAGGTGTGCTAGAATTATCGGGTAAGCTTTGTTAACGTCATTGGCCCACGCATCGTAGGCAATATTGCGCTTCCGAAAATTAGTCAGCGTGAGTGACGGACAGAGAAATAAATGGGGTGGGTCAGCAATATAGTCTTTAGTGGTGTCTTCGGCAGACGCAGAAAGCTTTTTTTACTCTTGGGATGCTGCTGCGGTATCGGATTCCAAGGTGTTACGCTTTGTTTTAATTTCATCCGCAAACCAACCGTTCGGTCAAGCTCCTCCGGTTGTGCGTCCAGCGACTTTAACGCAAGTAACAATTTGAAATGAAGTGCTGTCATTGTCA
Organism: Varroa destructor; assembly: GCF_002443255.2. NCBI lineage: Eukaryota > Metazoa > Arthropoda > Arachnida > Mesostigmata > Varroidae > Varroa > Varroa destructor. The sequence goes on from NW_019211458.1 coordinate 4,557,043, forward strand.
TGGCACCATGCTCAGCAGCACCGATCCGTCAAAGCAGATACCTACGAGCAGCGTGCCATCCGTCAAGTCGTCTCGACAATCGTCCAATAATCAGAAAGTATCCACCGCATTCAATAGCAATTTAACTGCTTAGGCGCCACCAAGACGCTCAGTTTGCGCAACTATTTGCGCCCATAACTCACTCGGCGGTGTAGGGAGAAAGCCTGTGGTTATCGTAGTAATCACAAGCGCCAGTAATATGGTCTCTTATCCGTGTTTCAGTATCAGCCTAAAATGAACAGCGGCCGGTGCCGCTCTGAAGACACGTATCCGAGCACATGCAGATATAGAGACTCTGCAACTGGAAAATGCTAGCAGGACGGGTGGAAAGTAAATAATAATCATACATACTTAAAATACATAAAGATACGTAATAGTAGCGTCTATGAACCACTGTTTAGTAGAAATTTAATTACACTTTTTAAGCCTGCATCATCTCAGACCTCAACGTATCCAGTAAACAGCAGTCCTTTGCTACTTGCCCCACCGTCACGACAGCTGTAGCACCTACCGCACGTGTGCTTAGTATCTTACAATATACCCCTTGGCAGTTTTCGCAACTCACGTTTCTTTTTTATACATTCTTTAGAACATTAACCCTTTCGACACCCATGTTTAGTTTCACAAAATGCACAGTTATCAGCGTCCTTAGCCTCTGTCTTAGTTGTTGCCTGTATAACCATTCCGTACAATATTACAAACCCTCGCACTATTCTAACTTACGCCGTTCTGACTGCGGCCGTCCTTGCGGGGCCTGAGACCCTTTGCACAGTCACTTAGCGGGCCCCCGGAAACAGTGTACACCGACGCCGATGGTGCCTGCCGGTTACTGCTTTTTTGTTGAGTGTGATTTTTCTCGCGCCAAGGTCCAATATCGTCAACTCATCCACTAAAAAGTCACGCGATTGCGAAACGGATTTACTAATGTATCAGCAGTTTCATCGGTAGCAGTCACGACAAAAATGGACGTTGGGTTCTGTCAACTATCGTAATTGTACGAATTTTCATTATGAATTTCAATGACAATTCGTTTGGTATTACACGCAATAATATAAGATCTATTGTGAAACATAGTATCTTTGAGGTATAGCATCGACAATGTTGTAACTAAACTAGAAACCTTATCTGCAAACGTTCCCAAGATAACGACATCGCTTACCCTTCGCACTTTCAGCGACTCAATAGCGAATCAACATATTATCGTTTCAAAATTCGCGTATTCTCCATAACAGATTTAACGCCGCTGGGTAGGTTTCCTCGGTTACTGAAATCCCTCGAACTGCTTCCGCGGTTTCGTTCTTCAGCAGATCCTGAAGGATTGTGGTGCTGTTACAAGTTACTTATTTCCGAACTTTTGTGGACGAATGAACATTTAGAAATGCTCGTGTTTTCCACAAAACGTGTACTCCATGGCAATTGTATTCCACCTCAATCGCTGCTTGATCAAACTCGTCGGTCATCGCCCAGTCTTTAAATTGATCAAAAGACGTCTCCATTCATTGAGCCACTGCCATCCATGTCGATAGAAATATTTCAGTATCGAAAGGCCACGTTTCCATCAAAGCAGCTTTCGCAGTTATACACTCACAAATTTTTTTTAAGTGGATCACTGAGATACCCGTTTCTCTCCCTGAGTTATCCACCGTCGCTATTCCGTTCTTTAAAAGACAGTGCCACGACACGTTTTTTTGCCGTTATGTTGCGTGTTAATATGTTGCAAATTACTAATTGAAAACACGAGAATTGCTGGTACTTCGCGCCATGTTCTATTGCATTATTAACAGTTTATTCTTCCATAACTTAACCTGGTGATTCCACAATGACATGCTGGAACCACTTTTCTCTGTTGCTTCTGTAAACCGCGTGGTCCTGTAAGCCAATTAGGTCGATGTTGCTTTGACGATAATCGGAGATGAGTGAGAAGGCTACACTCGAGAATAAATTTCATCGCCCATTAGAGGACCTCTAAAAAACTACCTACCAATTCAACATGGGAGGATGGGCCTTTTATTATTATACAGTCATAGCTCAATTTCTACGACTAATGGGTTTATCAACACTGATGAGGCCCAATAATAGGCTTGTCTGTTGAAAATATAAACTACATCCCATTGACAAGAGCCCTTCGCTGCGCGTTGCATTCGTACTTGTCCTAACGGTTGGGTACATTTATCAACTGTCAAGCTTATTCCAACATAGCTGGGCTTTTGTTCTTGTGAATTTGGCCAAGTCTGAAAAGCTCTTATAAGGGAAATGTGTTATATACGTTCCTTCGAAGAGGCACAGATAGTCAAAGCTTTCAAATGATTTAGCGCTTACCGGCAGCTTTCGATTAGAAACCTAACACTGCTCTCAGCAGTTGCGGGTCATTATGAATTTCGACTCTTCTCATCTAATATATGTATCCTGGTTTTTAGGGGTTGAGTCGTCATGCTTTCTCTTTCACCATAACATTTCAAAAAAAAACCTGCGTGCAAAGCCCCGCCCGCATCTGATGCCACCGTGTCACGAATACACCAGCAGGTCTGTAACGTCAATCTTCAGCAGCTGGTATAATTTGAAACTTACTATTACATTACATAGAGAATATTAAGTGTGCTCCTAGTTCCTGCTATTATCGAAAATTCCATTAAGTCGAACAGGCAATTTGAACTTGGGAAAAATAAGTCATATTTTTCAACGAAGGCTTTATCAAGTGATTCGCGTTAGTTCCAGACAAGTTCTGGAACAGCGCTGAAGCATCCTGCAGACATAAAAGAGCTGAGAGAAATCTATATAAAAAAATAAAATCTGGATTTTGTTTTGTGTTTACACATACTTTTTTCTTTTCAATAATGTAGGTAATAACAATACTGCACGAATATAAACTATACCATAATACCTATGTATATAATACTAATATAAAATAGATCATGTAGTTTGATGAACTATAAAAATATATATGAAGTGTAAAATCATTTGTAGCCTGAGGGTATGTAATTTTTCTTGTGTAGTTAAAATAGCAGTAACGACAGAAATTAAAAGTCGGAATGAAACAGAAAGGGAATGAAAGAAAACTTCAACTGGCTTGCTTTGCCATAGTTACGTGGTATGCACTAAATATAGTGCGGACATTAAACAACAGTGTCCATTGACTTGAGCGAGTTAGTGGTGACTATCAGATGTATGTATACAATAAACTTGACACGTCTAGACTTGAATCTGCGAAATTACTCAAACTTTTTATCAAGTTTGTAACAATCACATCTTTTCCTTTAGAGAAATTTTCTTAAGCGACGTTCGTGGCGACAAAATGGGTTGAATTTGAAACTAAAGAGCGAGCCAATAGCACGTATACAAAAGCAGCTATGTAGATAATCTCTACAATAGCTGACAGAAAATGAAGTGCACGGCATATTGCCTTCAGTTGAGACGACTTCGATTGTTTTAAGATGACAGCATTCTTCTAAAGAGTAAAAAGTAAAAGAAACGTAAGATATAAAGTCTATTGTACATGGGTACTTATGATTTGCTTTAGAATAGATTATTTTAACCATAAACTAGGTACTTGAAGATGACTGTATCACATACGAAGCTGAAGTGAACACAAATGCAGACCATAATTTGGGAGTTGGTCCTTCCTTCTTTAGCTTCGAGATGTCATCAAGGTCATTAAATATTCTAATTGCGGTCAATCAGTCTGCTCATAGATTTTATACGAATACGGTCAAAAACGGGGTGCAATCCTCTTTAATTTAAGCACTGTCTTAGACTGTTTTAGAATCGTCACGAGTACTCTCGTTATCTGTCATTGCGGATTAAGTAACTGCTAGTAGCCAACAGTTCCACACATAATCTGCACGTTAGCGTGGCGCGTGCACCACAGGCTATTGCATCTCGATTAAGAATAAAAAGCTTTTACGCTTGTTTAAGAAAATTCACACGGCGCATTGCTTTCAGATGTGAAATTAATAGTAATGTAGTTGCTTACAATTATGTTTTATAAATACTATGAAAAACAAGTTTAACATGCTTAGATTGACCACCTACGGTCGCTAAAAATACACTGAACATACAGGTAAAGGGAACATGGACAAAGACTTGTGTGGACATAGTATTCACGTCGTGTGCGTTCATACAGCCAGCGCAAGCATTAAAAACATTATTTTTAGGCCTTAGTTTGTGCACCACATAAAAGTACCTTACTATATTGGACTTTGTGAGCTAACTTACAGGTCTGATTTGGCTGCATTAGCTATATATGCAGCAGGCATTTACACGACAGGCAGGCTTAGGTTGTATGGGTAGGGTTTACACATGCTTGACTAGCAGCCTTTAGATCCATATAACATAAAACAGAACTCGACGGTTCCCATTAGGTAGTCCTTATGGTCTCCTTTATACACCCAATACTGCGTTTCATCTACGTACTCTTCCTCGTCGTTTTTGCCTTTCAGCGCATTTAATTCAAACAATTGAAGGTTTCGCATAGACACTCAACGGACTGCCCAGCATCGATAAAAAACAACTGCATCAACATTCTCAATTTAATAACAACAATGAAGCTATTACCAGATCGATGTTATCTGAGAATAGAACGAACAACTAGATGAGCAGAAAACTATCGCATTGAATGTTATAGGCATGGCCTCTTGAGACTGACGCATTTGTTTAAACAGGGCTTACCATGCACACTTAACAGCATAACACAAAAGGCGCCGGGTACCAATATTTAATGAGGAAACTTCTAATTGAAAAGCTTAGGGGTCACTGCTTCATTCTCGTTCTCATGGCAGTGTAGTGGTAACGTGTTTGACTATTAAGCTTAACGCGTGGTGATCTAGTTTCGAAGGCTCGCCATGACACTGGTTCCAGCCGTTTGAAGGAACTTTTAATGGCAGTACCGGGCATAGCTCACAACGTTAATTTAAAGGTCAGTGCTTCAAGATAGTAAAAATATTAGAAGCACGCCATCCATAACTGGTTTGACTGTGAAACCCTCATATCAGGCTGCTCATTAAGAATGTGTACGTAATATCCATTAGCTTATTCGTTTTCTATTCGTGTATGATAGATTTGTGAATACTGTTAATTTTTGGTCGTTTTTAAGTTTTGAACGCCTTTTAATGGGTTCGACAGTTCATGCGCCTAAATCAATCCTAAATAACCGACAAAATGTTTTAGTAAAAAACCTTTAGAAACTTATTTTCGATCAATTTTGTAATTTCGAACAAAAAGGCAAAAGCATATGGATACTACAAATGTTTTTATCTTTAAATTAAGATGTTAGCTATATTGGACGAAGAAAAAGTTGTTTTTTTCCTATATATATGTTTTTCTTCTACTTTTTGTTGGAAATTTATTGTTGTTACAAAACAGATTTACTGACATTTTCTACTTCTCGCTTTTTTGCTATTCTATATTGTGAAAATATTTTTCTTATATAATGAAACATCAACGTAAGCGTTTTTTGAAAATGGCATTGCGAGTTTAAAACGCGATACCGTTTACATATTGCCGCTAAATGAAACGATAACAATAATTTTTTTTGTAAAAAAATGCTTTTTAATGTTTGGTATCTCAAGGCTTTTTAGTAGATCGAGAAACTGGAATCTTTTAAGCTCTACAAGCTAGAGGGCTCCAGAACATCTCTCAAGAGCTGTATATCTATAATTTTCATTATCACATCTAGTTTCGTTTTTTTGATGGTCTGTTTGAGGTAATCATTAGTAAACCACTTTTTATTCTACTTAAGGTATAGAAGCAAACAAATTCAGTATCTCAATTCAGGGAATAGAGACACTGAAACCATTGCTCGATTTGTTTTCCCAATCTGAGCCGTTTCGTACTACTAAATGCCTCTAGTATTCATTGCGAGTATGGGAATCCATTGGCTCATGCTTGACTATTTGGCAGTATCATGATGAGGGCGCTTTCCCTCTTGTTTGACGCCTGATTGTTCTCTGATAAACGGCACAGATTTATCCTTCAACGGCTTATAATGGCAGCGTGTTTTAAGCAATCCTCTTGCTAATATTTTCTTTGTGCAGTACATTTCTAGATTACACTAGGCGTTGTCCCGTTTGTTGATGACTGATACGAAAAAAAAATATTTTATTTTTCTTTATCTTTATCTTTTCCGTAACATTTTCATCAGACGTGCTTCAAACTGTCCTACATTAAATAGATAGAAAAAGCACGGTCGATGCTGTTTCGCACAAAAACTTACCTGATCACAGCAGACCTTTGTTCCGTTGAAACTTTTCAGTTACAGATATTTTGTGTTCTTCAGTCGCTCAATTTCCATTCGTGAAATGAAAACACCAGCAACCAGTTATTGCGCTGCTAAGGACCTGACCATTCAGTGTTCGATAGATTCCGCCATAACTCTCAACTTCGACAAATAGAGGTTAGCAACTAAGCATTAACGCTTGGCGCTCGATTAATTTGTACTTGTAGATATACAAAGACTTCATATACACATGTACTAAATTTCGTTTGCCAATGGTGGATAGCTTACAAGTTAGTAACAGTTGACCCACCCCAAACCTCTAGCTAATATATAAATCGAAAGCAACGTTTTGACTAGATATTTATTTTTTAAAAATACTGTACCTAGTTTTGCATTCCCATTAAATTTCCAAATTGTATGAATTTTAAATCCATAAAAAAACTGGCTTGGATATAGTGAAAGGAAGTGGATATGTGAATTCTGCGAAGGAACGTTCGTGTGGAATGCCACAGGGTCTCAGTCGAAACCCCTTAGTTTTCTACTTCATTGTAAATCCAGAGGTGTACTGTCTCAGGAACATCGTCAATAAAGTATATGTGGAGGATCTGAAATTATCTGGTATTATTATAACGACAATTCGTGGAAAAAGATAGTGCGAACTATGATTGATGCAATGTCCAGGTGTTGTGATAATAATTGCGCTGTTGTGTTATCAGAGTGCCATGTATAGCGTTGCCGGAAAGGTCTTTTCGACGAAACAGGTTTGTTAATTGATTCGTAGAGTTTCACAAAAACACTATTTCACAAACTACATATAATTATTGACGGCTGATTACTAGTTGAGACGGACAGGTAATGCTATGTTAGTATGGTACAATTGCAGTTGTTGTTGTTTACTCGTTTTAACTACTTAAACGATCCGGATCGTATGAAATAACTGGGCCAGGTATTATTGTAGTAGATAAGCATAACGAGTAGATGTGGATTACTTATATAGTACTTTATAATGTCGTCTGTAATGACAAAAGGCGAGAGGCGTTTACACGGCTGTGCTGTCCAGCGAGTGATATCAGATTTGCTGATTCTTCAGTGTATAGATTTAGGTTAGAACTATATTATTCAAGATTTACCCCTTTGTCCCAAACTCGGTCCTGTGTTTCAGTGAGTTGGCACGGATTAATTGTAGATGAGATTGTCTTGTACGTTTGTCTCAGATCTCCTTGCATTCTATACCTTTAAACTTACTATGATTAGAAAGATAAAGGTTCTACTAGTCCAGTTTGATTATTCGAATGTGATATTGACTATGTAGGGATGGTTTTATTCCTTGAAGTCCTCCCAAATCCTGTCGTTTCCCGCGTCTTTACCGCTGTGCAAGGTGTACACGCTGTAAGGTGAAGCCTGTGTAGCGTCCGAGCAGGAAGTCGTGACCTGCCTCTTGTATGGTACAACTTACCTCGAGAATATTACAGTTTGTAGAGCGATCGGCGTATAAAAAGTAATCCGGTTTGGTTTGTGCTGCAATAAAGAAGTTGAAGTCTCATACTTTACTTCATGTACTTAGTTTTTGGAATGTTGTCTTGTGAAGTGATCGTTCAATTCATCTGACGTAGGGGCATACGAGACATCTGTTCCTTTGTTAACGTTTTCTAAAAATTATAAACGCAGCTTTGTTTACTCGCAGAATATAGGGGTCTTAATTACCTCAACTGATGAGAGACTGTCTATCCTGATATTTCGAACCACATTAGTTGCTTCGAGAGAAGGTTTTGTAGCTAAATTGCTAACCTTTCAGTGTCAGTTATTGTTGGTCTTATTGTAGTAATCAGGGCTGTCAATTTCTATTATGACAAATACCATAGTATTGGTTTATCTAACCGACTGTTCAGCCATGAGATTTCTCATAACATTTATTGCGTAGTCCAAGACACCTAGAGAACCAGTTATGTTAGTATCTGACTTGAATCTGTTCTGTGTGCCGTCGTCCTGCTTATATATCTCAGCATTTCATGGGTGTAGGTCTATGTGTTTTAGCCTTTCTAGGTTGTGTTACTAGGAAATTAGAAAACGTATGATCTAATGAGAATTATACCTCGTTTGGTACTAGTTCATTGAAAAAAGAGGAGAGTTATTTTTATTGTACATACATCGGTCTGCTGGCGTCATGAGCGGTCGGCATGGTTATAAGTTGAAACTTCCAAAAACTTATTTTGTTTGATAAATGGTAGTTCTGATGATATTAGTTCTTTATCTGTAGGCCTTGGGAGAAGGCGGTTCAAAGCTGATGTCGGGTTCTTTCTGTAAGCTCTCGACTATTCTCTTCTGTCCTCGCGAGCCTGGTGTGTAGGGTATATTATCGATGAATGCACACAAAAGCGTCTGGTTTGCTTCTACGTCTTACCAGAAACAATAATTGGGTGCGGTCGATATTAAACCAACACAGGGAATGCCGCGGTGAACGTTTTATGCCAATATCGTGGCGAATAGCGTAAGCCGTATCAAATTCTATTGAAATATCGGTGTTGCGTAATAAGTTTCACTTTACAATATTGTTATATTTTGGCGAGTACTTCATGCACATATAAGTGTCTCTTGCAATCCGTGTTTCCGTAAGGGAATGCAGTTTGTACGGCCAGCTGGGTTAGTATTAATCTGTATGTTGTGCTTCATTTTTATAGAAGAAAAATCTGTTACCATGGAAATATTTTCTGCGAAGTGAAGCCTCCATTATACTTCGAACGTTATTCCTTCTGATTATCTCAATTTCTTCACTTATGACTCAAGCCACTACTCTTAATCGTTTAAGGCAATCGTCTGTTTGTGCGATTCAGTTGCTAAGACCTGTAAAGCTTCTGTCTACCCACCTGAGTGTGATCTCTTAAAGACAATTCTTTCTGTGCTCATTATGTGAATTTGTTGGACCTGGTCTGATGCTTTATTTGCAGTTTCCTATCCTTTTTGTTCTTCTTCTCTTATCGTATCTCACTCTTTCCTTAATGTTTCACCTGGGTTGAAAGAGGCACGCTTTTGCTGTGATGTTTGTGGTACCTTTGACGGCGCACGCGGTCGTATGTTAGTCACTGAAGTTCCAGATGTTTTTTTTCCATTGATACTAGTTTTGCTTTTTGACGCACCTTCGTCTGTGTTAGATGTCCTTTGGGCCTGGGTAATGCGACAGAATTTCTCTTCAGATTATCAAAGTTATCTTCTTATTTTTCCTTTTTATTGTTCATTCAGATTCATGAATTATAGCTTTAATCAAATCTAGCACAGCGTAGTTCGCTTTACTTTCCTGTTTTGGGTAGCAAAACCTTAGAAAAATGATTGTGACGCCGTGTTTTTTTAGCATTGCCTATTTGCACTTTACCAAATTACAAATCGCCTTTAGTCTTCAAATTCTTGGTCTCCTTTCTTTTATGGCCGGTAAATCAATTTATGTAATGTTAGGTGCGGTCATGAGCTTCGCCCTTTTAATTCACGACATTTTTTACCTTTTATATGAGACAGGCTGCATACTTGACATCCTTATGTTTAAAGGGGATCTATAACCATCTACTTCCTTAATCTCCTTTTTTTATATGTCGTGAATTTTCTCATGTACTGCTTTGTGACTTTCCTGTAAACTACTTGGTTGAACGGCAAAGATTTTGCAACGCGCTCAATGGTGACACTAGAACAGTAAGAACTCATATCCCTTTCGATAGGTACGGAGAACGCTGTCCTCAAGGCGAAAAGCTGTTCGTTAGCTTTCAACGTGAAATGTACGCCCGTGATAGATTGCTTTTGACACGCTGATCAAATGATTTTCTTATTTTTGGTACAGAAAGTATGTCTTGCAAGAGTAAAGTTCCCGTCAACCGTTGTGGTCAGAATGAGGAAGCCTCTTTCTAAGATATGTGGTTGTTAGTTGCTTCTGACCCGCATCATGCCAAATTGTGTGATTAGATCATAATTGACCGACAGGCCTCTAAATTATACTACACGATGCATACAGGCTGGGTCTACCGAAAATTCGTCATACTCAGTAGTCTTCAACGTTTCAGTCTTGCTGGGACCATTGAACGAGCTATTGGACGCGTCGGTCATGAGGGGTTAGCTACTTCACTGTTAATGACCTGCGTGTTATTTTTCGCGGCCTCTTCCTCTTCCTCTACTTCGTATGGATGACTTGTACGTTGATCCCATACATCTATAACATTCGAGTACAAATACACGACAGCATTAGATAGTTTGCTCCAGAATTATCAATCCCCTTGTCATTGTCCATTTGTTCGGTGATGATGATCCCGTTCGCCATCTCTGCCCTTGCATGTGTACTAAGCAATGACAAAGCACCTATTTCGTACGTCTGTCATATTTCTGTTAGCTTTGTGTCTTCTGCCAGTACTAGAATGTAAAGGGTTCTTTCAATGTGAGCTGACCACATTTGTTTAAATCCTCACTAACTAGATGGAAGCGTGGTGATTAGTTATGAACAGGCCACAGAGTTGTCAAAAGCGATTTTTGGATTACCGAGTTCGTTTCACCGCTGAAAAGAGGTGCTGAAGTGACCGGGACCTTTGGATTGAATTTGAACTAGTTAGTCTATTGATTGGAAGTCTTTGCGTGCTCTAGAGATAATTTTCACTGTACTCGGTATCATCTTCCAGAACATCGCATCGTTTGCAGTGGTTAAGATTCCATAAAAGGGAGACACAATCAAATCTGTGTGCGCCGAGCCCCGAAGTACCTACAACAATGCAGGCTCTTTTCGGTTTACTATACACCTTCGGATATTTTTGTTGATAGGATATATCGGCATCGGCGCCACAGCATCAGAACACAGGATGTGGGCCTCATTGGTTTCAGAGTAGTGAAAAGATCTCTTACAGAAAGCGGAACACAATGAGAGAAAGAACCGACAGGCATCGTCCCTAGGCAGGTCGTATTCATTGAGTGACTTTAGATACGAATAAAACTCTTCACTTGTCGTTGGCATACTACAAAAAGCATCTGTGTTCATTTTCACCAACTTGAAGGTTAACAAGATGCAGACCAACGAACTGCACGTAGGTTTAAATACCGTTGAACTGAGTTTGCATTGTGACTAGACTCAATGGTTGTTATGGTGATCTAAAATTTGCGTGTGTGTCTACCGGGTATCCGTTTCACCGAAAGCTTGCCCTTACGAAAAAGTCTCGTAACTATGGCTGCCAAAACGGATTCTCTAGCGAATGTCCTGGCCACCACCAGCAGCAAGCCACCAGCTATAGGGGTTTCGCGTTACCTGGTCCTTCCAGTAACCTTAAAGACCCAATCCGTCGCGACCACTGAGAAGCCTTTCACTCTTATTTGTTTGTCCCCATAACTTACTAATAAGTTCCTATACGGAAAAAACATTTTTCACAACATGCGAGCTTCTTGGCTTTCAAGGATACATTTTTGGCGTTTTTCATTTAACCTTGGACAGTTTTATATGATTGGCCTCAGGGGTCTTCGTTGAGCATTTTTCTTCCAACAGTTCCTACTTCTACTAGTGACCGTTGCCTTTAGAGCGAGCATATATTACTGGTACAGTGTGAGAAAATCGGTGACAACCCCATTACGCTCTCTAGCTTCCTTTAGTTGCCTCCTTGTCAAAAAGCAGCTTTTACGATATTTCTCTATTTCGCTGTTCCGCCTATTTTTTGGTTGTACAATGTCTTCAAGTCTAAAATATCTGGTTTCGCATGTCTTAGTGCAAGCTGCAAGAACCTTTATCAAGATTCTTCGCAGAATTTCTTTTCAACTCTTTGCCCCTTCTTCCCTGAAGCGCGGGCGGAGGTAAGACGAAGGCTACCTCCGGATATCGTGAACCTAGTAAAATGGTTAAAAAATTTCTATCGTTTAGTGATCATCTCTGATATCTCCTTGCTGCAGATCGTTCAGTTAAGGGAATTTTGTTTGAGTTTTGCCTTATGCAATGGAAAGATTGCTCGTAATCAGCTAATCGAGTACAGTATTTCCTGGAATCTCTCAGAGCCGTTTATTATGCGTCGAACACTGCATCGAAATCAGTAATAGAGATAACTCTTTTTGAGTATGTCAGATATCTTGCAGAAGCCTTCAGGGGATCCAGATACCGCGTCACACTTGCAGACGTTTTGTTAAAGTTGATCTAGTATAGGTAAATGCTGTCTACATTAGCTTTTTTCATCTAGGCGGACCTTTCCCCAGCTATACAAAATTACATTAAAATCGGCTATACGATGAGAACGGTTTGCAATGTTACAAATGGCTTTTGTGTACAGCTTACGCAGTTCTATCTACAACTAGATCTATATTTGGTTCACTAACCAGAAAGAACATTGTTTCACGTCTACTCAAAACCACTCGCACCGCATTACGAGAAGGTCGAGTGCAATTATAGTTAATCTAAATCAGCTAAGAGTAAACCAATATTTAGTGTAACGAGTTTGACTCGCTGTCTGAGACGAACCTCTGACAACGGGTTCGAAATCCTGCATCGCTCGTAGTAGTCCTTCTCGTTTCTTTTCGTTGTCGCATTTTTTATTACTCGCTTGGTTTTACCTTATTTTTTTCTGGTCAGCCTGCTTACCTTTTTGAATTACTTTTCTGAATAGAGCGCAGGCTATGGAACAGATCGTATGACTTCTGACGCTGCCCACATAATAATAAGCTTTGATATCTTTGCAATCCTTCGATGTGTAGCCAATTATACCGTATCTAAAGCAAAGTTGGCTATGAGGCTCTCTATTATTTTTCATTCTGATGTGTCCAATTCGCTGAAAATTGAAGCACGTTGGGGGTAAGGACCATCGTTAAGCTCTGCATCTAGAGCTACCAAGCGGAACTTATCTCTGAAATAAAAATTTCTTGACCACTCGCTGCAATAGCATAACAAGGCATCATTATTCCCTCTCGCCGATTTTTGACGTTTTGCGACTCTTAACGCCCATAGCAGGTCCGGTTTCGCCCTTAGCTCCACTTCTACCCTAATGGAGTCCAGAAAGGACCAAAGTCGTGCAACACTTCGTTTCTAAAACGTCAGTGTTAGTACTTGAGCCTCGGCGATTTATGTCTACAAAAAAAAACTCACCTCCGGGTCTGGTATTGTTACCTTTATAGCTAGATTCCTGTACGATTTTTGCGTGATAAGGATGGGTTTTGTCTCTTAGACGGCTAAAATGGTATTTTGTTAAAAAAAAAAAAAGAGGATTCTGGGTATAGAACGATCGACTAGCTCGTCGATTGTGTAAATTACGGTTTTTTTTATTTTTCTTCGGGCTAAGGTACTCACCTTTTTACCGCGAGAAAGAAACATGTATTTTTTGGGAGCAAGCTTTTTGCTCCCCAAATTGTTTAATAGTCATTGATGACTTTGTTTTTGCTCTTTATAATCACCAATGCAGTTCGTTAGATGCGCCAATAAACTTCAATATAGACTGGGGTGAACCAATGTTATTCTCGCTGAGCTGTCTAGATTACTAATGTCGGATATATAATCTGATATATATATATGTCAGATATATTAGAGGCATTAGAAGAGCCGTGAATGACGAAGTAGTCGTCTCCTATGTAATGATCGAGCTAAAACCTATACAACAGGACGAAATAGAAGACGCACTCGCAGAAAGTGTTACAGGCGATACCTGTCTATGATGAGCTTTCAAAAGTAAGCAGCGCCTTTATGAAGAACGGTCGATTTGTATAACCGGACGAGCCTCCGGAAACACAGATTGTTATTGCACATTCAAATACTTATTAATAGATCTTTCGAATTCAACAAAGATTTCGCAAGTACTTTTAGTGGCCATGTACTAATGTAAATCGGAGAATCCTATATACATTTTATAAGCATATTATTTATGCGCAAACTATATGAGCAAACTTGAGGAGAAATAGAAGCAGACTGATATATGGGGCTTCATTTTCTTTATTGTTTGCGATCTCAGATAAATGATCGTTGATAGTAGTCAGTAAATGATAATTTTGTAAGTGGGTTCTGATTGTTAAATAGTGACAGACGCTACGGCTAAAAACATTGCTTTGTTCCAGCGTAAATTGTTTGTTTCTAAAGGGACTCTTGAAGTAACAATTTCCGGCAATGATTTTCCGTTTATCAGCTCCGAATCTCATATAACGAAGAGCACAGACGTGCTACAACCTATCACCCAAATGCGAATGAATTAGTTGAGAACTGAGCGCTTTTACACAGAGAGTCAAAGAATTTGCATCGAGTGAGGTAGTGTTCTTTAAATGAGATTATAGTATATACTAACATCAGTCATGTCATAATAGATCAGATTTTAGTGAATTTTTACATGATCGAATTTCGCGCTCTCAATAAACTTAGGAGGTATAATTAATGGGAGTCAAGGAAATATAAAGCGAAAAATCGAATACGGTATGCAGATGAACACCGGGCAGTTGATATATGAAGTTTCAACCCAGATCTAGTACAAAACTGTAAAAAAATGTATGGTAAAAACACTAATGGGAAGGGTATCAATTTCAGACCTGTAGATTAGTAGAAACCGTATAAACACCAGGAATCTGTTGGAAGATGAAAAAGCGGACTGTCAAATGTTTTCAGTACATTTCTCCGGAGTAGGACGAGCATACAAAGGAACACGTTGTGCTTAATCGACGGTACTATAGTCCTGCTTAAAAAAGTATAAAAAATCTGTTAAGGGTTTAGGCAAATGATAATTTATTTTCAACTAGTAAAATAAGTAGGGGTACTACACGAAAAGGACTCCGCATTGCTGCGGGAGCACTTGGAATGTCGTATTAGGCTGCCTACTCAAATTAAACGAAAACGAAATTTATGCAGCAGTCGAATTCGCATAATTCAATCGCTAACGTTCAAGGATGTACAGAAGGAACAGCGTTATTGGTACAATGGTAATGGCTTCTTACATTTTGCAGGAAGTGTTTCCAGTTCAATTCAAAACACAGTAAAAGCTAAAAGAAATACGAAGAAAATTGTTGTACCTAACGAAGACACGGGTATGTATAAGAGTTAAAAAATTATAGAAGCAACTCAAAACCAAAAGATAAATACTCAATCTCAGGGAGAAAAAGATTTATAGGAGTGTAGCTAAATTTTAGCTAAACTGGTAATATTTGTGACAACTTGTGGGATTATGATAAAGACATTTTTGACTATGTATACCTTACAAGATGGCCGGATATATATTACACATAAAACTTAGATTGTCAAAAACACTCACAAACCTAGTTACATGCAGACGCACATCGAGACATGATTTAAATAAATTTTTTCCATGTAAAAAAGGGATGTGGTACGGATAAATAGAAAAATAATTAAAAATAATTTCCGAGCCTTACACAGTTCTGCTCAACCTTTAAAATGAACATTAGCCGACACTTTAAATCTATCAAGTGATCTTCTAAAAAATATTTATATAATTCAGTGAATGCAAAACAGCACTCACCCATATGACCAAAGCCAGGCCAAACATTATCACCGTACCATAAAAAAAAATCCAGCATTTCCTACAGATGTATTAGACATTAGCGCTAGTATCACGAAGGTATCAAGGTAAAACAGAACGCCTATTATCCCTTTGGTCGCGATTCCTAAGTAAAGTAAAATTGATTCTCTGCTTGAAGCACCAGTTAAAACTGGCATCCAAGGCAACAGGAAGAGGGCCGCAGTGTGAAAAACTTAACGTAGCCCTCCCAAGCGCGAGCCAGCGAATGATTTGAGTGGGTAAAATTCGACCACGGACCTACATTAGTACCCATATCTCCCTTGACAGTTCGGGAGAGCAATACTAGCTATACCTCTCCGAACTAGGACCTAACATAGCGTTGTAATTTTATGCAGACACATTAATTCACGCTTACTTATCTGGAGAAACAAATCCACATGAATGGCTTCTATTATCATGCTCAATGATGGCACGCTTACCATCTACTTACAAACTTTCATATTAGCTATTAACTGACGACGACTAAAGAAATTGCAAACCTCTCCTTAGCACTGGCAAGTGTTATTAAATGCGGTAGGCAATAATCCTTGGGGCAAGGCGTGCAAAATTATTAAACAAAAACTACCGCGGAAATTTGTTGCCACAGAAATTGCCACCCTGAGAAACAGTTATTGAAGGAACGTCAACAGTGATAGACTCACAATGGATACAAGAAATGTCAACCATTAGAATCATTACCGTTTTCAAATGACTGAAAAACAAAGCATCAACAGGGCCGTTTGAGTGATCTCCAAAAATAACAAAAAAATTAATACGGTGCCAAATCGATATCGCAGACGAAGTGCTAAACAACATCCGTTAACTTTTGGGCTATCCAACACCGCAAAACCAAACTAATATCACTCCTAAAAGCAGGTAACAATAGATCACAGCTTTAGAGATATAGGGCAATATGTCTATTGAGTTCGATAAACAAGACTATGACAGAGATCCTAGCAACAGATTTTTAGTTGAATACAAAATCAAAAGCCAGACCATTACTAGTTAATAAAAGAGTTATCCACGACTGATACTATTCGAAAGGTGAAAGGTTTAGCAAAAGAAGAAATGAGGAAAAACGGATAAAAAAAGAAGTGAAACATTAACTTTTGATATTCATAATTCGTTGAGCTATATGGACTAGAAAAAAAAGAAGTTCTCCTCATCTCTAAAGAATCACCTCCACTTATTTAATGGATAGACTTGTGGTGCATGCTGACACCACATACTAGACGGATACCAGATACGGAAACTCTGTAAGAGTCACTAGTAGGACCGCTACTACGGAATATAAATTACGACGACAATTCTAAATCAAAAATATAGAAATGGAGTTTCAACGGCGGTTTTTACGGATGACCTGGCAGTGACGTAATAATTGAAAGAGACCAAACCCTAGACGAAAATATATGGTATACCAGATACTTAAAGCTACATTAAGAGGCACGGACTTACTGGCTCCGGAAGAGATCGGACTTGCTCTGCTGAGCGGCAGATAACAGCAAAAACACCAAAGTCTACAGTAACTAAGATAATTAGAAATCATCAAGGACAGAACATCGGATACAGCCCATGTCAATTATAGAATGGCAAAAGTAATCAATGTCCTGGCCAAAATCATGTTAATAACACATAGCCCTGATACAAGAGCCAAAGGAGTACTAACTTCAGTTGCGAATTATATCGTCCCATAAACTAGATTAGTATGGAGTACTGCTATGCAGAAGAAAACTAATAAGCTCAAACTAGAGAAACACCAGAGACAAATCGCACTAAAATCAGCTAAAACGCTAAGAACCATTTCAATAGCATTGACCGCTGTCAGGTTAATTTTCTGAAAGCTACAGATAGAAAAAATATCTACAAGTTACGAACACAGACTTTAGAGATTTCTTTACGCAGAGTTGCACTAACCAGGTGGCAAGTTACCTGGGCGAACTTGCGAACTACTACAAGTTGGATAACCAAAACTAACCAAAAAGATCCTATCCGGTTTACACGTAAAACAAACACGACTTTTTTGGGGTATATCAGCACAGAATAAAAAATTCTGCGCTTTCTTAAAAGAGGTATATCGTTATCAACACGTTTCGAAAATTCGATCGCTCAAAGAAGATACGCAAAGAATTGACCCGCGGATTGGGACGTATGCCGCACTCTAATGAATAAGTAAATATAATGCTGGAGAGCTATGAAAATGAAAAATCTCTGAAGCATATGCAACCCGAATATTGTAAGTCAAAGCACGGCACAAATCCAGATTAGAACCGCAGCAAACAACAATTAATTATAGCAAAGCTACCCAAACTTTATATACTGAGACTCGATATATTTTTAACTCTCATTTGTTTAAAGGGGATGTGGGCGGCATACGCTAGGTCTACGCTAACATAACATGCTGACTTGAAGGGCAGTGGAATTTTATGGGTAGTGTCGGAAAGGCATAACTCTCAACTGATGGCCTCCAAAAAAATCCTGGCATAAACGATCTCTTGGGAACTAATGTTGACGAAGTAATCTTCTTACTTGGCACCCGAACTGTGACCAATTTGGTATCCAGATTTTATATGACGACTTGAATGTTCCTAACAAGCCCAGTTAACACTGGGCTCTATGCTGTTGGGTTACGGCGTATGATGGCATTTTGTGGTTCACCGCTTTCCCTTTTTATGCCTCCTACACTGTTTGCAGCACGCACTTCTATGGTTTCAGAAAGTAAAGCCAACCAGGATTTGATGGAGACGGCTTACTGATTAGGGGACCAGGGTCTGACGCTAAAACCGGCTAAGTCGAAGGTAGTGCTCCTTATAAAACTGACTAAGTGCGCCATCATAATGATTGAAGTGGAGGTGGACTCGATGTAATTGCGAACAATGTCAGATATCTGGAGATACAACTATACCGGACTATAGCCCACATTAAAAAAGCAATAGCAAAGGCGGTGAAATTTTCCGCGGACCTAGCACGGATCTAATATTCGCGAGATACAAAAGGGAAAAGAAAACTTAATTACTTTGTAAAGATCTAACAGCGAGGAAACATCGTTTGTCCTCACACAAATCCGACTGTGGGCTGGCAGTTAGAGAGCAACCTTCATAGAACTGGAAAATTCCCCTCGGATGTTTACAGTATGTACAGCGTAATCCATTTCCTGGCAGAGAGTCTTGCTTTTGACCATGCCAAAGCGACGTATTCGATGGGAGGTTTCAGCAGATTGTCTCAGAATATTGAAGAAGCAGTGATAGACTTCTCAAAGTTATTTACCGTGGCACCAAATCTATCTCACCTGTGCATAGAGCATTCCTGGTGTTTACAGTTAGGATCGTGTCGTGCTTACTTAACCGAGACTAATACCTGGGGGAGCACCTGTATCACTGGCATCAGTACACCGAATTCACCACGCTCAGCTTTCATTAGCGGCAAAGGGCGCTGTAATGCGCATTACTAATTTAGCGTAATCATCGCAATACACTTCAAAATAAAAAAAGTAAAGTCAAAATTTTCACCTATTATCGGCAATTGTACATACATAATAAGTGTTAATCTTCCTTGAAATTCAATTCGTATTTTATTTTTTAGTGCTACAATAATTAGAGTAGCCTCGTGGGCTTAATTCGAAAAGATCTAGCGAGCTTCCGCTGACAAACATTGATTACTTTGCGAAACGACAGCGATCTCGAGTTTATTTAGAGCGCAAATAATTACTTAGAGAACATCTGTGCGCTAGCTGAGCTAAGACAAAGTTTTACTCGAATTCTACGCCAGAATTGATCAATGACAAAATTAGATTTTAATATATGAGAGTCTTGTTGGTTGTGTTGGTACGCGTGTGTGTTCCTCAGAGTAGCTGGAGAGTGCGTGTGCAAAACTGTGTATAAGGTATCATAAAAAAAAAAAGATTAGAATTATCACCTAACCTTTGTCAAAGTGAAACTTAATAACGCAACCATTATTGCAATTCTACCCGTTTAGAATATTTTACCCGTTACCACGTCTACTGCAGTTGACTTCCAAGTAGTACAGAAGATGGATTTTATTGCTAACCATCAGACGATAATAGTGCACGAACGTTATCTAAGGCCAGTCATTTCCCTCTAGAGCAACGGGACTACTCGAGCCAATGGTCAGTATGAGTAAGAAAAACTCTGACCATCTAACGTATATCTTGAATAGCTTAAGTCCAACGCCGCTATAGCTATCTGCTGGCTGTTGAGAATCGCTTTAATATCCGTCAAAAAACTCGTCAGTTTCCAATTATACGCAATCTTCCGGAACAAAAGCCTTAAGACGAACTAACTGTTTCCACTAGGAACGCGGCTGAAACTTGATCAGTGTATGACACTAAATTACCCGACCACAAACTCCGCCTGTTCACTCCAGATAGTTCACAGATTAATTGCAACTTTTTAGCAACTCGCTTAACCGTTGTCTGGCGTGTTTGTTACCATAATCCGCCCAACGAAAGTAAAAATTCAAACGTTGTCAGATTCAACACCAACACTAAGCACACAGCCCTTGCGATTTCACAGATATACAGCATGGTTTAACTCTTGCCTTTTTCGTTTTTGTCATTTCCATAATAAATCGGATCTGCAAAGTTATCTCCTGTGTGTTAGTGGGAATTGGCGGTACTTAAACAATTTCTGGATACGCTTTGAGCCTGATACAAACTTTTGGATTAGGAAGGACAAATTTCGAACTTCTCGATTTTGTCCCTTTGTATACATGGGTAATTAGATACAACGATCTAATGCTCGATGCAACGTGCAGGCTTTTTACGTCTAGTAATTCAAATTCTACTAGGTCGAAATTTTTTTTATTACAGGTAGTGTTTTCGAGACGTAATTTACTTCACAGCAGACCATCGCCATACTAGAGTCTATAAGATATATACGACGACTTCTCTTTTTAAAGACATTACCGTTGGACGTGACTTCCGTCGAGAAGATACTCCCTTGAACGTTACGAAGGCGCGACTAATGAACTAACTCGATAGCCTCTATTATAGCTGCTCGCCTTTATTTATTAAGCGCACAACGTATCACAGTGTACGTACGGTTAAAGGCCGACTTGAAACGATCGGCATCCGATAGACCCTTCAATGTTACCGATGTGCATAGAGAGGTCACAGATAGCGACTCGTTACTTTCCCGCTCACGAATCATCGAGGTGTCAAACGAACGAGTCGAATCTATATGGTGATTATTTGGTTCATATCCTTCTTTGCAAAATTATTTTTTGAACTCATGTAATGCCAGTCTTTTATATTTGACACAGACTGGATCTTGCTGACTGATTTGCTGCAGTTACTTTCCATATTGGGTTTGGCTTAAATTTACGAAATGAACTTTAAACGGAAGTGTACGCGAACTGTTAAAAAAATATGACACTCTAACTTTATTCCAGTAAGATTTTTGGTGAATTCCTGTCGCTAGCGGTGAAGGCACCCAGCAGCTTATAAATATGAAACAAAATTCACTTTCCAATAATACTACTTTAGGCCTTCCAATGCAAACTAACACGTACATGACCTGTACTGGCATTGTTTATGTCGATTACACGACCATCAGCTTACTTACTCGCGTTGCTAAATACGAGAAACTTCCTTCGTACCACGTTTTTACCAATTAATAGCAGCAAATGCGGGATTAATTTTGTCTACAAATTTCCGGCAGTTCCCACTGTCATTACCAGTTTATCCTAGTCTACCTTACTCTGCCATAACCGATACTCGCCGTAGTTGTGACTGAAATTATGATTCCTAACAAAAAGAATCTTTCTGCTAGCCTCTTTTGTTTAACTTCATATCAGACAAAACATCGAATGTGTTCATGTCAATAGACCGCTAGCTATTTACGCTAACTGCGGTAGGCGACAGATCACAAGTATATCTAATAATTACTTTACGTACTCGACACCCAATGCCCTGATTCTTATCGCTGTATCTAAAGCAAAACGATTATTTGACCCTATTATTATTAGCCCGTTCGCAAGAACGGGCTAATTCTTAATCTTGACATACTATCGGATTAGACCTGTGCGATGCTGGTGCCTTATATGAAGAAACATTAAGCACCGTGATCCAGTAAGATCCTAATACTTTTTCGTTCATCCACAACCAAATGTAACTCGTATCATACCTTCACCGTACCCTGTCTGACGGCTGGAAAGAGTCTTTGTACTGATCTAATTGGCTGCATTCCTCACCACTTAGGATTGAATTACTGCCCTTGTGGTGCTCTTGAATTGGCTCTGAAGGATTAGCGAAAACCCTTTCCCTTCGCAAATTTCGGTTTATTTTCAGTTTTTCACTTCGACTTTTTTTCCGTCTCTCTTCCAGTGACATCTCTGTCCGCAAAATACATCAAAACTTACCTTATTCCGATGGAGTACTAAACATGTAGCTTGATCTTTGGGCCGAACTGGCACTCTCAGAATGTGAGCTTTGCGTGTTTTCTTTTGCGCCTTACTTATGTGGGTGATTGGTACTTTGTTGCACGTAGAAATGAACAGTTAGTTGTCTTTTTGAAAGAAATCTGCATCTTTAAGCTAAAAATGCTTGCGTCTTGTTCTCAGTTAATTTTTCTTTCAAGATGTATAAGCACTAATTCAAAACTAGTTTTATCAAAATGTGAACCTGATAATCAAATTCTAAATCTGAAACAATTCTCTGCTCTTCATACTAAACTGCAAAGTAATTCCTAATGTATCCCAGTAGGTACTGCATCATCATCACGTACATCGTAAAAGACAGTGTTTATCCGGATAATTTCGATACGATCAGTAAATTAATATTCTTAATGTGGCAAAGGTCGGCAGATGGGTACATAGTTTTGGAATGATTTGCATATGTGCCTTCTCTGCCACTGATGTACTACTAAGCTTTCTTTGAAATGTCTGCAGTGCCACTGAATATAGCTTTGTATGAAATTCAAGTAAACAGCTTTCACTGTTATGCTGCCTGCTACTGTCTCTTTCAGCTTCCAGTGCCTTTCGATATTCATAGAGTCCTAACGATTGTGGATCCCTGCTTCGAACAGCTACAACTATTTTTGAAAACGCTTGGTGTCCCCAGCGAATTTTGGCAGTTGTTGAGAAGTGAAAACTTGAGTGGTTGAAATGACATCGCCATCTTCGTCATTTTTGCTGAATGACAGTCTTGTCCGTTATTGTCTGTAGTAGCCTGTTACCCAGAGCCGCTAGGCATACATGAAAATTTGGCCTTGCGAACCTACTGATTACTCTTATCAGCTGGCCTTCATTAAGAGTTCTATTGTTCACAACGACAGCTTTACTCGCAAATGGTTGGAGATTTCTGTACACCTTGTGAGAAGCCATGTACGGGAGACCACTGGTCCGAGACTACTTAACAGCGCCCGACATATTGAAACGCGTTTTACGCTAGTGTTATTGTCTTAATACCATGATTTTCACCCACGTCCCGATGCAGCGACGATGGGCTAATGAAAACGCAACCTTGACTTTGAAACCTT
Organism: Varroa destructor; assembly: GCF_002443255.2. NCBI lineage: Eukaryota > Metazoa > Arthropoda > Arachnida > Mesostigmata > Varroidae > Varroa > Varroa destructor. The sequence goes on from NW_019211458.1 coordinate 4,580,265, forward strand.
TCGTAACCAAAATGCCAAAGACGACTTCCGGCCTCGGCTGCCTGAACTTCCGGAAACTATAGGAATGTTCAACGTTCGCTACACCCGAAGCGTTGCTGGTTGCCTCAATATCTTGATGAGCTTAGCATCGCGCCATCCACAACATGTGGCCACCCAAGTTACTGAAAACTTTATAATAGCAGCGGTAGGCTTTACGATCGCGACCGCCTGTGTTCTGCGAGCATAAAGATGTCAACGCTTGAGACACAAACTGGAACAGACTTATCACTCCTCACCTAAACTCGTTAGCATACCTGTGCAATGAGCACTTCTGGCAATTACCCTGATTGGATAGCTTAGAATCAATATCTGGGAGAAAACCTGTCTCAGTGGCCTCAGTACACCGAGGGTGCCAAGCTTAGCTTTTTTAGCCCTGAGGAAACGCTATGGTGCGCATTACCAGCTCACCGTAACCTTTTTCGGCTACATAGGTAATTATGCATGGGTAACAAGCGTGACATTGAATTCGTAAAATATAAATATATTCATTCAATAATATAATCATTAAGGTAGCCTTGTGCGCGCAATTCAAGGACGTCTAGCGTGTTTCCAAACAATTGTCAGTTTGTAATAGTGTTATTCTTGACAGTCACAGTTGTTCAATATAACCATTATCTGCTCCGAGTGCAGATTCAATTCTAGCCCTAAACCGCTAATGGGCTCGTTTTAAATATTTTCTTTTGATTTCTACAAACGCCCTAATAGCACGATTAAGCAAATCGTTGTCGTTATTTCCTGGACTCTTATTCAATAACGCTCTATGCATAATAATCCAATGGATTGAAATTTGGATTGATCGGCGGCCATATAAGCTAGTGCCATGGTTTCAAGCAGCCGATCCTGCATAGATGGGCGCATATAGGCTGGTGGATGATTTTATTAAAACAATTGTGGTTTTTCTTCAGACATCTCAGCTATCCACAATTTTACAACGGGTTGTAAAACATGCTAGTAGCTTCTTCAGTCAGCGTTCTTTTTGAAAAGAGTATATTCAGAACATTTACTTTCGCTGAAAATTTGTTTGTATTTACAGTAAGCACATATTCTGAATAGTGAGCAAATAATTTTAACGCATCTTCATATTGAGGATAAATAATTTCTCAAAGACTACTTGTTGTTTCATTCATGATACGTTTAAATAGCAAACCATTTTTTCTGGTGGAAACTTAATTTTATTATCCTCAAGGAACACCTGATTTTTATAACATACGGCGTGCACTTAAGGTTCCGTAAAAGACCTGTGACTTCTTACACTGACTTTCAAGGTTTTTAATCATGCCCTAATCGAAACAGGACGGACAGCAATTAATATTAGGTAAATTCTCCCTGTGGTAAATTTTCCGTTGTGTTGAAACTCACCTCGGCTTCTTCTAGAATCGTATAGGCATTTGCAACGCAGTGCACTGTCGATATAGAATAACCCAGGAAGTTTATAATGTCGGTGAGTCAAGTTCGTAGAGATTGCATAGTAGCTTTGATTTTTGTTTTAATTACGAAGTGACACATTTTTGTTCGCCATAATAAGCTCGTTTTTTTTCTTGTGGGAAACGTACACTTATAATAACTTTTCTATCTCGATTAAGACGTTAGTGAAAAAGGTTTCCGCATACCGTTTTCGTTTCTTAGTAGGCCACATTAAATGTTTTTGGTAAACTCGTGCACCGACTGTCGTGTTTTGATCACATTTGATCTGCTGCAGTAAGACGGGGATATTCGGTTATCCCAGTCCTCGGCAATCGTTTCCGGTGGCCATGGTGATGGGCCAGTAAACCATAGACGCAGAGTACTTGGCTTCAATCGATATTATCGATAAATCTGTGTGTCAATAAAATACAGTCATAGCCATAGAATAATTGTTCACACATATTTCTAATATAAAGGCGAAATGCTCCGATTTGCTTTGAAGTTGGATGTGCAGTTTTAGTAGTAGATCACTTGTGCTAACGTAAATTTTGTAAGTAACATAATTCCGTAAATAATTTTTTTTTTTTAGCAAATCCGAGTAGGCATTTTATGAAAAGAATCTGATTATGAAAAATGGTACTAGCGCTGGGCAACTGGCTGGTACGGTTTTCTTAGGTAGAGAATACCAAACTCAATTATTTGTGACAGTTTTTTAAACACTGCGGAATAAGGATTCGCAGATCGTTAGGTCCAAAGGCCCATGACGTCGTCTAGATTACTGCTGCACAAATAATATGATTATATCGGTTCTTCAATGTGCATTATTCTCTTCCTCTAAAAATTCTTCATACTTCTAAAATTAGGATACTAATCTCATAATATCTCATAATACTTTATTGTAGACCTCACCGATCTTGCCGATTCTTGGTTTTCAGATCCGTACTTATTAAGGTATTCAGTCAGGACACAAGTCGAATCTTATATAAAACTCTACGAACTTTAGCTATTCCCAACCGACTTAAACGGTTATGAATTTCGACTATTATGTTATTATTACTTATATTATTATGTTATTATTACTATCGAGTTGATATATTTAGCTTTTAAAAAGTCATTAGTTTTTCGCAAATAAAAAGCCGTCAGTTTTCTCAAACATATTTCACTTAGGTGCGGCATGTTTTCTAAAAGCCATTAGTTGTTCAGTAATAAAAGGTTCTCAAGGTTTTTGGGTGAAACTATCACTACTTGAATATTACAGTATTCTAAAAACCAAGAGGACCTGAAAGTGTTTTAATAAATAAGAAAAAATTTAAAAAAACGGATGCACGACCAAACAAGTGTTTGCTTACTTAACAAACCCATATTTTCTTGTGTGTCTCGAATGACGGTATTTTTAATGATCCAGCCATATGTGCTCCTGGAACAGCACGAAGATTTACCATAAGTCCTTGTTTTTAAGAAGTTTCCGCTTAACGTATCTTTCACATTTCCTGAAGGTTTCACGAAAAGAGTTCAATACGCCTGGCCTAACAATTATGGCGATTCTCAGTCTATTGGCTAGTCTCTTTTCTATGCTTGTGCTAATAAATTCTGCCCACTTCTTCGGTGGGCTTCATTTCAGAAGAAACGTCTTAACTCTGTAAGTTTTACCTTTATCTGCTACTTCAGGCAAGTTTTCAACTATTTCTGCACAAAGAATAAATCTCTATTATCCTTTCATAATTTATATATAATTATCCCGTAATTTTATTTTATAGAATACATTTTATACATAGGGTTTACAGTTATAGCTCGGCGATACTATTTTTTTGTCGTTCTATAGGACAATATTTGAATTCTACGTCAAATTGCAAAAAGTCGCTGTAGCTTAACATAGTGATGGACGCGATGTTATTGTACTCAGGAAAGTTAGTAGCAAATTCTTAAGGCGAGCTTCAACATGTGCAATGATTTAGCAAAACGACTAATCCATATATCTCAAAGCCTATAGAGACACTTCCAAGAAATTTTGTTTTATTAACTTAGCTTGGTTGTTCACTGCAATATGTATAACCATTCAAGCCATTGCACACAAGTTACCTATTTCGTCTTCTATTATTCACATAGATGATTCGAGATATAGTGCAACAATTATTGTTAATCTCAGTGACATTGTCGGGACCACATACTAATTTGAAGTTTTTTTGACGATTTTCGTGCTTTTATGGCTCTACATGACCACTCGCAATAGAATCACAAAAGATCTTACGAAGGACAGCAGACTCTAATACCCAAACTCATACAAAAAAGCGATCGCGAAGAGAACTTGCTGAGTTGGTCAAAATATCTAGTAAACAGTTGACGATATAGCCCAAAGTGGATGATAGAGTGCATGTGTTAAGAAAAATGGAAAACGAAAGCCAAAAATAGTGCACAAGGTAACACAGAACAGGGTTATTCTACTCAAGCTATAAAAATGCCGATTTGTCACGGTCACTTATGACCACGAAAATCCTCCGACGTCGTATCGAAATGAATAGTTCGAGCTGTGGTAAATTCGTCGAAAAGTTTTGACTAAGCTTTGCATGAATGTATGAGCGTTTCAAATGGGCTAAACAATTCCAAAAGTTGAACAGTTGGAGACTAGAAAAGGGTCTGATTTTCAAATGAATCGCACTTTGGAACCTTAACGCTAAGCGCGTCTACAGGCGTTCCAGATAAAGATCCCAAAGATCTTGTGTAATTCAGCCGGTCAAATATCCGAGAAAACTATTGGTGCAGGTCGTGATTTCCATTCGAAAACAGGAGCCCTAATATTTGGAAAGGATATCATTTTTATAATACAATGAAATGATCTAAAAGTATTACCCTACATACGAGAATGTCTGGACCGGAACTATGTATTAATGTATGACTGATGAGCTACTATGTCATTGTTTCTGGGAAGTTGTCACTAACCTATATATTTTTTGCCTGGGCTTGTAGATTTACATAACTTCAATCCAATTAAGAGCATGTGACACTATGTCCAAAGATGAATAAGGGTGGGACAGGGCATCGCAAATATAAAGGATGAGATGTTGGTCGAATTAATCGCATTCGCGCCCGTATTACCGCGTCGTTACTATGATTGGTGGCAGCGAGAAGAAAGGAAACTGTTGAGGCCAAGGACCTAGTCAGTTCAGGCACTAACTTAAGTGGTAGGTCAAATTAACGTCCGCAGTGGTGCGTTTGATTGTGGAGGAAGGAATTGAAATACAGAAGATGTTAAAACGCCTTCACGTGAGTATCAGGAAGGGCGGTTGCAGAAACGAGGAAAAATTTCTATCATGACAAATAGAACTTGTATCAGTCCTCTTTACAGCAAGCTTTGAAATCCTGAAAGCCTCTATCTAGAATCACCGAGTGCCTCAAGAATTGACGCTGCTGAGCTAGAACGCACAGCGCTCTAAGCCATCAGGTAAGACATGCACGGGTAGAGTATTGTTAATTTCCTAAGTATTTCTGTCGCTATCGTTATATAAAGACGAGGCGTTCCATGGTGATTCTGTAAGTATGATAAATGCGATCCTATTTTTTGAGATATATTTTCAAATATCTAAGGAAGACAAATAAAAATATCTGAATAGGATAAGCCACAGACCCTCGGTAACTACTTCAATGTACAAAATAAATTATTAAATGAGTACGTAAATGAATAACTTCAGGGTGAATATTGTAGTAATATATTCAGACGTTTTATTTATAGTTAGTGCCCATAAATATAAATTAATATTTTCCTTAACTGTATTTTTTGGTATGTTTGAATGGAGATTATTCTTGCTAATTTCAAACCAATATTTGCCTGTTTAGATTATGACTATTTATATGTTTAAATTTTTTTCTCGAATAAACGTTTCTAGAAGACGATTTTTAGTATTATGTTAAATAAAAGTGCGATTAATAAAAATCATTATTTCAGTTTAGAGCATATAAGAATGGGGTATGCAGAGTTGCGTTACTTCTGTATGACTATTGCAAATGATTGTTTCTATTTTAACGAATTGATAGCTCTGTTTTATATTTTTTAACAAGTTTTCGTTTAACTTAATTCGCTTCAAAATACTAGACCTTCCTCCTAAACAGATATGGTCGTTGTATTTAGAGTCCCCTCGAATGACGATAATTATGCCTGGCTTAGCCCATTATATTACAAAACTATTATATCAAAGCTGTATATATTTTGCTTGCTTAGCATTGAGGGTAGTTGGTTTCAGATAAATATTGTCTAGGTTTGTTTTTGCGGTAGTGTCGTCTACAAAAAGATGACACCAGCTTGTAAGTCGTTTACATAGCCGTGCGTCTTTTCAGTTGTAAGTATTTTGTTATCTGTGTCGATTTAGGGAAAAAGGAAAATAGTTGATAAACTAGCGGAGGTTATTAGAAATTGAGATGTATATGCTCAGAGAATTAGAACTGCTATACAAAAGCAAGCTTCAGGATTCTTGATATTGCCATGCGTCCCCTGCATAAGTCTTGAGGTTTGTACAAAATAATAGTGGCAGTTCTTTGTTGTTCCCGAAATTTATGAATTTTGAGATAAGTATGCAAGCTTGCCTCTGCTGCAACGTTTTGTCATTCTTGTAAGCCTTGTACATAACTCCTGGCTAAGCATGTAGCAATCCTTATATCACTTATCAATTCTGTATCGACACGACCACGCTTGAAATGCGAAGTGGCCTGCTTTTTTACTGGTCTATTGAAGTTCTTGTTTTAAATCATGAAAAATCCAATTAAGTTATGTGAAGTATTTAAAAATAAGACTTTCTTGATGTATTAATGCTATATGTGGCGGAATAATTTACCTTAGTTGTAACGTAGCAAAGTACAAATAGTGAAGTGTAAAATGTAACTGAGACAAATGGCTGGAGTCTTATTTTCGGCCATAGATCTATCAGAAAACTACTACAATCGAAATGTTGATTGATAGATCGTTGCCATGTTTTAAAGGCGATGTTTTTAGATTCATTGATTAAATAAGCACTCTTGTTAATATCCTGCAATTCTAGAATTATTTTTAATCAGTTAAATTCTGTTCAGTCAATGGAACCGGTATGTTCGAAATAATAGGATGATCGACTACAAAGGTTAATACGTGCGTATATATATATCATATATATATATATATATATATGTATATAAGCGTCATCTCCTATATTGGATATCATTAGAATGACAGGCAACACTAGGCTTCAGTGGTTTTTCTTTAATAGTATTTGTAGCCAAATAGATGAAAAATTGTGCTTGCGTTTTCCACTGTAAGATGCCACGGGAATAGTAGGATAATAAGAGTTGCTGAGTCTTCGGGAGAGGGTTATATATGAAGGAAGTGTGAGAAGGGAGGGGAGGGGAGGGAGGGAGGGAGGGCAAATGAGGCATATCGAGCACGTCCCTTAGGCAATCCAAGAGCAATGTCATCGGTATCGTGTTCGAGGTTCATCTGTCTCCTCCTTTTCGCTGTCTCCGTTACCCTGGCAACCGTGTTACTGTCCCCCTCCTTAGTCGTATTAAATAGAAGTGTATGAGTGGGGCCAGATATCACTAACTACGATCATTCTGCTGATTTCTTTGGATCCATTGATCCACGTTAACGATTTTGCCTGTTCTTTAGGATTCTTTAGGATCCTCCCAGCATGTATATAGCCTTTATAAAGTTCATCATGAGATCCTATAAAAAATTCACAACTTAAGCTTTCTCAAGTATACAAATAGTTCAACCAGCCTCTCTGTCTGTAGGTTGTATAGAGATAATCATTGCCTTTAGCGGGTCATGGTTACAAATCTGTTCAATAGCCTTTTAAAAACAATCTACTTTCGACACGCCCTTTATGCCCCTCTTGATGGCGAATAATTCCGCCTTTGCGGAACTGTGCAAATAGTACCAGATTACGCACATCTGTACAGTCCTGTAACTAAAAATGCATATTTTTGTAAGAATTAAGACAAACGGTTTTTAATAATCAGGAGCGTAAAAACCGGATTTCTTCCAAAAAAGGAAATCGCCCTGTTCTTTACCTTGTGGAAGCCTATATTCTTAGACGTAAACAATATAGTTTATTCTTGAAAGTTGTAACGGACTTGTAGATCACTTTATCTTCAGCGAACTGCTAAAGCTTTTCATGATATGATATTAAGAAGGTAACCTTGGTTTCCTGCAATTCTTACAATATATATAATACAAATACAATTTGGCTAATGGATAAATAATTCCATAATAAGCCACCTCAGTTAACAACCTTATTACAATGTGGGATAGGCAGTGGAATCTCAGTGCAGTACTGCGAAAATGCCGACCATCGCAGAGCCGTTTATCCATTAGGTTACTTCGTGCGGTTGCTGATGTTCGCTGAAAACCTAAACTCTGATGCTCCAGCAGTTCGAAGTTGCTCTTGAACTCAGCTTACTGTAATGGGATAACAAATGGCGTTCGGATGAGCTTACTAGTAGCAACTGGTAACGAAACAAATCCGGCATATGTGATGTAAGGGCGTATGACGCGTATGTTTCTAGGTAACGTAAATCAGCATTCAAAAAGGGCGGAAATCTCATTCACTAACGGGAAACGCAAAAACTACAATTGTATGGACAATTAACGCGCGATTTCTATACATTTTGAGTTCAAGCTGTCTGATCTTTGTGATGAAAATGTCCCTAAACAAACGATCTCGGAAAGAAGCTTTTATGAGTAGCAGAAAAACACCAATTTACCGTTATTCTTAAACAGCGATTGTCTGTAAATTATCATCGGAAGTCGAAATTACGCATTTTGAACCCAAGGCTTAAACTATTGCAGTCAGATACCCTCAAAAATAACGAACGAGACAAGCTGTCACTGAGTGTCGTAGGTCAGTTCAAATCACAATGGCGCGCATCCACCCCAAAGCGGTTTAAAAGACAGAGTTCAAGGCAAAATAGTGTTTTCACAGTGGAACTCAGGATTATTTGGTATACTATATCCTATCTACTAATGCTAAGACAATACGCAAAAGACCACGTGAAGTTAAACGTATGGTAAGATTTCACTAAAATGCATATGCAAACGGGAAAATGCCTAGAACTAATATAGATTAAGGAAATTTTCAAGTGTTACCATATTTTGCAGGAAAAACAGAACATAAGAACATAAGTAAACTTTATTAAGAATAGGGGCAGGGCTCTAAAGTGTACGTCATTTTAAATCTGTAATCTAATAAATGCAGTAAATGAATTGCAATTTCAAGATCTGGATTAAAAAAGATACCGAATTATCTGATGTGCGCATTGATAATATCTTCCATAGTTTTGGTGGGTCGGCCACCTTTGTTCCACAAACAGAGATAGATATTTTTGCCCATAAACAGAATAATTAGTCACAGATACAATAAAAAACGAGCCGAAAACCAAATAATTCTTTGTACGATTTTACGAACACCCTCTAATGCTCCCTCAAAACCTAAAGAATCAACGCAGCAAACTTTTGTGATATTAAAAGAAGGTTCCAAGCATAATAGATTCGATCCACGGCTTCTAATCTAACTACAAGAACTTAGGTATTGTCTTCGCTTAGTTTGCTTATCAACCCATCGACCCTGTGATACTAGCCGACTCCCAGCATAATATTAAACTTACTAGTCAACAAGTTGTTCCCAAGTAGTGTCCAAAGGGTGCACAGGTCTATTTCGATAGCTTTTCGATACATGCATTTTATATAGGGTCTATTATGCATGTATAGACGCATTGCAGTACAAATGACATACAGGCCTCTACAATTGCTAAGCCGTCGTTTGCAGTGGAGGACCAACAAACTATTGAAGGGACAGAGGACTTCAGCTTGGGGCGTGGGGCAGATGACAAAAGGGCAGATGAAAAATTAGATTGACCCTCTATTATTTTGGGCGATATGATACAACGAGTCTTAGCGTTCTGTGCGCTTACACGCGGTTGACCTCACTGATATAAATATATCAACTGTATTTTATCTTTTATTTATGACTTTTACTTACGTTTCAGTAAACAATTTTAGTGGTGTAACGTGCTTTTGATGCGGCCCACCATTGATTCTACAATTTTTCATACAAGCATGAATTTAAGTTTTAATTTTCAAAAAAAGTTTAACAATTTAATATTTGCAATATTAAGCAAAATTTAAGCCATTCTCTCTGTTCGATAAATTCTACCTCGTTGACCATTGTAGCGGCAATGAATCCTTTCCTAACCAGAAAACAAGAATGTAGTTAACAAAGTTCAATTTGTTGAAACGATCGGTTTTTTTTAGTTCACCTGACCTCGCGTGGGAACAAAACAGATTACCGCATTTGAAAAAATTCAAAGAAATATGGGGCTGTTTATCCGAGTAAATGATAATATATATAAGAGAGAATTATATAGTACATATTGTACTATGACTTAACTCACCAAAAGGAATTAAGAATATAAATGGAACAGGACTTTGAAATAGACCAGTTATTTTAATATGGTAATAAATCACTCTTTTATACTCGAATTGACTTTATAATTTCACCCACTGATTGATTCATAACTGAGCCGTAGGCTTCGCCTAACGTTTGTTATGCCATTGGTTTAATTAAGCTGATTCATTCAAGTCAAGCGTGAATTATGCTTCGACTACTCACCAACGTTTATCCCTTACTTCATTCATCTTGTCCTTTCATTAAAATGTGCCAACGGTTATCGTCTATCTCATCAGCTTTCTCTTATATTAAGAAATTTTATTTGTGTTAAACCCAATTTGGTTAAAGGTTAATGTGTAAATCTCGTCCACAGACACCAGGTCCCACGGTTAGACATTTAGTAGTAAACCGAAGCCAATATTTTTTTAACTGTTATACCTACTGAATTCATACTTTCCTTCGTTCCTGGCTTTGGGTCCATATGTTTTAATATTATTTCGGTTCTGGAAAAACCGTACCTTATTTCAGGCCCTGGGGTAGGAACGGAGTTTTACATTTTGTGACTCTTGGGCGATTTCTTGGTGGCTGGTTTGAGGAGCTCGTGCTTCGTCTACGTCTTGGCTTTCAAAAGTTCCAATTAAAAATGAATTTAATTCTGCGGGCAAGGTAATACGCAATCTTAACGGCATACTTTTTTCTAGTTCCAATTTTGCGCCCATGTTAGGAATAAACAATTTTTTAATATATATTTTTAACATTTCCCTGCCAAATTGCTTCGAAAAATTAATCTGTTTGAAAAAGTTCTCTATATTTATTAGTCATTGGTGTGCCCATTATCACTCCTTTTAAGTGATTAGCACTTATTGAATAATCTCAATGTAATTGCAAGGATGATTTTTTCAGGCTAGAGATTCGACTGGAGGCTGTAATCTTAACGTTTTGCAGTGAACGGAATTATTGTGCTCTGCCCCTTGTTTTGCTTAGTACTTTCTGGTTTGTTTTGAATTTATTAATTTATGTTTTTTTTTTTTCGTTTTCTTTTAGGGACTTTCTTAATTTTTTTACCTGTTACACTAGTTGCTCACTTGCGTGAGCAACAGGTAAATACATACACTAGATAGATATTATAACGAGACATTCTAATCTTACCATTGCTTTTACGTCTCAAAAGATATTCGATTTTTACATGTAAACTAATTTACGAAGTTGGATTATATAAAAAATACATCTATTTGATCAGTACGTAAATACATTTCTTCAAATAAACATATAATAGGAATGCAGACGAAACAGCAATATTCGTTAGTATCTCCTGTAACGGGAAACAAATGGGCAATAGGCTCGATTTCCTGTACCTGCAAGTAATATTATATGAGATAATTATATAAATCACTAGACCTTATATATATATATATATAGAACATTTCTTGTTCAAGGATACTGCTATTTTTAGTTTAATATCACTTTTAACGTTAAGTATATAAATTTTTAGGACATTTCTGCTTAAACTACCATCTTGAGTACTGAGGCAGATTTTGTAATCCACAGAAAGGGTCATAAAGTTAAAATAAAGTTTAAAGCAATCAAGCAAGCAAATGAGCTTTGCACGACCCACACTCAGGCTGATCGGGGAAGTCGCCAGGAAGGCTCGTCTGTCGTTTTATCTTTCCGTTCTTTTTTCTCCTAGCACACTTGTACTGCGGACTTCCTTTCAGTGAACCTTCTTTTTGACACTTTATTTTCGTAATGGGTCAGGGTACTTACAGTGCTGGCCCTGTTGCTCTTTGGAGGTTCGTCTTTGCAAAATCCTTATATGCATGCCCTCTTCTCTCCCTCGATTCTCTTGAGACCAAATTATTTTCTACTCCTTCTAGCATGTTGGACGTATATGAATTAAAACGCATGTGCACCTTTGTGGTACATTTTGGTTTAATCAAAGATGTATATGAAAAAAAACACAATCACGGGCGCAGTGTTCTGCAAATAAATAAGGTCAATATAGTAATTCATATAGTAATATAATTTATTCATGTATTAGTAGAGTTAAAACGTATGCAATTATGAAAAAAAGTACTATAAGAGCATTTCATATGTCTGATTTTAAGCCTACTTTAAACTGTACTGACCAAAATTAAGAAATCGGATCGTCTTGGAATTTCACTCAATACATACTTATTAAAACCGTATATGATAGTTTACCTTATACAACAGTATATACGTAGTTATGCGGTACTTAAATGTAAGATCGTCAAATTGGGGTATAACAACGAAAATTGTGAAACGTACAAAAATGATAAAACATCACACAGTTTTTTGATTATGAACACGTCTTCAGAGGATGCTGGTGATAAAATAGCATAATATAAATGCCAAATGTCGTTAAGATGTATTGCAATAAACCTATTTAACATGAAGAGGTTTATGATATGTGAACACGGTTTCTTCTAAAGTCCCAAAAGGTCTGAAACCGAAAGAACTTAACGTTTTGATGGCTAGTACACTAAACCTAGAAAGTTAATAGAAGGAATTCTCTGTAGATAATTTGCTGCCATTGATTGGTAGTTATTAATCTATACTAATTAATATCGAGCTACTTTGATTTCTACACGCTTTTAATGAAGTCGCGACATAGATATGTGCGATTTCGATGGAATAAGAAATGCACTTTTATACTGGATGCTCTGCAAAATTGAGGTGAGAACTAATGGTCGAATGAAACCATGTGCCGGCAAGAATGCCTTTAATAAACTTGGTTATTTAATGCAAATGACATTAGCCTCGATCCCGATTTCAATTGAGGACTAAAATTTTTTTCCGCATGTTTTAAAGTCTTATTAGCAATAGTGTGTCAACATTGTCATGTTGAGATTTCTTAAACGCTCATTTAGTCACGTTTCATACATAGTAACCCAGCGCATCCAAATCTTGGCTGTTGGGCGGCCAAAGAGCATGCTCATGTATTTGCGCTGCACCGATTTGCACTTATGCAGATGCCTCTTTTTGTTAAAAAATGTATGGTCTACCAGTTGACGCAGTGGTGATTCGCAGTTTCATCCTCAACTTTAGGATATCTACATAAGCAAAGAGTAAAATTCTTTGTTTTTTCAAGGTAATTATAACAGCACTATGCTCTTCATACGTCAGGACGTGGATACGTGTTAAAAATTCTGTTTTACTTCAAGCAAAGGGATCTTCTTGAGAGTGAGAAAATTAGCGGTCGTTCCTGAATTCAAGCTTTTACGAAAAATATCTTTTCGTGGTTGAAGAACTGAGGATAGCCAGCTGTTCCTTCTAGAAAGTAGACGTCACAACCCTATTCCCTTGATCTTATTGTTCGCTAAGAGCTTCTGTTTGACGTATTTATAAATATGTTTGATTTATACTTGATGATCTTAAGCAATACGAACCATTGTTGTACTTCCCGGATTGAACGTGGCCACCCAGTTGAAACATCAGGAGTGTCAGAAATGAATCTTTGCAGCTCTTTAATTAGCTGCGGAAGCCTTGCAGTAGTGTTCCTGCCTAGTTTTTCATGTTCTGCTGTCTAGGAACTGTTCCTTCAGCAGCTGCTTACTTCGACACTATATAATAAGCGTAAGTAAGAAGACACTAAAGATTTTATTTAATTAAAAGACGTTGACCGCTAGTTGATTTGGGCTAGTATACGGAAGGCCAACTGCCTGGCCCAGCAGTGACAAGGTACTGCTTTTGTTTCCAAGAGAATTGGCTTTATCCTAGAGCGAAATATAGCAAAATGTGCCGCAATACTGATGCATTATATTGTGCATAATATCTTCGAACAGATAGCTAAATAAAAACCTAGAAATTAAAGCTAAATTATGACAGTGCTCTGAATTTCTTACCCGTTGTTCGCTTCTTTTAATTATATATATATAATAACAACAAGTTACTTGTTCAGGTAGCGAAAACAGATTATCCCGCAATGTTTAAACTTATCAAAAATTAAAAATTTTGTAGAAACATGTGCATTGGATTGGACAACGTCTGCTATGATGAATACGGAAAATATTTTAAAATATATAGGCTTCAACCAAGTGTTCTTTTTGTGAATCGAAGATGAAATCCTACGTAACATGAATAATGGGCAGTGTGCTTTCTACTACTCAGTCTCGTCGTCCGATGTCAACCTGGCAAACACTTCGTTGTTAATTGTGTTCGGGTGTGCACCAGCTACCTATCGCCATTATTGATAAAGGCATGGAACCAATCAAAATCATTCGGCCTTAAATGTGAAAAACATGAAGCCGTCACTCGATCATCTCCTTGCTTCGGTTTAGACCATAAGTTGAGATTAGTGATGAGGTCTCACTTTGTCGTCAATAAACCACCCGTGTGCCATCAATTGCTGCGTATCTATGAGACTTTTCAGAAATTCGGAATGCCTGACAGAAATGGCTATTTCTGTTTCGGGAAATATCTCAAGTATTTCTCATATGCGTCTCGAATACCAGCGTCAGTTCGCTCGAACCTACTCGGCTTCGTGACATTGCGTTTTCTCGCCTTACCGCTCTCTGCTAGGCGACACAAACAAAGCGGTAGCATACGCAAGTCGTTTTGCTGATTAAAGTTGCGCGAGTCATCTTTAAAATACATTATGCGTGATTCCATCTATCCTGGGATCCGTTCATAATAAATCAATTTTTTTCTTTTCTTAGTTTCCAGCGTTCCAGTAGTTCCATATAGCCGACAGAAAACACACGTTCATGCTCTGTTTGGTCTAAAAGCTTTTATTATGCAACGCAGCAACTTATTCTTCCGTTTTAGATCCTAGGATGAAGTGACCTCCTCAATGGCTTATAACTTCTCAATTTGCGTTCTTAAAATACTTGCGCCGGTAACCAACGGCAAGTCCCCTTCCCTAACGTTTTAATCTATCTTTGGTGGATTGCACCAGCGTTCTCATTTATGACATACAAAAATTTAGTCACTAATAATTTGCTTTCAACACCAAATGCTATCTTTGCGTCTTAAGTTATTATTATGTAATGACACTCAATAAATGTTTAGCCCTAATTAGACCAGATACCATATGAAACACGGATCTCGAAAAATAATTGTTGCACGACGTGAATAAAAAGGTTTCTCAAGTCCAAGTTCAACGAAGTTTCCATCACATGAGAACATTTAGCGTCTGAGACCTTACAACTCGAGATCAGGTGAAACCGTCAAGCATCAAGGCCACGCGCAATCGATTGCTACATATTCTGGCCTACACGCGCCTTCTTCTCAAAAACGTTCAAACATCCGGAGCCGGAAGCATACGTCGCACATATAAAAATTAGAAAGACAGATTGACCGGTATCGGATCGAACGAAGCACACCATACAATTCGATACCTGATGATAAAATCCGCAATACACATTTCCATAGTTGCGGACAAAGGGCTCCAATAAAGTCGAATGCTATTAGTAGATTAAATATTGCGACAACAACTATCGGAAGTACCACGCCAGTGTGGATATTCAAATAGGACAGGCCCATCATCTCACAATTTCATCTTCAACCGACTTCAACTGAATTTTGTCAACTCGCTCTATCGGTTGCCTTTTCTCTTTTTAACACGCTATTGCAATAGTAATTGCTGTTTACAATAGGCAGCACCCGTACCTCTTATCTACTGTACAAGTGTGACATAAATTCATGTACCGTATACCCGTATGTAGCCAAGAACCTTATGTAAATATTTAGCAAAGGGCGTCTGCTGATTGTTTTATTCAAAATCAACTCGTTAATTGCTTCGAACGAGATAATATCGTACAAAGGAAAGTAAAATTACACTAAGTCCCTTGCCTGCAAAAATTACAACTTCGGTTAGTTTTTTGTAATGTCAATGTTATCATATATTTGTCCAAGATAACGTTCGGAGTTTCGAGATAGCGCCACATGAAGCTCCCGCTGTATCAATAAAACGGCGGGTTACGTCTTTTAGCTACCATCATGAGCTCCCGAATGCAGGCTATTATTGTTAGATCTTTTTTCTACAATTCGCCGCTTCGGAAAGCTTTCAGTAGGTCCAACAGTTGTATTTCGAAATTGGGTAAAACTGAGTAGTTCCTCTTCGTCTTTATCAGAGGATAGGAATGGCGCGTTCATTACTGTAGGTGCGGTTGTGCCATACCGCAGATGTGAAGTATCTGTGATCAAGACGGAAGGCTTCCTAAAACCAGGAAGCCCTAAAACTAAATAAAAGTCTTGCCATTAACCTGAATAACTTTAATTCGATGAACTGCCTGATTCTCAGCGTTCCACACGAACAGTGCAAGTCTTGTCGTGGTAAGTCGAGTCAAAATGTTAGCTATCTTTTCGGGATCTTAATGAAAAAAACAGCGATATCCAATCGATAATCACGACTTCTTAATTTTTTTTCATGCGCTCGCTCCTTCAAATTCCTGACTCTTTTGACGCAGAAATACGTTTCAGAATTATAATTGCTACAAGCACTTTTGTGTTTACGATTTTTTAACTAAAATTTGACTCTTTGTTTTTGCTTTGATGAGGATGCGCTTGAGACTTATCGCGCAAGCCTTAGGCGATGACGGATTCGAGACAATTCGTGAGAGGCAGCGCTGGCTCTATTGGGGCATATGTACTGCAGTAATTAGTACGATCCACGGCTTGGGCAGTTCGTGGCCCAGAGATAACAGTCTCTTTGGATTTGCTAAGAAAACTCGCAAAATAACGATTTCACGAAAGTAAAAAGGTTTAACAGCTCCGTAAAGGCAAAAATTCAGGTCCTGTTTATATATAAAAGCATCTCAGACGGGCAGTTCAGTATCTACAGGAACGTCATTTATGTCAAAGATTTCGTAGCTGTTATATCAAAATTCTATTGATAAAACATACTTGGTCCAATCTTTATTAATAATTAATTAAAGTAAATAAAATGTTGTTATATTATATATATATATATATATAAAATATTAGTACCACTGGAGCTCATGTAATTGCATACACAACCGCACTTTACTATTCTAGTTATAGTGATCTATATAAGCATCAGTAAAAAGCTCTAATGAGCTTAGCCACCAGGTATCGTTATTGGTGGGACAGAGAAAAACAGCCGGCGTGGTTCATCGAACTTGAGAAGGCAGTTCAAAACGACGGACTCGCTGGGTTATCAACCCCGCAAGGCTCAGCATGGTGTTGTGAACCAAAGCGTTATATGATAAATGCTATCGAAACTCTCATCGATCATATATAAGCCTATCCTAATCTTTCTAAATCTCGATTAAAAAATCGGGCACATATTACTAATAGACCTTCATGCTTATGATATCAGCGTTTACCCTCCGAAGGACCATTTAGTTACAATAATAAAATAATGGGAAACTCTCACTCGCGAACCGATGCTTAGCAGTTGACGGCCTGCCTGACGACAATTCGCTTAACTTGCGGGCATCAACAAGCAGTTTAAAATAACCCGCTGCAACGCTCCATAAGCCCTCATGGATTTCTAGAGACTTTCTCAGAGAAGATCATTTTACTAGCAGATAAGGGATGCGGCTTAACATCGCCACCAATGTTCATCCCGTAGTAACACCTACTATTGGTCCAGGCGAGCCGCTATGCTAACATTCTCTTATGCCTTGCACGACAGTATCGTTCTATTAAGTTGTTACACAAGTAAGGGTTTCTTTCTTAAATGCTCCCCGTCAAATTATCCTCTCTTATGTTCGACACCTGCCCCTGTTCGTTTTTTGCTAAAAGTGCCAGAGCAACAGGGAATATATGCACCATGTACAACAAGAGCGCCATAACTAAAAGGGCCGTTCGAAAATGATTGGCGACTATCTCGTGAGTTCGATAAAAAGATGATGTGTAGACATATGACTGACGATATGCATCTTCAACCTATGAAGTTTCTTAAAATTAGGAGTTTATATGCTCTATAAAACTTGAGCGGGAGACTGCTTTTCGTTGCCTTCGAACATTGCCCGCCGCCAAGCAACGTATCCGGTACGAAGGAGAGAAGAAAAAAGCTTTGGGTTTGTTAAAATGTGCCTAAACCTAAAGTTAAGTCAAATCTTTATCCCAAAAAGCCATGATTTCTGCTTGACGAAACTGGAAGGGTCCAAACGGCTATAAAATATGCAAGAAGGACAAAACGGTCAACAAGGATTTGTTTACTGCCCAGTTGCATTGATTCAATGAGGCTATTTAACAGAAAACATCCAATAGGCAAGGCTTAACGACAATGTCGAGATTTCATACCTCACGTATGCATGTCACCACCATATTTGATCACTCAAGAAATTTAGTTATTAGATTTCAGGGTGACGAAAGTCTTTAAACCTAAACGAACGAATTTTTAGTCACCAAAAGTATAAAATACCTTCCGATAAAGAATAAATAAATTGCTTGAGAGATAAAATTTTGCAAGACAACAAAACAATGATTTTTGTTATGTGAAAAAAAGCAACTTCTTTACTAGGCAATTATGATTATATAACTTCTACTCCACATGTAGTTATCTTTACTTTTGAATTTTTTATGTCATTTCTATGGCAAGTACAGGCTAACACTGGATGTCAGAAATGCAAGAAACCCATTCAAATTGGCACAGAAAACCGCACATTTTAAAATGGTTTAAGCTTTTAATAGCAAGTGGTATGCAACTGCATAGTAGGTACATCTTTTTATTTGGGTATAGAACAAGGTATCTGGCCATATAACCTTTATCACATATAATTTGTATGGACACAATGATCTAATTATCCAGGTAACTTTATTTATGCATCCTTTATTTATATACCGAAGAAAAGTTTTGTAGATTCTGATAAAGAGCTACTTGATAAGGCGCCTTCCAACGTTGCTGCCGTAATACCTAAAGTCATTATTTGCAACTAAATTGAGGCTTGAAGTTTAGCCATTGTTGAAGCTACATGTGTGCTCTGCCTGTTTTCACTTTTATAAAAATATAGACAACCTAGCCTGTGTTTCATTTATTAATTCATAATTAATTCACGATAAACTCTTGGAAAATAAGTAAATCAGGCACATATCATCATGGTGATATTTTCACTAAAGACGCAAAAATGTATGCGATTGTTCGTGGTGTAACAAATAGTTTTTAACGGTATAGAAATAATATCGATTTATATAGACAGCGTAAATGCTCATTACAGGAAAACATAAACAACCTTCCACCATACACTCTTTTTAAGTGCGGCATCAAAAATACCAGTTCTATGTAAAACGTAAGTAACAGAACCCATTACATCCTCCTCTTGGTAGCAATGAACGTGCTTGTTGAAACAAAAGCGCTTTCCGAGGATGCTGTCATAAGGCAGATATTTCTCATCGTTGACGGCTGAAAGGTACCAGCCCCTGCATCTTTCACCTTGGCTTTAATCCTTTCAACATAGCCATTATCCCCTGTGTTTGTAAGGCGTGACTATAAGGGACCTTCCTTATCCATTCCAAAGCTAATATAAGCTAGCATCGCTCTTTTTTTTTTATTTTTCCCGATTTAATTTAGTTTTAATTAACTCAGCTGACATCTTCTTCTTCAAGTTCTATTCTGTCCGAGTAATTCTTATATATATATATATATATATATATATATATATATAGGCAATAGCTAAAAACCTTCAACTGAGATAAGGCTAGTTGCCCTAATAGCCTGTATTTTCTGTCTTCAACATTTTGATTTTTTTAAAATAACTTCATAAAAGTAACCCCCATTGAATATAAAATCTTAAAATTGGTGGCAATCAAGTCATGAATTTCATTCTTGGTGTTGTTTTTGATCACCTTGATCATAATCATTCTATATATATCCTTGCACATAAAGGTGCCACTAATGAGTACTATCGATACTTCGTCAATTATATGTCTGATAGATCATTTCAGGCAAATTTGCCATTCAAAGTTCGCATCTCTTAGTCCAGAGTTTCGAGCCACTTATTGCATGTGCTTAATTGGGGGATACTGGGTTACATGGGTTGGAATTATAATGCTGGGATTTAAGTTTCAGGGGAAAACCTTATGTGGACTTTGGGTTTAAGATCACAAGAATCTTGATTATGATTCGCAGTTTTTGCCATTTTACCACTTATAGCGTCAAATTAGTATCATAAATAATATAATTTTTTAAAAATAAAATAACTTTTAAATCACCCTTATTACATCAAAGGGGCACACTAGTATGTTTCAGTCTCCCATTTTATATAATGGTAACATCTGTAGTAGTTACTATCAACGTATTATATAATTTCACTCTGTAAAGAGATTCACGGATAATCCTCCATGAAAATGTATTATTTAGCCTGTCAGTTCGGGCCGCTTTCAACATCGTAGACGTTTCTTTACTGTGGATGTTCACAAGGTGTAATATATTATTAGACGTTTTTCGCTCAGCTTTAGCGTACTATTCAGATATGAGCTGAAAAGAATCTAATTTTTTAAGCTGCACCTAAAGGCGACTCTACGAACAAATACCCCACACTCGTTCAATAGCGTTAACGTGTTTTGTCATTTAAAATCGCCAAGGTTCAGCGCGCTGTAGATATTCAGGAAGAACGAGACTTTACAAGGTTTCTGCAACTAAGACTAACAGTAAGTAATGCTGATCCAATTATGTAGTTAAATGGAAATTAAACAGAACATAATTTTAGCTCCTAGATTCTTCATCGAGTGGTTAGATTATAAAGTGTGTTCATCAAATCACAAGAACACATTATCTACCGCCCGTCAAAAAAAGGAGTAATTGCGATTATTGTTTAAGGGCCCGTGAAGCTGCATCGCTTGTGGTAAACCCCAGTTGAAACACCACCCTTTACATTAAGGATAAAAGTGTTAAGCTAAAGTTGTTTTGACTGACCATCTCTAGAAGCACGGTTTTGTTCAATTTGTTAACCTGCGTATAACGTTTGTCCGACCACAACAGTGTAGTTGTACTTGCTCCTACATAGACCTCGATGCACAAACGGCTACTATAAGGATAACAATTTTTCTTAATAACATGCATCAAATTCTTGCTTCGCAAAAATTCCACTCAGAAATACCACAGGGAAAAACGGACCCCATAATCGGCGAAAAGACACATCAATATGAATGAATATATTAAGAAAGATGAGTTGGCTTGGCTGGCCAACGTTAGATGATTTATCTGGGTCGCCAAAATTTTGAGTAGTACACCCATATACATGTGTACAGGACCTTTGTATCAATTTCCAAGTGGTGACACAGCCCCTATAAGGATGATGGTCGTCGTCGGTATTATGGTTTTAAACGATTGTGTACAATGCACCGACCTATGTTTACATAAATTTACATCTAAAAAGTATATTAAGTCACGAAAATATACTCTGCGGAGAATTCCATCAAAAAGCTAGCCTAATTGGGCTTTTACAATGCGGAGTTTATTTATATTGCTACTACTGCGCACTATTTCCCGTTTCGTGGACGGCGATCGCGTTTGACCTGAGCTGCTTGAATGGGTAAAATTTGAACTGTTGGTGCTTTTAGTTTGAGTGGCTAGTGCCTTTAGCACTAAACAAGCAGAATCGTGGCTTAGTGATTCAATCTAGACGTAGAGTGCAAAGACTGATGATATGCTAATGTTCTTTCCGAGACATCAATCTTCTTCAATTTCTGGCGTCGCGGGTCTTGCAATGGTAGACGGATGCCAATCGCCACGCGGGCAAATCTACACAATGTTATTTTACTTCTACCAGCACTATACAGAGGGACTGGGGCAATGACAGGTATATTTCTACATAGCCCTTTTCGCCTTGTAGTAGATGGCTTACGGCATTATATCAAACAACCGCTATCTTTAATCATACACGTGGTCTATCAGACCGACAAAAAAGGCATGGGAAAATGTTTGCAAAGAGCCTAATTTTCGAAATCTTCGCGTGAACGCGAAGGAGTAACAGGGACAAATCCCCCGAAATACACACAAATGGAAAATTCCCACCATACTCGGATAGACAACAACAGACCTACTAAATAGAGTCAGTAGATTAATAGATTGTATTACAGGTTGGTAAAAAGAAAAGAAAAAAGAGCAGAGTCTTTAGGCTACAAGGCATGCTCTTTAAGGACTAAAAATGTCATTACATCTAACTAAGCTTTGATTCGTCAAGTAACTTATTCTCCTTATGGAGCACTGATCAACTACCAGTTCAACTTACAAATCATAAATCGTAATTAGCTCGGTCAAAAGCTTTACGTTGATTCTAAAAAATTACTTTCGACTTTAGGTCACTGTATCAAGTCGCTTATATCTTCACAAGTCTGTGTAGGTCAGATTCTAAAAGCTGTCGATATGTTGACAAACTATAGGTTTATTGACTTGTTGTTAACAGTATACTTTACTGACTCCTGCGATAGCTTAATGGGTAAGATGTTTTTCCTATGATCTTTGTTGGTCTATAGACACGATTCATCTCGTGCGGGGAGCCAGCCGCCTGTTGGAATGCTTAACGAGCTCGAAACACAGAAGTGTGATCTATTATTTTTTCTTGAACTAAGTAATGTTTAAACTATTGTGCACTACTTAAACGCTGAGGTATACGCCCTTCCTGTAGACCAAAGTCACTATGCGATCAGGAATACATCCATCCTCATAAAATCATTACGATACAAAGCTTTCGATAAAAGAATATGCCAAGTTTTTACAGGAAATAGGTAAAACATTGAAATGATAAGTTCAGTTAAAGTTATTAAAGATGGACAATTAAGGTTAATCACAATGAAAGTATTCTTCTCTCTTGAAGCTTTATGGAAGACGAAAATAGATCCAAAGGACTCTTTAAGTGCCGCAGTTTCATCCAAATTACTAAAAAAAAAACTGGACAGTAGTATCACTTCAATAACATAAACAAATTGTCACTTAACTTTATGCCATTACTTTCCTTGCTTTTACTCTTCGATTCGCATAAGACTCTTAAACTGCAGCAACGATCCCTTGATATCGAGTCGATAGGAGGCTTTATATAATTTAGACCCTATATTAGATGGCAGGTTGAAATTAACCCTACGAACCTAAATCTGTGTATTCCGAATCTGGCTTGTTTGAACAGGCACAAAAATTAAACCTAAACGCTGCAAATAGTCAGTAAAGTGATTGAACATGCTCTTACATTTTAACAAGAGTTGAAATAACCTAATCTAGTTAACATAGGGCAGATTGGTAACCCTCGACTCCTCGATGGAAAATTAAGCTTTGTCCTGCATCAGCAAGCTCCCCAAAGTCAGTGATTACGTTGAATGAAACATTGTGGTCCGAGCGGATACCTGAGTTAATCAGAGAAAGATTGTCATATATAAGAATCGAAATTGACACTGTGCCGAGATCGAAGATTTGTGTAAGACTTAAAGCCTCTACATATAAATATGGGTTTCTCTATATTGCATTGCTGGTTCAATAATTCGAAACAACTCTCTCATTCTGTCAGTCGTCAACAGACACCAGCAATGTATGCATAGCAGCAAAGAAAGCGTATAATAACATCAGTGAAAACGTCAACAGCCATAACTCCTGTGTTAAGTGTGATCCCAACTGAGATACGTGTCAATGTCCGTTTAACAAATATTAAAACTCTAGTCCCTTTTGAGTCGCGATTCCGTCGAAAGATCCAATAACAGTTATTCAGCACTATATGTATCAGGAATACTATTCTATGTAACAAAGTCTCTGTAACCATGATAATATAGAGTCTTTGAAGAAGGCTGTAACTACGTAAACTGTTACATTTCCCGGAAAGATGGGGGAATAGTTAAGCATTAAAAAGCAAATATTTAAAAACATTGAAATTACGTGATGTGAGCTTGGTGGTATTTAAGAAAGTATTTGTATCAAGCCATGAAAACTACTTTGGTAGTTCTCGGAATCCCCAAAACTTTGATTGCTTATTGGGATTATTTAGGAATGAGTCACTGCAGTAGCTTGGGAAGGCTAAATGTTGATGTATTATATTCATGAGACCACACCGCCAATGCAGGAGCCATTCGGCAAC
Source organism: Varroa destructor (assembly GCF_002443255.2). Lineage (NCBI taxonomy): Eukaryota > Metazoa > Arthropoda > Arachnida > Mesostigmata > Varroidae > Varroa > Varroa destructor. The sequence continues at coordinate 4,604,104 of NW_019211458.1, forward strand.
TCCATAAGTCTCTTTAGCGCGTATGTCGTCGACAATCTGCGGCGTAGCCTCATTGTATACAATGAGAAGGAAATTGGCGATCATCTTTCTCTTAAATATTGTACGTAGAGGCGGCTGCCGTGTGTAAAAGCAGCTGTACTTCGAGATGGATACTGGACGAGAATACGAAATCCTCATAAATGTATTAGGGCGAGAAATTACAAGTTCCGAGTCTAATTACGTTTACCACTTTTCAAACCCTTGCGCTTTGAAGAGACTTGAATCGAGTTTCATGGTACTTTTCTGGACAATGAGTTATAGATACGTTGAACCTTCTCGCAGACATCACATCAGACACTATTTTTTTTAGTTGTTATTATAATATGCCTTCGCTAATTCCTTGCCGCTTTTCTCAACTGTCGCATTTCTTTATATAGATATGTTAGATGAAAGTTAAACAGATACGGAGAGGCTTTGTAGGGCCTCTCCAAAAAGAAGCCTTCTATGCTTAATGCTCATTTCAGTATTCGTGAATAATTTCTCTTGCACTTATAACTGTATTAGAACCCTTCCGTTTACTAGTAATACATCAGCGTATATATGTATTCTTCACTATAAGAGCGAAACTGTTCATTGTCTAAGAAGTATTATTAACTTTGATGCCAGCTGGATGAATATTCCTTTCTTCAACAATACCTTAGGCTCGCTGAGAAATAGAACACAGCCTTTTCTAATAAATAAAAAAAAATTAGCGAAAATAAGTCAAGAGGAATGAACGTCCCCTGCAGTCGACGTAGCGCAGGTTTCCCCGTGTGCTCCTTTCTAAATACTGCTGTTGTCGATATATGCAGGGTTAATTGAAATTCATAGAACCTAAATGTGGACTACAATTAACAAGCAAAACATAAGCCGTTTAATTTTTTAGATTTTAAATGCAGTAGACAAGTGGAAGATACGCTTAGCTTTGACATAGAAAAATTCTCTAATATTGGCTCTACAAATTAAGCTAAAAATCACATAGAAAATGCAATTATGAAATTTTCAACAGGTACTTGCAAGAAAAAAACTCAAAGCCTTTTTAAGTTTATACGCGTGAGCCTTGTGCGATTGAACCTGTAATAATTATCTAAATGACATTCATTTATTGCACAAATACGGCTGTCAATACAATAATGTTATCAGTACTGCTTCCGTTGTGTTCTTTGCTTTTTGCCTGGGTGTCCACTATTTCCTGCCAGATTTGGTTAGGAAAACAACCAGTATCCACTGCTCCCGCAGGAACTTTGCAACAACAAAATCCTTATATCTACAAGAAAGCAAGGGAATCGAAGTTTCCTGAGCGACTGGGACATCCCCTTATCGAAGAAAGTTGTACACAGAGAAGTAGGGGAAACTCTCGGAGACCTTACGCTACTTCCAGTAGGAAAAGAAGCTACTCAATATACAATGTGAAAATAATGGTGTATCGTTTCTTTCATTTATTAAGAAAATGTAAAACATATCGACGGTTTAGAGTTCGAGGCCTACTATATTAATAAATAGACACCTAGGCAAAAGGCCGAAGCAGTAGCTTCTTCTGGAAGTACTTATTGTAGACCTATTTTTCTCACTTCGGGCGCACATATTGAGATTCCACCAGGATCGGCACTTGCAGTGCCAATGTTCGGGTCGGACTTTTCCTTGTCTTAGAAGAACCGTTTACTAATACACATTTGCCACTGCCAGGTGCCTATTTTCACCCAGCAGCCGTTCTGGTGAGCACCGTTCTGGTGATAAAGTATAGGGACTTATGTCTACAAACAGCACAAAGCCTAAAAAAAAAAAAAAAAAGGCAGAATTTTGTTATGAAACGGCCACAGTTGATGCCGCAATTATCGATTATATTATTGAGAATATTAATCAAAACATTTTTCTTCAGTATAATTTAATGTAAAATTTAATTTTTTTCTTCTTGCTATAGTAAAAATAGAGGAATATCCAACACGGTGATGCGATTGATGCTAAAGACTCCACTGGAAATATGACATTGTGGATTCTGCTAATATGCATTCCACAAAAATCTTTATAGCGATAAGTCCAATGGTCTATGGATCTGACACACATAAAATTTGGATGGTGGAAGCCACATTTGTGGAACATTATTTTTACAAATGACAATAACTAACGCCGAATAAATTGACCGGTGAGTAATTTTGACGGGTAAACGAAAACCTAATTAACTTTGAATTTATGATTGCATAAAAACTGATACTTAAGTGCCAGTTATTAGTTTCTGCGTAATGGTCGGCTATAATCCATTACTCGTTTGAAAAAGAAATGGGTCAGTTTGCAGTCAAAATGTCACTAAGTTTTGTAGCCCTTCCAGGTTTATCATAGTCATAATTATCAGTTTACATTTGCTTTTCTTGTCGATTTTCTTCCATTCAGCTCAACCATCTCTATCGTCTTCGAGCTCACTGCGACACGAACTCTGGACAAATAGCACAATAAGTAAAGGTATCGATGCGACAACGGCCATAGGGGATGGTTGTGCAAAGTTTCCATTACGAAAATCAGCCAAATGTCGGGCAAACGTTTTTCGTTTGTTGAGTGCATTTTTACTTGAATCGTAGTACTCTCGTCTCTGTTGCTAGGTAATAGATTTATTCATTCAGATAGTGGCGCTGTGAACGAGTAAGTCGTAAGATAAGTTTGCTGTGAACGTTCTTGGAATTAGCACGGACAGGTAGCTACTGTCAGTAGAAACGTGGCCACTCGGCACTGGAACAAGTGCTATGGTGGATTGCAAACGAAATAGTTTTGTCATGTTGTTATTATGAGACTACTAATAGATGAGGACATTTGAAAAAAATGAAATACAAAACGGCGTCGGCTTTTCATGCGAAGAAAAACTGAAGTATACACATATAAATTAGTATGTTTAATAATCGCGTATTAAAAAAATAAAAAATTGCTAGTGAGTTTTTTTGTCTATCTTAGTTCGTTTGCTTTCTATTTGAATCAGATACGCAGCGGTACAGTCAGCGAAACTATCTCTTAGGTATAGCGTGAAGGACATGCACTCACTCAAACTGGGATGGGTGTTGCTGAATCTATCTGAATTTTCTCATACATATTTATGAAACGGCATCCAGACAACATAAGCAGCCATTAACCATAATAATACTCTTTTTCCCCTAATTATAAATTCTTTGTAATAATTTTGGCCAAAGCTGAGATATGGAGCCACCTACTAGGCAAAGAGATATAGAGTGCGAGAGAAAAACAATAATCGAATAATTTCGAATCGAGAAAACGCTAAGTAGTAATGTATCTTTTTTTTTTACGATACGCCGTTTGTTTCCGCACTATTGGAACTTGAACACATTTGCGCATTCGTTACGAATTAGTGTATATTCGTTACTTACTTGTATGTTATATAAAATGTAGTTCATGTTATAATTTCGTGTTTTAAATTGAAAATGATATGTTGAAAGAATGTACGCGAAATATGTCAATATATATTTACTCGATATAAATGCTGAACTTGCGCATTGGAAATTAGGCGACAGTAGCTGTGGTTTAGCCTAAATAAATATAACGTTTCCAAATCAGAAAAGTGTGGACCAGCTCTCAGTAAAAGTTACCAATCCGGAAGTCTCCAATTGTAGTCCTACAAAATAAACATTGGCCCCAACTCTTGCTGTCGTTTAGTGTAGGAAGTCTACTAAGCTCAAGAAAACGTGTTCTGTTAGGACGTATTTGGTGGATTGAGAAACCTGAATAACGTTTATCAGTCGCGCTACACATTTACAAGGTTCTCTGCAAGTTCGGGATATTTGGCAGCATTATTTCTTTTTCGACCAGTATCCCGTAACATCAAAGCTATCTTTGATATCCATTGGTAGGACCATCAGCTTCTGTGCGAATCTGTTCAGCGTCGCTACCGAAAACTCTCCCTGTTCGACGCAGTTCTTCCGCTTGTTATTTCTAGAACATGTGTTCTTATTGATCCTGGGCTCAGCTCGTGAGACTAATTTTTTGCTTTCTTTCCTCATTTTCAATGTTTCCCCTTTGATGTGATAACACTCGCTTTGAGCAATTCCATATTGAGCCAACAGGGGGCACATGTTCATGTTTTGTCTTGCTTTCATGATCACAGCAACTCGCTCTTGTCTTTGAGGTTGCAAAGTGTAGGCGCTTTCACTATGGCTTTCAACCTTCACTTTCCGTTGCACCAGTAGCGAACAGTAAAACAGAAGGTCTTCTTGTTTCCATCAGTCTCCGACGAATTTTAGCAGCGATCTAATTTTTGAGCATTCATTTTCATCTCTAAACGATACTTTCGCTTTTAAACTCATTCATCTCTGATGGCACTCAATCAGCATAAAATCGTAGATAGTTAAGCCTTGATTTAAATATTTACCAATTGCGTTTGTTATTGGTGCGTTGTTAAAAAGTGCTTTAAATTTTAGCCCGTAGGACAGCTCCGGACGAGCTAATAGTTGGGGTAAGTGCTGTAAATGTGCAAATACAGTAGTTTTACCCATTTCCAGCAGTTAAATAGTATTTCTGGACTATTAATACTTGATTTGCTGTAAACCTTAGGAGTCTTAGCTGACTGAAATCTTGCGATCTCTTGGTGTTCCCGTAATGATGCATTGACACTTTCGATCACACCAGCAACATAGCCACGCGGCATATTGATGATTTCTGGTGAGTTTTCCTTTATTTTTCCCGTTATTATAAACTATATTTAGTTCTCATTAATATGTATCGTATGTCTGTTAGCTTAGATTTTTTCTGTTTTCAACGTACCTTATTTTTGCCTTAATCGACCTCGTCATAGCCTCACAATTAAGCCTGCGTATTATCTAAAGCTAGATTCAAGTGCAAATCCAAGAAATTATACTGAAAGGTTAATCAAACGACTGCTGTGGCACTTGGATAGGTAAGGAACAGAAGCTATTGCCCCTCAGAAGGGCATTAGCACTAAGAGATTTACCGCATTCCAAAAAATCCATGTATGCAGATAGAAGTTTGTTGCCTTATATCTGCAGAAATTAATCAATGGTTTATTTTTTAGAGTTGAGGCTTGCTCAAAAGGAGTTAATAAGAATTTTATGTGATTGGATGCTTTGAAAATCAAGACTTTCTTAGAGCAATTATTTTCAAAAATTAGATTATTCCGGTGTCAATTCTGCACAAGAACGTATTGGGTAGTTTTTCTATAGTTGACTCTGAGCTCTTTCTTTTATGACGAATGTCGGTACTATTGTAAGTAGATAAAGTATTGCGATAAAAAATCGAAAGACTGTTAAGTACACATAACAATTCAATTTACATTAGCACGATCGATACTGAAATGAGAGGCGATTGCGCTACACTAAAGTAGATGGAAGAATATCACTTTGCAATATCTGTGATCGACCAACTGGGAAATTATACACTGTGCATCTTACTTTGTGAATGAAAGAATGTTTTATAGGGAAGCAACAGGAGGTTGATGGCTTATGATTCGTTTAGACCTTAATTACTATTAAGCTTTTAAATAACCTAGTTAAATGGTAGGTACACTATTTTGCCGAGGTGATACACATACATATGTGTAATGTTAAAAAAATGAGTAAAATATCTTTTTATATTGTTATCTTTATACGTGCACGTAAACGTATTGTTGCTTCCTTCACCATACATCACGATAATAGGCATATTTCAAAGAACAAGGCTTTTATAAACGGTGAAGTAACATTCAAAATTTTTCAACTGTGAGCCATTAAAGGAACATAATGTAAATTTAAAAAGAGAGGTTGGGTTTCATCGTTTCATCCTAATTAAGAGTGCATTCAGCGATTGGAATTGAGAAACCATTTTAACCGTCCGAAATAAATAAGTTCCGAATACCACACATTGAGCTTACGATACAAGCATTTAGTTTTTTACACACTATTGAGAAACCTCAACGATTTTACATATATTTTTTTTGGACGTAGGTCTTGAGTGCAGCTGAAGTACAAATGACTTCAGCTGACTCAAATTTTTGGCTAAAAAATTGGCTAAATCATATAAATGAAAAGTAATTTAGCAGTTTTAATACAACGATACTTGTAACCATCATGTGGTATTTTTTTTGAATCGGTAGTAGTGAATGGAAGTGGAGTAGAGATATCACCAATCTATATGGTCTAAATTTTCCCTCTAAACATGTACTTGATAACTTTAGTTCTAAATGTGCGCAAGCTGGCTTACATATCACTCGATGATTGCAAGCCACGAAAGCAAGATTTCGCCGTATTATGGTGCCTTAAAGTTATTTTCAAAAATATTAGAATGACAAGAAATATATAAAAATAGTATTATTAAATCGTTTTGCATGAACTATAAGATATAAAACTTTCTAAGATAAGTTTCCTTCCATCTCGGTTCTCAACAATTCGCAGAGAATCTTCTGCGAAACTCATTTTCAAATTTGAAATTTCCTTTTGCGGTGTTAGAAACTGACGGCTCACGATGCTTTTAGTAGTTAATTGAATACAAGGTCGATGAGACAAATTGCCTTTGCCGCTGTACCTGCAAAATACAACTCGTATTCATAAACCAATTAAATTTTCTAATTTTGTTTGGGTGACTATAACTCGCCAATTAAAAGGCCGAATGATGATTTTTTAGATTCCAAAGAGTACAAATATGTTCCAAAAGAGAACAAAAAGTCCTAGTACCAATTAAAAATATAAGATTAACGTTTGTCGTAGCTTACCACTGACTTAACGCAGCAGCAGTATGCCGGCACTAATATTCATTTTCTGACAAACTTATTTTAAGTTCAGCGGTTGCTTTTATACTTTAATAGTTCTATGTACTGCACAAACTTCTTTCTCTAAATTGCATTTGCCATAGAGTTATACTAAATGAGGAATGACAAAAATTACCTAAACATTTAAAAAGCTGAACTTTTTGAAACTTTTGGAGCTCTATCCGACAAGGCCACATCAGCGAAATTGTATCATACGATACTAGTGTTGAAAAATTATGTATATATATATATAAATTTTGTAAGCATTTATTCTTTGTAAGCATTATTATAATATATTTATGTTTGCCATTACCGTGGTGATGTTGCGTTGTGATTCACACTTTGTATTTTGTAGTCTGAATTCAATTGGATAAATAAGTGTTATCAAAAGTTTTTGATCTTAAATGCTTGTAGTCTGTTTATATCATTACGTTTATCATGGCATATGGTATATATCTTTCGAATTTCTTTCGTGTAAATAGTATAGTTAGGAATTTTTTTGTTTCTGACAAGTTTGTGCCAACGCTGCTTCTACGAGCTTCTTCGACTCATATTAATTAGTAGTTATAAAGACGGGATTACAGTTCAATATTTCCTTGGCTATTGCACCACCGTTTAGCACAAAACTTCGGACTGGATGTTGAAAATTACAAGCTTGTGGCCTATGAGCCTATTACGTGTATTTGAGAAGATTGCGATAGGCCACCTTAAATATTACTTTTCTCAAAAAAAGGTAAAGGAATCAAAAATAACAAACGCGCGCCTATATAGCTGTACGGATGCTGCAAAACTGACCAGTGTATTGAAAGAGAAACGAAAGTTTTGATTGTATTTACTTCGATCTTTTTCGAAGGTTTCTTACGCGTGTTGAATTTCATTGTACAGATTTTATATCGACAAAAAATCTTATTAAAATATGCAACTACTTTACATCTTAGGGTGAACCAAAATGCTAGCAAATAAGAATCATCATAACCTTTGTGGTGGTATTTTAATTAAATATGAAATATTTAGTTAACCTAATTAACTTTTATGTTATTTCTTTACAGTATTTGCAATATATGTTGACCTGGTTGTAAACTTTGCCAATATATTTTTTTCATTTTATCTAAGATGTCGAAGATTTTCGTAAGATATTTCTGCTGCCATGTACAAATAAACATACATAAATACAAACAATACATATGATGTAAAGTCAAACGCCCGGATTGTTGTTAACTTGCGGCGATTTGGCAAAGCAATGGCTGTAAATAGATTGGATTTTTATTTATGCCACGCATCTTCATCTTCAATTTACGAGAACATGGTACCATCACTGTATGTCTTCTAGCATAAACTATTATCATTATTATTGTTACTACAACGACGACCATTATGCGGTCTGTAGACGATCAAGTTTAGAAGGAAAACCAGGAGTTTAATGCGAACATAGAGAACTCTCATGTAAGAGCCAACGGCTTAAAGATCCTCAGAAGGAGTCACTACAATTCATCTGTTTGACAAGAATGTATGTACAGCATACAAATGGCTAACTGTTTTCTAACTGAAGTTCTAGCTTTAAAAATCACCCAAGTCATTGTCAGCAAGTGAGTCGGCAATTCAATATCCATCAACGGGTAGCTCTTTTAATACCAAACAAATGAACGATGCATACATATGTACATATATGCATCGCCTAGACGAATGCTCCGTGATAGACGAAGGCTATCATTGCCGTTTGTATTTAAAGGACAACTGGAGAGCACACAATACGTTAACCTAGAGTGGTGCTACATTAAACGTTGGTCACAAGGCCTGCCACCACTACAAATGTTATGCCCTAGTTTCCATCTTTTCATAAAATCACAATAACAGTTATAATTCTTTTCTCTGAACCTACTGTGCACTAATTTGTATAGTACCTAGTAGTAAAGAATTTAAGTAAGTAAAAAAGTAAGAGAACAGAGCCGGTGATTACATCAGAAGTCAGCATGCGTTTTTGACACAGCCACCGAAATTTAAAATATGATACCAATAACGGTACAGAAGGCGAAGAATACTGATGTAATGAACTAAAAGCCAGCGGTTCGCATCTACCGAACTCGACAAAGACTTTGAAATAATTAAAGTCTCGAGTCGCTCCAGGCGCTCGAAAAAGCGCCGCATTAACGCAGTGTTATACAATTCCCGTACAATATGGACAAATATATCTCATAAAAATTTGCCACAAAACCGGAGCTTGCGGGAGCGTAAAAGTGCGTGGAAGGTGATCTAAGAGACATTAAAGCCTCCAACAATCGAAACTTACTGAAGCACAAATTAGTAATAGAAGAAATACAAGCAAGCTAACTTCGCAGCTCACAAAATCATAATAAACCATACCAAAATTGGGCAACCTCCATTAGTCAGCTTATCAATTTAGGTGTTCAATGGATAGCTACAAACAGCTAAGCGCCTCGAATCACTTAGACATATGCAAAAGCAAAAAAAAATTATCGCTGCTTAAGAAGTTGAAAAAACCAAACCATGAAAAACACCGCTTCGCAAGTAAAACAACTCCAAGGAAAATGCCAAGAATCGTTCAGTAAATGATGTACTAATAAAATATGTTGCCGAAAAAACTTTTCAGCAGCCAAAAACAGAGTATAGGGCTCACAATAGTGGGGCTCGTAACATCGAAATAATGATGCCCGATTCCAAAAAAGCCATAGTCACACATTCCATTTCCCATCAACTAAACGTCTTCTCAAGTTACAAAAAGTTCGTCGAGCCACGTTAGAAACTAGGTGTATAACGAACACTTCAATCTTGTTTCGCGATATAAAAAAAGAACAAGGTGTCTAACATGAAGTTGCAGTATTTGTGTATTTATAAATAAGTTTATAAATTATAAAACACTGAGGAACGTGAAGTATATGCGTAACTTCGAAATAAAGGAAACGAAGGACGAGTTATTTGAGGTAAACAGAAAAAGATCGATTCTCAAAAGGGAGGTGTGGGTTATACGCGACGCATATGCACAGTAGGGAAAATTCAATGGCTCGATTGGCTATTTTTAGAAATTACGAGACATGTAAAAGGTTACGGCCTAAAAGTGAGTGTGAAAAATTTGACAATACGAATACAACAGAAATTGCGCAGATTACCATTGACGGTGAGAGATGAAGTGAAAAAAGCATTACATAAGCAAGGGGGATCATCGAACCAATTAAGAAGTCGGGGTGGTGGTAGCTAAGAGAGACGGAAGGGTGCGGCTGCGCGTTAACGAAGCCATCGTCCTTTACGTTTTTGCTGCTACACCTAGATACGCTACAAATGCACCTTGGAAAAGGCAAAGCGGTTCTCATTCTCATATGTGATGTCGGTCTATAATTAAGTAGAGCTAGCAGAAGGGCCATGCGATTTAATGATATTTATTACGCGATGAAGACTATTTCATTGTAAGCGGAATGTTTTGGGCTAGCGTTAATTCCAATCGCGCTCCAAAAGTTAATACAGCATCTTTTGGCGGGTCTAAATTGGGTAGTGGTATATCTCTATGATAATGTATTGGTGTTTGAAGTATCTGAAGAACAGCACCATGATTGACTGCATGGTATGTCAGAGTGGTAGTGAGTAGTAATAACAGATACTGAGCGAAAAATGCAGTATGAAATCGAATAAGGTTCGTGTGTGTTAAGATAGCATCAGAAAAAGTGACACTACACTCAGATAATCGAGAGGCCATCAGACACAATAAATAGTCGGTATCGGTATAACTAATTAAGTTTGAGTTAAGAGCAGCGAGTTTCTCCATACGCTTCGAGAATTTTCCAGGCATAATGGAACGTAGGCGAAAGTTGCTGAAAAGCGTGGCGAAGTTCTCCTGGGACTTTGAGTAATACGAAGTATTTTCTGAAATGAAAGGACGGATAATTGAAGCAGCACCAATGGCAATTTCTGATTTCATAATAACGACAACAGAAGCAAGTGACGCATCAAATTTAGGGCTTTGAGCAGTACTGCTGCAACAGCACAGAGATGGCATGAGGTTTGTAGCAGGTGCTTTGGCTGCCCTAAAGGGTCTCCAACATCATTACTCAACAAAGAGAGAAAGTAGCGTTGGCGTGTGTATTCGCAGGATAGATATAGCACGTGGTATATTTTCCTATATTTTAAAATTCGCAAATGGGGAGCATAATGGCATTATTAAGAGCGGAAAGCGCTGAGCGCGCGTCAGTGCGAATGGTTAGATTGGTCCAAAAATTCGTAAATTATAATTTCGAAACGTAGTACAATAGAGGGCATGTTATAACGTACCGAATATGCTGTTCTATTCAGGAAGCCGAGCGAACTTAAAGAATTTGGGGGGATATGATGACTAATACTAGGGAAGCGCTTTAGCCGTTTATGTGGGAGCAGATAAGATAATGCTAAGACAACTGAGTAAGACTTGGGAGAGAATACACGAGCAACGACCGATTTCATCAAGACCCTCCTCTATGATCCTCTGTGTTTCATGAAGTCGCGGTGATAAAGTAATTCTACCCAATACATTGAAATGGCGAGCTTTCAGGGCTGCGCACGACAAGCTTCCCCGGGCATGACAAAAACACCATCTAAGACAACTATTCTGGTGACCCGGTCTTGACAAATTTATCGATTAAAGAGTACCGAGCCGCCATGTGGGCGTATGGCTAGAAAATAGTTGCACAGAGAACAGCATCGCTGCTGCCAACTGATTGGCTCAAAGCGCCCCGAAGTAGTTTGGCAATCAACATTCATGGACCAGATGGATACGTATCCGTGTCATGCCGGTTCGAAACTGTGGTGATCGACTGTTTTTTTAAATGCATCAACAGCTGGGTTATGGAGATGCTGTACAAGTTGTTTTATAGAAAGGGCGTACCGGACAAAAACACCACTGACAGTGGAATGCGGTGCGCCAGTAAAACTTTAGGGTGAAATAACAAAACAAAAAAGCAAAAAATACTTAGTGTAAATAAAAATAAAGATAAAGCAAAAAACATGAAGATCTACAGCAATGTGAAAAATTAAAGGACAAGAGCTTAATACTTACCATCAGTTTGACAACTGGATGAACTTAACGAAGATTGGACGAGAGCGAAATTTATCTAAATTGACCTAAGCTACAAGAAATGAGGAAGTCAGTCGTAGTTGACATTGACATTGCAGCTCTTAAGTTATGGTGATTTAAAAAACTGTATGGGTGTACTATAAGTTGTGTTACTGGTGAGGCTGTTTGGCAAGAAACATAAATGACAACACTAAAGTACGCGGATTCTCTGAAGAGCGAGATTTTGAGTGTGATGTACGAGAACATAGAAGTTCGTCTAACATTTCGGCTAACATAGCTTTAAACGGAAAATCAAAGAAAATTTATGCTACTGTAAGGGAATCGAACTGACACTTTTTGTGTAATTTCGACTCTCACATTCCACAACCAGTACACCATTCCACTGTTTTGATCCGTCACTATATTTCAACAAACACAAAATCGTGATAGTTTGAAAGTTATAAAGATATATTAGGTCGTTCATGACCAAATACCAGACAGTGAACTCGACTTTTTCAGGCGCTTTTTTAAAAAACGTAGTTTTTTTTCATTGTCATCTGAGTTATGCATTATTAGCTATGAGCTCCTGGTGTCTTGATGCTAACTTGATTACCTGGTGCTGTAGAAATCCGGGGCACGAGGATTCGTTGAGTCTTAAATAATTTTCCTAGGGGATACATTGAAGTTTTGAAAAAAAATCATCGCAGGACGTAATTTTATGCAAGGACTTAACGTGTAAAGCAAATAAAAAGCAAACGTTTTTATGTTTTTATTTTTGATCCTCGCTTAAATCATGCAGCACCTATTTGTTCAATTTTGTTTCTTATTAACTTCACCTACAACAAGTGTGGTATTTTTACATACACTAAACCTAAGTGCCAATACCTGTAAGCTTCTATCTCTATATATCTATATAGCTCTAAACCACTCCATAGCTATTTCCTTTTTTTACTGTTATTATATTTCTTCTTAAGTCCTCAGAATAGGGCTTCTACGAGATTTATTTTTACCTCTAAGTAACTCTTTTGTCTTCTGTCTGACGGCTGTCACAATAGTAAATAAGTTATAATACGGCGAATTGTTTCTACCGATCTAGCGGCAAGATGGAATTTACAGTCATGAACCACCCGAATTTTTTGATTTTCTATAGCTCATTGCAGTTAATCTGCTATAATCCTGAGCGACCCTATTTAAGTGAGCGCTCGTCGACCTCAAACTGTGTAAGTGCATCTCAAAAACAAATGCCGCAAAATGTACCGTTCTATATTAGCACTAGGTTGAAATATGAAATTGTCTCCAATCCAATACAAAACACAAATATTCTGAAATACTTAGGCAAAGAATAGGTAGTCAAAGAACGTATTTTTTAACTAAATAAACATTTATAATATAGCTCAATAGAAACCACGTTGCTATTCAGCTTGAGGCGAATGGATAAGCGGTTAAAAAGTTCTAAAGTTAGTGATGGCTATATATGAAGCGCCCCTCGTTTTAGAATCTTTTACGATTAACACAGCATGTGCTAGGAGAACTTGAACAGCGAACGCGCAAGAAAATAAGGGGCTACTCATATTTCCACAAAACTCACTGTAAAAAGCGTGAAGATCAGCAAGTAACACGATAATTTACGATATTTTTTCAAAGTATAATCGTTGTGTTTTTTACACGCTCTCCGCTCTTAACATAAACCTGTACATATAATAATTAAAAAAAATAGGCTAGGCGGTTTGTCCAGGGTAAAAATCTCTAGTCCTTTCAGTTGATCTTTTAATGGCTCGCTGTCATGTTAGTAGTTAACAGTGGAGATTCCGAATAATCACTTCGTTAGTCGTCAGCAACCCCTAATATACGATGCCTCCCTAATCGCATCTCTTTTGGCGTCAGTCTGAGCTTTGCCACAGATTGTAGAGAACATATTTGTACTTTGGCAATAATTTCATCAGCTTTTTTCCATAATTCATCGACTATTACGACAAGCATCTTTTACAACGAAATGATCTGACAGAACCTTCCATAAGCCGCTTCTTTTGATAACGCGCCCTGACTGCAGATTTTTATAGGCTGGGGCAACGTTTGTACTTTTATCGTAACCAGCATTAAATAAATTAACGATTTTTCTGCGTCCTCTACAAATCCTCTACAAAGTATTTTGTCTTAAGTCTGAATAATTTTCTATTTTAGCACTTCTAATACAGCCAAATATCAGCTTTTAAATGACACCAGCGCTGACCCGACACGACTTGTATTACCTCTGATATAATATTTTTTAACTAGAAAAAAATTTTCGACAATTCAAGATGTAGGGTAATACGGCATCTATATTGGAACTTTTCTCATTTTTTCTGTAAGATTTAATCTAACTAAAAACATATTTAACGATTTTTTCACGTATGCTAGAAGTGTCATTCCTCGCATTCATGTTTATTCGGTGTAATCGCCATTCACCCCGATTTAAGTTTTGGTTCGGACTAAACCGCTAATAGGCCTACTTTATATGTTCCCCTTGCAACTTTGCGAACGCTCTCTTGATAGTGTGCGTGAGCAAGTCGACGTTTACATGTTGATGCTTGCTGAACTTTCGCTCAATAGGGCTCTATACGTAACAATTTAACAGATCTAAATATGACCAGTTCGGCGAGCACACGTGCTTATCCTAGACATTTTGTATTCCCAAACAGCCCAACTGAACTGATCGACTTGTATCGGTTTGGTCCGGTGTACCATTTTGGTGGAAGACGTATGGTCTTCTCATGGACATTTCAGCTATCTACAGTCGTTGTGTATGTAAGTAAACTACATTAGTGATCCCTTCGCCTTTCTAAAAAAAAAGTTTGGTGCATGACGTCTCCTTTAGAACTTAAATTCTACTAGAAGATTTGTTTGAGGCACGTCCTCTGTATCGTGAACCAACCGGCGATCACATCTACCATTTATTGTTGCATCGAGGATACGAAGATCTTGTCAGAAAATAATTGAAGACCATTTGCTGTTTCACTTTTGAAAGAACTAAATAGTAAACAACGCCCCTGAATTTTTTTTCTTGGTGTCACTGTGCTTAAAGAACATCTGTGTGATTTCTATTGCATATGATATGTATTTAAGGTCTCCGTGAATAATTCGTGTACTCACTCATATAAAATAAAAAACATTGAGTGAGAAATTCAGTTTCTTCACGAAATTTCTCTAATAACATCCTGGTCCAAAAAGGATAATTCGAAGTGCACTTTCGGACAGCAGCGATGAACTTTATGGGTAGCATTGTTTTTATTTTGTTAAGGATTTTTCGTTATTTATGCTGAAACCTGCTTCTGCTTTTCATACAGCTGGGTATCCATCTACGACGTGGTACATTGTGAGCGTAGAGTGACACAAACAATTTAATCTCGATGGATCGTTCATTACGTAGAGATTGGATAATAGTTGACCTTTACTCAAGTTCTGACTACGACGCACAATTCTTCATTTTAATGGTTTTGTTGTTTTGTTGAGGAAGGAACATGGTTTCGTTTGGTATGAGAAATGATAGACCAACGGATGCGCGTTACGAGAAGCAAATCGTCTAATTTCGTCTCAATTTAAGTGCCGTACCTGTATATACGATCGTTTGATTGAGAAGACTATATACGATGCGGCTTAGTGAGATTCTAAAACGTCTTTTAATAAATTCGTGCTTTACTTTTCTGAATCAAGCGATCAGGCCATAAAAATGGCCGCCTGAAAACACCTACATTACAGCGGATGCGACACCATTCACGGCAAACCTCTATAAGCCGCCATGCCATTTGTTTGCGTGACGAGTTCTGCCAATCTTCGACCGCGGTCCTTTTGAACTCTTTGTGTGTGAGGATCAAAACTGCCGTGATAAGAAACACTCAAGTTAGTCAATACGAAACACCTACATGGGCTGTACTTAGACAAATAATAACAGTTTCAGATTCCCATTTCTTCTGAAGTTGCAAGAACTTTAAAGGTTTGTGGATTTTTGGGAGGTTTTATTGCACGCCCTGTTGTAATCATTTGTCTTCAGGCCCTATTAATTTTGGAACATTCATTTGTTTGACACCGAAATATGTACGTTCCATATTTGGCTATTCCACGGCCAGATGTCTCTACGTCAACGGAAGAATTTATCTCACCAAACGTATTAAATGCACCCTATTCTTACACACAGCCATTTTTCGAACTAATCTGAACCAAAATGTAAATGTAAAGCCTGTTTGCTGTGTTTGCAGCCCTTAAGTGCCCTACATGATCGATACTCTTTGCCTGACAATAAAAGGTTTCGTAATAATGGTACGATAATGCACGACATGCATGTCGTGCATAATAAATCGAGCCAACACGAACAAGAAAAAAGAGTGAGCTAGCGGCGCTTTAGGTCAGTCCAGCGCTGAAGTGGAAATATACATGTATCATAGATAAAAACATGTAACACTTTTCTCGGGGTTTTTATACGTTTTACTTTGGCCTGAGCTTTCTCCCAAAGAGAAGATAAAAAGTGGAAGTTACAAAATTGACTTATCTATGTAATCGAAATCGTAATGCGTTGCCTGTGACTTAACAGAGACAAAAACGCAAAAGAAAGCTTGGCATTAAAGAAATCGCTTATGAGCGACGTAGTTAGTAGAATCTTTTTGTTTCAAAGTGTTTCATAGATTAAAATATTATGCATTGTTAATTTATGATTGAAAACAAAACGGAAGCGTCTTAGACGTAGCGCAATAAGAACACACAAACGGTAAATATACTTCCTACGAAAAGTTTGGTTTGACAGAAAGCCACCCATAACTGGTTGCAAGCTAGTAAAAACCGTACAGCTGGTTGTAGTTTGAACGGATTTTCTTTAGTTACTCACACTGAAGTGTATAAATATATCTGAAATCTAATATATAAATGCGATTAGCTTTGATCAATCAAATGCTATGTCAAGACTGATCAGTACGATACAAGCAAAAAAGAGAAAGAGAAGACCAAGTCATTATGTTTTTATAAAAAAAAAAAAGTGAGTAATTCATGATCCTCAAATTGAGACCTCATCGTGATCACAGATGAAATCTGTGAGGCCCAGTACAGCGATGTGAAATTGAAAGGGCGTTAACACGTATGTGAAACGAACATTGGCCTTAGGCGGTTCCAGAGGAGAACTCATTTTGGCATTTTACCAATTAAAAAAGTTCTTTTTCGGCCGTCAAAGAATGCTTGTTTTTTAAAGGATTGTTATTCTTGAGGTAATATTTCCTCGAGTTTCACAAATTCAATAGTTGTCCACGTAAAACAGTCAGGCAGATCATTTGTTTTCTGGTTTGGAAGAGACAAAGATATACAAAACACGGCTAAGTGTTATACCTTCTGCGCAGCAGCAGCCAAGGCTCCTTCGAAAACGACACAGACCTGATCCATTCTAGATGGATTTTGGAGAAATGTGCATGCAGGTTTCGCAGTATTGGTGAATGCCAAGACATATGGTTACTGTTAATGCCCTGACAAATTTTCTAACATATATGCAAAGTTTGAAGTTGAAGGTTGAAGCCAGAAGTACTAGTCGCTGACAATGGAACGGACCTCGTATCTAAGGTGATTCGAACCGTTTGTGAAAAAAAAAATCTATCACTTTCAAAATAATGGGCAAGAAGAACCGTTGATACATTGAAACACAACCTCATCTGGATACGAGACTAATAAACCTAAAGGAAGACCTCAACACATTTCTGTTAAAATAAAGATCTATCGAGTACCTATGTAGCAGAGACAGAAAATATTTGATCGAAATACTTTGAAGATCAGTCGGAAGAAAGTTGAATGTTGTCGTAGTCTTCAAGAAGTAAAGTTGAAGAGGAGACTAAGGAAAAAAGTTTCGATATGATCACCTCGGTATGAAGGACTATTGGAACCAACATTGGACACCAGGAAAAATAGCTGGAAGGAAGGGATTCGCTGTTTATGAAATTGAGGTTGGTGGAATGACGAAGACCAGGCACCTCAAATCTGTTCACAATCCCTGCTCCTATACCTAACCCTTTGATACTTCCAGCTCGATTCCGCCGAACACCATTACTCATTCTCCTGGGTCGACCAGTGCACGTGCATTTTAACCAGGAATCCCACGCGGTCATAACTAGGGTACAAACCTGAAACCAAAATGTGCTTCTCGTAGGTAGAACTAGACTACCACCCAGCCGCCTCATACTTAATTTCACCCAAATGACGGCATCAGGAGACAAACGTGGTCTGCTACAAAAGAAGAGACGTCGAAAGGTAGAATTTGATTTGGACAGTGTAAGGAGGTCGTTTCAAAGGTAGGATGAAGCATATAATTTATCTGTCGCGAATCTGTAAATCAATGGCTTTATAATAATGCGCTCTTAGATTTTTTTTTTTTAAGTAAGTGAACTTACCACACTGTAATACCGTGCAAGTAGCTTCAGTCACAGAAAACAGAATTCAGATCCGCAGTGTCTTGTATTTCATTTCCAACCGTGTATAAAAATCCAAAAAAGTACTTTTAAGCTAACACGACTGATTTTTTCATGTAACTTATTACCGAACCAGAAAATTTTGCTGCTTTTTTATTTAAAATATATCTTGTCTACTATTTATGGGGAAGTAAATGTACACATATACGTAGTTGAATGCCAGACCAAGCATGAATCCTGTATCTGACATTGATGAAGCAACCCTCAATGTTAGGAAGATAGAATCTGTAGCCACGAAAACGGCCGGGCCGCTTTATTAGCAGACTAGCCGTCCGTATTCAGATCGAAATTAATGGTCTGTATTCTCTAGTTCTTAATAACGTTTCTTTTCCTAGATCTTTTTATGGGATCTCCGATAACTGGCAGCATTCCAGTTAACGGGTAGCATAACTGCTGATCGTTAATCGGGAATGTCTTGCACTAACCCGTGGCAACAGGTCCACACACACACAAGCCTCTCAATGGCCCGAAATTTCATTGTCTAGAAAATAGCATACCATTAGACGTTCAACGGTTCGTTACGCTTGAATGACCCTGACGATATTTAAAAAACATCAAGCTTTCACTTACCCACAGAGGTACGCATTGTAACTTGGGCCGAAACCGTGGCGGACGCCACGCATCAGTAAAAAGCCATTTTCTTCTCAATTTACTGGTAGTACACTAATCAATGGCGACCCGATGGCTCGCTGGTAGATGGGGTGTAAGGTAGGCATCGCTGTAACGATTCTTGATGGCCAGGATGGTGAGCTGAGCCGAGATCTGAGCTGTCATCATCAAGCTGGATGGTGCCTGCATAAGGCAGAGTCAGCACAGTACGTTCTGAACGCTCCCTACAATAAACGCTAACCTCCTCCTGCATATGGCCTCGCGTCCACCTGACTAATTCAATATGTGAGGTTAGTATGGCCGAGGAAAGAAAATCAGGGAAAAGATACCGATCTCGCTGTTCGTCGAATGCTGTTTAAGGACACAAGGCATGTTTAAATCAGTGTGTAAATGCACGTTCAATCGATAACAAGTGTGCCTATGATTAACTATAGTGATAAGTTCTTTGATATACACTCGCCAGCATTATAACGACCTGTATTTGCTTTTTCAAAGAGGCAGCGGCTTTGTAGGAGGTTAAGCATGCATTCTGCTTAAAAAAATAGGTTCGCTCGATACATAGAAATTATGGCCTCTCTGTCCTTATTTAGATTTTGTTGGATCGGTATGTTTGTTTTTGTGACATTTCTGCTAGTAGTGTTCTATTCAGAACCAAGGAAGTTTTATACAAATGGTTCGTGGCTCCCTTCCTACCTAAACTTTTACTGTTTTATAAATTATGGAAACTACGTACTATTTTCCGTTTGATTTTCTATTTTCTACCATGGCGGTTGCGCATATATCAATACATGTTCCAGTGATTATGCAGCTGTAGCCCATTTACCTTCAAATTTCTACATAAAATCTGTTCAATGCTTGAGAGATTTGTCAGCTAGGGCAATTACATTGCTAAGGATAAGATTCCAGATGTGATCTATAATGCAATCGGATCAAGAGAGTAACGCCAACTGTAAACGTTGAAAGCCAAAAAAACATAGGTTTTTAAACACAAAACTTCATAGATATGAAAGATTGAATGAACACTAAAATGAATTCAACAATGAACTACTACTTGCTCACACTATGAGCCTACTCTCCGTATCCAAATATGCCATCGCTGACACACTATCTGCATCTAAGTGTACGTTTAGCTCCTAAATTTATAGACATACAGCTTTATTTTTATCACGTTTTGGTATAGGTTATCCCGATGCAGTTAGCATTTTTGCCAAATTTATCTTAAAATGTTGATGTTGACGCATTTTTCAATTTGATTTTACTACTACTTACTACACACTAACTGCTAGTAATAACATCCTGAATGCAGAAAATAATGTTTTTAAATGTCTTCACTTTAAACGGTTGTATCAACCCAAAAGAAAATATTCTTGTTGACTGCATACATGATTATGGCTAATGAACTATCCATTATTGTTTCTTTTATTGCCTTTAATCGCAACGAGTTTACAATGCTGTTTGGCGCAGGTTTTAGCAGTACATGCGATCGTGTTCTGAAACAGCGTAAAGATCTTATCATTCCTCAATCTAAATACCAAGTTTCTCTTCCGAAACTACATTAACATATACCAATCGATCAATGCATTCCCGAAGTGCTGCAGCCAAGTGAAGAACATTAAACTGAAAGCATGTATTATAAATTGAGATGCTACGAAAGATTAGAAAGAAAAAAGAAAATAAGAGAAAATCTAAATGGCTGCAGTAGCCGAGCGTTATGCTCCCAAACAAGCTCTTCCGATTTTCGCTTTTCTCGATATTTTGCTTTTAACATGGTTCGAATAGTTTCCTTCGGCGATTAAGATCATGACCATGCGCATCAACTACGGTTTTTCCAGTGTCTAGTATATGATGTACGTTGTAATACAGACTGATAATGTATCGACAAATTTCTAGGCAAAGCTTTCCCTAAAGAAAAATTGATAGGGTTTGTAAATGGGCTGGCTCAGTTATCATTGACGACGATATTGAATTGCTTCGTATCGACTGAATACTCGAACTTCTTATCCTTAAAGCGGTATTTAGTCATAGTTATATTAGTATTCAAATGAAAACAAATTGAAAGCCTAAAAATTGTCGCTACTCTCATTACACCAACTATATGAAAGTACAATTTAGTCTTACAGTTGAACATCTCTACATGACAAATGCATCCCCGTCATAATGCAGTAAATAATAACGTATTGGTCTGCTCCGCGTTGCGGTCGAGGTTTGAAATTATGTGCAGACCAACCTTTTATCGTGTTGGGAGCCAGCCGTTCGGACTAACGCCTAACGACTTACGTACTGGATGCAAGATAGGAAAAAAAGCAAAGTAACCAGCTCATTTTTCCACGACGGTACAAAAGCCTCAAAGTTAGATTGCTTAGGGCACAATGAAAGTAACTCTATTGTGTAATATAACGTGGCCATCATAGGCGTTATATGGAGTTCTTTTATTTCGGATCTATGTGAAACAAAATGGCAACGATTGCTGACGGGAAAATTAGACAATCCGAGTCGCCTCAAAGTACAACTCAGTACAATATGCAAGCACGTATACACTGAACTAATGTTATTTGTTATTGTTGTTATTTTTCTGCTTATCCAGTAGACTCTAAGGTTGTTCTCGACTTTTAAATTCAAAAACGTTTAATTTAGAGGAGAAATCCACATAGATCACAAAACAAGTGTTTGAAGATTGCCTTAGGTATTTTTTCGTGATAATTCAGTGTTTTCCGTGAGAAACCTTGTCTGCTAGTCATAAATAACTACGGGACTCACACAGGGCCCACCGTGATTAAGCTCGCCTTAAAGAACGACCTGGACCTTATTACACCCTCTCCACACCACTCGAAACGAGCTACAACTCCTAGACGTGGTAGTCTCTGGGCCTGCCAAAGCTGGACTATGTACAGCTCAATAGAACCTTGTCAGTTACGGTGGCTACCTACCGCAAAAGGATTACAGTTTATGACGAAGTCGAACTGACAAAAAGTGCGTGCGCAGTTTCATTTGTGATGGTAGATATTGCTAGAGGGTTTTGAAAAGCAGATATCTTTCTCCTGAAAGAAAATATTTACAGACATTGACTCAGTAACCTAGCTAATAATTAGACGGGGCCGTCGGACCGCTACGGAGTATCATTTTAGTAAGGCGGCAGCTAATCCTCTAATGAGAGCTCTGTTGCCAGCGGCTCCGTGGCTAATCGCCACGTTCTCACAATAAGTAGATGGCAAATCTCATTTTTTTATTGCCACAAAAAGCAATTATTTTTACCTTTGTTTTGACCTACCTTTTTAACACAATAGGCTAGTTCGTTTCGGTTTTTCTATATAAGAAAAACGGAGGTAGACGACAAGAGGTACTGCTTAATGTCGTAGAGGTAAATTTCGTGCAATATAGTAGACACAACACGATTAATCAGTTAGACAAGACATGACGGGGCTGCTGAGTGGTGCCATATTAATGATAAGCTTAGTACCAAGTACGCAATACTAAGGACTAATAGTTCTGCGAAGTATACTCTGAATAGATAAATTATAAAGTAGTTAGAGGATTTACTACTATGATTACCGTAATCCGGATTTCAATGTGAGCATCACACAAGTTGTTTACTCTGTTGTTCCTATCAGTAAAATGATCGTAGAATTTAGTCTCTAGCTAAAAGTGTGGATTCTTCAAAACAGTCGTTTAAAGGTTTAACGGTATCTAACATACTTCATTACTCAAAATATGATACCAAATACAGATACATTGGGTAGATTGCTATCTAAATTTAAAATCAGGTTCTACGGGCGAACTCATGTTAGTGCTGAAAATGTCATCTTTAGAAGGACAGCCGTATGTGGCATGCATTCATCGGGACCCCGAAGCGCGCCCATAACCCAGAAATAAAATGCTGCTGTCATTCACTTCGTCGCTCGCGAATTGTTCAGAATTATAATGTGTAAACACAATGTTCAATACATCCAATTCACAAGAATTCAATCCCCGACTCACAGTTTGCGTATATTTTTTACGAGTTCGATTTGACCCTTTGCCTCTGCTACCATATTTTTTTTACCTTGAAGTATAAGGTAAAAAAATATTCTGCATGTACTTCTCCTTACTACTTTATTTTGTAATCGTATGGTGTCCTTTCACAATATTTCATAATGTTTATAATATAATTCATCAACCTCCCATTATTATTAAAAAAAGCTCTGTTATTATCATGTTCGCAACGAATACTCTAAGAAGCAGCCTTGTTTTACATATCCAATAAAAACGACCATTCAAAAATCTCCATACTCCTTTAAACTTCGTTTTGCCTCGTTTATAATGTATAGTCCAGTAGAGAAACTCTGTTTCCCAATAGAGCCGTTCACCGTAAGCACTACTCAAGTGTATGTTAATATTTACTTAACGCATTTCAGGCAATCTGTTTTAATTCGCCTGACGACTCTAAATAATTAGAACATGCTTTAAATTCACCTTATTGGTTCCTACCGTTTGTTGGTGTAAATTTTATTACTACTTGGGCTTGAAGCATTACTTCGTACGAGTGTATAAATATTATGGAGCCACCAGCTATTTAGGCTCGTATCTAATATGTTCTACGAATGCATGTTACCCTTCGCTCTACGCCTATATCATAGGAAAGCAGTGCAGCTAAGCTTTCATTTATCACTGAGCCGGTTTGCTTAGTGTCAGCTACTTGTCACCGGTGCTCATCCCCGCTCTAAATGTCGATCCCAGTAATATATTTGAGAGTGACTACCGAATTATTAAGCTGTGCGTCTGGACATGCAACACTGCCAGCAGGCGGTCGCACAGGAAAAAACGTCCCTTTGGATAAAATTTTTCGATCCACCTACAGGCTGGACCACAAGGATCACCCCACATATCAGTATCGGGTTTGTTTTAGCATTCACAAATTCAATGCGGCTTATCAGCGGTTCGCATTGCATGTGCTATATCAGCTATTTGGTGACCTTTTACTACCTTGCTCTAAGTCACGCATCTGCGTCTGTTCCATTGAGCCTATTGATTAATTAACATCTGCTTCAACTGCTGAAACTAAGGCTATTCTTGTTAGGCTGCCGCCTCGTGTACACTATATCAGGATGCTTGCTCCGGTGTTCTATGAACATCTCCACCCTCTTTTAAATTTATGTAAAACGTGAAAGATGGTACAGTATAACACGCCTGTTCCTATTCCGGAGGAATGCAGATACTTCTAGCGCAGTACGTTATGGCGTGTTGATTCTTTAAATTCTGAAAAATAACTATTTTTATCGCTCTCTCGATCACCAAACCAGATTAGTTAGTAAATCTAAGTATATCAGCTAAACTGGTGAAATGGCTGTGCGTGATCTCTTAGGATGCATTAGAGTAACCCCGCGGCCTTTGCCTTACGGTTGCAAGCATTTATTTTGATTTAGTTATTGCGGGGTATTAATACCGCGTTCCGTATAGAGTAATGTTTTGGAATTCATTTTATCCGTTTTACCTTCTGGTCTTGCTACGCATGGCACTCGCTTACGGCTCTAGTCATCCGGTTGTAGAAGTAATTGGCTGTCTCGTTCCCGTCCCCGAGTTAATATGTATGCAGTAATACCTAATGTAGTTCATAGGGTGTTTACTGCAGGTTTACGGTATTATCTTAAAGGAAGGGTAGGAAAGTGTGACGCAGCAGTTTGTATCAGAGGCAAAACGTAAGGGATCATTTTCTTCTGTGCAGTAATGCCGTAAACTGCACAAGAGGGAAAAGCGTGAGACTTGTAGCATGATAGTAAACGTCCATATAATACAACCGACAGTAATCAGTTATGGACAGTTACATCAAAATGCGGATTTAATGAAGCATGGGTCAATGTATTTAAGATATCGAGGAGCACGGGAGGTGAGAAAACTATCTCAAACAAATTTTACTTAGAAAATGGTCATGGAGTAAGAATGCCTATAGTTGTTGCTTCATTCCCATTACATCTAAAGGAAATGCGAGACAAGCTCCAGATTGCACACGATAGTTACAAATCCAACTGAAAACGTGGAATAAGTCTTTATTACTTTTTTGCTGGCGTAATGGTAAAACAGAGCAGATGCTAAACGTTTACGTGGAGACGACAAAGGAAACTGATCAATGTTTGAACGAAACAAAAAGACCTGCTTTATTCTTCGAAGGATGTTCATGAACAAACAGCTTTAGGGATCTAGAGAGAAGGGATGAGTGGTCATAGAAATGCGCGCAAATTTGCAAAAGTAAATTTCTTTATCTATTTGGCATATATAAAATAATATACGTAAGTGACAAATATGCGAAAAAAGAAAGCATAGACAGGGTAGAATCTGGCGAGAATGTAGTTATATATATACACCTTTATATATAATATATTATATATATATATATAATAGATACAAAAGAGCATGCTTCCCTCAGTGATAGTATACAAAATGCCATCATGACATTCACACACATTCTGTATAAATTAGAGTTGATTTAACGCGCAGTAACTAACGTTATGAAGGTAAAACAACGTGCAACAGATTGGTAGAACTACGAAATTTCGAGGATAACCAAATAATTAATGGAAGGCATTTTCATTCATGTATAACGCGAACAAGGAGAAATATAGTAAAACCAAGATCATTTACTATAACTAAGGCATTGGGGTTGCTTGCTGACTATCAAACAGGCATACTAAGTAAAACAAGGACAGTAAAATACCTAAAAAAGAATAATTTTCCGTGCACAAGATGCGATGCGACAGATGAGAATATAGGATACCACGTTGAAGTGGGAGGTTTCAGGTTTACAAGATGTTAGTATAAAAGTCGCATTTAATTTTACCCACAAAATATTATGGAGAGAAGATAAAGCAAATACTAACGGCTTGCAATGCATAAGAAAACAATCAGATACGTAATAATATGCAATGTAGGAGTAATGAGTAGTAAAGGCCCTTGTATATACATGGAATAAGGGTTTCGTTAGCAATCTGTCAATTTTTCATTCAGTTAAAACCTTGATTCTTTTTCTGACCGCAAGTATGGTCAGACTACTACATACGTACTATTATACATTTAGCGACCGTTATGATGTGCTGGTAGTATACACCCACGTTTCCCCAAGTTACATTTATATTATGAACCCAAAGTTTTATTTAAATTTGTGCTGAACATAGAATTCTAAATGGTTGCTTGAAACATTCCAAATTCAGTTTTAATCTGTTTCTCAAACCTGACAGCTTTTTTGAGCAGAATTCGTCTAACACAAAATATTCGTGTGCACTTCTGAAATGAGGTTGCCGCGCATGTCTCCCCCAAAGTTGCCTCACAAAGATCTTCATCTGATGACACCCCAATTCAAGGAAGCACAAGTTTAAGGAAGTATTTTGTCTGTGCTAGTACAAGAATACGAGCGACATGCATTATACAATAAAGCAACAAATTGATTCTGGCCTTTTAAAGGGTAAAGGTAGATTATTTTTACTACTTGCAAATAAAATAATTGGAAACATTCCCCTTAAATAGATAATTTAAGAGAAAACTCGCCATTGTAGCTTATTGTGGTCGTCAGTAGTATAATAATTGTACTACATGTAAGGTACGTAATATATATTAGTGTGGAAAGGTCGATCCACAAACACTAAGTGAACTTTGTTAATACATACGAAGGAAAATGTCAAATCGCTTAAATACTCATCACAAATAGAACTCAATAGATAATCAGAATTTCTCTAATTCGATTAGATAGAAGCAATAAGCATGAAAGTCGTTCCAGTTCTATTACTTTAAATCAACGATGCTGAAAATATATATGTACATATATTTATATATAGGGACGCATAGCAACTCTACAAAATTTAACATAGAGTTTATAATAATTATCTCGAAAAAAGTGTACATACACTCAAGTTCATAGCCAATTCAGTTATTAGGTTTTGTGATCTAGTTAATGTCTTCGTATCCGAGAATTTGTAGCGATGTTGTCACGGAACGTAAAAATCAACTAGTCGCGAACAAACTTTTCAGTGTTATCATCGATGGATGGACTCCACAAAAGATTACTATTCTCAGTCTCCTCACCAAAGACAGGAAAATTCTTAAATTTGGTTTTAAAGGCAAGGAGCGCGGGCTATCAACGCAAAACGATTCAGGACTCGCTGTAGGTTATTATTTGTAGTAGTAGTAGTATTATATACACAAAATATTAGTGAGGCCCGCTAATAAGAATCCTGGCGCAAGGCATGAGCCTAATTTATCATGCAGCAAACCATGCAAGAGGACGAGTTTGCGATCGAGTTAATTGAAAGAAATAATCTATTCATATGAATCATCATCAATTGGTGTTATCGTCTGCGAAGTGCGCACTAACCTGACAGCTACAAAAAGATCAATCACTCTTTACAATTTGGAGCAATGCAGTGTGATCTAACAAGCACTACCCCATATCTTGATCCTATCTGACAAGCGAACAGACGAGTTGAAATGCTTTGAGCAGTGTCTAATCATTCTGGAAAAATTGCATGGAAACGCTTTGTCGAAAGCCGCTTGCTATCCCTCAAAAAGCAGCGGTTATCAAAGTGCAAAAAGCATCTAAGACAGCTAGAAAAAAGTGCGCTCTATTATTGGGCATCTGAGCTCCGCCGCAATGCGATGCACAAGACCTTGCAAGGACGGTCCGATAACCGCACTTTGTATCTACTTCGATTTCGAACATTTGTTCCTCAAGAACTTACCGACGCTGCTAAATATCGGTCAGGTACTCCATATTTACCGAACGTGCTGGCATCGATTCTACAACGTGCCAATGGGCAGACATCCGCCTATCTGGACAAGGCTATAAAAGAAGTACACAGAAACACAGTAAACTATGAAGACATCTACATTCTTTCCAAAGCAACTCAAGGGGAAGATGTCAATGGTACAGAAACGGTTCCAAGCGAATGTGCCTGCCGAAGCTGATGTCAAACAGATCGATGTTGACATTGCTGACGTCAAGGCAAATAGTCGTTTAAGTCCATTAGTAGTAACCATAAGGGCTTTACGGTTTACCTCTCTGTTAACCATATCGATTTTTGAGTGTAGGAAGGCATTCAGTATTCTCGGCTTCTTTTCCAGGACACCAAGAGACTCGCTATTTATAGAAACGATAAGTGTCATTTCATCTACACATTTGAGTTTCAAAACCAAGGGGATCAATCTGAAGTCCATAGGTGATGAATAAGCATCTTCTAAGTAGTGTCATTTTTCATTTTTGCTACGCCGATAAAAAATCGGTGATTTAATTGAGGATAAAGAAGCAACAACGGTATCCAATGGCAGCAAAGGAACGTAGTGGTATGTTATCCACAGCCCGGCTGTGTCAGAAACTGAGTACCTCGCCCGTTGCAGTTAAATCACAAGTGTAAAATTAGATTTAGGGCAAATTGTGCATGTATACAGTTTTGGCTAATGCGAACTGTTTTCGAGATAATCGGGATAGTAAACAAAATCCATGTTAAGATTCTTTCCTGGTAAATTTTCTATTTGCCGAAGTCCGAAGTGTATATATCTATATACCCGCTTGATTCCTTCTCAATCTTTTTTTATGCGTACTTTTAAACGTTTTCGTCAACCATTTATGGAGCTGTTGGCTCTACTCCGTCATGAAATAATTCGAGTGAAGATAACTAACCGCTGCTGCAAAAGGATTGCATATACATTGTGTTTATGAACATCAATGGCGCATTAAGAATACTTGCATGCTAGAAGAGTTAGGATCGGTATACCTGAATGCCTAGTTCAACCAGTATGCATAGATGTTATTGCACTAGGAGTTTCAGGATTTATCATTATGTGATCTAAGGTTAACTTTAGTGGCATACGAGGGCGCGCTGCTTCTCACAAAGTGCAGGATCTTTTTCACGTGTGAGAAGCGACTTTTCACCGGTTTCTGTACATGGGCTGGGAATAAGTACTGGAGGCATTTTTTAGTAGACGCCACAAGTAAGAATGGATAGAAGCACTTTGACAATCAGGCGTACAGAGTTTACTGTGTTAGCTGTGTTTCGTATCGAGTGCATAACATCATTTGACTCAATACAAACTTCTAAAGGTGAAAGTGCTACACTTTGTGTGAAATGCTTCCGTAAAAATGTTCTAGCTGTTGCAATAAGCATAATATCGCAATAAGCAACGCTAAAATCAAACAGAGTTGTTGTTTGTACACCTAGGCGTGTCGTAGCAATGGCAAAAAGAATCCGTGTTTTTAATGGAGTGCTTCATTTCATTTAAAATAACACATTTTGATTTAGACAGAAACATCCTATATGTCGTCACACTGTCCTTCAATACGCGTCAGTCATTTAATACAAGTATAGTATATAGCAACGAAGAAACACAGCTTTCCAGAGAAACACCAAAGTTTCCTGTTTATGTCATTATCAATTTTGATAGGATAAAGTCAATTTGCCCAATAAAAGCACATTCATTTTAGCTTCTTTAATGCTACAAAAAGCTAGATATTTCATGTTTTTAGCAACTATGGTCTACCTAATCGAACACATATTATAAAAAATATTTATGCAGATACACTGTCAGATCCTAAGACATTTGTAGCAATTGTAAGGTATTGTGAAGCAGTTACCACAAAGTCTTATTGAACTTACTGAAGTGAGTTGTTTGAAAAATTAAACAGTCATTTTTTTAAGATGTGAATCACTTACATCGTTTTTTTGCGAAACTGGTACAAATTATAGAGTATTGCGATGTAGGCTTGTAATCGTGCTTACAATATTTTACCCAGGTCACATATTTAAATTTAAAAATCTCCTCTAAATAAAAAAACTTTTTTTTTGTAAGAATAGGCGTTTTTCTGGAAGGTATTTATATTTCTAATAAATTAAAAAGCGTGATGAAAATAACAACCAGTTAGAATCACTACTGCGTGCAAGGTGAGCTAGAATTAAAAAGGTCGCCGGTACAAAGGAGAAAAATCTACAGGAAAGTTGATCTGTGCAAGAGAAACTAAAATAGATAATTTTCAAATCGGCAAAAATTCACCGCTTCCTTAATAACCACAACATACTTGTAGAGTATTTAAGGTTTCACAATGGGATTAATTAAACCAGGAATGTATAATACTTCACACACATTTTTTGTACATTGCATTCACACAAACAAAACCACTAAATATTGTTGTCCAATGGATGACGTTAAAATGAGCATCACCTCTTACAATCGACTTTTTTTTTATTATTTATTTGCCCAAGTGAAAAAAAAACAAATTTATATGTCTCTCATAAGATGACAGAAAAAAAAGTGATCGAGGACTGAGCCAGAATTATGAGTAGTACTACAAGTTAGACGAAAGAGGTTGGTACCACAACAGCAATTCATAAATGCGTGTTTTTTATGATAGGGTTGCAGAAAGTGAACTAAAATTACCGAAAACTATCACAGTAGTATCAATATGAAAGTAATAATCTACTGTAGTACACATATACCAAACACAGTTTGAGTGAGTATCAGCGCTATATCAAAGCCAGTCGTCATCAACAACTAAGCTAACAACCAATAAATTAGAACGTATGATGACCATCGACAATATCTGTCACAATGTGATTGCAAAAGAGAATCTCTGTTCGTATATTTACGCTGTGCAAGATTTTCTTCAATATGCAGACACCACTTTTGTGTGGTGAGCGATTGCTCCGCAATGCACGGTATTAACTATTACATAATAACTCTGCTGCGGTAAAAGTAACTGGGTTAAAAGCTTCAGATTTTATGACAGAACAAAATAGAGGCTTATTTTTTTCAAAAAACGGATACCATACGATTTATGACATTTTAATGAGACTAGTGGAAAGGTTTAGCTAGGCTAGCATCATCAGATTATCGTAAACGCTCACAAGAAATCGAAAAAAAATACCAAATAAACGTCCGTTTTCATATCAGTCCTAGACTGATTATACCGCGCTGTTTTTTCGCGCATCATCTTTTTCTTCTGTGGAGGTGAAAGATGAACGGAGGTTCGCTTAATATGAAAGCGAATTTCAATGTCTTTGCTAAAGAGAAGATTTTTTAAAGCTAATCGCCCTGGGCCTCTAGCTACATTATCTACGTTATCCACTATATTGTTGAGGTCAGCAAAGTGTGGATCCATGATATGTCGCAGCAATAGATGAAAACCTGTTGTTCCCTATGTTTCGAGTTTTACGTCCGCTATTACCATTAGGTATTCCAAAAAAAATTCCGTCAAGCCCGGTTTCGAACTTCGACCACAACGTGTCCCGAAGGTTACCACGCAAACATGTTACTCACTAAGCTATCACGGGAAATTAGCGATATACCACCAGAGACGGATCGCATTCTCAACAAGCAAAGCTTTCAGAACTGTTTCCTTTGATGCAATAATAGCTATTGCTAATTAGGTCCCATGGAATCTTCTGGATGAAACAAAAAGATACTTGAGCAGAGGATTAAAAAAGAGGAACTTAGAAAAGAAACAATACAAAGGTGTTAAAGAGATGACATCTACATCAAGCGAATACAGTAAAAATAGTAAAAACTGGACTGATAAAGGACATGAGTGTAATTAGGTAATGAAAAGGCATGGGCAACCGGCATTCGGCTAGACGTAAATGCTTACTAAACGTGGATTTTTCGGAGACTATCGGTTTTGTATCAGTTAGCTACGTGTATTGGTAGGGATTGTAACAAGTGTGTCCATAAGCAGAGATAAATTACTAGGTTGCATAGGTTCAAGTCTGCCCAAAAGGTAGGTCAGGAGCTTGGAGCACAAATCATTAGTGGTCTTTTGACTGAAACGATTGGCGCCGTCCGTATGTAATTTAAAAGAATTCCTACATATTCTGACATAAGCCTAAACTTTTGTTGCAGCATTCTCGAATAGCAGAAGGATGGACATATTTATGGGTTAACAACATAAATCTACACAACGCAGGAGCAAGCCCGCCGACGCCTATGGCTTCGACTCGGGAACGTCCTACATATCGACACGAGTATTGCAGATAATTAGATTTTCCGTGGATTGAGACTAGAGTGTACAGATATGTTACCCATGACTAAATCAAAGAATGCATGCGAGTGCGTTTTTCCCCATACAAGTTATCGGCGCACGATGTATCTCGAATATCGTATATGTAGTGGATGTAGCAATTACGGGCCTAATAAGCTAGTGATAAGTGGGAAGATAAGAGATGTTTGCGTTAAACACACAGGTAAATAGCGGGTCAGAAGTGGGAAACCATCAAACAACCGAATGCCGTAGATCATTGTCTATCAGTCAACAATTAGTGAAAGAATATTTGTTACTTAATAAGGATTCAAACAGATATTTCAACGTGTTAAGGTCAGCAGTGTCGAACCTGGCGCTGACGGCAGTAGATAACACTGATGAAGAAAAAAAGGTATAATCAAAAAAACTTCTACGAAACAGTCTTCTGGTGTCAAAGTCGCAAGACTAACCTCATTAAACACAGAAGCATCACGTGTCATAATGAGAGTTTTAACGGATTGTTCTGATAGGAGGCATTAACGAGTACCGCCGCATTTGTGCTCCAACGAATTATGATGAAACTTTTATATATATATATTACTGCAATGAATATGCTTACGGAATACATGGGCGGCACCATGATGCTTCCGTTCTTGCATAATCTGATAAATAGCAGGAAACTGCTACGAGGTGAGGAGGATATTAGTGGATGAACATGTGCTAGCAAACCTCCAGTGCTTACAGATGCGGGTACTATGGGTTTGGCCGCCGACATATTTCTGCAACACGTAGGCGACAAACGGCGAATGGCCTATGCTATTGTACAGTCAAAAACTATCTGCGGCCAAGATGAAGTATCATTCAACGAAAAAACCAACAAGTGCGCGCAGTTCTTAATAGGCTGTGAAGGCTGGTTGTGGTAGTCACATCTCATCGGAGAGCTAACAGTTTTCGATCGATCGCCCAGATATCCAGTAGACGACATCTTACATCTATATATTTTATGTGACTCGTGTGAATGCAAGATGCACAGGAGATTAGTACGAATTTGAATAGAGAATCTTAAACAAAAAATACCCTTTTTTCGTATTTATATAATTTGAAAGAGCATGCCCTGAAAAAGTTAACTTATTATACTGCTTATTACTTACTATATAATTAAGTTAGAGCTTTATGCTCTTCTTTATCATGTAAGAATTCCATTTAGCATTTTTGCCAATGTGTACGTACGTTTGGATGAACTGTATTGTGTACTCTGCTTAACTGTGAAGGACTGAAAAAATTAACCTATGGATAACATAATATTATGGAAAGAGTTGCATATACAAGACATGTTAAGCACAAGCTAACCTTTATAAAAAAAATTTTTGTTTGTTCCGTCTGACAGGTTTTTTGCTTGCAAGCTTTTCTTTAAGGAAAATTTTCTTCCATATATCTTCCAATAGACCGTACATCTTTGTGTGAATACATTTTTTAATTTACTCACAAAGCTATTACAGAGGACTTAGAAAGGTGAGTAGGCAGTGTATGTACAATAAAAAATATGTATATTATATCTCATTCAAACAAACAAAATACTATTTAGTAGTGTCATTCTAGCTTTGCTCGTAATATTTCTATTATATACGTTTGCGGAATTGTTTTTCAAAAATACACTAAATGAAGTGCGCTTCTTGGAAGCATTTTTGTTTGGATATTAGTAACCATTTCATAACCTTGAATATGCTATTATATAATATCATACAGATAATAAATTGGCTAACTCTAAAGAATTATAAAAGCATTTGCTTTTCGACAGAACCAGTTCACCGGCGCATTCAGTCTAGTTTAACCCTATCGCACATTCTCTCGAGATATAATATTTTAAGGTTTGATTGAGATCGCCTTATAACAAAGTTTATTTGGCCTTACATACGTCTGTTCAATTCGAAAGTTTTGCATTATTGTAGGGGCCTACTCACCAATATCAAATCGAATTGAAAGAGCTGAGTTTTTGACTAGACCTTACAAGTACATGGAAGGAGCAGCTATACTTTTAGAGTTCAAAAAACATCGTTTCAGTGGTTCTATGCTAAGTGATTCATTCGTTCAAGTATTTGGCGCATCATCGAGGGTATCGACGTGCCCTAGGAAATGAAATGTCTCTCAAATTAACAAGTAATAACTATTAAATTACCAGTTATCTGTGGTTGCCTGTAATGTCCTACTTCTTTAAAATTAGTTCCTTCAATAGAAACATACCTAAAGAGTCCAGATGTGTACCAGTGAAATGTATAAAATATTTATATTGAATTAGTTTGTCAATCAACGTGGCACCTGAAGACCTGTACGAATTAGCTAAAAATGAAAAACTCAACAGTTTTTTATGCATTTCTGACATTATTTACATTATATTTGTACAATAACAGATGATTATATTCATAGCAACTGGAAAACCGTTTTACTTAGCGTCTCTAATTGCTTTGAGATTTTAGTATTACTAAATCCGTATTTATACACACTGATCAGCTACGAGCAGAGAGGTTGATCTCTCTACTAACTGATCATCTACTTACAGATTATTAAAGTTCTCCACATCTTTTTGTACATTTAGATGAGGCCCTGCCAGGCGCATTTAAGCACACTCTGTTTTTATACAATTTTTATAAGTCTCTAGAGGTTGCCAATTCATTCTTGTATCACAAATTATCTATAACCACAGAATTGAATTCATACAAACACTACAAAAAAGAAAGCCTTCAAGGAGCTTCAGCTCTCACGGCTTGAAGAGTCTACTTCATCTTCAAAGTGCTTATACGCCCCGGTATGCCCTTTTGCATTAGGCACCCTTTCGTTGATATCGTATGTGCCTGCAACTTTAGCCTACATATGAATAATATTCGCTGAGGGGATTCAGGTTCCTTTGGTGATGCAGCGTTCTCATAACGTTTATACCTACTCTTATTGTGCCAAAACTCTTTCATGTGAAATTCTTTTTGAAAAAGAAATTTACGCCTTAGAATGCAAATCTTAGAATTTCAGTTTAAATTTGTAATACTTTGTTGAAGGTTTAAACCATTATAATTGTTAATAAACAAAAAAAAAAGTATCGCTGGCGTTTCATGCGTTGGAGTATACAGCCTCTTTTGGTTGTACATGCAGGGGCCAAAATGACAGGTGGAGTTCGTCAGACATCATAACCAAATTAAGTACTGTGAGATGATTTGATGGAACGGAAAGAAAAAGTAGACAATCGTTCATTTACTAAAGTGGCTCATTTCGAAATAATTGTCTATTTCTTCAACTTAATAATTCATATCAAGTTCGTGATCTTAGAGCTTACCGGGAATATGGCCGACAGAGAAACTACGACCAGCGGCCTTTAATTTTGGAGCCGAATGTTAATGATGGTACATTTGGAGGTGTATTAATGTATAAAGTACACACATGGTAATTATCTGACTGTTTTAATAACGACTTGTAAATCACAGGCCGCAACTGTGGATTCAAGTTGTCCTGCCCTATGAATTCCAACCGGTTAGAAAACAAGGTGTGATCATTATGACTAGTTTGCCCCGATTACTAACCGACAAGTGCACGGTTAGGAAAAACTTAAATCAATTCGCCTCTTGCGTGTCAGAAAAAAACTACTGTTGCAAAATAATAAGTTGGAATTCGACCGTTATATAAGAACAAAATAGAGCTTGTCTACTTTTTAGAACAACGAAACGTTCCTTGATGCCAGTAGCCTGACTAAGTCAATGAGTTGGTTTATTCATTTAAGGTATTATCAGGTGTATATTAGGACGTGAGGGCATAATTTTTTTAATTCCTCCGTTTATCGGGAAGACAGAACCACATCATGCTGCAGGTTACACGAAGAATACGGTGGATTCGATTGCCAATGTCGCCTATCGAAGTGCATACTGATAGCAAATAAAAAAAACTAAAAGGAATTTTGGGAATGTCCTTCTACTCTGCAGCGACAACATAAACGTTAGTAAAAATGTTTAACTGACCAAGGCCAATCTTGTCGACTCCGCGTCCACGAGAATCACCCTCCTTGATGTCGCAATCCAAGATTACTCTGTGCACCAAGGCCTTTTGAGGATTGCATAAATATGAAAAAAACGATATTGCTGAAATCCAAAAACTGTACCGTCGCGCAGGACAGATAATTAACGAGTTTTATCCTGTTTTTTCCTCAAGAGTTAGAGCGATAACGACGATAAGCAAAGCTTACGATGAACTGCCAACAATTTTAACTCTAATTATATTTTCTTGGTCGCCGAGTAGGTTTCGTAAAGAACTGATTGATATTTTTTTCAGGTTGTTATTCGTTAGCTACAAGGATCTACTACATACATCAGCACTGGCACCGTTAGTGCTGATGTATGTAGTGTATGTACTGCCTGAAATATTAACTGTTGAAATATTTTTTGCATAATTAGCATACTACTACGTATTCTATGGCATATGTATTTCAGTTCGTGGTAAAAAAGATCTGCTCTTCTAACTTGTTAGTTATTTTAGAAGAAAAATTAATATTTTAAGGATACGATACAGGTGGAGAATGCGGTGGTTGCATCTGATATAACCAGCTAGGGCCGATCCTTTAACGAAACATAGGAGAACATAAGCATTTGTTAGAAAGGGAAATGGAAACAAATTTTGAGCATTCAAAGCATTGGGTCTGAACAGAGACAAGTTAATTACTTTTTCTCTTTTTGTACATTTTTAGCTTTCTCATACACCAGTTTTACTCTAAGCAATATAACGGCTTCAGCGATTGTCAATTTTTCCTTACAAATTTTGAAAACGGCTAAAAATTAGTTACCATCGTTCTGCTGATATGGGCGATATTACAACAGGGCTCAGAACCGGTCTCAGAGTTACTAGTGAAATCAAATATAACATCAATCGAAATTATGTCGAAATCATTAATATTGCACAGAGCCAATAAGTAGTCAAATCCGTACTATGCCATATGCCCACATAACAAGGTCCGTGGGTTTATTGAATACGTTGTTGAGACTCTTGTGCAATATAACCGGTTGATCTGTAGATGACTTATTCTAGGTCACACCTACATATCTTCAAGTACACTCAAGTGAATTTACCTTCATGTGCAGTAATATGGAAACTATCATTACCAAGTGCGCCTCACATAAACCTCTAAAACCTAGCGGCATTATTGTAGAATCTCCTAACATCAGAACGAATTTCATCAAAAATGACCATCGTTTTGCGTTTGAAGAACACACGGTTATAATATCGGCACTTGGCTTGCCTATGGACTGTGAATGTTCGATCTACTGAGTAGCACATGGTTCTGCGTTTTTTAGCTATTTTTAGACTGCATTTTCGTTTGAAGGGCTGTCTCTAAATCACAATTGGCCCAGGCTAATTTGTATTTGTGCCCATATATAATATCACAAACCCCGCGAACAACAAGATCAACGCCCCGAACTTATTAAAC
This sequence comes from Varroa destructor, assembly GCF_002443255.2. Lineage (NCBI taxonomy): Eukaryota > Metazoa > Arthropoda > Arachnida > Mesostigmata > Varroidae > Varroa > Varroa destructor. Next base: position 4,641,394 of record NW_019211458.1, read on the forward strand.
AAAAAAAACTTACCAAATAACCACGTCGTAGTACTGTAACTACGTGTTAAATGGTAGATTTTAAAGCCTATTATGAAATACTTGACAACGACTCTTGGAGCCCAAACTCACAATAGCTTTCGGGAGAGCAAGCCACCGCAAAAGTGCGTTTCTCTAACCCTTCGACCAAACCATAACGCGCTGCAAGTGATGCCTCGTTCTTTTCACGAGATTGTATTGGCATCACTTTGAATCCTAGTCTAGCCTTCATCGTCGTACAGTGGCCCCATCGACGCTCGAAAACCAGGTTGAAAACTAGGTCAAGCCTTAGAGAGTTCGAGAACGGTAGTGTGGACTGAATAGATCCTGTTCCAAGTTCTGAAAAGAGATACGCGGTTAGGGCTGATATTCTTCGACAGCCAATTGCCTGTGAGTAAAACAGCTTAAGCGCTAACGACGGAACATTCACTTCAACGTGCCTAACCGCTTGACTTGAATTTGCTCCCGAAAAACCACGAGCGACAAACGGGTGCTTCGTTGCTTTTGCTCCGTTGTTTCACTTATAACTGGAACGTTGTAATACTGAGTGGCAGACGACAGAATTTTTTCCTCTGACTTGCTAATAATCATTATATAAGCCTCGGTCAACGTGTATCTCGACCTCTGATCCATTGATCGGTATATTTCAAATCATCACAAAGAGATAGTTGAATTATTTCTGTTGTCAACTGAAGAAACAAGTGCGAAGTCGGTTGCTCGTTTATACGAGAATTATTCAAAAATTACAATAAACCAAATGCATAATGACAACGCTCACCGCAGCATCCATGGCACTCGTTTGGACGCGCGAAGTTGCTTATCACCTAAATAATATTGCTAAACGACGAAACACATAACGCCAGAAGGATAGCAAACAAATGCCATTTTTTTTAAGAATCCTTTAGTATGGACATTAGAAAGCTCATTTCAACGAAACCAGTTTTTCGTCACCTAGTAAACCACTGCCTTTTATGGGACAGTCGCCATCTTCTTCACCTCCCCCGCCGTTTCCAAACTTCGTCCAAACTTTTCCTCGTTATTGCTGGCCAGTCGTAACTCATTTAAATGTTTATCTTTATTAAAACCGCATTCCAATAACACCGAACATTAATGAGTAATTATATGCCTAACATCTAGTCACAACAGTTGTGCTGTTCTTACAACTGACCCATGTTTAGATTCAAGTAGGTATACCCAAAGGGATTCATATTGTAATAACCTTCCTAATGGTACGCCTGTGATTTCCGGGGATGGAATTTTGTATACTTTTTTTTTAGATATATATCTTGTATATTTTTCCAATATTATATTTCCATTTGAAACGCAAAAGACGAGGTACCATTGGTGTCAGGAATTCATTTTTAGCATCAGGAGCGCTTATTTTTAGAACTGCTAGAATGCTAAGTGGGCTGAAATCGTAACATTATTTCAATGCTATTATGTTTGTCTTTGTAAAATTTTAGAGTTTTTAAGTAGTTATAGTAGTAAACACATTGATGTAGGATCATATTCATTAATAACCATGATCAAAAATAATTTATAGATATTTTGGATACAAATTTACTATGTACTGCTAGATCTATGCACAAAATATAAAATATTACTTCATTTGGTAAAAGTTGACTAGCTTAACAAAACAATCGACGTCCTTCCCTTTTTTTTGGGCCTTTGCGATGTAGATTACAACGTCATGACGGCCCGAAGAGGCAACAAACTATTTTCTCGCCCAGTCTTTGTGTATCGGCTGTATTAATTTTTTTAACATAACGGTATTTACTAAATATGAAACTAAATGTATTTAATATTCGGCTTTGTATTAACAGAATTATTGAAATTGTAAAACCATCGCAAACGAAGTGTTAACCATGTTAACATGTTACCAATAGTATAATGGCGAAAAGTACTTTGTTTTTCAATACGAATGGTAATTTGATTTTTTAAAAAGATACATAGCATTAATTTCTCCCCGCAATTTGTGTCTCGTTAATAATTGTGATTTTTCCGTCAACATTTTAGTTTATTCAGAACTATCCTCATTTTATTTAAAAAATCTCTGTTGATACACTTTTATCTTATTTTGAAGATTCAGGACTTGGACCCATTATTAGACTAACTACCTATTTTTCTAAGGAGTTAAGCAAGATTTTTGACGATATCATGTCTACTCAAAAGCTTTTAACTGTTTTTCCGAAATATATTCTGAAAACTGTTGAAGAGTTAACCGCAATCGTTGAGAAAAAAAAAAACGATATGACTTCTAGGAGAGCTTCTGGAGGTAAGAAAGCGCGGTGTTGCAACACCTTCGCCGGCGCCAAAAGAGGCAATAAAAAAAGAAGTAAAAAATATTTAGCCAATATCTAGAAATTATTTGAATGAATATATCATTTCATCTAACTTTTTGAACAATATATCTTAACAAACGGTTTCTGTCGTGGTATCCATATTAAAAAGCATATTGGGAACCTCACAAGAAAATTAGTCTATTGTCATTTCATCAGGTCACTGAACGCTTCTTCGTACTTGCACCACTCAGCAAATGCCATAACGATATAAAATACAGAATAATGCACCACAGGCGATGGCTGCGCTATAGGTGATGCGAGAATGCGAAGGATTAAATTATTATGAACGCTGTATGTTACTATAGCAACGTAATTACGATATTATAAAAGATCCGCACCTAGAATGGATTGCGTATGTTGTTCCATTATTCTACTTACCTTGTCACCCCTGTTTCAAGGCATTAGTAGCCCCCACTTACTTCACTTCTACCAAATAATAACAAGCCATGAACGTAAAGCCAACGCGTGTATAAGAGTTCCGATGACCAATCATTATTGGATATGGTTTTCTATAATTCTTAACAATTCAATGCATAATAATAAATACATAGTAGTCCGAGTTGTAGCTTAGTGTCCTACAGATCCCATATATCAAGTGGGGAGCATGGAAAAATATGGTTTCTCATTGTCTCTCAACATCTCACCTGGCACCAAACTACACGCAGCCGCAATGACAGGTTTCTAAACAGAATGTCGTTGACAATGAGGAACAGTGTCACCATGTCGCTATGAAGAAAAAAACGAAATTTATTTGGAAGATGCAGCTAAATCCAGGGTTGAATAAGATCTTCACTCTTGATTTGTGTTAGGTGGAACTGAAACGGACTTACATGTTGAAAAATTTTTGACAAAATCTAAACAGCCAATAAGGACCTGCGCATGTTTTCACTGCGTCGGGTAAATGAAGCTATGTAACATAAAGGGCCTAAAAGCCATATATGAAGTAAAAAGGTTAAACCTAGCTTGCAGAGGTTTAAATAGAAGTTTGTTTTTATTCAGCACTTCCTTCAAACCCTATTCCAATTGATCATTGGCGAAGAGAACAGAACATTTAACAATAAAGGAGGCTTGGAAAATTCGGTGGACAAGATTTTCAACATCTAACTCGAAAACTCCTCGTGAGATAGAGTAAGTAGTACAACATGCGAATATGCGCCTTGTTGAGCTCAAGGATTTCTCTTCGTAACATAACAAACTTCGTACTGCATTGTAATTATGCTGTTTTTCCATTCATAGTGGCTTATCAAGTGTATAGGATGCGCCGAAAGTTAGTATTGCCCTCGAAATAAAGAACAAAACCGAGTTTTTTCAGGTTAGTTCAATACAGGGAGTTTAGTTCACAAGTTCCTTCTAAAGATCGTTTGTATAATTAAATGCCGATCGCATAATTTTCAATCACGTTTTTGAATTAGCCGCAACTAATTTTACCAATCATTTCATCTTTTTAATGGGTGTATAGTCCACGTAGTTTCGTAGAAAAAAGTCAAATTTCAGAAGCCGGGTGGCCACTCGGTGTCACTGTTTTGAATTCAGATCAGCCGGTTTGCAAACATGACTTCAAGCCGATTTTAGACTAACTATTTCCCGTGGAGCGTGAGAAGTTCATCTCATTGACACATCTTATCAAAAATTATTTCCATTCAGTGTGTTCATTTTGGCTGACACAAAGATGCATCCTTTGCATAACTAAACGCCACAGTTTATGTAGCGTTCCATTACTGAAAGCTCCTCAACAGTTTTCTAGCTTCTGCTCTTCTACAAAAACTCTGGGACGCAATATATTAAACTACTAAATGAATACAAAGACGATATAAGCTGTGGGTAATTGACGATGACTTAAGGAAACAACAAACAGACATCTAGGTAGAGCAACTAAGGAATAATCGTTTTTTGAAGTACTCAAATTCACCATTCCATCGACCAGTTACGAAGGATTGACACCGTTACACTCTCAGTTTTATTTGCTTACTACACACTACTATAGCACAAATACTAAAGACTTAATATAAGCAAATAGGTAACAAATAACAAAATATTCCAGAATAATAAATAACGAAATATGCCAATCACTGTCTCATTATGAAAAGAATATTAGAAAACCATCGCTCTTGCGATGAATATACCGTCGCCGAGAAATTAATAGAATATAACAATAGAAAACTAAAATTCAAAAACAGCAGGATTGATCACAACAAACCTGATTAGTCACCTGATTAGATATAATATTGATCACTGTGCATTCGTACTAATCGAGTTAGTGATGTAGTACTGCTTTTTAGTTCATAGTAGCTTGATTGCATTAGTGAAGAAAATAGACCGATGAACGCAAACGTTCAGGCGATCTTGAAATGCAATTCAGGTACCCGTAGCATATCACATCTGATGAAATGCGCAGGCTCACGAAAGGAGGGCCTACAAAAAGAAACTCATCACAGCAAAAAAGTCAGGTTTCTGTCTGCTCATGCTGGATGCTTTTGCTTCTAGTCTTTTTATGTTTAGAGCACATTCCTCATGGGGTGCTCGTTCGTTCTAATGATTAATATTCACAATGCAAGCTAGCAGTGCTAGCAGATCAGTAAGTAAATAAGAAACGCTTGTTAGTGCAAGGTCGCACCCCGTCAACTTCTTCATCTTCCTCACTGTACTGCACAATGGGAGTTAGCTAGCTTCTGCTGCCATAAGGATATATATCATCTGTAAGCAAATAGGGCGATTCTGCCTCTGACTCCTGTCTACCATTGTAGTTAGTAAAGTTCAGTTACATTCTCAGTATTTCAGGCACTGGTTGACAATACGAGATATGAGGAATCAGGGAATCTATCCAGTGAATGTAACGCTCTTGCTTTGCTTTTGATGGGCATCCCCTAAACATTTCTAGGAGGCACTGCTATTCACCTTTGCGACTTGATGACCTTGTCATGTGCCGTCCAGTACTGACCACCGGATGTCATGTTTCAGGGGGCAGTAACTAACAAGCATAATGCCATGATGATTCAGATCTTGGCGTTGGTAAAAATTATTACGATATATCAATAGCCAAGAAAATATGAAACAAAAAAAACTGCGAATTAAGGAAGGTAAGGTACTAATATGATTCTTAATATTAATAGCTGATTGTGTAATAACCAATAGGTGTGTCGGACACACCCCCAAACAAAACCAGAAAAATAGGCTCCTCACGGGAGTGGGTTCTTGGTGCAATATTTAAAACTAAATGATTATGAAAATGGTTCATAGGAAAATAGAAAGATTGTATTGCACTACAGGGAGCAGGAAAACGGGCCGTAAAGCTCCTGACATATCGAATAGCGTAAATAGAGGAATCAAACTGGTCTTCGTGCGTAGCTTTATCGTGCTCGACGTCAACGGAAACACTTGCAGAAGTTTGAACCTAATAATCCTGATCCTAAGTGGGAGGATAACTACAACATTCAGATCCACTGCGAAGGTACATCACATCCGTTTTAGCTGTGTCGATTAAGATTTTATTCGTAGAACACCACTTTTCTCTAAATTCCATGTCTGTAGATATATTTATGCGCTCTTCTTTTTTGGCGTACTTAAACACGCAGTCGTTTTCATAGACCATCAGAGTTCCGCACATAACTCTTTTCGATAAAACGCAGGAATGCTATGAGATGTGTGCATGCGCTTCGAGCTGGATCGGAAGTCTCAAACAGGCGGCATGAATTGCGCACCAACATCTATATGTAAGAACAATTCAAACAAAATCATAGTAATGTAAATTTGTCGGATAAAAGTGTCGAACTAAAACGTAAAATTCTGTGAAAACGTAAACTGCCTCGAGGTAGAATGTCTCCAGGGAATTGCAATGAGCAGCTCCAATTGTCCCATACTCTGCATCGCTCACCAATATCAACAGTGTGCTGTCCTCTAAATGTCCACATCTTAAAAGCTTGCCTTTACAGCTCGACGTCAGACTTGAAGAGGGCTTTGCAAATGTCGCCAGCTAGTAGCAAACATACAGTGAACGTGACAGCCATAGAACACGACAATTGCGGATGTTTTGTGTTCTTTACTATAAGTCCCGATGACTCGGTTTCTTTACGTTGGTTACGGCCTATTTTGTGGGTTGCAGCAGTTAGATATGAACCCAAAATGCCTGTGCGCTTTATGGACGAAGAGACGCACAAAACGTGTTTCTTGTTGTAGTTGTTACTGTTGCTGCTACAGCATTTTATTGTTGTAGTTATAACTGTCATCTACCATTCAAGTATTGTTTTATGCGTGACAGTCGGTATCCGTTGCACATGGTTACTGTTCTTACCACGACCGTGCCAAGAAGGTAAGATGCCAAAAAATCCTTGCCTGTGGCCCTCAGCATAAACTGAATTTACGCCAGAATTATACTAACATATTGTACACATAATGCTACCAAATGACGTTTGCCATTGTTCTTGCACGATACAGAGATGTATACCTGCATCAGCGATCATGGATATTTCCAACTACTCTAGAGTTTCTTTAGTTTGTCATTCAGTTGTTACTGAAAAAGACGAAAATTAAGGCGAAACGTAGCTCTAGCAAAATTAAAAAACGTAAGACTATGTATAAATCATGCCACTAGAAAGGTAATGATTTGTATTTGTGTGTATGATCGGCCTGAGAAGATCGTTTAAAAATTCGCACCCATATACAATTTAAATAGTCGCACTGACAAAAGTATAAAAAAAGCGAACAGGGGATATCATAGAGTTATGAATCATGTTCTACGCTCCTCTCTTTATAGATAACTGAGTTAGTCGTTTGATCAAGCAGTGCAACGAAACATCATTAGCTGACCGTTAACGCATCGATATTTGTCGACAAGAAAAAAGCGATGGGTGAGTTTACAGGAACTGACCACAATGCAAGTGGTAGCCATTGCCAGCGGTATCACACCATGCTATGTGTCAGGTTCTATGGGAGGATCACTAAAAGTTAATAGGATCAGTAGAGCTTCCCGCAGACAGTCATAATCCATCCCACTGCGACAACTCACGGGGTGGCTTATGGTATGTAAGCGATGCCATAAGGAAAGGTACTTTTATGATAATGTTATAACGCAGATAATTTATATTAATGCCATACTATGCGGCATTATTCAAGTATTTGCCGTATGAAAGAATGAATGGAACAGCACTTTAGTTACGCCTTTCATAAGATCAAATGGCCAAAGATATCCCATTCCAACTTCAGCAATTGCCCCCTACATTTCACTATTCCGACACCCTCATCAACTGGACTATGGGAAACCTTTCAGATAGGCCAAGGAGTATAAAAGGTATGTGACAAGACTGCATTTGATTTCTAATTGTCGCAACACTTATACTGCTAAGGCAATGCGGTACAGCCTTTCCTTAGGCACCGAAATCTATGTCCTTTGGGAACACAGCATGTAGAAACAGAACTGCAAACATAGCTCATAATGCTTTACTACACAATAGCACAAGCAGCATCAAACGAAATCCGCTAAACCCCTGCTACAGTTATGCATTCACACTAGGCAAAGTTAAAGATTTTATGGATGTATTTGAACCTTTATAGTAGCAACAGAAAAAGTGTTGACTACAACAGTTCAAGCGAAATTTTGGTTTGGCACTATCTATAAAGATGAATTGGGTAGTCAAAATAATTAAGCTTTACTATGGCACTCCATAAAGTTGTACAAAAACAAGCTAATTCGTTTCAGTTGAGAATTTTTTTAAGACTTTGGACAAAAAAATATCATATATATAAACGAAATTTTCTCAGAACTGGCACTTTCAGCATTTACTAAAGGTAATCAGTTCTAACAATCATGTTTATTTGGTACAACCCCTGTTCTCCTCAGTTAATGTTTCGATTCAAGATCTATTAGCAGCTTGTTTCAAGCTTTCTTTTTGTAGCTGTGCAGACGTTTCCTTAATAATGAATGTCGAGATTTGTTCGACTTTCGTTCAACTATAAATTATATACGACAATCAGGCGGATTCAAATCTGAGTTGTTTGGCGGCCACATTTGCTTATTCCAAAACATGCTCAGATGCTCAAGCAGCCAATCCTTAACTAATCGACGAGTTTGTATCGGTAAGCCATTTTACTGGAAAAGTGTGGCTTTCTTCTTCTATCTACGATCGCACAACGTAGATAACTCGTTGTTGATGGTTTCAGTATCCTAAGGAATTCACGATGGCATCACGTCTCGTTTATTTAGCAAACTTGCAGCATAAACGTTGTGGGAGTACTTAATTTCGCTCACAATAGATGCATCCCCTGGTTTGTGAACAAAGCCGTAATCATTCGTGTACATACTCTTCGGCGATTTCGTTTAGTAGTGCGAATTTAATAAACCTCACTGTGTATACATAGAGAGCCAATAGTTTAACATTAATGAACAAATATAGTCTTGTGAAAATATACGTGTCAAAATTTACTCATCCCGGCCATACGAGAGAACTAACTATATGGTTTTTCTGTCGTGTAATTCTTTGTGGAATTGTGCTAGAACCTATATTTCGTCCTTTTGCAGCTGCATCACTCAATAGCGATGCCGCACACTGCCGATTCTGGGTTAAACAAAGAAGCTTATTATCTTGCTGGCCCTTTAGTCACGGAGATTGAAAGAGCAAAGTGATTGAACTCATCTTTGCTCAAACTTCGATGACGAAGCACTGTTTTTCGCCAAGACTGCAAGTTTTTGTATATACTCTTCAGAATGAGCGTTAGTGCAGAGCAGCAGTGCCAGTTTCAGATGAATCCATTTATGAAACTGCGCGGCCGTTCGAACAAATATTGAATTTATTTCTCGATGCTCAATCCAGGAAACTGTTATATCAAACATAATGAAAAAAATATAGTATTGTGAGGATATACGTGCATAAAGTTATTACGAAAGAAGTACAATTAAATTAGTGTATCCACCAAAAATACTCGCATATGATGAGTTTACAGCGACTCGCTAATTTTAGGAAATAAATCGGTCGTAAATTTCTAAATTTTTACCTTATGTAGACTCATAAGTTGCACTTATACGAGCCAGAGATGAAGCTGTATGAATCACTAATAAGTTTGTCCGAAGAAGTCTAAAAGTTAGGGGGGGGGGGGGGGGGCAATTAATGTTTGCATTCAGGGAGAACTGAGACAAAGTAAGAGTCCTGGTTTATCCGGTAAAGGTATTCGTGTTGAAAAGCCGTGGCACTGGACCAGATTTTGCCACGTACATTTTTTTTTCGAGATATGGGGGAAAGTTTAATGATGTATGCATTGTTCTTCAAAGCCAACTTGATCGCACTAAAGTCAGTTTAACGGTATGAAGAATTATACTTGGCTAATAATAATCGTAACTATTTAAGATGTATGTGTTAGCAATCTTCCTTAGTTCGAGATGTGCGTCATAGCAGTTGGGTCGTGGCAATTTCTTTTAAAAACTATCACATGTATTATATAATTGACATCGAAGATATATATTACGATCAGCACGAAAATACCACGTCGAGACCCAGTTTTTTCGATTTATGGCCGATATTGGCCAAATTGATAGCATTTTTTTCATACATGCTTGAGATATAGTAGCCTATATAGTTCTAAAAGTTATAACACATTACAACAACATAACGTACGGATTCTTATATGTTTTCAATTTTCTCTAAAATACAGCTCTGAGACAGACAAAACTATGATAGACAGATAGACGAATTATTTTGATTCCTGATCGTTCATAAATGTTTGATAAAATGCCAAAAATACCTCACTGGCTCAAAATACCTTTGAAAAGTGTATCGCAAAAAACCCAACGGCTAGAATTGTACCAAATTTCAGAGTCGTGAGCCTTTCAAAAATAGGGAAAGTTAACTTCAGATTATTTTTAAAGCCAACGCATCCTTGTGAAAATAAATCGATATGCACAGTGATCAGTTTACTATCGAAATTTTGGCGAAAGGAATGGCTTCACGAATACATTCATCTAAAACGGAGTTTTGTCTACACATATTGGGCCAACATAATCGCAAAAATTTACCATATTAGCAATGCCGAAAATTACATTCAAATATCTATTTTGTTCTATCTATATTGTAGAAATATATTAAGAGAAAAACAGAGTGGACAAAAAATATCTTTTTGTTTAAAAAAAATCTCTGGACAGCTGGAAAGTCTTTATATTTGTTTAAGTAGCAGGCGTTACGAAAACGATTGGCTTAAGAGCGGATTTGACTAGGCAGCATTTTGGTACGAGGGCAACCCATTGCGATCTTTATCATTTCTTTAACATTCTATTATAATGCCATAACGTTACAATATGACTAAAATATGATAGTTGCAACAATAATAACTGTGTCCATTCAAGTGGCCTTATTGAGTACGTCTATATATGCTTAGAGACCGTATTTATGCCCCCAGCTGAAAATACGTTATATATACATACATTGAAATTTCGAATGATTTAGAAAGGTGTTTAGAATTCTATCACAATTTGCGAGGTAGTAATGCTAATAATTTATTTACTCCACCAAGCCTGATATTTCCTTCTCAGCTTCTGTATCTCCTCTCACGAAAGGCCATTTCGTCTATCTCTCTCACTATGGCTGCGAGGCACAGTGTGCGCTTGTATGCGGTGTTATCCATCACCAGTGCATTGCCTTACACATTAAGAGAGAAATTGTTATAACTAATATGTGCCATTGATGTGAGAGGTCCTAGTCAGTCTAGTGCGTTCGTCTATTCTGTCACTTTTTTAGTGTTCTCACTAAAATGAGCGCATTGCCCTAAATATTAGTACTTCCGTAATTCTTCGCTAATTCTTGTAATTATAATTTTTACCATCGGTGCTCTTATTTTTATTATTATCAATATTGAATACTCGAAATTACCAAAATCTCACTATGCCTTCGCATCGCAACTATTTAGGTACACCCCTGCGGATCTCGCCTTTTTCATGTTTTTTTTATAGTTAGTACGCCACTGATTAAAGCGCATCCGTGTAAAGTGTCAAAATCACACTAAATATAATTTTTGGATAATGTTTACGACGTTCTTTTCGTAACGTTTTCCGTTTCGACATATGGATTGACGTTGTAGTATGCGATCGGATTTATTCAATTTTTTTGTTCCCGATTTTTTAATCCTGCGCCGTATTCGCAGTGCTGTTCAGAATCTTTTGGCTGGTTGCTTATGCGGTCGGCGAACGTCGCTGCGGGTTGACGCTTTATGTTTGGAGAAGTCGTCGTCAATTGGAGTAACTTGATCCTCTTATCGTAAACTAACTTATATAATCGTATCTGCAAGTCTCGTAGCCTCGCATTTCCACTAAGTCTACGAGAGCGCAGGTGTCATATTGCAAACCATTGATGATCAGCATCGGCCCTTGGACTTTTGTATATAATTTAATTCATATCCCCAAAGACGACGGCGTACGTGTCATCACTACGACATCGTCTACGTGATGTCACACCCGATGTGATCTTTAACGTCGGTCATATTTCTTATCATATTTCGCCTGCGTCTCGACGATATTACGATAAACCCTTTATTGAACTTCGTCAACTGGTCGTTACACTGCCGGTCGTTGAAGGTCGATCAGCAGCGTCGATGTTCAAAAGTTTAGGTCTAGCTTCTCGCAGGTTGTACGCAGACAACGGATAATTGTTTTTAACGTTGCGTGACCTGAGGTGGCTGTGCTATGATAAGCGCATGCTTGCCTCTTTGCCGTATTGATCGTTCCTTTGCCCGTAACCGCTGTATCAGCTCAGTGCCACAAAAATACTCGCGTATGAAAACAAACCACGTGTGCACTGCAAGTACTACTTGGCCTCCAAAGAGCAAGATTGGAAAATTCATCAACATCAACAAGCACATGCGCATTTTCCGACAGTCTTGGTAGCTGACTGAGATGGCCTACAAATAGTTTCTGAAACGGTCATCTTTTCGGCACAGTTGTAAATACACCGGTAAATTATGCCTGTGTGGAAATGACGTAGGCGTTGCGTTGCCCATACCATGGTCAACTGTTCAAGTTTCGTTGAATGATAACTGATTTCTGTAGATGACATTTTCCGGCTTATTTCGTTCACTAATCGTAAGCTTCCTTAGTATCGTTGCAGCAGAACCGCACCCAGACGAACGGTACTAACTCGCCGCGTTAAAACTGATTTACCGGTTTTTTTTCCTTTTTCCAGCCCATTCATAGCTCGTGGGCTTTATCAACAGGGCACTAAATGGAACGGCAATGTTCGCGTACTCAGGCACGAATAATCAAAAGAAGCCGCTCAGCCTAACAAATTGCCGCACTTTTGCCTGGTCTTTGGGTTGCAAAATCGGATCACTTTATGTTACTTATTCCATGCGTTTTAAAGTCGAAAACCGAAGAACTTGACTGCCTTCATCGATAATTGCTTAGTCGCACTTTTAGGTTAGCAGCCGCAGGCGCTCGTAACGTTCGACGTTTGCCAATTGATCTCTATAGCTATCGTTCGCGGTAATCATATGGTCAAGGAATGAAGATGCTATTGGTCTTCCGGTTTCGTTCTTTAAATTTAACATTATCTTTGGCGTTGCATAGCCTCATCATCGTTACGTTACGGAATAGCTCGTTAGGCGTAAAGAGCAGCACTTTCGGCTGATATGGGCGGAACCGGTATTTGGAAATGCCCACAGGTCAGAACGAACGAAGAATACAGCTTTTTTCTACCGACAACTCGCAATACGCCGTGGATCAGTGGCATATGGAAACCATCAAACGATTTTTGCCATTCCTTTTTTTTATTTAAAGCACTGGACTCTCATAGTTTGTTTAAGATGGACTAATCATACCCCTGTTTGTCGACGTCATGCAGCACTTCCCGTTCGGCTAATGATAATTGATATGGTTTAACCGCCACTGGCTCGCTCCCATATCGAACTCGGTGAAATCTGGTACAACCCAATGAGCTTATATCTGCTATAAACACACTGCATACGCTACAACATCTCGCACAGCTTTTGCTTCGAAATAGATGGAACCTTATTTTCCATGGTCAGTTTTTCGAACGTTATGGTTTTTATCTGTTGCACTGCCGTTAATTCGCGCCTCCTCGTAATACCATGAACTTGTCATAGTGAATCAGACGTCCTTGTGGAGCCAGAGCATCCTTAGTAATATCCAACTTACATTGCTTATCGGCACCACCGTCTATCCATGTCTTAGGTTGCATAACAGCCACAGTTGTTTTTTTTCCAACAGCACTGCGCCTTCGATCGGTTTTACAGGCTCAATTTCAATAGAACACACACTATGTAACGATAGCACCATTTCTAACAGTTGCACTTTCCCCTTTGTGGTATTTATTCAGCTGGCAAATTCTAGATAAGAAATCGTGTTCAGCATCAATGCTCCGCTATTGCTATAAAGTGTGACTACTCCGTTGTGATCATCTCCTCGTCATCTTTTGGTTGGACAGCGCAACGGGCCGTATAATCCGACTATCGATACTGTCTCACCGGTACGCACATCATTTTGGCATATATCCACCTCACTGGGGTCACCTTCGTATAGATCCACACCATGCGCATTGTTGAAAGGGCGGTCTAGGCGCATTACTTACGTCGAAACAAAAAGGACTACCAAACTACTCATTACTAAAGGCAAATCTTGACCGAATCCAGAGGGACCAGTTTGCTCTACTCTCTAAGGGCTATATTATTCTGTTTGTTGTACAAGTAATTCAGCATGAGAAATTATCATTGCAACGGTTTGCGCCCGCGAATGGCTCCCTAATAGCTGTCCTTTAGTCAGAGCCGCGTCCCTGATTGTAGTTTTTTGTTGCCAGTGTTTTGTTGTTTAGATCGTGCCCCAAATTGTTTTACCTATGGAGACAAGACTATCGAATAAGGAAACACTTTTGCACGCAACGATTTCAATAAGTTTTTACTCCACTCGCGGTTATTCGTTGCTCTCCGGCGTTGCATTGACTGCTATTTCGTTGACACACTGTGCTGTTGTGTGCTCATCGGTGCCGTTCGTTCGCCAGTGTCTCCAGATTGTACGCGTCACGTATATATGGAAACTCCTTAATTGTGTAATTGAGTTCGTGGTAACGGTAGCACCATAGCTCGTTACTGCGTGCATTGCCGTTTCGCTGCTATTGGCATCATCCTTTTTCATCGCCGAGGTCGTCCGTTGTGTACGTATTGCTGTTCTCCAAGCTGCTGGTGACAAGCACAGAAACACGCCGTTTCCTATCACCGATCCACGTCCTCTCCGCGGTGTATTTAGTGCCGCTTTAGCCTGTGGCGCGGTTTAATTAAGTGAAAGATATGCTTTCGTTGAGGCGGTGTTAGCTGTCTGCTCGCTGCCAGGGTCTTTTGCAAGTATTGCGATTAGATCCCTGTGTGGTCCACGTTGTCTTCCGCGTCTAATACTCGCCATCACTCCATAACCAAGGCTGTTGTTGTCGCTATGCGTGCGACTCTATCCAATGCGCTAGACATTGCAATTCGTAATTTACTCAAATTTTGTTTCTTTAACGCGACGATCGGCATTTTGGATTGCAACGCTATCGCTTTTTCTCGTACAGCTTAATTCTTTACCTATTTGTCTCTTCCTTGCACATATCCATGTATGCGGCCCCAATAATATATATATATATATATATATATATCCTGTTCCGGCCGTCTGCGGCCGAAATATTCTCCGGTTGGCCGACTAATCGCCGGTCGCGAGTGGTCGAACCTCGGTTGTTCCAAACTTTGTGGTGGCAGTGGTGAAATCGCAAAACGCAGAAAAATGAGTAATCTAGCTCGCCCTTCCTTGGGGAAATTACAGCAAGCTGGAGTTGCAGGAGTCTCGAGTTTGACGGCGGCTAGCAGAAATTGTTGCTAGGACAGAGTAGCGCAGCGAGTGCCGCACTGTCTCTGCGGTTTCGTTTTGGCGTAGTACGACCTACAAATCTTGTCCGGGGCGGATATCTATGAGGTTTTTAAAAAACAACGGGTAAACGTTTTCCCCATACAAAATCGGCTGTTATGAGGAGTTTTTCAAAAGTGTAAAGACGAAACGGTTCTTTGAAGACTTTATGAAGACAAAAAGCGCTCTGATGGATGAATTTAAACTTTATGACAAGCACCCCGTTTTTCTGTGTAACAGTGAAACCCTTGAAAACTTCGTGGCAGTCCGACTTCGTATGATACAGGCGATTCGACGAAGGTAATAAAATGGATGAGCTTCCAACGAACGGGCTTGGCTGGACAAGGCTTGCAGACCAACGCACCGATATCGTGTGTTACCGCTACAAAGCAGGCGCGGCATTTACAGTCAACTGCACATGCATGCGATCATCGGGCCCAAGGCCTCGCTAGCTTCGTCCACAGCTGTCCAGTGTATTAAAACTGATGCACTGTCGGAGCTTGCGGTCGACACGAAGCTGGAATATGGTGGATTAGTGCAGGCCGCGCTGCACGCCGGCACTGAGATAAGTGTATACCGATCTGTGGTTTTGGGTTCAACCCGCCAAACGGGCTGCGGAACTCAACAACGCTCAGCAGCAGTGTCTGCCACAGATGCGGGAAATCAAGCTAAAAATTGGAGGGAAGCAGGTGAATATACTTGCTGTTGCCTACAACCTGGTACACAACATTATTTTTTGGAAACTTTTTATAGGCGTAAGCCCGTTTTATTCATTAAACAGTCGTTTGCCCCAGAGCCCGTCGGATCATATTTTTCTACTTGTTGCAATGATGACCGCTGAATCGTTAAAATAGGTGCTAACTTTAAGTTTAAGGTAGGTGCACTTGTAACGCCGGACAGCGTAGTGACTACAAGTCCGGAAAATAAGTGTGAGGTTTTTGGTAACTAATCTTGAGAAGCTGCCTTTCTTCGTCAGAGGCGCCACGAGGTTAAGCCGGGCTCAGAATTACGAGACACTTGAAAAGTTTCGACATATTTAATAAGTGGGCTAGCCGTATTGGAAAGGGTTCTGTTGGCCTGATCAATATTATTCGGTCGAGTTGTCTGGTCGAAGCGAAAACACTTTTTTTAGAATGCACGTCATCCCGACGGATGGCCAGCCCTTTTTGCTGGATAACAACTTTTTGCTCCTAAGCATCACCTGTCGTCCTCTAAGAAAGAAAGGTGATTTGATCCGGTTTTATGTAGACTAGTGAAGGTTGAACGCAGCGAAGTAAGAGGACGCAGTGAAAGGAAGACGTACTCGACGCATTGAGAAGAGCACAAATATTTTCCGTTTTAGATCCGCTGAGTGATTACCGGCCGATTCTGCAGCAATCAACGATAAGAAGTTAATAGCGCTTTGCACACTCAACAGATTGTATCAATTCAAGGCGGATGCTCTTTGAAACGTCAGGCGCTCCATTCGAGCGCTTAATGAACAAGCTATGATATCAAGTGACTTTGGTTTACTTAAATGATGGTAACCTTTTCCAGAAAGGTCCAGAAATTTTGAATAACTCCTCGCAAGTACTTTGTTTAGCGCACTACGAATATACATTTTAAAGCGTCAACATATTCCGAACCTTGATTATACAGCCTTGTGTAAGGTATCTTCCTTGACTCAGAGCAGGCAATCGTTATAGGTACTTCTGAGCCCTCTACAACCCCCTTTACATGCATACTTTTCTGAGGCTGGCAGCATACTACCGTCGTTTTTGCGAGGTTGCCGGAACCGCCAATTCGTTGTATGACTTGTTAAAAGCTAAACGTCCGTTAGCCACCCTGCGCTAAGAATTTCTTATTCTGAAAAAGGCCCTCGCAGACATGCCAATTGTGCAGTGCTTTCAAGAGATTTACACAGGAAGGTACAAGGTGTGGGTGTAAAAGAACAGCACTGTTTACCCTTTAAAATCGCTACGGGGCCTGTTTATGGCCCCATAGATCATCGTATCTGAGGTTTGAAAAGTGGTCCACATTGGACTTCCCCTCCTTTAAAACAACACCCCCTTAGCGCGGGCGTTTGGAATCCCGTCCTTCTATGCTGCTCTCGCTACCAGTACGACACATATCTAAAATTGCCGTCGAAGTTCAAGTCTGTATAAAGCGTCTAAAAAAGAGTTATGCAGTACATATCGATTACGCAAACCATGGTAGCGGCGTGTCGCCTATGAGATATTAAAAAACTGAATGGAGGGTGAAGGCAGTTCATCTGATGGCGTGGTGGAATGGAACGGGCGTGAAAGATATATTGTTTCAATAAATGTGTTTCTAGTTCCAGCCGATTATGCGGATATCAGTGAGCCGTCGGCTGACCATCAATAGCCAGAGGTCTAGCCTCGGCGTTGTGATTATATAACAAATCACTAGCCCTCACAAGAATTCGTTTTTGCGGCGATGAATCTTCTGGACGAAGCCAACTTAGCTGTTTTCCTGGTGGTCCCTAGGAGAGCATCAAAACTAGTCTTAACGCTCAATGAATACCCTAGCACCCATTTAGTTTACATGGACTTGTCGGAAGTTTCAACAGTTGTAAATAGGCAAAAACGTTCTGGCCATTTAGCGTTTTGTGGACACCGGTCGAGTAGTTTTGCTTGGCATTTTCTCAGACTCTGATCATGTAATTTGACTATTCCTTGTTATCATATATTTTGTACTGATTGTTTAAGCATGGATTTGACGATGAAAGGAAGTTTATCACCAAATAATACGAGAAATCGAAAAAAAAGCCGAGCAGGTTTGCTTTGGAGCTGCGTTACCGTCAACATACGTAATCTACGATATTCCCTCACACAGTTTTCTCGTGGCTTCTTGGATTTCACTAAATTGCTCCATTGAAGCCCTCTTTTTCGAAATTGGTGCAGGTTGCTCTAGTTCTGTTACAAGCTTTTTGGAACCTAAGTTATCTATCAGTAGTACTTAGGTTCACTTGTATTAATTATAGAATGGGCAGTGGTCGGCCTTGCAAGTTATTGCCAAGATCTCTATCACGTTTTGCGGTACTTAAGTATATCATGTTTAAGGACCTTTTGAAGCATATCGCAGCTCCTGCTAATGGCATCATCCAGCAGCTCCTTGCCAGTTTCTTGGGGTTTCAGTGGGAATTTATCTTAACTTTGTGTTCCGTGAGAATTTTGTATGTATTTATTCCTTTTAATATTGTTATTAAATTCCTTCTTTAAATCATCATTTTTTTTATTTAGTTAGTTCGTCTAGGCCGTCAGAGGTTTCCTAGTTTTCTCCGTAAGAAGCGGATTTGTGTGGTGTTGAATAGCTTGGGGCCTCTTCTAGCCAAAAATACAAGCAGAAGCGCTTTCCTGAGCAAAATGCATATGCTCCCTTAATCGAAGGGAGTTGTACTAAAATCCCCGTGAGCACCGCTTGGTTGCGTTCAACCGGGGTTTCTCCTAAGAGGCCAAAAAAACGTAGGAGTTTTCAAAACTAGAGTTCGGGAATTTGTAGCACATTCGCATGGCTGCTACAGTAATGCAAACAAAGTCACAAGCCTTCCAAGCCCCCCTCGAGTGCAGCCTGGGACGATTGTAGCAGATGGTTACATCGTTTTTATCATAAGTCGACCAGCTTGCCATTGTTACTTTGTCCTTTCTTAGTTCAGATAACGGGCTTTTTTATAAACCGACTGGTTCAGTGTTTATTGCACATTACTAGGCGAGGATGCCTCACCGCGACCTAGAATAATGTCGGACTCTACCCCAACAGTTGAGTTTGGATCTTGGAATTCTTGCAATCTGTAAGCTCCGTCTCTTGTTTTCTACACCACTCTACCCAATCGCTTTCCTTTAATTCTGTTGTTTTTCGTAGGAGAGCTCTGGCTAATATTTTTTCCAGTACCCTATTGTTCTCTGGACTCTGTAATGTATTTCACAAGGATTTGCAACTACTCCTTTAGTGCGCTTCTTGTTTTTCTGTCAATGTGTCCTTTCGTGGCTTAGCCTTGAACTATGCAGGGCATCAACATGAGTCTGACATAATCTCGCTACACAATATACGCGGTATGCCAGTGGGGTTTTTCTATTCTTTTATGTTTACCAATTTGCATACCCAGTGAAGGTTTGGGTTAAAATGTAGATAAATTGTCCCCCTGGCCTATCTATCACGTCGTTAACGTTTGGGGCTAGGCCTCGTAGAGCTTCTTCAGAGCTTTTTTCAGGCATTCTAAATTTCGTTGGTTTCTAAGGTCATAGTAGACCAGCGTTACCGCTGTTTTTCTTTAAAGTACCATTAGATGGCACTCGCTAGTACTGGTGATTCCAAAGTATCGCTTTGTATTCCTGTGTCACTTTGAGTGCGAGAATCACTTGGATCCCGTAGAGTACCCGGTACGTATGCTTTCTTGAGGTTACTTTCTATACCTATATTGATATTCCAAATTGTTTTGATCCGACATAGCAGCCCGCATTCTTCTTTTTTAAAAATTTTAAATGTTGGGCATCAGCTCAATGGCGTCTTTAGTCGGCTTGCCAGCTGCAGTCTTGATTTTTGGGTTTGCTAATGTAAGTGGACGTCGAGGTATCTAGCTGTCTTAACTACTACTCTGCTGAATTCTATTTGAAACTGTTGGTATTTCTTGTGCTTAATAAGGAACAGTGCTTTGCTCTTGGTAAAGGTCAATGTCAAACTATCTTCGCTCATCCATTATGATATCCCATCTAAGACGCCGTTTGCCCTCATCTACAGTAATTCCAGTGAACGCACACAACTGGTAATGGCTAGTTCTTTTACACTTTACTAGTTCATCGCCCACCGGCGGTCTCGCAAAACCCATCGTCAGAAGCAAGGACATATAATAGTAGTCCAAGAGTGAATCCCTGAGAAATACTAAATGTCATTTGGAAAATTGTACCATTACAGTGTAATTCGCTATTCTTGAGGTAGTTTGATAGCACATCATTTATATTTAAACATTGCTCTCTCTTAGTCTGAGAAAAACGACTTGCTGTTATATACTGTTGAAAACCTTTTTGAATGTGTAGAAGGATTGTCAGGAACAAACAGTCGCAAACACGAGTTTCAATGACTGCTTCATTTCTTCGCTGGCATGCTTAAAAGACAGATAGCCCAAAAAGCTTCATTTACTTTTGAAATTAGAATTTGAAATTATTAAGAAAGGTCCCTTCGTCACTGGTTTTTGTGAAAATTTTGGCGACTGAGGCGAAAATTAAATAATAGTTTTCACACGGAATGCCATTCAACCTTGGCACTCTGCTCCACTTGGTTCGCCGGCTTTTGTAACCTTATCTATAGTAACTTTAGGTGTGATCTCTTAATACTCGGAAGAGTCGGAAAGGCGAATGACATTTTCCTTTTTCTTTGTGTATGGACTTCCTGTTTTGATAGTTGAGCCTAGAGTGACTGGTCTTGATTGTAAGCCAACCCAAGAGGGTTTTGGAGTGTTGACCGGAATACGACTGTCAGCTCGCGGGAGGCAGAGGATTAATTAGCCTGTCTATCAACCTACTATCAGCTACGTAGTCCGCTAGAGGGCACTCAAATTGCTGACCAATGCGCCGGTAAATCATTCCGCTGTTTTCCTTTTTCTCAATTACTTCGACATCTTGCTAGATCTTCTATGCAAAACAGAGCATTGACTACAAGCTGTGGGGTCGTCAGAGTATTTCGTGACTTCTATAGTAATTAAATGCCGCTTTTAGGGGGCAGAGACGTAAGCTAACAATTGATTAAGCTCACTTATCTCAAGAGGAATCTGCAAACTAAAACTGAGACATTAAAGATGTAGAGTCAGTCCTTAGCAGCCCATAACGCATCTTTTAGAGCTCTGAGAGCTAATTCTCACGTAACTTCTGACCTACTTGAAAAAAGAGAAAGATAGATTAATCATAGCCAGTTCACCATCCAAACTTAATTGCCGTGTCTATTTCGTCTGCGATTAACTGGAGAGGTATTCTTTTTATTATCAGGTTTGGTGCCGTGGTCTCCCCCTTAAAGGGCCGGCCAGGACGTTACGCAGGCTTGCCAAGAGGTGAGGAAATTTCTGAAACCGCGGATGAGAGCAAAAGCAGACCTGCCCTTCGAAGTGAAAACGGATTTTCGGTGATGTAGTACACGACACTCGCTGGAAAGATAGAATCTTATGCGTTGGGCAATGATTTAAGCACAAGGAAAGTACAGAGTATAGAAAGAAGCGAAGCAGAAGATACCTATGCGATGGGCTCGCAGCTCATGATGAAAGTAGGCATTAAGACACCAACAAGGCGCATCCTGAGAAAATCAACTACTCTGAAGTTGCCTATCCATCTGTCGCGCGAAAGAAAAGGGGGACAAAGCAAAAAAAAGGAGGTAAACGAGATAGAGACAGATTTTCTAGTAGCTTACCAGTCAGCTACGGTGATTTACCGTTTATTAATAAGACACTGAAAGATCTGAGAAAACAAAGTAGCAACTGATGGTAAAAATATATTGACTGGCCGAATTATAGGCCAAGAATAAGGGACTAAGGATGAGAAAATTGTGAAATAAGGACTTACAAAGAAAAAATGATGCGCTGCAGTTACAGACCTCAGCACTGGTTGCACTAGTAGAGTATCGTAGCTATATAAAACTGCTCTTGGAAGAAAATTCGGAACTGAATTTTTTGGCTGAATGAAAGCCGGCAAGCTTGCTTAGCCTAGCCGTTCATGCTGGAACCCACCACATTCAGTAGATGTAACAACCACAAGCAGACGAAAGTGACCTCGGTAAAGCTACAACGCTCAGCGACTGCGAGGGACTGGCTTGAAGACTCTTTTAAGCAAACAACGCTTCAGATGGAAGCACCCTTGCAACGTGTTGGTCATACACGGCTTTTAAAAAAATGTAGCTCATTGGATCAGCTAACTATGCAATATATTTCAATACTAGATGTGGCAAAGCTACCGACGATGGGATCAGCATCCCTTGTTACACAGCAATGTTATTGAGATGTTTGAAAGTATCCATCTCTCTACTGTTAAACACTGGCTGGCCATTAGGTATCTGATAATGGACATGATGTCGCGAGAGAGTCCTTCACTTAGTTTTCTGACACTCTTGAAAAAGTTACTTAAGCTACGCGCAAAGTATCCAAAGAAGGAAAAAATTTGGTTTTTCATATTTTGGAAGAATCTGCTTTGTTAAGGCATGCTCTCGGCTGAGTCTTAGTCATGTCGAAATCTCAGCTAGAGAGGGGACGGAATTCCCTAGTGTACACAGCGAATCCCGCGGTGGAACAAAGAAGTAGATAAGTACACAGGGCACGGTCAAAGTTAAGGAAAAACTGACTTCTATAACTACTCTAAATACGATCGGGGATCATGTCTAACCGCATGAAGTCACGATGAGCCCGGTTATAAACACTAGGAACTTCGATATTATCATTAGCGTAACAGAGACAATACCTGGAGGCATGGGAACTTTTGCGGAAATCATCAGTTTGATGTGTATGACGTAGTTAGCCCCGCCTTTATGGTGGTCATCCGTGATGTCCCCTTTTAACGTGGGCTAAACGGATATAAAAAAAAAATTACGGGAGGTTGAAAAGATGCCCGAGGATACGAGAATTCAAACAGAAGACCCCCGTATGGGAAAAAGTGGCGGCTTGCACTGCCTTGGCACTATGCTGACATACGGGAAATTTTGGTGGCTCCAATTGCCGGCTAGAGAAGGGAATTTAACTTCCCACAGGCATCAGCTGTTGCGGGTTTGGCTACCTTGTACGAGCGTACAAGCATGGTAAAGTAGAATGAAAACGATGCTACAAAGACGGAGCAACTAGACGTTTAATGAAAGAATGCAACCGATACACTCATTATTGTGAATTTAACATGGAAGGATACGCTGCTACCTCCATGGTATGCCCTTAGTACAAGGAAGTTATTGAGACGCGGAAAAAAGCAATGCAGGATGAACCAGCTTAAGACAATAACTAGACAGGGGCAGAAGAAGTTTGAAGAATGAAACAGTTGCACAGAGTATGCAAAAAAATAACAACGTACAGCGACGGATGGTTGACCCATTGGGTACGATAGAAATCTGGGCCACCAAAAATTAATAACCATCATAAAGTGACACAGGTCAACTTCCACCGCAGTCGACCAATATAACGGTGGAGAAAGTAGTTTACAGAAGAGGTGCTAGGCTTACACTTACTAGTGCACCGGGCCTTGCCTCAGCACCGCCAAACCAGGATGAGAAGTGAATAGGGAGAAAAGTGCTTGCATACTTGACAGCTGCGCAATCCCTATTTTCCAAGTGGCTAAGTTGGCGTAAACAGATCGGATCGCGCAACGTAAGTCCAAATTGTTCGGAGCTGATTCAAAGTTTCAATTTTTTTTTTAATCCATTTGAAACACACCACACCTGAACAAAGTTTTCGTAAAAAGATTTTAACGCAGCGGCAGAAACCTGGGATTCTAGGCATCCGGGCAGTAACGGGATAGCGGTTCTCGAATCGACCGCTGCTATTAACCTAATCGACGCGCTGAAACTGACTTTCCATCGAGCAGAAGGGAAATTTTTTTAGACCTAATCGTGGTGGGTACAGAATGAAAGAATCTTGAACTATCGGATATTCTCAGAAAAGAGAAACATTAGCGAGCACCACTGCATAGAATATTCTCTTGCTTAAAAAAACATCACCGTTAAAATAGCTTTAGGCGAAGAAGCCCATAAAAGTTCAAATAGGTTTTATGCAAAATAATAACAGAACATGGTCCCACAAATGACAGAAAAGAGCTTCAACAAGTAGTCCTCAACGCTTGTTCTACATCTTCGAAAAGCAAAGTTGGTGAAACTAAAGTACTGGTGGAATCCCAACATAGCAAAAAGACTCGCTTAATTCGGAAGGTTATCAAGAGTGGTGGTATATGCTCCCTGAGCTGAGGGCTGCATATTCACAATGCCGAGTACTGCAAGCAACAAGCGGAAGTGCTGAAAGGTACTCCTTGACGAAAAACTTTATTGTTGTCCACACAAGACTATACGAGGCAAGATAAAAACGTTCTCCGGGTGAATACTATGGAAGAAAAAGTTTTGAAATTTTTGAAGAACTTTAATCAATTTTCAGCATTGCAGCTTGGATTCAAAAAATCGACGGGTGCACTGTTCTATCGACCAAGTGGTCCAGAGAATAAAAATTGCTTGCAGATCCAGCTTAAAAAGATGTGAGCGGCCCTCTGAACAAATCAAACGTTTTCAATAGTGTTTTAGTAGCACTTTCTGGAAGATAATCTTAAACACCATGATCAGAAGAGTGCTCCCATGTCCGGTCGGAGTAATTTCTAAACATTTATCGAAGAGGAGGATCATAAACACGAGAACTACTACAGACATGAAAGCGCACGCCCCAAAAGGATCCATTCTCGGGCCGCTGCTTTGGAACATAATACACAATAACATTTTTTTCTACCCCCCTAAGGGACTAGAAACTGTGGCGTATGCAGATAATTTAGCCATCACTCATCAGGCCAAGACGGCGTTTTTGCTCGTTACAAGGAAGAAAAATGCGACCGATAAATCGTTGCCTATCTTATAGGCAAATTCAGGTGATAAACGGGGTAAATACGTATGTGTGAACCTTACTAAGCTCTCAGCGGCAGAATACACGTGAAAAGGACAACAGCAGAAGCAAACTTGATAGTCAGGATTGTGCCGAGCATTCACGGGCCAACTTGTTGATGCAGAGAGCAGACCACTTATTGATGTCTATCACATGAAGAAGATGGCAGATATGATCTCGAATAGAAAACATTTTGGTAAGATGAAGGGAGTGCCTGTGCTGTGCATTACACAAGTCTTCCGCACGGTCAACACGTCTTGAGCGCCCTAGCCGAAACTCTACTCTGGGAATTAACAACTGAAGAAAGGAAACGACCGTGAGATAGGAGCGATGGCAGAAGGACGCCGGAGATAGAACAGGCGGAAAAGGAGGCGATTCAAAATGAAAAATTATATGAATAGTCATTCTGAGAGTTCATATGTGAAGGCTCCATCCCCGGATAGTCAGAAATTATTAAACTGCGTCTGGAAGAAAATCAATAACTAAGATCACCTATTCCCTAGCAGGATACGGTGACATGAGCTTGAGTCCAATCGTAAACACATTTTATTTCGTGCTAAAAGCCAGCCTACTGATGGAATGTAGTATCATACGTAAACTCGAAACATTTAGACCTTTAAACCCACCTTTTTAGATTTGCCAAGACCCCATAGAAGATGTTTTCATCATATTCTAAGGGAAGACGATAATGCAATTATTACGTCATTGACATGCCCAGTTTTCGAAAAGACCAAAACAGCAGTAGCGGCAAAAACAACCCGCAACCATTCCCTGAAAAGTCACATTTCTTCACAGATAATAAAAACTAGCGTGAAAAAAATTATGGTACCATGAATGGCTAAAAAATAGGCTTGGCTAGGGCTCGAGAAATCCTGTAAAAAAAGGACGTTTTGAAAGGCTAATTTTGGAACTGCAAATGTAAACGACGTGCAACTGGGCTTGTATAAGGGTTTGTATGAGAAGGAGAAACGGGAGGAAAACGGTAGGAAACCTGGAGGATATCCCCAGACAAATGGTCCGGCGGGCGTCTGCCATTTCTCTCTTCGGCCCCTAGTGCTGTTTAAACGAAAATTCGAGCTTGGGTAAGGACGTGAAGCTTAACAGGAAAAAAGGTTTTAGTGAGCGTAACGCCCAAAGTATAGGTTTTGTTCAGTCTGAACAGGAACGAGCCATTTAAACCATAAACTCTTATCGTCCGCATTATTTTAATTCTTCTACGCAATCTTTGATCTTCCTTATTCTGCTATATTGTTATTTCACTGTCACCAGCTTCCTTCTTTAAAAGTGAGTTGCGATTCTCTTGCACACTTTTATTAATGGTTCATACATATCAACCCTGCATCGTTAAGGGTCCCAACTTATCCAAGATTCTCTCAGTAACTCTCACTGTAGATTCTTTTTCTCGATGCAAAAGCTTTGTTTGATTTGCTTAAAAGCAGAAATTCGTCTTTCCTAACAGTTTTTTTTTCTAATTAGTAATTAGCTTGCCTGCTGCAATAACAATATACTTATAGAAGCTAAAGCATTTCACATACGTTTTTTTTCCTTTTGTTTACTGGCTTTCAACTACGGGTAATGCGGCGGAGTATTGCTTACCAGAAGCTTTTTTCTAGTGTGCTGCCTTTAACGACCTGATTTAAAACTTTTACCAAACTGCGTTTATTTAACTGTGTTCGCTCAGTGTGCTCATCCGCGTCGCCCTTTTTGTCCTGTCCTTCAAGTTCTCTATTTGAGATCGTAAGACGGCTCCGATTCGTGTTCTCTGTAAGAAGCCTTTTTCACGCAGGCTCTAGATTTATATACAGTATACAACCCAGCTTGCCGCATGATTGTCTCCGCCTGTAGCAGTCCACCTTCTTTGTGCATTCTTTGTATCCGAGGGTATCGCATTGTGGCATCCCTTTTTACTGCATGCTTCAAGTTAGTATTCTCGAGTCATGTGTCCAACCCTACTCACTGCCTGCTTCAAGTTAGCACTCTCGAGTCATCTGTCCAGTTTTTTGGTGTCTCAAACAGCAGGTAATGTTGGCCTATATCGAGATTCAATGCATATGAGAAATCGACCGGCCTGACGTATGACAAGGTCTTGACCGTTGTAGTACTCGGAAGTCTGAGGGCTGTGGACTATCCTTCATTTGTCTTTTTAATTAGTTTCTCAACCTCAGTTTTCTTTCGTTTTCAAAAATCTATCGAGTGCCACCTCAATGACTTTTCTTATAATAGTGTCTGTTAAATTTTTAACCATGAGTTTAATGTGCCTGCCTTGTTTTTGGTCGCCTTAACGTCTTCTTGCTCTTCGATTATTTTCGTAGTTCGTAGTTTCGTAGCTTTCCTCCTCTTTGAATGCTAATCAGACGTTTTTATTTTTTAGCTATAAATGGGATGGTAACACAGTGAAAACGAGGCCTATTTCGATTATTTGCTGTATCATGCTGCTTTCGAAAAAATTGAATGTCTCCCTGCGCATAGCGAGATTTATTTAAAGAATTTGGCGATTATTTTTAGTTCTGGTAGTTAGACATTCCTTCTTTTTCGAGCAGTTTCGTGCTTGAACGCATTTTGATGGTTTTTCGTAATAGAACCTTGGTCACTAGCACGTTGGGCATTCAGACCGGCGCAGCGCAACCTGTCGTTTCACCTGGCTACCTCTATTTTGAGTTCTCTAACCCCATCCTTTAAAAATAGCGCCAAATCGTTGCGAATCCTATCGATACTCCGTCTTTGATTTTGAAAATCAACGCCTTGTTAAATCCAGCCTTCTTTTACTTTTTCCGAAGGTTTTTCTATTTTAGGAAGTTCGCTTATTTGGTGTTTCGAGCAGCGTGGGCCAATGACCTGTTCAAGGTTTTGCATTTTGTCTGCATACAAAATATTCCCCAAGACTGTCTCGCAGGGTCCCATATTCCGCCTCCTTCCCGCAATTAAGGACAACATATCATTATCCTTCAGCTTTGATTATGATCTAGCTTGATAGACAAGTGAATGCTTCTAATGGCCCTCTGAAAGGTAATACCTGTTCCTTGAAGTCGGCCCAACTCCCTGAGAAGTTGACGGATCGCATCAGTAATATTAGTTCCAGCTTCAATTCCTGAGGCCATACTGATAACAGCAAGTCTGGGAACGCCTTGATTCTTGTTATGCTCAATGCCGCCCACAGGACATTGTCCCTGATGATAATTTTTGTCATTGTTCCTGCTGGAAGGGTCATGGAAGCTCTAAGTCGGACCACGTTTGGCGGCCCTGTTTTAGGGGGTTCTATGGCCTTATGGTTTCTATCGCATCTTTAAAAAAAATTACATCATTCTAAAAATTTCCCTGCGTGCCATGTTCGTTTGCGCGTACGCTTTCTCCCGCCATGTCTGTTTAATCATAGATGCCAAAATTTCACTAAAGGTAACTTTTTCTTTTCGTCCTGCACATCGTGGATCTGTTTGTTCTTCGTTGATCCTCTCACCGTATTGACTACGAAACATTGCCATGTGTTCTCTGTGGCACCCTACTTCCGCTTTTGTTCGTTCTTGCGTTTACCCCCCCCCCCCCCTCCCCTGTCTCCATCAGAGTGATGGCTGCCATTATCTGTTACGACCCTTTGAAAGTTTGGGTTTCCACAATTGTTTAGAATCAATCAATAAATCTATAAAAGGTCGGTGCAGAGAATAAAAGCATGTCTGGCAACCAGAAACGGATATCACTAAAGAAATTGTTGCAGGGGTTTATGAAAAGCTTTAGACAAACGAAAGTCAGTGAGATCTTTATGATCATTATTCAGCAAGCAGTTCTAATACAACATAAACAGTGTAGTATAAAAAAATTCGTATGTTTGCTGTTTTGTATCTGACACTAGACTCAAAAGATTGTTGCTCTTTTTTCTGGGGAGCTTGTGATGTGATTCGAGTGATTATCTAGTTCAATCTACAGGTTACGCCATCCAATGGAAAACCTGAAAAAAAAAAGACAAAGAAAAAACGCTAGCTATTCAACGAGCCTTTTACAAAGCCATATTTTTTATAGCATTTTGTAGATTGAGAGAATTACAGTTGGATTTTTCGCAAAACTACTTTGATCGCGACAATAAGCCCAGTAATCCATATTTATTGAAAAAAAAGATACATATCTGGCAAAATTCGTTCTCTGTACGTTTATACGAATTTTTAGTGTTAGCTTTCAAAAACACCCGTCCAGACTTCCATCCAAGGGAACACCGTTTTGACCTTGATCTGAAATAATTATTACTAAGAAATTCACGATTCTTTGCCAATAACGGCTTTCGCTTATAACGTTTCTCTTGCCTACAACTCGTAATAAGTCACTGTTCCATTTAAGAGTGCGTCTTAACAATTCACTATATGAAATTTATTTGAGCTTCCCAGACTAGACGAAGGATGGCTGCCCAGTGGTCACAGAGCAGTGAAGACGTTAGATGACGTTCCGTATGCTCCCGTCAGTAGCTGCTTCGCATATCCGTTCAGCCTTGTCTGTCAAATCGTTTAAACTGACATATATCCCTAACAGGAAGTTGTTGCTATTAGCGAAGTCAGTTACCTGCCATAAGTCCTATTTTGGGCGCTCTATACAGCTGCAGTAACACTGTCTTTTCGTTATAAAAGGTGGAACCTTCGTGTAGCGTCCTTGACGCAAGATCATAACGTACAGTAAAAACATTAAGTCAATACTGATTGCGTGTGGCATCGAGATATGAAACTGTTTCGGTTATGCATAATAGTTATTCATGAACACATATCTTTGCTCAGTTTGAATGCGGTCCTATTTTTCCCTTGGTGATAAATGGGCGAGAAGGGTCAAGTAACTACATATTCAGTTCTATATTACTATTATTATTATATAATAATAAATATAACTATGCATCTATAGAGTAATGACTATTCAAGTACTTACAGGTTTTCTTTAAAACGGGAACTAATATTAATAATAACACTTTAAGTGCAATTTTCATACACAGCGCCTTAACACATAAAACCGCAGGAGCTCAATTTGATAAACCAACGATCAAACGAAGGGATCTGTAGCAATTTTGTTAGGAGAATTAAGAGGTTCCATCAGTAGCATCTAGAAGGCAAGCTTGGGTGAGCGATACTCCCTAAGATCATTCTAAGCTCTTTAACAGGTTTTTTTTTTCAAAGTACTAACGTTAGTGTCGATTTTTGAGCGGTTCATTTTAGGAACAGCATTCGCGAGCCACTTAAGCTTTCTCTGATTGATTTTGTGATGTATACTTGTTTTTTTGGCAACATGTCCTACTTGGACCGGAAAGAGAATTTTATACGAAGCTGATTTTAAATAATTCTCTTAGGTAGGTACACGCACAATCGGGCGAACTTCTAATCCATTCTAGCAAAGAATGAGCCTAGGCAGCAGCAGCAGGTCTACATATTTTGAATTAATAAAGCAAGACATTATATTAAGTAAAGCAAGAATTAATAAAAATAAAAAATGAAGGTTAAGCATCTTATTGTCATTGTTGGTGCCGCCATAACTAAACTGTGTCTTCATTACTTTGATATTTTACTGCTGTCGTCTAAGGAAACCAAGAAGCGAGTATCCAGCTATTACTTGATATGGAACCTTTTTTCAGTGATAGCCACTCGATTCCATATCTTTTTTGTAAATGCAACTGCTGCGACATTTAGATGCGTTCGGCCACGTAATTAATATAACTAGTATTGGTACATGGATGGAAACCGTAGACAATACACAAGATAGCATGTTTAAAGAATATGAAACAACGCGTCCTATCAATCAGAGCTGCACTGTATTTATCAGATATTGCATACGACAATAGTTCAAAGCGAGATCGAATGCATGTTTTTGATTATCGCTGAAAGGGGCGAATATATTTTTGCACTTAAAAACTCAATTTCAAAACTGCAAAACGCTCTAGCGATTTACTATCACATGTCCTAATCCATTGCTTGATTTTGACTTTATGGGTTCTCAACTAAGTCTTTATATCTCTCTGCGATATGTCAAAAAATCCCGTCGTCTGTTCTGATTAAAGGCATGAGGGTCTTTTTCAATTACCATATTTATGGAACCTAGAGATAAATGACCTAATAGTGCAGATAACAAAAACAATATGTCCATGAATACATTGTTAGGACATTTTTTCAAACACACTCTAGCAACATGTAATATGGGTGTTTTTCATGTGTGAAAACTGCTGAGTAATGAGATTTAGGTTGTTCCATAGTTAACGTAAACTTGTTTCAACATATCATATTTGTCACGACATATGCTACATAACAAATGTCATTAAATAAACGTGGTTGCGTATCGTAAGCTCTTAACTCTATAATTTTATTTAGATGGCAATTTGAATATCTTGCGTGCTGGTTATTAACCTTCAATGCGCACACTACTGAAATATGAACACTCTGTCAAAAAATCCCGTCGTCTGTTCTGACTAAAGGCATGAGGGTCCTTTTCAATTACCAAGAGGATGAAGAGTAAACCGATGCTTCATGTTGGTTTCCCTGGAATCCATCTAGTCGCTACTACTTGGCCTGATTGTTGTTCCTTGTTGTTACTAAGGTTGCGGTGCTCGGTGAACCAACCAAAGAGGTAATCCGCGCCACACGCATTCACACAAAACATCCCCATGGTAACTTAGTCGGAGACGTATTTGCTTACTAATCTTAGGAGCCCATTGTGGTCCAAGTTTTGAACTCGAGTATGAACATACCTTGTGTTTAGTGCTGAAGGCCAGCCGTCTGATGGAATGCCTAACAGCGACGCCGGACGCAAAACTCGAAAAGTAGAAATACAAAACAGCAGCGGTGGCAGCAGACACAGAAATGGTGTTAAGCATGTGGCGGCCTGGTGAACGCAATTCTCACGTGGCATCGAAGTAAAATTTGCTTAAATGATTTGCAGAAATTGAAGGACATTTTAAATTGGCCCGCCAACTCTACTCAGCTGGTTCATCACATAAGTAAATAAAACATAATCTAATGGAGCAATATCTCTAAATAGCTAGATAAGAACTCTCCCTAATGGGTCCCTAATAAATCTTTCCCTAGAGAATGTTATTAGCACTCAGCACTATAAGGACCATCTCTGAATTTGTTATATGGAGTGTATAGCCGCTGCAGTATCCCGTCTCCCTCAACACCTGCAGTTTGGGACGTGGTAAAAGCTCTACTCTACTTCGACTTAACATGTATAATCCTTAGCGACAAATTGATTCGGGAACAACCAACGCTACTCTACGGAAGGTACGATTGGAAAGCTGGGGACGGAAGGAAAGGGATAGCCAGGAGACGACGGAGCTAAAGAGCAAACCAGATTCTACTGTGCGAATATTGTTTTGTCCTTATTTGTTTGAAACCGTTGAATTCCACAATGAGGAGTGGTCACCATCCATCGATACAAAAAGTAGAGGTGGAGTAAGATATATAAAAGACAGTATCGGTAGTGACTGGGAAAAGTGCGTGAGAATTCAACAATTATCTCTATTAATGATGATTTGCAAAAATATCTTATTATCGGTAGAAGAATAGTGATTTTTATTTGGATATTAAATTCTAGAATGACAAATGATCAGTATGGAATATGTTGATCTGCCAAACAGCGCATATTAACATAATTAGTTATTTACCTATTTCTACGTTTTCCACCAGGCAGATTACGTCGGCTTTTAAATATACTGTTTCCTTTGAATATAATTTCAAAGTTAAAAAAGTGTATCCAGTATTGTTGTATCTCAAAAAAATTTATATCTTGCACGTAAATTTTGTAACGTAAAACACGAAATATTTATTTTCTGAGGTAATTTTCGAGATGCATTTTTGGAAGCATTAGTCCCTCAAATACTTGAATTTTTATAAGTGAAGGAATTTCTTCTATATATTTACCTTCTTTCAAATAAGGAAAAAAATATTCTAAAGATCAATTCTTTGCTTGAAGAATCTGTTTTGCACCGTTTACAAAGGTGGTTATCACCTAAAAACTCTAGTATTGTTCAGAAATGTTCAATTACCTTTACTTATTGGCATATTTTTGTGCGGATTATTGTGACATCAGGTTTACTAATAAATCCTTAGCTTTTTAACCATTGTTCAGTTTCATTTCCTAAAACATTCTAAAACCTGAATCTGCCTAGCAATATTAGTTAAACAAGAGTTCATTTTCTGACTCTATACACCCTTTGAGAACAGTTTTTTAGTCAATTTTGCAGAGATATTCATATATAAATATCTACAAAATGTATATCTATAAGTGGTTGTCTGAAACAGCCAACTCTGACCACTAAGCTGGGTAGCCCACATATGGGTAGCCCAGCACAATTGACAGACGATCTTTCGCACCATGAACTCAGTGTAGGCACAAAAAATACAGTAAAATCATTATGCAGATCTTTGACCGGCAAGAGGCTTCATTTTCGATTGAGCTGTTTAATTTAATGAGCTGATGTCCATAATTGTCTCTATTAATCGTTTCACAAAGTTTTAGAGGCTCAAAAAACGCTCCTTTTCCCGTTATACACTAAAGAAATAGTCTCTTTAAAAATATCTTTCCGTACCCAAGAGCCTGCTGAGTGTTTAGTGTCTACTCATGTAGAATTGGACTTCAAGTTAGTTCCAACAGCAAGTCAACAGTTAAGATTTAAACTAAGATTTTGTAATAATCTAAAAGATGCGTATTGTATATCAAATTTTTTCGGAAGGCTAAGTATAAAAAATGTTATCTGAAAATAGACGATGTGGACCGTTGGTTACTACATGTCGAGTGAAAAGGTTGCGCTCCTTTATGCTGGAAACAATGAGCCCGTAAGCAATAATAGAGAAGAGATTGAATTCGTAAAACTAGGCTCGTCAACCGCCATTGACACCCATCAAATTTCTAGTGGGATAAAATCGTTAGCTTATCGCGCCTGAGCAGATGAGTCATCTTAAAAAGTAACAGTAAAAATAACAATTACGAGATTTTAAACGGAATATGTAACGTTATGTTTGGAAAAAGGCTACATGAAGAAATAGAAAAATAAGCTTTTTAAAAAGTGATATTTGATAAAGATTTTAGCTAAAATAGGTGACTCAAACTATGAATAGTTGGTGTATATGGAGCTATATCTACTTATACTTTATGTTTAAAAGCATATTTTAAAAGATTGTCTTTGGGTTTTCGGCCAATCTTTGGTCGTTAGAGTTCCGTTCTAAAAAAAGCTGTTTGTCATATAGAGCCGACTATGTGAATCGTTTTTCCCAAAAGGGTTTCTTTTGCCCAACAGGTTTAATATTATGTTTACAAATTAACTAATTACGATTTTACTGCAAAATGCTGGTTTTTATAAAAATGTTTTTTATCTAATCAAGTACGAACCACCACAATTCAT
Organism: Varroa destructor; assembly: GCF_002443255.2. NCBI lineage: Eukaryota > Metazoa > Arthropoda > Arachnida > Mesostigmata > Varroidae > Varroa > Varroa destructor. The sequence continues at coordinate 4,675,557 of NW_019211458.1, forward strand.
ATTCTGCAGTGTGGGAACACTTTTTTGCAGGAGGCCGATTTCTTAATCCTATAAAAGGGTATGATGCTAAATTGGTTAATTCGCGAAAGAACTAATGAAATATAAGCCATTTCAACTTGTTTTTATATTTAATATTTTTCGATTGAATACGTCTTTGTTCCAAGAGGAAAGTTCCTTTTACCGTAAAATCTAATGCTAAGTTAAGCAAGTTGAGCACGTTTGGTCGTTTGCTCGACGCATTGCGAATTTGTAGAAAATCTTTATTATAAGAAACTTTGCCGTCTGGGTTCAACATTAAATTTTCTGTCTTTGCTATTTGGAGATTAAATAGTGGTCTTGGCGGAAACGGTTTATAATTGCTAAAACATGGACTACATTCTCGACACATAAATCATATATTTTGACTAGGTAAACATTTTTCTGCATATCAGTTTCTGTCTTTCATAATAGACTGTAATGCTAAATTGATTAATTCGCGACCTGGATAAATATTTTTTGTTCGGATCGTAAAGTTGCTATGAATTTGAAGGACGGGAATAACGGTACAAGTGCGTAGGATGTGGGTTAGGTAAGGTTTCCGGACAGGTGCCGGATGCACAGTAGGAAATTAATTTTACACCTACAGATGGAGTATAGTTTGGGGTATAGTATAGGGACTACGTTGACAATTTTGAAATGGAGTTCAATTATTTCGCATTGTCCATAAATTTCGCATAAATTATCCATAAGTACACGCAGTGCGCTTATGGATAATTTATGAAACATTTATTCAACAGAATGCATTATAATAAAATAACAATGCTTTACGCTACGACTAAGTATGGGAACAGATTGCCTTTAATCTGACTGGAACCTTTTAACGGGAGAACGAGATGAACGTTACTAGTTGACTGTTTGAATCAAGGAAATAAAATTGCTGTGACAGGATAACTGCAGCTGGATGATGCAACCAGCGTTGCAGGATTTCTAAAGAAATGTGAGTGGATAACTGTCGATGGTTGCAGGTCCACAGTTGAACTATGGCTTATTATAGTAAGTACTTCGTGTTTATGGTTTTGTTTTTAAGGATCTCTTAAATTGTCTCTTAACAGATCTGAGAAGTCGAGTATAATCACCATGACTGCTCTAATCTAATCAAGGTAACCGTACGACCGCATTATGCAATTCGTGATATGACTAGTATGAGTTTACTAATGCCGGTTGCTCTTCGATATAGCCCTTCGATTCAGTCAAAAATGATACAACAACACGAACAGCATGTGCTTTAAGGATCATATCGTGTTGAGTCTGAGTTACACTGAGTTTATTCTTTCCGGTAAATGCCATTTCAACTATGGTCTAGTCATGCACAGTAATGTATAAGTAATCAAAACCGCAGCTGGAGTGGATTTTGGGATTATCCACCGAAAAGTGATGAATACTTTTTTTTTATTACTTTTAGGTAACTTCTTTTCTGCGTCGATTGGCAATCGATACCTAAATTCCAAGTGATAAATGTTTCAAGTGATAATGTTCCAGATTTTTGCTATGCTAAGCTGCAGAGAGGTGATTGATTTACTATATATTTTTATGTATATATATATATATATATATATATATATATATATATATATATATATACATAAAAATAAAAAAAATCTATCGAAAACTTAGAATCGACTTAGAATAACTTTAATGTTTCATGTTGTTTCGTACAAATTTAATTTGGTGTTGTAACTGGCTTCCCGTGAATGAACTCCATTATTGCTCCTTAATCGCTCGTTTTTTATAATTTAAGCCGTATACATACATAGAACCTGCAACAGGACCCAAAATCTGATATTCATGTATAATTTTTTTGACTAAACTTTGTACAATATACACTTTTCGGAATGCATATATGGTAAGAATGGGTTTCGATGTTTAAGTTAGACAGCAAATTACTGGTCTAGTTAATAACAGAAAAAGTTTATCTAACGAAGTAACAAGGAAGCTCACTTCTTCGAAAGTTCAAAGAGCTGAAGTAAGCAGTTGTCTTTTACTTTGCCCTCCGGTATTTGTCCAGATAAATAACTGGTCGCTTTCGGAGCGTTCGCAATATTATTCTCTATATCATTACGATTAAGTGTTTGCCTTTATAATCTGATTGTTCTAGTCTGTCAACAGTGCATAACGATATACTCATGAATAGTGCTTTACGAGCGATTTAATAATGGGAAGAATATATTCAACACTCTTTCTACCTCGAAACATTACGAAGAGCCCAATAAGTACATACGCATTTACGTTTTGTGACACTTATTTCAACCCAAATCACTATATTTGTTTAGTTTGCTAATAGATGTTTGCAATTATACTCTACATAACAGTTGAGTTTAGCGTTTTAGAGTTATTATTTCATTTCCTTTGGTATAAATTTTTTTTTGACAACTTTTCGGCTTTTGAATCAAGAGTACACAAAATGTCTCAGTTTATTCCAAAAGTTCATCGATGTCAGGTTATGGACATCATCGTACGACAGCCGTTATTGAGAAACAAGCTCCAAAAACACGTACGTCCCGTTTTTGCCTATATTTTACTTGGAGTTTTTTTTCTTTGTTATTGGTCCGTTTGTTTCGTCCATATTTGACAATGCAGATCTAAGCTCCTCCAAGATGTGTTCGAAATAGATGACAAAATGCTTTCAACACTTTATAGCTACTTTGTCCCATCACTAAGATATGCATGTATACAGATCCGCTTATGAATATTTTACTCAAACTTGCATATTTTTTTTTTTTTTATTGATCGTTACCGTACAATCTATTTTCTGTAGCTGACATGTGTTTCTACCGTCTGTATTTGAAGTATGCTTCAACTCGTTTGTTAATATATTCGTTCAAGAATACAAGTATATTTAGTGGTATTGCTTATTTATAATATTTATGCGATTATCGGTACTATTCCGATTTGCGTTCCTAACCTTTGAACTACTGGTTTCGAGAAGGATTTTTTAGGTATATTTGTTTTGTGCACTTCGGTTGATACGTGTGTCATATCGAAGCTCTATTTTTCGACGTGGTCTTTTGCCAAGGGGACGTCGATATGCTTAAAACGTTTGTAAAAAAAAAACTTTAGTACCGATTGGTCACCTATGTTTAGTATTATATGTGTGCTATAGTGCATAGGTGTCGTTATACTGAACAAATTGTCGTAATCGTAAAATTTTGCTAACTGTTAATCAATTAAGTTTTGCTTGCTGAAGACCCAAATTATGGCACCTTTAATAAACTGACCGGTTGTGTATCGGCTGGTTCGATCTCCTCGCAAAATGGGATATCGAGTGGAATTACTGCAGTTAGAGACAACAGAGCTTCTATGAGCTCGCAGTAGGGCGTTTTTTATTTTCTTTATTTGTTTGCACCTTTGGTCTAAAGATTAACTTACATGTAGAATCGGTCAGGTAACTCCTAAACATATTTGGTTTATATATACAGCAAAAAGTGTTTGATGCAAAAACACATTATGTTCAATTTTTAGAGTTATGAAGTTCTTTTTATTAGTACGTGTCGCTATTATTGCATCATCCACGTAGATCCATGTAGAATAGGCATGACTCTTTTAGAGGTTGCGTTTTACTTTTAAGCGGAAATTTCTAAGTGTTTACTTTAGTTTGTTTAATGCTTTGTTCAGTTTGTCTGGTATTATAATCTTCGAGTTGCGTCACGTAGATTTCTTACTTGAATTCGGCATATAAAAAGCTCTTTTTAATATTCATAAGTATTGTGTCGCACCTTAACTGAATAATTTAGTCCAGTCAATCCCGTCTCAAAACTAATTTAATTGTTTTGGGTCCATATGCATCCAATTGACTTAAGGTTCGGTTAGTGCACTTTAATTAACCATTAACTTTATTTTTTTTTTTTTAATTATTTGTTCTTCTCGTTTGTCTCGATCGGACGCATTTGTATCTTCTGTGGTTCGGTTTCGTTAAACGATTATACGTTGAATGCCTCAACCCTTTTTTGGGTTGCATGAATTTGGCTTGGTCTCTTAACTTTGTCCGCTCTTGAGCTGGGTCAGATGATAGTGTTTACTGCTTTTCTTTCCTTTCGCAATGTTCGGCCTTCTCATTCCAGTTTTCCTTACTGTTGCTGTTGAAATTGTGAGTTATCTCATCGTTTGGAGTGACATCTGGTTGTTTGTCTTCGAATGAGCTGCTTGCGACTTGTGTTACCGCAGTTTTCATATGTTTCTTTCTGTTACTTAAACATGCTTCCTGGAGGAAACTTTAATCCTTGGTCTGATATGTGTTATTAACAGTTACATTCCAGACTTGATATGCAAGATTTTTCTCGCGATATTTGACTGTTGAGCCCGGTTTGTTTTTCGGGTTTAATTTCTGTCTATTGCGGTCTTAGTTGCGGTACAAAGATTATATTCCGAAAGGGTACGATTTGCCTAGATACGGCTTGTGCTTATATATGACTCGAGTGTTTGCCGGTAGAATTTCCCCTGCTAGGGCCGCGTATTTCAAGACTCATTGGATTTCAAAGTCCGCCAAGTTTCGCTTGCTTATTCCTATTGCTTAAATTTGCGCTTTTCCCATTTGCTAGCTTCATCAGGTACACCAACCAAGTGCTTTTCGCTTCCCAAAGAAACTATTGATGAGGAACATAGGTTATCATGAATGAGAATTTATGAGTGTAGACTTAGGTTGACTTTTATAAGAGCTCCCTGTTTGTTTACCGAATATGCAGATCGCACAGTTTTTGTAATCATCATCGAATTCAATCTCGCTCTGAGCAAAAGTTTAATTAACTTCTCTTTCTATCAATGTGTCTTAATGTTTTGTGCGCTTGCTACAGGCTGGCTTTTAAGGTATTTGTACCTAGAACACTCTAGAGCACCTTTATCGTTCATACTAATTTGTATGCCTTTAACTCGTAGCAATAGTAGACCGCCATGGCGCTTCGCTTATTCTTATATTTCGTATATTTAATTCGACAGAATATTCAATATCAGTCACTTGAATAACCGAGTATTTTTTATACAACGACGACACTATCGATGTTTTTTATGCATATACTAACTATTACAACACTCTCACCTAGTACCTGCAGTGTATGAGCGCTTTCTACTCAGACTTTTCGGGATTGAACGAGATAAACTGCTCAAGCCACTGTCAAATACTCACAAGCGTAGTACTGGGCTTCCTTTGCCAACAAAATTTGCATTAAAGATATCGTAGACACGAGCTTCTGTTTTTTTGGAAAAACGACCGTATGCTTGGGTGTGAGCTTTCTTTTTGAAATTATAACAGTACCGCGATAAGAGTGTAACTATTTAATCTGCACAGTGTTTGTAGCTTTCTTTTAGCGCTGCTTTGACAGTTATTATTTCTATCAGTGTATCTATATCTATGCTTTTACCTATTGACGACTTTGTGCCCTATGCTAGCTTAAAGGCTTTCCCGTCTTGCGGCATTGCGCGAAATACGTACTTACGTCGTTTAAAGTATATCTAAAACTGATTTCAATTTATTATGTCAGTAGGATGTTAACTTAGGAGATAGTTAAGTCCTTTGGGATCTCTTATTTTACAAATATGATTTGCTGATCATTGCTGATCTATGTCGCCATAACTTTAAGAAAAGTTTGGGCCTTTGTGTGTTCGGAGGGTCTGTTGGCTTCTTGTTTTGTTACATTTTAATGCTTGAACACCTGTCGCAGTGGTTTGGTAATAAGAGCCCGGTGCTGAAAACAAAATTTTTAGTAACATGGGATTAGGTGGTTTGAGATTGAGCAAAAAATCACTGACACGGTTACTAACGTACATTTGTGGCAGGGGAATTTACTAATGAACTAGTTGTCCATAGTCTGAAGAGCAGATATGCTCGACTACCTTTTGTCTTGGTCTAGATTATTCGTACCTCTCCTTTTTCCAGCCGGCCTTTAGGTAAGTGACTGGTTGTCTACGGGCCACTTTCAGTATTATTCTATGCGTCATTATAATTTAGAGTTACGGCCTCTGTAATCTGGGTTTTCTGATCGTGTTCTCAGAACGTGATAATATACTTACTAATGATGCTTTGGATTATTTAACGATAAAAAGAGTATCGTTATATTCAGCACGTATGAATCGGACTCTCAAATTTCACTCTTGCTAGAAATGTGGTTTTTCGGCAAAAACAGCAGCAGAATCCGGTGCACATAGAAATTGCTCCCAATCTGCTTAGTAATATGATTAACGTGTTTCTGAAGATTTTCATGTGTAACGCTGGGCCGAACAGCAAGTGAACCCGCCGAGCCGAATAAAGCAGGGCCGGATCAAACACAAAGCCTTCATCCGTATTTTTTTTCCACATAAATCTCCAATGTATCTCACATCTGTGCTAAAATTATTCGTATAAAGTGGTATAATGTTTCCAAAAAAGTATGTTGAGTGCACTTATTTTCAGCGGCTTGCGTAGCATTCTTCGGCGGTTTATCAGAGGCAAAGTTTGAGCTTCAGCAAGATTTCCGTCAAATATTTTGCTTCAATATGAGTTATCGTGCTAAAGAGGATCAGCTGCTGAAATAACACCATCCGATCTTTCTGCACGTTTCATATTCAAGTGTGGGCCAAGACAACACAAAAGCAGAGGAAATAGCCCAAAAGGAAACTAGAGATAGCGTGAATTTTCTGTCGCGCAAGTACTTATTATTGTCATATCCGGAACAGCAAAATCTTGATGTAGTCGTTATACTTTCTAGACGTACGCGTACTTTGGGGCAGTCAGTCGGGGAATTAGAAAATTCTGTTACAAGGAAACAGAGCAGAGGACAGACCTACGTCATACTCGGTCTCGCAGTCTGCAGAAACCGTTCTGCTGTTATGCCTTGTCCACTACAATAGCTGGACATAGCGACTTCGCTTCATCCAGCAGAGTTTGGCAAGTTTGCAAAAGACAATCTTGGCCCATACGCAAACGACATACTCGACAGCAAAGCAGATAAATAGATTTGAAATAAAGTTCTAAGCGATACGGTGCCATGATCTACTTCGTCAACCAACCGCGATATATCCCGTCGCCTATTGAAACTGTTCTACCCATGATATACGAAGCTGCCGAGGAAATGAAGCTCAAAAGATTCTTGCATAAATAACAGTTCGACAGGAGCCCGTGCGTTTTAGTTTAATTATATATACATTTTTATGTTTAATGAGATATCAGCGTGGATGATGCTGTGACGATGTACGATTGTGGCTATGCTGTATTTAAATTTTGTAAATAAAAAAGAAAAAGGTTTGCAGTTGCTGCCCTCTTGAAGTAATAATAGTGGTCACTATGGCGTATTTAAGCGAGGAAAACTTCACCAATGAACTGCAGACTACATTGATACGTATACGACATTGCTCGTAGCTGCCATTATAAGCGTTTCTGTCGACAATTTGACCTCTTTTTGACGATCAAAATTTAAGTATAGGAACATCTGTAATATATCGATTCAATTTATTCAAAGCTTTCAAGTGCTTCTAAAATCGTTCCCCCTTACGTAGACCCCTGGGAGAAAAAGACATCACTTAGTCAGGAAAACAGGTTTAAGGGAATACACTTCATTACAAAGTGGCCACAGCAGCCCCTGCAAATCTTTCGCATACACTTCTAAAAAATTACAAAAATAAGCATCAAAAATTGAAAATGCACCCTATAGTCAGACAGACCTCAGAAGCAATAATAAATATAATTAGTAGACTGGTAAACTTGAAAGGATTTTAAGGGTCTTTCGGTATGTATCCTAATCTTTAATGGTGATTGCGGACATGGCTTTATAAAAAGCGGGTCGAATTCTACATAGTCGGTTTATACTACACAGTTGGTCCTTTATCTAAAATCAAAGAACATCTGAGGTGTATACGCCATTCCGAAGATGCTTTCTCCAAATTGTACCAGTTGGCGCTGTTATTCTTTAGCTGACTTAGCATATAAAATGCAGATATGTCTTTGTTAATGGATTTGAGAACGAGAACTGGAAATTCATGGGAACTACATAATTTTTTAGTAGCTTCATTAGCTTGTAAAATACGACTCGAATGTGATGAAAACTTCAAGGATATATGATGGCTTATTAGCAAAACGGTACTTTCAGCTTACCTACCAATCCTTCTGGCCAACTCCAATCGTTTAAGCCATTTATCTATCAGCAACATGATTCTTCTAAGTTCGTAAATACATCTGCTACAGGTCCAGCCGTCAACTGTAATACTGCCGCCACTGCTCTGGCTATTGTCTGTTAATTAAAGTTTGCTGCCGCCTTACAATTTGTTTAATCAGAATTAGTTTATTACTTAGTTAGAATCGTAGACCGAGTTAATTTTAGCGCACGATAATATTATATCAGTAAATAAAATAATTTTTACGATCATCCAGTCAAATATGATTAAGTTCAACTTGTTTTCATTGCAATCAATCCTCATAACTCGAAGTATCGATCTATCGTTATCGAAAAGCCGATGACGTCCTCTTTTATCAACCAACAATTTTATTACCAGTTTATCATAAATCGTCGGGGCGCATAACAACAGTTTTGTCTTTTCTGTGCGTCTCTAAGTAACGGTTTAACGTTAACGTCTACGGGCAGTTATTAGCCGCCTCAGCATCGACTCTGTCGATAAATTTCTGAAAAAGTGAACACTTTCACCCAAAGTAAGGTTTTTCTACAAATTATAATTTTGTTTTGTTTGGTATTAAAAACTGTTTATGACTTGTCATAAGCTAAGTATAAGTTTAATGTCGCTATCATAGTAAACGTCGAACATAGCACTGCTTTATAGCATAGTAGGCAAACAAAACGTGCTGTGCCTACCAAAGCAGCATAGCTCAGCTTGCTGCTCAAGCAAATTCGGAGCAAGCAATTAGAATGAATGAGCGAATAAATACTTATCCTATAGCACGGACACGCTGAGTCTGTATTGCAGATGTGCTCTCCACCCCTCCATTAACGTTGAAGCGGCTACATTAGTCCGGGCGAGTCTTGCGTCGAGTACTCAGTAAAGCTGTAGGACGCCGCTCTAGGACAGCTACACTGATAAAGCAGTTGAATGGTTCGCCTTTAGATCTAGTCAACTATGATGTTGTGTTCCAGTTACTAGATGCCAATTACCATTGAACTGACGGTTATGGCACATTTGACTGAATGCTTCTCAGGTGGGAGACAAGAATGAGGACAAAGTCTCATTCGACTGCGAATACACTTCGAAGACTTCGTTCGAAGATAGAAGTGAGATTGAACGTTTCTCGTCAGCGGACAAACTTTACAATAGAAAGCAGCGAATCATGTTGCTTAAATATTTCCAACGGTATATCACTTTAAAAGAGAAAACTACTTTGGTACAAATATAGTTCAAGGATCTATCATAGGAGAAACGAGGACAGTGCTAAGCAGCATGCAGTATAACCTACAATTTTCCACACAACCTTGTACAATTTTTGCTTCATTTGTATAAGATTCGTCTCATGCCTTGTAAGTGGCTCTAATCTCTCATACAAGCCTTATTAAACCTGACCCTTAGCTAGTAACAGATTTTTCTCTACAGACCACCTTTTTAATCAAGTAGTCCCGCATTTCGTTTGAAACTTTCCTGTGACCTTAATGACCTGTTGCATTTGTTTTATTTCTTTTGCAATTAATCCGTTTCTCAAACTCTATATATGTATAGAGGTACTGCACCAATGATTTTCCAAAAATATGACTTACGTTTGCCTTGTCGAAAAAAGAATATTTTTCGAAAAATCCAATGAAGCAGTTTTCAAGTGCAGTTCTTGCAAAAATGTCTAGTGGGTGCGAACGAATGTTGTTACTTGTTACTACTAAAGACTTGTTACAAAAGCGTTCGACTAACGGACAAAATCTAAAGTGCAGCCGCTTTAGAATCACACTCTTTCAGTTCACTTTTAATGATCGTAATTATTATATGGAGCAGAATAGTAATTGATTAGAGAATTCAAGGAACAAAGGACTTAGTCGTGTACTAGATATATTAAAAATGGAAGTATATTTAGAATGATCCCGTAGTCATTTGCCGTCATGTCGTGATACGCATGTCAATATTCATTTATTCAAATGTTTTCCACAAAAGTCGATTCAGCTTGCTTGGAGAATCTTAATGGCCTACATTCAAGTCAAGTAGATAGGCGTCCTAAAGCAATCTCTCAAGATTTTTGATCGAAATACTTCCTTGGCATGATGTGGCCTCATATGCTGAAAGCTTGCGTATTATATAGGGCTTTGTGATATCCAACCCATATATTATTACTAAAAATCCTCACTGAAAATAAGAACAAAGTGCTCAGCGGTCGAAAACTGGATATTTCGTGCCTTTGATGTTCTTTTTTTTTAGGAACCATCTCAAGGTATATTAATTATATATGATCTCACTGATGACGCGTGCATGCTGGACTCTATCCCTCCTTGCGCGAACAATATCTAAACATAACCTGAAAAAAGTACCTCGATTCCTAAAAGGTGATGACTTTATTTGTTCTGCCCAGCACAATGATTCCAGACTCCTATCACAAAATACAGTTGCGACGAATATTAGAAAGAGGATCAACAACCATAGTCATCAAAAGGAATGAACACAAATCTAAGGCTATACTGAAAGTTATAAATGAGTAATAAAAATAAGAAATTCTAACTTCATTCGTTATTTTTTTAGGCGTTTTTTAAGGTTAATGTGTTATATTCAACACGTTCTACAAACCTCTCGAAAGTTAGTTTAAGCAATATCAAGAAATCTACTCTGAAGGCCCGTACAATTGTGGATAAGTTAATTTCACGTATTTGAAAGAAGTTACTACTGGAACACTTTGGTTTTTGAATACGCCATTGAGACGGAAGTGCGAATTAAAGGAAATTTTCGAGAGGCAGCACCTTTAGAGGAAGCATGACTACAGTGGTAAGTCGATCCAGACTGCTTAAACGCAGAAACCGATTGGTCCTTTACGGATACAAAAATGAAAAATGCCCGGCCGTTCAGATAAAGAGCTTTCATTATTTAAGGGAGAGACATTTCACTTGCCCAGCGACATGTAGGCGAGCCTATAGCGTTTAGTGCAGAGTAATGGCAAGTTACGGGCCATGGTAGTTAAAAAGATTTAACGACGGCTATAGCAAACGTAGCAGTACACCGAACCCAGCGATCTACGTCCTATCTCATAATTGGTCAGAGATAGCTAGTAACGTAAGATGTTAGTAGGATTGCACTATGAAAGCCACCTTAAAATAAAAACTACCCCGGCTGTCCTTATCAGTTAAGGAAACGATTACAGGAGTTTAACTAAGCTGCACTGAATTGGGTATTAATGATTCCTAATTCAATAATCCAAGTGGGAGTTATCGAACCATTAATTCGGAATGGTTTCCAGAATGGTGGCTATTGTAACAAAGGACAGGAATTATTGCGTAGTTACCAGATGCGTTTCCATTACCGTACATACTCATTAATTCAGTTATTAAACAGCGGAATTGTTTTTCTAGATCGGTCTCTATGTCAGCTTATCTCCAGGTAAAATTCGTAAAGCAGTTATATTCAACAGCCTTCATTACGATACAGAAGAGCATATTCTCGATCTGCGTTAGTACCAGTAGCCTTTTAGGAACCTACAAAATATACGTCAAAGGACTTAGACAGGGCCTGGATTATCTTTTTTTTACCGTTACAACCAGAAAAGAATAAAGGAAAACAAGAGTTTAAAGAGGGTTGAGATTGTAAATGTGTGGCGGTAATGAATAAAATAGATTTTCTCGGATATATGGCTGATTCAAAAGGAAATGACTAAATAATGGAACGAAATTTAAAAAGAGTTATAAACAGAGCATTTATTGAGATGAAACAAAAGCATAGAAGCCTACTTAATAATAATCTCTGCTCTAGAGCTAGCCACCATTGTTACTGCGAGTGTTTCCGAAAATAGCCTTGGAGCATTGCTGTTGCAAAGTAATTGGTAAACAGCCGGTAGCAAATGCTTCATGGGCTTAAGTTCGCTTTCTCTATCGAGGAAAAAGAAGCGTTAGCTTGCTCACTTGCGGTTGAAAGATGGCATATCTGTAGGAAAGAAAGGAGCCATTTGGTATTGAACACGAATTAGGATACCTAGATGGATAGTTTGTTGAGGAATTTCAGTTTTTACATTTACTGTTTAAGGCGAGAGTGAAGCGTAGAAAATAGTGTTCCTAGCGTACGAACAGAGCCAATCAACGCTATATCTAAAATCAGTAGCTTTAGTAAAATTGCCATATTAATGATTTGGAAAAAAGAAATCTTTAGATTTGTCCGAAATAGCGCAGCACATACTGCTTGACCTATTATTGATATAACCCTATTGACATATTAAGTATTAGTAATAGAATTAATAACAGTAATTCAAGACTTTTTGATGAAACGTGTGTTGCTGTGGGGTGATTATACCACTTTATGATCATTATGAATCAACTACTTTACGAACAGAAGTACCCCATATAGCGCACGGAATTTATCAATATGAAATAATAGATAAATAAAACTTACGGTATAGATCGCGAATGAAGAATACTAGGAAAATTGATATAAGAGGACTATATAGTTCAACAAAATGTAGAACAGCTCTGCGGCACTCGTTCTAAAAATATTATTGTTATTGGTTTATGCATAAAGTCACTGCGCTTTATCTATTGTTCTAAGAAGAAGTTTTCGTAAGTGACAGTTTAGCACTTAAAAATTTGTTGAATGAATTGCGGCAAAAACATCGTAGAACCTCTCTTTATGAATCTATTTTACTTAAGTTGACCAAATGGCTCAACCAAACTTTGAGTGGCTAGAGAAGCAGGTGAACTTTAGTGATTGTAAAAAAGGAGAAACGAGGATCTAGCGTTAAACGACGCATACTCGAAGATTTTCAGTGGTACTCCTATGACTGCTAAACTAAAGTTCTGAGATATGATAGAAAAACTAAAGGCGTGAAATCCGTCGTTTATGTGTATGTTCGTGCTTGATGTTGTATGTGTATGAAAAGAAGACGAGACACCTTTTTGTACACGTTTTTGTGAATTTAAAAGAAAACCCTTTCAAGTGAACTAAAAAAATAAAAGGTCCGATGACGAATTTTACTAAATGACTTGTATGTTGCACTACATTTAAACCTCTAAATTTGTCTTGTCTTTATTAGTCGATTTGGCCCAACCAGCATAAAAGGTTCGAAGCATCGTTTAGTTTACGCACTCTTAAAATAAAATCATGGCTGTCCGTTAGCGTTGCGTCTCTGGGGTCAATCTGTGTTTGCAAGGTACAAAACTGGAACATGGGTTTTTTGGTAATGTGTATTTTTTACCTCTAAAAGGGAAAATAATTAGCGTAGTCTATTGAGGAGATATGCTTCATGCATGGACCCTCTTCAGTTAAGAAATGTACCGCTCAAAAGTGGTGCGTAAACTCCATTATAGGGAGACTGAGCTCTACAGCTACCTACGACCCGAACTACTTGCCCCGACGTCTAGGACAGTAAAACCGCTTGTAGATGAAAACCCTCATCATGGGAGAAAACGACGCAAGGATTTTTGGTGTACCAGTGGACTTGGTCGGATTCATCTGCATGGCAAGGAATATGTCAAACCTTCAGAATTTGGCTGCTTTATGAGTTTAATTATTTCCACTTCATGTAAATTAAGTATAAACAAATAAAATGAAAAAAATAAAGTAGATAAGCTATTTTCTTTTAAGACCGTGATTAGCGACTGGAGATAAATTCTATTCAAAAACATCTTGGGCAACTGCAAAGCGGAGTTTTTTCCCTAAAAAGGTTATGCTGTGACTGACACCAACAAAATCTAGCTAGGACATTGCTCATATGATGCTTGGCGTGAGTCCTTTTTTAAAAAATATAATGATCTTGCATTTTACATCATTATTAGAGGATTAATTCGAAAATTTTGCACAAAATTTATATAATTATAGTACATAAGTGTACTATATTCATATTGATACAATGTGAACTTCTGTTTAAGGACACTCTTCGTTCCAAAATTATTTTCAGATTAGTTGTGAATGGGACAATGCGTTAGGATTTCCTGGTTATGAGCACAATTCAACGGTAAGGCACGTGAAAAGAGTAGGTCAACAAACTGCTGACGAATTACCCAAGCCAAAACTTGCCTTTCTCGCTACTGGCCGTGAGAACAATGTTTTCAGAAGGCTATTCTGTCATTTACAATGCATTGACAGCTTTGTTACTATACTCATAGATCACTCTTTCCGTTGGACCAGATAGCACCCATTGTCATAGTAGGAAGATGTGAGGTCATGGAGGAAATGATCTATGGTCGAATCTAAGCAGCCATTCAAGATATTCTTATGCAATTCGCATTTTTCGCGGCGGTAAATGCGCGTGGCGTAATACCATAGTGAGAGGTAAAGGAAAACTATGTAAGACATCCAGCTGATCTAGTTCCTCAACAACAATATCCGCCTGCTCAGAGAACAACAACAACGAGGATAAAATATCAATGGCCAATCTGATTCTTTCAATGATCAACAACGATATTCCAACTTAGCAAAATATACAGTATCAGGTATTTCTAGTCACGCTTAAATATAGGTACCACGCCAGTCATCTACTTAATTTACCTTAATATGCAGTTTCAGGTAACATTTGGCTTGTGCACTTCTTCTATTACACAAGCAGAGTTAGATTCAGAACCCATTAACAATTAACTTTAATCATAAATATATCAATTTGTGTAGCCTACTTGACGAGTAGGATAAAGATAAGGCTCTATGGGTTATTTCGGTTTGATTCACATTATTTTCTCTTCGACAGAAATTTAACTATATGCTATATGGGACTTCGCGCCTCTCTTTCACATTTCATCGAAATTCTACTGAACAGTAAAGAGGTAAAATAAGTAGCCTCGCTTCGTATCAATTTCGCCTGTTCCAAAGCAAACCGAAAGTTTTATGGAACTTTAAAAATGACAACCTTGAGTTACATTACATAAGGCGTCATACATTTTAAGGCGTAGATGAGTCAAAAAGAACTTGCTTATGTGAAAGAGTTGTAAGGTTGCTTTTGAAGGAAATTCTGATGATGATGCTCTCATAGCGTAGCGTCTAAAAGAAATACTATCGCCTATAAGGACATACCCTGTTGATGGGCGCTAGATTCTAAGCGCGGTACAAATCAGTTTCAATTCGCTAAGGATTTAAGTATCATACTTTTTTAAGTTGTTTCTTTGAGCTCACTTGATGAAGTGACCTAACAGCGCAGTGAAAATATGCTTTCATGATGAATCTTCGTTAGCACACAATGCTGCCTATAAATGTACTATAAATGTGTGAAATTCCTAACGTATTAAATTCTTAAATGCGTCAAACCCCTAAAAATATCATATTTTCATATTCTCAAGTGGTTATTAAATTGTTTATCAACACTAAGTGTTATGCATCAAACAGTTCCTTAGAACGTCCCATTTGGTATTTGTTATTGTCCTTCTTTGCGCAGGAGCAACTCAGATTGTGCTTTCTGCTTCGTTTTGTAGAAGGAATGGTGTGTACGGACAAAAATAAACTAATAGAGTAAAATGCAGCCCAAGAGTATGTAAGAGGTCGCTGCGGCCTCCGCAGATAGCCTTTTGTTTTTATAAATATTTAGTAAATTTTGGATGAAAATACGTTGAAACAACTGCTCAGAGCTGTGGGAAACACCGCAACTGCTGATAGTTTAAATGTTTGATGCATGCCAAAAGACTACGTCAGTATCTTAATCTCTAAAGATCATGCCTTCTTCCTTGAGTAACATAGGTTGATAGTCAGTCGGGATTGTTGGATTGATATGATGTCATTCCTGCATCGCAGCTGTTCATCCTCAGAAGATGGGGCTCTGTTGCAAATAGCTCCAGCGCCAATTTCCAGTCATAAAAACTGCTTAAGAGATGTCATAAGGATATTTATAAGAAAATCCGTTAGTCCCTTAAAATAACATTAGTAACTAGGTTTTTGACGATGTAAACTCGTTCGCTTCAACTGGCCAAACGAATTAATTAAATTTAATTAAGAAGTCCAACTAATTGTACTACTAATTTGTATATCAATACCTGTTTTCTTTATAGAAACAGTTGAATATTCGATAGATGTTTAGCTAAAAATTGTAAAAGCAGCTCCAATTGCTCTGATTGGCCTTTTTGCCATCGGCAATCCATCTAGCCGCGTCAAATAGAGCTACGTGAATGAAAAATATAGATGTCTTTAGTCGATTATTCCTCGAAAATTAATGACTTGTTATTTCTTGTTTAGGGCTCAAAATAAAAGAGTCCTTTATGAACACACCGATAAATTTTTACATCTATTGTTTCTCAACAGTAGCGTTTAATAAATTTTAGCCTATGTATTTCTTCCCCGCCATGTACATATTGTAGCAACTGAGAGCGTGCGTGAATTTGCTAGTTACTTTTTGATTAGTGGCTTAGGGGGGTGTACGACAGCGAGCACACGTACACCCAGTATCTACTATGACTCTGCCCCTCGAACGCAGATTGTAGTTGCCGTTACGGTTTATCTTAACACGTCGTTTGTGTGTTTGCCAACTAAACGAAATGCACTTCTCGGTATGTTTATCAAACTGCAAAAAAAACGCGAAACAAGAATGCACTTGTCATTGCCTTCGAAAACACTAAATATAAAGATGTGACATATTTTAACATGAACTCACATGTCGTAGTTCGTAAAGACCCGCTAAATATGCTCATAACTTTCGTCTTTATTTTTATATAACTAATTTCAAATGATAGCAAATAAAATACCTGTGCCACATTCGTAGATCTCGGTTTTATTCTGTCGCGTGGTTCGGTTGATACGTAAAATCAAAGTCAAAGAACTGCATCTACGTTGCATGTTAGCTCTTTTCTTTAGGAAATTAATGTGAGTATGGAGAACAAACGGCGGGATTATCATATTATCAGTTCAGAATCGCCAATAAGAAGGTAATGCTTAGCATATTTACGGTTATTTGAACATATCAAAGTTCTGTTCTCTTAAATTGGCCTTAAGCGGTGGGGTCTATTGTCGCGTTGGAGTAGCTTTTGTTTTGGAAAGCCTTTTTTTCCATAGCGACTTCTCAGGGACTAATTCGACTATATCTATTTATATGCAGTATAAAAACGAAGCATTTTTATTACAACTACCGCATATGTAACGCAAATATACGCACTTTCCCAAAGCTTTGCAACGCCAAGAAATAGACAAATCTAATGGGTAAATATTAGTCTAAACAGGTTGTAGAAATCTGCGCTGAAAACATAACGCTACCTATAGCCTTTTCCTGCTCCAGCAAATCCGTACCGCAGAAACATGTGTCGTCATAACATGTAACACAAATAGCTATGCTATTTTATACATATTTTGAATAGTATATGGACCGTAGTTTTTTGCTTGTTCATACTTGTCAAGGCGTAATTAATTGGAAATAATGACTGGGTCAAAATTAGGTTTTTAGTTCAGACAGTTTTAAAATGCTATTGGAAAATCTACATTTGCAAAGTACAAAGACCATATTGAAAAATATCTAGGATAGATTTACTTATTTAAGTTACAATTAATTGGTTAAAAGGCAAGTCTGAGAAGATAGGAACTAAATACGCAACGTTCCGGAGCCAGCCAGGAAACAGTAGTAAAAAGTTACAATGAGAAATCTGTAAAACAACCAAGTCGTAAGCTTGGCACCATCGGTAAATCAAGTATGCATCGCAATTTCAGATGATGTAAACCGAAAAGTCACATCCCAGCACCAGTGATGAAGAGGACCCAGATTGAAAACATTTTGCAAATGATACTTAAAAAATGTCTACAGGACATATAGCCTTCGAAGAAGATTGCTTGTTGCCATTGAGTTGCATTTAAATTAAATTAATGAATATAACTACATTCCCATAAATTCACATGTTATACAGAAATATTGTGCAAATTTTCCAGGAGTTTTAGTGTGGTTTGGTGTTTAATTGGACCATTTTTTTGACAGTGCAGTAATTGGCGCAAATAGCTTGAATCGCCTGTTGGAAAGAAAGACGGCGAATTTATTTCCAACAGGACAGAACACCTGATCACTTATATCGTGATGAAATAGCGTATCTTGAGATTTTTGCGGATAGATGGTTTAAACGAAAGGATCGTTTAGAATACTCGGCCTGTTTTCCAGACCCGAGGTCAATGCTCTTTTTCTTGCGTGCATATTTATCTTTATAAATAGTTTTATAAATCGTCTACGTCAGAAAACCGATGGCGCTGAAAGGGTTAAAAACCCTAATTGAAGAGCAATGCGCTGCAACACCAAATAATTTTGAACATCTGGTGTAGAGGAAAAACCTTTTTTATAATTAAAATGTTAGATATGTAAACATAGAGACAGAAGTTATAATCATGTAAATACTCTGCATAAAACATTTAGACTGCCAAATCGACTAAAGAGCACGGGTCTACGCAAAAAAAGATGCTATGAACACGAAATCCAGTCGAGAGACTTAATAACTGTACATACAGGCGTAAAAATTTGCCTAAAAAGAGGTTATCTAATTGACATTTTCGACCGTATCTGCTTCAGTAAAACAAATGGGAACCTGGATGGACACGGGAAAGCTTAAGCTCGCTTCTGAAAACCAATAAAGGCAAACTGACACGAATCATGACTTGATTCAAAATCAGTGTTAACAGTTGCTCACTCATGAAACTGCCATCGGATTACCCTATGCTTGCGCATCTACCTTACATTAATTTGCTTCTCTCTCTCTTAAGCGGTGCCTTGATCTCGCTCTCGTGGCACTGACTTGACATCCTAAAAGTTTGTCGCATCCTATACGCTGAAATTATTCCGCTAGTTATTCTATAACCTTTCCTGGTACAGCCGCTTTGTTACAGTTGTCCTAAACGAATCAGTGCATTGATTATAATATGGTCCTTTTTGTCCTCAAGGACCTGGCACTAAGAAGCATAGACTCGACAAAGTGATGATCAAAGTATTCAAGTAGCATTCTTAACATCATAATGTCGTTGATTCCGATGTACACGTTATGTAAAACATCTTACGGATAATTTTGCAGTAAGGGCAATAGTACGAGTATGCCAAATCGTTATAGGGCAAGTTTATTATATTCAGATAGAACAAATCGCTTTTTGACCACACAAAAAGTTCCCAGTGCTTATAAACGTTATTTTTGCTGCTAAACTTAACGTTTGTAATTACGATGTAAATATAGTATACCTGGATTTCGACTTCTAACCGTTAAGGCGACTGCGCACATGTCCCACGAAGTTTGTTTTTTATGCAACTAGCGGCCGTCCTGCTTATTTTCACAATTTTAACTTCTTTAATTCTGAAATCATCGTTTATTAGCAGAATAATATTATATCATTTTTCCATGTCATGTTACATAGACAATTAGGAGAAACTATTTTATATCAGATATGTATTTTCGCATATAATAATTTAAATAATGTATTGTGCTCTACTAAATCAAAAAAAATGTCTAGAGTTGTATTCTTTATTAACTACACATGCCTCAATCAGCGAAATTCTGTGACCGCTTTCCGAATAATCATCCTGACTTAGTGCACGTGTGCCGCTATTTTCCTGGTCATTAAGATATTTTTTAAATTCAATGGAAAGAACTTAGCTCAGTTTTCGTTTTTCCTTTTCAAAGCTCTGTTTCAGGTAAGCTTTTTTGAACCTTGAGACGCAGAAGACGTCATAAAGGGCGAATTGTGGCAAATCGTGGGGGTGAGGCAACTCAGGCGATAAGTTTTTTTTGGCAAAAATGAAATATGTAAATCGGCGCATTGGCATGGTAAAAGATCTTCATCTACCTTACATTTAAGTGCAAACTTATTTTGTCCAATAGGATTATGCAATTTCTATATCTAGCAGTCGAGCTACTCGGTATGAATAACTTACGTCTACCTGATAGTATAAGAATTTGGGAAGAAGTCTAGCTTTTAACATAAATTTTGCATTTTGAGCTCACTTTTCTAGCAATATTGAGGCTATTCTACTTCTCTCACCGTCAAATGGATACACCCACATTTCGTCACCTATAGTGGAGGAAATCTTGCTCTTCCTTGAGTTCGTTAAAGTTCTCGTGGAACAATTGCTAACGGGTTTGCTTTTTTCGCGGCTTGATCCGTAGCTTTGTCGATCGTTTTTTATCCAGTGGTATGTCATTGTCGTACCATTATCAGAGACTACGATTTTTAGAATCCTACCCTTGAATACGTGGCAGAATAAAAAATATGGAGTCTGACTTAAATCAATATATGTATTGCTGTACGACTCTTTTTTTTACTTACTTTCTATGGATACACAATTTCTATTAAATTCTAATAAGAAGAATCACAGCTTTCACCAGAGACAGCTTCTTTCAAACGTCTTCAATATCAGCGTTTAAGTATGCTATTAGTGGCAGATATTTAAAAAGCTTAAGCTGTGATAGAAAAAAATCGTTTTTTTTTTTACGTACGTTGTCCGTCAGGTTCACGTAAGTAAGGACACGAACATTGCGCAGACGTTTCTCATCGGCGAAAATACATCCAAAGGACCACACCACGTTCGAGGTTGGCATTCAGGTAACGTAGAGGGCTAGGATCTATGAGGGTGTAAAATAGTGAAACGAGGCGTCAGTTACGGTGTTGATTCTATCCGTCATTGTGGTTGCCCAGCGTATACATCCATAGACTTGCTGTATTGCATTCTATATGGGTCGTTACAAACAAAAAGTTTTTCGTTACAAACGGAGTTTGTAGTTTGGCAAAGCCGTGACTATTTGTTTCTGGAGCCTCATTAAAGAATCCTCGTCTTCGGTGTCGAGAAATATGAAGAAATGAATAACGAAAAGTCGGCCTAATACAAAAAAGATCACTTATGGTTTAGTAGCAATAGCTCGTCGATACCGAATTTTTTTACGTACAAATGTTCTGTGAAAAGCGAGGAGTAATTTGCTGAAGTGAAGATCAAGATCATAATAATTCGAAGTTTACGCAGGCTAAAATATAGGAGCAATACGTGCCTTGGGCACGAAAGCGGTGATATTCAAGATAGGTATTTTTCGCAAAATTAGTAGAAGATTTTCTAAGGCGCAGATAAAATAGAAAAATTCCATGTAAAAATTTTAAAAATAATACCAGATAGTTCATGTGGTGAGATGCGAGTTTCCCAAGATGTTTTTGCATGTTCTTAACTAAAAAAATCTATGAAGAACTACGAGACTATTTCAAACAATAACTACGGGTATAGGGCTGTAACATTTCAGGGTTTAAGGGGAAAATGTGATACAAGAATTTTTTGATAAATCTTGGCTTTCTAGTGAGCCTCTATTGCGTTATACTAATTCGTTCCGTTTTTTAATACTAGTGAACTAATCTTTAATTTTTCTTTCTGTCGATACGTGCTTCTAGGCCATGTTGGAATTATCTAATAAGATGAACTCAGTCTCGGATGTAATTGTATCCTTACGTGCTATTTTGCCAGAAGTGTTTGTAATTTCTAGTTCTCTTTATTCTGTTTACAGTTACTCAAGCCTTTGGTAAGCTGCGCGATATGTCAACATATCGTTATAAGGTCGATTAGTATTTTTTTATAGCAGGATGTTAAGGTCTCAAAAAAAAAAGCATTGCCAATAACGAGACATTCGGCGAACAATCTTTGCTAGTTTATGTTACTTAGACTAGCTCTCTTGCTTGCAGCGCTGCTGTCTTATACTCGGGTGGGAATCGTTGCGAACCGAGAACAGCTACTAGCACTTCTGAAATTAAAAAAGAGGTTTCGTTTGGTGTCGTTTTCATTGTTATTTACAATACACTGTTTACTGTATCCAGAAGCAGCTCCATTACTTCCAGTCCATAACAGGTTTGTACTATCACATATACTACCAAATTCACTGACTAGCTGCTTCATATTTTTCTTAAGGCTGTTGTACTGCCATAAGTATGTAATAAAGTTAATACGTTAATGACAATCAGCTAAATTTGCTATCGGTAACTTCACCAGCGCGCATGGAACTTGTTTCGTTATTAATATTAAAACATTTCTGCCATATTTTAAATATATAGGTGAAGATTAGGTCTGCTGAATTTAAATCTTCGAGGGTCTCGGTCACACAAGCTGTAGTAATGATTTTATTGTAGTTAAATACTATAGGTACGCCTTTTATTTTAACTTTTACCGGTGCTTAAAAACACTTATTTTACATTTACATGTTCTACAGCTTTGTCTCTATGACACAGGTCAATCCGGCCACTATAAGTGATTGATAATGAGGATATACTTCTATAAAAGCCAAAAGTCTTTCACAGTGTGATTTAGCTGTCTCATATGTTTTCGTCGAACAAATTGTCTCGCGTATCATATAGAATGGATCACCAGAATACCAAGAGGAGAGTTGTTTAGACTTTAGTGATATCAAATGTATATTTGACATCGGATAATTTTTCTCGGCTGTATTTATTAATGACGTATGTACTAGTTTTGAAGCGGCCATATAGCATCGGCTCGTTCTACATCTTAGTATTTGCTTCTATTCCGTCTAATAGCGATTTCGATCTTTGTGTGCTTAGCGTTGTTTTTCTGTCTTACCTGACAAATTCTTCCTTCCTGCATGCGCATAATATATGTTTAATACTCTGCCAATAAATTGCGATCGGTTGAAAAATCGATTAAAGAATCTACCCATTTAACGATTTCTTGTTGTGTTGCTGCGAATCGAACTTTGGAGTTACTCCTATTTTAGAAAGTATTATTAACTTGAAGGACTTTAATTTTTTCTGCATTGTCTATATACTACTTTTCAACATTTTGCGTTCAGTGATGAGTCAAACGGTCTTACTCCTTGAGGAATCCTACAGCAGCGTTTGAATTGTCTTGTAATAAAGCACTCGACTTTGCCGTCATCGTTTGCATTTGCTGAAGTGAGTACAGAACAGTTAAGGAATAGCAGATCAAGGATTTCAAACTTCTTGGGACAATTTTGGCATAGGTAGAGCGCAGTGCTGTTCCTTGCCATCTTTACTATTCATTGATCAAATATTTCTAGATGCCGTTTTCGTTTCATACTATTAGATAACACACGATGAGTGAGAACTGGTAGGAATGGAAAAATTAAAGAACATGTTTAACATCGGTACGGAACACACCTTATTTACATGCATTTCTTGATCCGTAAAATACGGAAACGTAGCTCATTTTTCCTAGAAGAGTGACAGGAATGTCCTTGTTTGTTAAGGGAACAAAAAATTTAAACAGTGTCAAAGAAAGATCCGATTATCTAATAAAATAGTGTAAAAGATTAGACCGGATATTATCGACTCACCTGGCTTGCATGACACAGATTTTAGTACATAGGCTAACATGGTTACTGAGCTCAGAGGAATTCCTAACGTCCTAGTGTGTATCCTCCATCCTTTTTCCGGAGCCTCCTATCTATTTTGCTCTTTCCACGAATAATTAATTGCAAACATGTTATCCCTAAAAAAGCCTTGCGACGGCGTTTCCATTACTTATTACCAGAAAGTTGCTTATATATAATACCAATGGCATTCATATACGCCATACTAAGATTTTTGAGTTATTAGAATTAGGCGAACACATATTGTGTTATTAATTTCTCTGCTTCGTTCCGCTAGAAGAGATAGATAATCGGGTGCGTTCTGCATACACTTTGACGAAAAGTTCGAAATTAGCGACAAGCTCCTTATTATTCATTTGGCCCCTTGCAGCTCTAAACAGTGGCGCTGCTTGTGGATATAGAATGTTCAGTTAAGCAGAGCGGGGTGCTAAAAGCGGCGGGTCACAGGGCCTGTTAATGTGATTTTGTCGATTCAACTGAGCGTAGAACGAGCTATGCTTCCAATTTCATATTTTTGAAAGCGAAGAAAAAAAGAATTTGAGATAGAGTTTCATTGTGAAACTTGCCATACGAGTCCGTCGATAGCACAAATATGCTTGACATCGACTTAATTCTCCGGGCTGCTGTTATCAAAAATCTGAACGATATCCTTTAGAGAATCAGAGTTTACTTTGTCAGCAACAACCATGCTATATATGCTGCACTTAGGGCTGTCACGTTCGAGTGAAGACTCAGACAAGTCACAGCATTAACTTTAAACAAATATCGGACCAGACAGAATACCCCAAATAATAGTAGTTCGGAGTGCGGTAAAGTAACAAAAAAAATGTCGGGACGGATGAGAAATAGGATATAGAACAAAACGTACTACAAAAGATGTCACATGTGTTCTACATTATTGTCAGTCGGAATCTTTCGCTAATGTATAAAAAATCTGAGAAGCAAGCCTAACAAGTTTTTTTTTCACATTAAATGTAAAAAGGGAATAGAAAATATGCGACAGTTCATTGCAATAATAGACAACTGTTCCAATCATTTTGAAATAAAGCCTGATTATGGTAGTTTCACTTACGTAAGAAGTGCGTACTTATAACGATATGATGTATCATATCGGTTATATGCGGTTATAACACCGCCTGACCATAAAAAGTTGTCATCATGTATATAGTCCTGAGAATAATAGTAATAGTTTAAAAACCCGGAACCTTTTTGCAGCTAGAAAATTACTTCTCATAATATACCTATTATAGCTTTACTTTGTAACAGTCTTAAAACATATTTTAGCTAGTTCTTCTCAAAAAAATTACTTAAACTGTTTTTTAAATAAGTATGTTTTCACCTAAGATTTTTTCCAAGAAAATAAAGGAACGTTTTTCACACAATAAATACAGCTAGAATGTATTGAACTGTTTTCTAAATGCGGGTTAGACTATATAGGCGTGATTGCGAATGAAAACAAGCTCAACTTGGCGAAACCTCAGATTTTGGAGTAAACCTGATAACTTACCTCTCTTAACACATTCCGATGGGTTGGAACTATTGTGATACTACTATCGTGTTTCTATCCTTTTTTCTACTATCTCCATATTTGCTTTCCCTTTGCCGATGTTCCTTTAAGCCCCCGGACTACGTACTCCAGCCTGATGATCTCTTCCCATGTCCAGGTTCATTTTCATGTTTTTCCTGATTTCCAATGGGTGGCGTGCTACTACTAGGTACCTTTGTTTTCTTTCGACCTATTAGGTACAAAACCTCAGTTTTTTTAGACGCCAACTGTAGATGGTTTCGCCCTGTGCTATTCTTTCCAAGTTTTAATTAGCCGCATACTGCAGGGTGCTGTCTGTTCTAGTCATAATCATCAGCCAAAGATCACTCGCACAAGCTGCCATTTCAACCTGTTTCTGGAGTTCCTCCAGCTCTAGTATCCTGTCATAGACCAGATACTAGAAAAAGTGTCCAGGAATCGAGGCTTATGGAATACCGATAGCTTACCGGGCCCCACTCGCCGATCTCTCAGCTTCAATGAAATTATCCGGCAGAGATACAGTGAAATACTTTTTCTTCCCAGAACATCTTTTACGACACCCAAGTTCATATTATTAAAAGAATTTCCAACATCAAAGACTTCATCAAAGACAAAATCCCTAGTTCAAAGCGATTTAAGCCCTTTTTGCTCCGCCCGTTCTAGGATCTCTTTGAGTACCTGAAGTATCTGTGGTACCTTAATATGTTGCTTGAACCAACTAAATTGTTGGTTTATTAAATGGTCCCCGGTAGAAAATATGTAGTATATGAAACTATAGAAAAGATTATATATTCCATCGCTTTAAAATGATCCATTATGGAGAAAGTGTTCTCCCACACCTTGAATTTATTCGTAGTTTATTTTTGACAGACTTAAATTAAAAGACTGGTGCGGCTATAGGTACAGATATACAATGTCGCTATAGAAATGTTACATCATTTATTACAGGCGCGACACATAATTTTTTTTCGCCACCACAAGCGCGACTCTTTGATAACTTGCTATTGCTACTTTGCTTCACATGTTATTCGTGAGGCGTCTCTGATCATCTATCAGGATTACACATGCATAGACGCACATAGTCTCCATTGGTGCGCGAAATTAAAATAGTAGTATTGAGACAGAGGAGCACTCAAGCTCTCATATTTCGATCCAATAAAGTTTTGAAATTGTGTGTCCAGAAATTTTGAATGAAACGCCTCGACATCCTTTATTACTAAGAAAAAAAAAACGTTCCACTTTTCTTATAGTAGTAGTCTTTCCGCCTGGCATTTGCTTGCTCACACAATTTTTTGGTTGCTAATCGACCGCACATCATAATATTTCAAAAAATCTGAGTTTAGGTAAAAATTACTTTCTTTAGCGTCCCACACCTTTTGCTCCAATATTCCGTACTTCGCTATGTTCGTTTCGATTTCACACTAATTACGGCCGGTAACGATTGCTGGGAAACACGAGAATAAACAAATGGTCCGTCATAAAGGTGCCTTCATTCACAGCCGTCTGAATCGTTTTGATCCCTTCCTTCGTAAATGCCTGCTATATTCTTGTCGTCTTATATTTGCATTAATACACTTTGAGTTAGACGCAAAAACAGCAGGCCATGGTGGTGACAACAGAATTGCGGCGATTTTAGAAGAGATAAAACATTGGTATGATATTTTTAACTATTTGCAGGCATTGCAACAAAAGGCACGAAAGTAACTTTATACAGTTTTTATTTCCTTATATCAGATGCACACAGTGCTCGATAAACGTTCGACGTTGATGAGCTAGAGACCGTCAGGCAGAGTCAATTCTACTGGTAATCCAGGTCACGTCGAAAGATGGTGTCATCAGTCGAGAGTTAAAGACTTGGTAGTAGCGCAGCCCAACGGTTAAATTTTGCCTACTAGTTCAAAGGCACAAACAAATGCGTAACTATTTTTCCAGAGGACCTAAATAATAATGATAGATAACATTATCACCAAAGATAGTAAATTCAGTTTCCAGTTGGCGAACTTAACTTATATATTCTAATAGTGTTTCACGGAATTCCATCAAAGCTGCAATTTTGAATTACGAGGGTTTATGCGGCTCTTAAAGAAAATGACGTGAACAAAGTGGCACTAGGATACGCTAGTGGTGCAAATACCGTGACTCTAGTAATATTTCGCAAATCAGCCACAAAAAGCGCAGTGCCTGTCTATCACTCTTAATGTCCACTGAATTGACGGAATATCAGATGGGTAGCTTTTTAAGTTCTCACTGCTGGCTTATTGAGTATTTGTTTAAACGGCTTAGCTGTGGTATGTTCAATCTACGGCTTCTATCTCACGGCTCAGCGCTTTTAACAATATAAAGTTTCAAATCTAACTACGAAATTCAAGTACAATTATCCTTCAATAAATAAAAAATACAAGCTATAAACACAACAGCAAACCTTGGTTTGTATTATTTATATGTGAGTACCAGTAAAAGGTGGACCAGTTCAATCAGTAATAAAAATAGCCCCATAGCAGATAGACCACAGCCTACCTAGCTATACCTCTATTGCCTGTTACTTATTACAGTATAAAAATGTTATTAAATTACAGTATAAAAATAAATGTTCGTTTGAGTACTAACCTTGTTGCGTGATTTACCTTTCCCTCGCCAATAAAATTTCGAAACTGTGCACGCAAAATGTTTGTGATGAGACAGCAGATTCGAAGCACTTCTAGGACATTCTACTAAATTAAAGCGATGATACTTGTAAGCAGCAAGTGGAAAATTACAATCGTGCTTGGTGGGAGCGATAGTGGCCATAGCTTTCATTGATCATAGTTATATAATTATCAATCAATAACTATAGTATCATTGTTCAACGTGAACCTTATACACGTGAAAATAACATTAATGTGCAAACGGCGGCTTAGCATCTTAAACAAAGTTCTAGTACACTTTAAATGATTACATGCTTAAAATATACGCAATTCAGAGAGCTAGCTTTCCTGTTGATATATGATCTACCGCCTGGTCCGCGTTCAAGCAGACTATTCTGGAATTTAATCGAACTAAGACATCTTTAAATCTGGAAATTTCATTTAAGATAAAAACAAAAGCAAATTTGCTTTATTCATTTTTATTCAAACATTCCATATATACAAGTTAATAATATGATATTACGAAATCAGAGTAAACATAAAAATATTTGAACAGTTCGCTTTTTATTGATTGTCTCCCCCCTCCCGTGGTAGCTTAGTGGCTAATATATTTACCTGCTAGTCTTAGGGACACGTTGTGGTCTAACTTGAGGTCCATGCATAGACCAATGGCTTCCTGCTGGGAGCCAGTCATCTGAGGGAATACTTATTGGCGATAACAGACAAAAAAAACTCGAAACAAAAATCGTACGAATCTACTTGAGTTAATAAGCTTTTATTTTAAAAAAAAATGCATTGTTCCCCACATTTGAAAGATCTACCCTGGCCATTAGACAGAGTGCACTGTGAAACTCGCACACGGCAAAATGACTCACATCGGCTTCTTTTATTCTAATAGATTTTCCTTATCGCATCCGAGTTGAAAATGTTGGTCCCAAAAATGCTAATGTTTGATTTCATTTCCTAAGGCTAGTTGTAAAAGTCTTTGCTGCCGGGAGTTAGAAGGGGTGGCACAGGTTTTCGACCAAAAGGATTCAATAGCTTAAGCAGCCGCAATTAAACTTTCGAGGAGATTAGTGGCTGCGATACCGACTCCCCTTATGAAGTTCATTGCGTTCGTCCCTGTCAGGTGTACTATCAATTCCAATTCTGTAACCGTCGTTTGTAAAACTTGCTCTACCTGGAACCTATTAGCCTCCTAGGATTATATCACTAAGTCGTCCGCGCGCAGAATGTCTATAAATAACCCTCCTGGCTCTTAGAGAGGTCCTCCAACAAGATGGAAAATAAAGGTGGAATAAAGCTATCTTCCTAAGTCAAACCTGAGCTAAGCATCTGCGTGAAAAGTATTTTTTTCTTTCATATTCTCCGCCATGGCATGATTGGACCTTCCCCTCAAGGATCAATGAAAAAAAAACTGTATTTTTTCATTGTACCCATACGTAGGTATTTGTTAGATGGAGTCGTCCAACACGCCGTTAGAACATTTTTTGATTCTTTTTTTTTTTTTTTTTGTTTTTTTTTCTTTATTTTTTTTCTATATCTATTTTTTCTTATTTGACGAGCTGGTCACGAACACTGTCCGGAACGGCCGTTTCCCTGCTACATAGATTTCTGAGACATTAAATTCTACATTGTAAACCGTTTTGAAGGATATCGCCTTTTCCAACGCTGTTGCGAAGAATTACATTCTGTCGGTGATCACACAATGTTTCTCTACACTTATGAAAAATGAGAAAGTACACAATCTCTTGAAAAAGCTCCTCTTGATTTGTTTAATAGACACGTGGCTTACGGTATCAGTTAATTTGATCAAAATATCTGTACGTTCGAGGCATACATTATGGTAACACACCTAACGAGTAAGACCGTGAATGGATTTGGACCAACTGATTTTTTCGTCATATCTCGTTTTAAAAAAAAGCGGTGGAGCAATAAAGAGAAAAATACATTCTGATTTAGCGATGACTGAACTCACTACGGAATCAAAAAATGGTCAAAAAAGACATCAAATATATAACAAATCATAGGAGAAAGGCTCATTATTTAAGAAATCTGAGACTTTCCATAAAATTCTGCTATTTTGTTAATCGATTATGTACCACTAAGCATGCTTCAAATGACATGCTTCAAAATGGCCTAAGACCCAAGCCAGACGTCTTGGCAGCAGCAACCTAGAATATCGAGAATCGTATATTTGAAGAAAAAAAAAATTTATATTGAGTATAGTTTAAAATAAATTAAATTTCGAAATTGGTAAGACAACTAATTATATTTACAATGACAATTTAGTTTGCATCTATTTAGTTTAGGTTTTTAATTCTATTTCTAATTTAGTTCGTATTAGTAAGAGTCATAAGGATGATTTATAATCCACAGTTCAGGTATCTTAGTCTACCCTAGAAGGATATATTATGCATGCATCACAAAAAGTCTTTTTTTGGGTCTAAATCTGTAGGTTTCCTGGCTGTTCTGCTAGAACTGAAAAATACGATTTGACAATGATACGAATCATCGGCGTCGTACACAAAATGAATCTGCCTGATGTTAGCCTAGTAGTGTTCTGGCAATGATTTTAGGTGAACCCAATCATGCTCTCCTAATGAGAATGAATAGAACGGAGTTGAATGTAAGCAGTGACGTGATCACTGTAGACGTGGCAGACACGTACCTCTCTACTCAACGAATATCCTTATCCTGCTTATTTCATGTAGATTGTATAAGCACTCTTAATGGCATAAGGACGAAGACTGAAACAAAAGTGACAGCAACAGTTGGAACAGCTTGGCTCGGATCATGCTGGCACTACGGTACAACACAGCATTGTACACTGGTCGCGTGCCGTTGATGGCGCAATCTATGTTTGCACGCCGCCAATATGAAACGTACTACTATAGAACATTGCCTAATCCAACGGATCTGAGTTTTTCCCTACGTGAACAATCAGGCTTTCCGTATGAACCGAGCCACTGTGCTGCAGCATACCATTGTTTTGAAAGATGCAGATGAGACTTGCGAAATGCGAAAACTCTTATATATCTTATCGCGCGTGATACAGCTAGAGAGCAGAGTTTAACTTAAAAAACATATCAGAATGACACAACAGTAGGATCCAAGCTCTTCTGAGTTAATACTTGCTTTTCAAAACACCGGCTCGCAAATAACGTTCGGTTACGTTTGTCAATTCCTCCACAAGAATACTATCGAATATTTAATAGATATGGTCGTCGTAAATTTTTACTACCAGACACTGATTAATGTTTACATTGTAGTGTTCTGGAGAGTTAATTTTTACATAAAAAGGATTCATATCCTGGGGAATGCTACAGTATCTATTGAAATGGTGTGAGAACTTCAGATTGGCGTGCAAAGACAGACTCCTCTGTTATATAAGCATTTGACGTAAAAAAGGAGTTCGACGATCGGAAACCGGTTTATTTTTTTAATATTTATGCTATTAATCGATGATGCTGATGGTTGTTCTACTAGTACCTACTTTTAGTACTATTCGTATTAGTAGTGTAACTTTAGTTTAAGAAGGCTTGGCTGTTGCCTGATGCTGCTACAAACGGCAAGTAACGAAATTGTAAATGCAACGTATGCATTACGGCAAATAGTTTAAACTTGGTATAACACAGATTACTTTGAGTTAAACCTGTTTGATAATCTCTGGTATTTCTGGAACTGCAAACTCAAAAATTTAAATAATCGACTGAACTTAAATACATAGCCAATAGTTACACTGAAATTACAATGGTGCCAGGGCGATTATTTGCACTATACCCTAGCGAAACGAAAAAGAAGCATTATTTATTCCGTTTTAGTTTCAGCGTATATCGTTGGACTATATGGAAGTTTATTAGCTTGAATGCTGTTACATTCTAAAGGGCTATTTGATGTACAAGTTTTTCTTTTATTATACAATATCATATATGCAGTATTAAGCAAGCTTACCATGGAGTTAGATTCTTCGTATCACTGTCGGCGACGCAATTAGCGGATACACTTTTTACAAAGAAGTTATTTGGGTTTTATCCTGACAAAAGCCGTCCAAAGTTGATGTTACAGCAATTCCTAGAACAGTAACCAAGTTTAATCAAATAAACTATTCTTTTATTTAAAGAGTCAGTATCCTAAGACAAAGTAATTTTATCCCATACACTGAGAAAATTAAAAAAGTTAGATCTAAATCACCGTTTCAAGTTGTTTTGTTTACACATAGTCAATTCAACGTCTACCCTTCCGCTAGTATCGATACCATCTACGTTCTGCCTATTATGCTAATGGTCATCGCCCTAACATACGGCTTTCAGGCCACAAATTCTTGATAGCGTATGTGACCTCCCGATTCTGTATATGGACATGTATAATATTCTTGCGCTCTTATATCAGACCAAATTCGAAATTCAATATTCCATCATTCATGCTAACTGGCTTGTAGCAACTAAACTGGGTGAAAATAAGCTTAGGTATTAAAATTAAAGACATGCTTTAAGTATTTCTGTTGTAAAAGCATTAACATAGGTATTGAAATAAGGCTATAATTATCAAGTCCATCCTAAAAACCTTATCTATGACTATAGTATGCTCCAAGCGGTTTTTTGTTGATTAAGGTTTTGCAAATTACACGTAGATATGCCATACGTATTTTTAACTCACTTCTGGTCATTTCAAGGCGGGACCCTTTTTTACTCAAGCTCCGCATTTTCAGTGTTTGGGTTATAATTTTTTAAAACATTGTGTGCTAAATGCCAGTTTCGGCCACAAAGCTTTCACCTGAAAAGCTGGCTCGATTGTGGCATTACGTTCTTGTGTTTCGAATTTTGATATTTATTCGCTGGAAGTATCGGAACATCATTTCGGTATTCCAATCACCGTCCCTGAATCGTTCACAGCGTTCACGTATCGTTCTTTCGCTTAAGGTTTGCAGGCTTAATGTCTTCACTAATCTTCAACAAATTTCGGTAACGCTGTGGCCTTCGAGGAACCAAGTGAATGTTGATTTTTGAGACGAAATGTGCCTTTCTTTCTAAACTCATTTCTTCTAGGAGACAACCGATTTCTGGATACAAGTTCTAGGAGACTATGATATTTGGCAAATCCGTCTGCTAATAGCGGTTAGTTCAAACATTATTCAATTTTAAAGTCCACCACTGTATCCACTTGTCACTCTCAAAGTGGAAAGTCTAAAAGATTTGGATGTATATACATATAACGTGCTGCCATAGGATGACAGTAGTAGTAGCTACGAAAAGCGAATAAGCTTTTAGCGTTTTTACGTAGCTAACGTTTAAGCAAATCAGCCCGTTTCTACTACACTAGATAAACTATAGCCGTGCCCATTTCCGTTTCGTGCCACATAGTTCATGTCGGGCGGAGTCAATTTTTTTTCGTAGGCGACGATACGGGACGAACCATATTAATGAATCGTTCAGTAAGGCCTTTGTTGCCCTATTGCACACGCGCTATTATACCAACTCCACCCGAATTGCACTGTCTTCAGCTTTAGACTGACATTTGACGTGGCAGTTAAGCAGAAACAATCGACAGGTGCGCACAACTATTTAATACAAAAAAAACATCGATGTCAAGAGTTGCTTGAGACCTATTTTTATTTGGTGTTTCTATTGCTTTCGACTTATCAGTGTGCAGACAATTCTTGAATGTTTCACGTTTGTGCTACTGCTAAAAGAGTGACTAATATTGCTGAACACTTGTGAGGCTTGTTTAATTTGGTTTCCCCAAATTTGAAAGAAAAACTAGAAAAGGGAACCATTACTTTTTCCCTTTGTATTTTCAGGAAGCTGTTGAAATATTCATGCTTAAATGGTACTGTAATAATTGTAATAGTATTATATACTATGTCTTTGAACATGAGCTAACAAGCTGATAAAAACAACAAAAAAAAAACAACAAAAGTTACTCTTTTTTGAAGTACTCCCTGGCCAAGGTACACTTGATTTGTCAAAAAGTACAGAAATTATCCCGTTTTGATACTTAAAAAAATTTGATTTCTCTAGCTACAGCAATTTTTGGGATAACGTGTGTGCAGCATTTTTTAGAATGCAATGGATACCGTCTTCATTTTTTATAATTTTGTTGTAAATAGCTTGAAAAAGTTTAATATTTCGTATTAGAAATCTTCAGCGTTGCTTCTGTAATCGATTGGCTGGAAAGATGGAAATAAAACAGTGATAGTGTTAAAGCGATGCAGGGTAGAAGCATTGTACGTTGGAATCGAAAAATTATAAGTACAAAGGTTTACATAATATCTAGGCATTTTACACTCGTGCCGATTAATATTGACATCATAACATTAGCCCTTTTATTTTTTACATAGTACTGTTTCTGTTTATAACACATCGTACGTCAGCGGAACACGCAGTGGAAGGGGCAGGTGACATCTGTGGGTTTCATATACTCTTGTAGATTCTAGCCAGCTTGTTTTTTCCGTCGATAGGAAATCCCTTTAAGGTTTTCTACCGTCATAAACATAGCGCTTCGCTTGATTGACTTGAGAGTGGAGTTCACTAAGGGTCCACCAAAAACAAATTTCAACGTGACTCGGTAACAGCGAAATTGCCTCACGAGCACGCTTCGAAGTTGTTCGAGCGCCACACTGATCGAAAAATGATAACAAGCAGCAGTTATATATGCCACGTATAACTGTTGACAGTTGACATCATTCGATATGTGTTGCACAAGTCGATGGCTATACTTTATAGCCATTAACACATTCCTCTACATAAGAAAATCGCTATTATAAGTAACGAACATTTTATATATAAATAAATTCTTGCAGAAGCGCTTAGACCCAACGCAGCCTGCATGGCTATTTTGGATTTGCCATGGCATAAGCAAAGCGTATATTCGTTTTAACGAACAACAGTGATAAAATCAAAAACACCATATAACTAAATAGATATTGCATTATGATCCCTCACGATGCTTATTAACGGGGTCGAAAGCCAAACGGTTACTTACAACATCTTCGCTACTTCCTCATAGTTACAGATGATATTACTGTGTTCATTTCTCCGCACCTAGTTTTAGTAAAAATGGAATATGGTTATTTAGGCAAGTGCCTCGCGTCACTGCTATAAAAGTTGCTGCCTCTACATGGAGGTCTGAAAATGATCCGAAAGCTGACAACGTTACTGTCTGTGATTGAAAACAGGTACTTTTTTAGCCGGAAGCCGTAGCAATCAGCAGTTGAGAACTGTTTAGCCTTAACGAGACGAAATTAACCATTCGCGGAAGATAGTTTCTGTTTAAATTATTATAACTCTATCGCGTGTGCTTAAAAATGATTTTAGAGCAATTCATCATCAAATTCAATTTGACAAGGTAATGTAAGCATTATTAATATCTGTGTAATTATATGCTAACGACTTCCGCCTTATATTACAGCTACGAACACTTAACGGTTAGTTTAACGTCACTACTCAGAGCTTTTCTCTGAGACCAGAATTGGTATCGTACCGACGACATCGAAAAACACAATTTGACCCATCGCCACAGTCGCCAATCGTTTCGTTTTTCACCTACAAGACGTTCAAGAATTGCAATCTTAAGTTATACGGACTCTCCAACAAAAGCAACATACTTTCAAACAGTATTAGTTTCTAAATAAAAACATTCAGTTATCGTTGTTACAAAAGCTGATGTTTGACCTTCAAATATTGAATATCTACGTGAAGTTGTTAAGGCATAAGTTATTCACGTAAGTAGAGTAATCATTCTCATTCATAATAAAGCCTAAGATGTCAAGTCCAGACAATCCTTTATCGAAGAAGACACAGATGAATGACAGTATATACAGAAACGAACTATAACTATCTATTTCTAAAATAAATAGCTTGTGGAAGCTTAAGACCAATCGTTGAGTTCGATAGAGCCAGTTTTGCATGGCTAACTCCTACACTGTAGTATACTCGACGTCTTATAATCTGGTGGCACAGCTGCGGAACCGACAACATCCTCCACTGAGCCCTCCATCACTGCACAGACGAATAAAAAAATGCTGTGCTTTGCTGCAACGAATCAAGAAAATAGGCTGAGGGAGTCGAGCTTTGGCTTGCATGATAATCAGAGCCAGAGCATTATCCGGTAAGAAGACTAACGAGGCACCCTCTGAGATCGCGCTGGTAGGATGTATCTCAGAGTGATGCCAGAGGCTGTTATGTGGCAGGGATTCAAGGATAAGCTTACAGTACGTCTTTAGCCAAAGGAGCTCAGGTTGTCCGAGAAGTTCTCCAACTTTGTCGGGACCCACGAAAAACGTTTAGGAACTTCGTGCAGACTAAGCAATCAATACTCGACGAGTCCGGAGCACTCTTGCACTTTAGCTGGTAGCATATGAAGTTTGTTTCTTTTATTAACTTCATCGCGGCGTCGTAGTGACGTCACATATAAAACTAATATGTCTGGTCCGGGGCTACACGGAGAAGTGTGACCTGTCTAAAGGATTTCAATGTTAGTCTGAACACGATGGAAGCAGATATCCAATATATGCAGGGGATGCGCAGAGAAGGAGCACAGTAGAGTACGCTATTTGTGGTTGAGTTGAAAATACGAAATTCATATGAAACACAGTGTCGCTTGAGTGGCTCCCTAAGTTCCACAGGCATGAAAATAATCAAACATCAATATTGAACTGATTAACAGGAAGAAGAAATATATGATCGACCGACTCGACCACTCCTTTAATATTGATTTTCAGGTAGCTGCTTGTTTGGAAACGGTAGCTATACAAGCGGGTGTCTTTTAAGTAATTGTGATCATTATTCTTTGCAACCTTCTCTGCTCAAGTCCTTTTTACAAGGCGATAAATTTAGTGCTTTATGCACACTACCGAGGACTATGATACTTTTGTCTTCAGGGCTGTGCCGAACTCCCGATCGATGGCTAAACTTGGCCTGCCAAGATGGTTACCAACTGACACAACCTGCTCTTAAGCTTCACCCCGAAACAGCCAGTCTTCAGTTAGCGGTACTTTAAACTGAATGGACGCGCATACTTAATCAATTGGTGCGGAATGTTTACGTCAGGTTCTTCATATCTAAACAAGCCTAGTTCATTCCATTCAAGCCATTTACTGCTATTCTCTGCGTCATTTTCTGAACCTGATCGTGAGGCTTCGTCATATACTACATTCTCGATAGCTGTTATTTGGCCTACAATTGAAGGAACACGGTCCAATTTGCCTCAAGTTACTGCCTATACCACTTAGGTTTCGGATTTCGTTGTGACGAGGGTCCTGGTGGCAGTAAATGCGTATGTTGCGTTCGATTAGCAGACGTCCCATATCCAAAGTAAACCTCATGAAGTAGGCCAGGCTTCCTTTGAGAAAGACTGGTAGGCTTTTTAATCCTAGAATCCTTCTTAGCTGCCTATTTACAGTACCATCGATTCCAGACACTCATCCGCGCTGGTTCAAGAGCAAGAAGAATCAAGGAGAATTAATATATATCGTCTTTCAGTTTGAGGTCAAAACAAATATACTGGTCTGAAGATGTCTTCCCAATGGAGTGAAGGTCAGTCTGGAAGCCTGTGATTATCTGGATGTGGTTGTAGTAAGCTATAATGCTATACTGACAGAAGCACTTAGGACTCTTACGCTAAAAGTTTTTCTTGGAATCGCAAACTACTTTTACTAGCAATATCAGATTGTTCGAGATCTCTCCATAACTTTGATATTTTTATTCACTGTATTTAGTTTAGATAATCTTGTACCATCGTCCCGTTTAGATTTTAAAGTAAAATTCCTGTCAAGAAGAGTACAGCAGTATTACTTACTGCGCATTAGACCTGTATGGTGCTGAGCGACCTATGCGCTGTGTTCTTCGGACACGTCCCGGTATGTTTTTTTGTTATCTCAGGCGGCGCTCTATTGGCGCTACAAAGAAAACAATTGGTTCTGCTGTCGAAGCAATTAGCTTACAAAAACCCTGTTTTGTTGGGCTACGTATGTTATGAAAGGTGGTTCTTGTAGCTGTGGCTGAAGCCTTTTTCTGCATTCCCATCAATTTTTTGTCGAGGAATGCTCCAAGAAACCTTGCTTTCCAGACAATTTGAGTTTGCACTCACCCAGTGTTATGAGGCCAAGGGTGTTTCCTATGAGTGTCCTACCAGCGTTTTCCTATGCGAATGATTGCGCTCCAGTGTCGTGCTTAAGAATGTTCGGTATGAACATATGCAATATATACTCACAATTCAACAATACCAAATGAATAATAAATTTTCCAGCAAAATCATTTTCAGCGACAAGGCCTCGCGATTATGATTTCGTAAACAAGAAGTGATACATGTTGAAAGTGCGTCTCAAACGTATCACTGTTTGGTGCGAATTTCGGGCTAGAGGTATAATTGAGTCATTTTTCTTCAAATACGCTGCAGTAAACGCATAAATAGTTAATAATGAACAGTATAATTTAGTTTTTATGCCTTAGATGGTGGTATGGATCTTGAAAACATGTGGTTCCAGCAGGTATCGTTTACGATACATCACGTGAAAAAATAGCATTAATGCGCAATACATATTCTAATCTCCCGTTTAACCGATACGAATCGGCCGTTTTGGTTGTAAAATTTGATGCCTGGAAACTTCTTTTTATAAGATTTTTTTCGAATAAAAGTTTAATATTAACAAACCCTACGACCACCAAAACGTTGAAGGAGAACATTACCCGCTGCAATTTAGGCGCAGCTACGTCAAGCAATGACTGTAGATAGCGTCAAAATGATACTCTTCAAAATTTGCTGATAATTACAAAAATAAATATGCTTTAATAGTAAAAAAAATAAGAAAACAATAATAAAAAATAATTAAAAAAAAATTTAATTTATATGAAAGTTAATCGCGTTACATCACATGAAACAAAATTAGTAAGGTCTCGCATACATAAGACGCATAATAAGTAGACCCAGTAGATCATACGGGTTACGCGATGATGGCTGACAAACTGACACTTCCATTAAAAATGGTCTATTAGATCAACGAAATGAATAAAAACTTCTTTATATCAACTAGATAAGCCTATCAATTAAATTAATTACGCAAGATCTAAGAAGTTGCACTTACGAACACTTGATACGATACCCGTCCTTTCTAGATTTTTATTTGTGGATGCAGCAAGTGAGAATGGCATCCGGCGCAGCAGCTTTTCGGATAAACATTTTCGTGATCATCTGAAACATGTGCTCAGTCAGCTTTTTGCATCGTGAGTGCACAGCTGTCGGTGATAGCCGTCTTGATCGATGTGGTTCCGCTTAAGGTAGTTAACGATCCGTCGAACCACGTCGCATTTTCCGTCACGACAATGTCAAAGCTCTCGAAAAAGTATTGCACAGTTTCCAGTGTCTGCATCACGGCATTCGACGCCGCCCGTTTCCGCGAGTTGAACAAAACGGATGCAATAGTCGATCAACATTAAAACCTGTAAAGCATTATTGTTCGTCTAAAATCTTATTTCGACCACCGGCAGACCTCACACTAAACCAGTACGTTTGAAGCTCGCGTCGTAAGTTTAGGTCCAATACAAATGCTTCATTACGTTGATCCCTGAGTGGCACAGGGTTATGGCTTCTTCCACTTGAAGCAATGAAATGATCCGATAGGCTAGGCCATACTTAAGCTTTTATACTGCGATGAATCTCTTTCTTCAGCGATTACCTTGGACAGTCCAGTAAGGTCAGAGCGAATTTTAGGAGAAGGTTTGTCTTGCCTTTCAGCTATTATAAGGCAATGTTTTCGGTCACAACCTTGAAGCCTCACCTTATCGCCTACACAAATACGAATTTTTTAAAGGCGCAAACTACCACAAAGCACTCTCGGAAAAGTGGCTCATAGCTCGGATCCACTGCCGTCCGCTTATAACTTGTTTTCAGATCCTGCCCACAGAAATAGTTTTTTTTTGTAATTCTGTACTGCAACAACTAATGGGTCCAAACAAAATCTTTCGTACTAATGAGGACGTACAACGCACTCGTGAATCGTGTGGGAGTATATACCACTGGTAATAGGATACTAGGCCCAAGAATTTTTTTTTTAACTCCTTAATCAATGCCGGGGTGGACAGAGCTTTTGCTTGAACCTTCTAGAGATAGGAAAAATCTTAGCAGCCGCAATTTGGCCTAGATACACCATTTCCTGAGTTGTAAAAGTGCATTTCTTTGCTTTCATACGCAAGTCAGCAGAATCGATGACCGCTAACGCTTGCGATAGACCTACATGAATTTCGAAGTTAAATAAACAGACTATAACATCGCTGAGATAGGCAAAAGCCAACCGATACTTAAGAGCCCCAATAACCTTGTCCGTCAACCCCTGGAATGTCGCGGTGTACGTCTGTGGGATCGACTGGCATGTGCTTGAGCTCGTAGGGCCCCCTTAGTGCAGGATGCTGTCTTTTAATTGTCTGGGTGCATGCTGATTTGCCAATACCCGCCATTAAGGTTTAGCGTACGGTGGCGAGTGCCGGCCAGAGCATCGACAGTGTCATCGATGTGGGGCAGCGGGTACACGTTCCGCTTCATGGTGAAGTGCAGCCTGCGGTAGTCGACCCAGAAATGTACCGTCTCGCCTTTTCTCCTCATCAGACGTCTGCCATGAGCCGGCAGTCGTATTCTTTTTGTTCGCAGTCGACGCCAAGCATGATCATCTACATGGCTTGTCTTGCTACTCAGAATTCGATTCGTTGTCCCGTTTACCAAATGCTGGAAATGACAAAGCTTCTACTGGCTGAATGCGATTCAAGTGGTATCACGCATTCACTTATATACAGATTTTGGTTGCATTTACAAAGCATCATCACAACATACCAGCGGGACCCGCGAGCTTCGCTCTGCGCCTATTTTGCTTTTAACTAATTTAACTCATCTGATTCCTTGATACTACACTTAGTACAACGCAAACTATAAATTAAGCCAACGTCGAAGTTGCCCTGCTCTATCTAATTCGTTACGATCTCATACTTATTCTTGTAGCCTGATCTAATATTAATAATCATAATAAGCCGAGGGACTTGGCCAACTTTAAATTTGCCTCGCTCATCATATGCTGGCTTTTAATACATACCTAAAACATAATCACACTTTGACTCTGTTTCCATGAATTGACCGTGAGCTTACTTATGGGTGGCGCACGTAAATCACGATGGCTTAGCGCCGATTGTCAATACATGTTGCATTTTATGAAGTCGGCTAGTTTAATAAGAACGTTACCAAAACTCGAAAACTTTAAATTTTCCTTCAAAAATTAAATTTTCTTTTTAAATATCTAGACACTGAATAGTGAGTAGCAGTTGGCGCTGTTTCGGAAACGTCACTAAAGCTTCAGAGTTTTTTTTTATCTTTTTTTAATAGTAAATAGTCGCACATATTAAACTAAATGAAGATATAATAAACATTTCATTTATACCTTGGTTGGCATGCTCATTTTGTTTCTGCGATTTCACCAAAACAGTTTTTTCAATTTTCTTTTAATTATTTTTTGTTATAAATTGTTGTTATACTCGTTATATATTCAACATATTTTTTTGACATTTTAGCATTATTCTTTAAGAAGTCATGGAAGCTTTTTTTACGAACGCTGACTTTACATTTGCCGTCCCAACTTTCCCGTTGACCTTACTGAAAATTCGCTTCAAAACCACTCGAAAGCAGCTCAAGACATGCTCTCATCGTCTGCTGTTTGTTTACGATCAATCGAATTAGCATCATGCTGTACGAAGAAAAAAAGCAAACTCTTTGCTTTAGGAGGAAAGTAATTAGACAACCGGCTTTATTTTCCGCGCAGGTTTCCTCAAACTTAAGGGACTCAAAGAAACGATTCAGCTGTTAGGAGAAAAAATTCGTGGCGCAGTTTGTCTATTATAGTGTGC
Source organism: Varroa destructor (assembly GCF_002443255.2). NCBI lineage: Eukaryota > Metazoa > Arthropoda > Arachnida > Mesostigmata > Varroidae > Varroa > Varroa destructor. The sequence goes on from NW_019211458.1 coordinate 4,716,943, forward strand.
TGGAATAAGCTCATTTGCTAAAATCATCACCCTAGTAACCTATGTAAGCTCCTACGTAAGATTAATCTGTTGTTACAGTAGAATTCTCTGCATACTCCAACTAAATAAGCAGGAGTCTCAGTAGCAGTACGTTGTTAATGTACATTGAATAAGGAAGGACAGAAGAGGCCATATAACGCTGGGTATAAGAATATGGAGGCCCGCAGAGCAGGGAATGCCTACAGTGACCCCTAGTACGAATCTGCGGAGTAAAAAGGTCTCGTAAGATAAATAAAAAATAGAAACCAGATTACTGGCGGAATGAAGAAATTCCTCAGAGTGGAGCAGCAGATAACCGAGTTCCGACAAAATTTATATGAGTTAGAGCCGACAACAACCTAGCCGGCCTCCAAGAGGCTATCAAATATTTTAGACGAAGAAAAGCGGCATTTATGATAGACATCACACACGGCAAAAAAAAACTGCTGGAAAAACTTTCAGCACGAAACACAAGATGATCCATGGGTTCGCTCCTCCAAGCTCGTAAAAGGGAAAGTGGACATGATGAAAAAGTATATTCTGTCAAAAAGAAAACGAGAACGCTAAAATCTTTGTTTCCATTTCACCACCCTTTTGAAGTTGAGCTTACAGGCGCGGATTCGAAGGAAGAAACCTCACCCGTTACTAGGAAAGAGGTATTAAAGGCAGGAGAACATATCAAAACGGGTAAAATGCCAAGTTCTGACGGGATTGTGGCCGCAGTTACAAGAAGTCTCCACTAAAGACTCCTTTAATATCGTCACTGTAGTTGCTACGCAGATTCTTAGCTCAAACCGTTTTCCACCGCAGTGAAAAAAAGGTGAGGTCGGCTCACCACTGAAGGTGAGAACTCCTACAGACCTATATGCCTGTTAAGCACTCAGGCGAAATATATAGAGGCCATTATAAAGCAAAGCTCAAAAACTTAACCAAAAAAGATATGTGGCGGCTGAGAGTTTTCTGGAAACATAGATCGGTACTGACAGCTTCTGATAGGGCTTTTAGGTAAGTTAAGAAGATGCAGGACAGTTCGACTAAAGCAAAAGACTTCTCATGTTCCTTCTAGGTGCTAAAGATGCTTTTAATGGCCTGTCATAGCGGACAGTGCGCGCTGATTTGAAGGAAGGAAAATTTCCCTCGAATTTAGCTCCTCTGGTCCCAGACTATTCGTAGGACAAATTGGTAATCAATAGACAACCTATATTCTCTATGGCAGCAGAAATTCCATAAGGGTCTTTTTAGTGCATCCCAGCATATGATTTGGTGCTAAGGCTAAGCAATCTTCCTTTGGAAATGCAAATTATTGCATGTGCATATGACGTCGCTGCTACGGTTTTAGCCTAGACGGCAGAGAAACTTCAGAGAACAACAGATCGGACTCTAAAATAGATCTTGATATAAATGGGAGAACACGGGCTACCTTTAGCTTTTGTGAAATCAGTTGGAATACTACTTATCAGTAGGAAACAATCCCAGCCCCTTAGATTCATTTTAGTCCAGGAAAGAATCTGGACCAACGGCGAGACACCAGGGCATCCAATAAGATCATGCAAGGAAAAGAGTGCACCACATCAAGTAAGCCGTGACTAAGACGACCAAGGCTTTCATGGAAATCGCCAAAAACTACTAAGTATCCACAGCACATGAAAAAGAAAGTAGAAGCTTTTAACGCGACTAACAGTGTCGATTGTGCTCTTCGGAGCACCTACTTGGACATAACCGAAACCCATGGAAATCACGGTCAAGAAGCTATTTAGAAATGCCAGCAAAACGGCAGTAAGGGACATCGTCTCGGACATAGAATCTTGGATTGCGTGTCCTGTGCAGAGTTCAGTTACTAATTCACGGAGATTTTCACGCGTCACAAAGCACTAGAGAAGAACACATAAGATTGTCTCGTAGAACTGTCACTAGGAAATGCCATCAGAAGGTTGGTATTATTCATTATCCGATTGCGACAATATTGAGGAATAAGTGAGACTCTTGTGAAGAAGATCTTGAAAAAAAACGGCTCGTTACGGCTGGTCAACATGGCAGACCATGCAAAGGACGCACACGGGTAAGAAGTCATGCTCCCGTGCGGAAAGCTTGCTTGTCTGGGAAGATAAGTGAATCTGACCAGGTGTTGCTAGCCAAACCCTCGTATCAATCTGTACTACTGTTCAGTGAACCTCTAGGCTGATTCGGTGTGAACCTTGAGAAAGAAATTGAGAATTGGCATGTATTGGTCTCAACGGAAATGAATCCAACTAGCGGTCCTGACCCTCACATTCGGCGCACATAAAATAGACATTGTGCTCCGGTAATGCTGGTCGTACGCAGACTCTATTATTTAACTATTTTATAGAAAGGGAGACCTACAAATACGACTGAGAGCATCGTAGAATTGGCCGTCGCTGATAACGAGTTCTGCGAAAGATATGAGAGCTTCAACTATAGTTTGACTTTGTGCTTTGTGGATGGTCGCTGCGAAGCAAAGCTGCGTTTTGAATAAAGTGAAAGTAACTCGTAGGAACACACGATCTCATACGTAAATCGGTCTACGCTGATTCTGGCAGCAATAAGATGTGCAAATCGTGCACGACCATGCTGGTGCCGTTTAAGTTAAATTTGCTCATAAAAACATTCGGCATGCCTTTATTGTCTAGGAAAATATGTGGTCGAGGTCCAGAGATCTCAAGGCTGTCGAGAAAATTGAGTCAGCGTTATCCATCCGATTGACTACCTTCTACTTTGTCGCTTCCCCAAAAACATATCGATGCAAGAGTTATGAATATTTCGAACCATTTTATTCCTGGGTACTAATGTACGTGTTGTTGAGAGAAGGTTTTTCGCGTTTCGAGCGAAAAACGTCTGTAGATCTCGTTGATGCATTGCAAGTTGTTAAGTGTTGTTAAGCGAAATGGATCAGCTATATTCAAATTCTTGTCAATGCTGCATAGCGTGCTTTCAAAGACTTGGATAAGGGTCTTGGAACGCAAGAAAGCAATGCGATTGTCAGGCATCAAGCTCGCGGTGAGGCCTAAAGAAGCCACTGCAAGTGCCAGTTCTTCGTCAGCACGTTTTTTTTTGTGAAAAGTAAATTAGTGAGGAAGGTTTTGCCTATGCGCCTAAAGTCCTCTGAGCGTCGTTTGTGTTATTTAGCAAGCTTATATTGAAATTGCTCAGTAATCTCGACATTCATATTGATCTCTGGATGCTGTCTGGGCACGGAAAGTTAAAGTCGCGCAAGATATTACTACAACACGTCGGCTGACTCTGAGGGTACATCAGCACTTCACCATGCTGCGCGTCGACGATTGAGAACGTTATGTTGGCACGTGCATTATATAGAAAACCTTTTGCTATTGCATTCTTATGCATGGTCTACGAACAATGCGGGTCAATTAGTTCGCCCGTCATTAAGGAGACTACATATAGATTTTAAATTTCTTGTCAAATCTCTGTGGTGTGAAAATCCAACATTGTTTGATCCCCAATGTTCGTCGTCGAAAAGAAGCCCTGTGTGTAAGTAGGCGCCGTTAAATATGGCAAGATAACCTGCGCTAGTTGCTTTTAATACATGGAACGGTGTAAGTCCACGGATGTAGTGGAGTAAATGACCTGGGTAATGGGTATTCATCATCGTCGATGACGTTAGTGTGGCTTCCATGTGTAGTTGCTCGGTGAAACTGTTGATTGCATTAAATAAAATGTCGGTTTTGCAACTCGCTTTCCACCGCCGCGTTGGCAAGGTGCTGTTGCTACAGGTGGCCTGCCTGGTACGGACAGTTATACGTATACTAATAGAGTGTGGAAAATTTCCTATTGTGGGTTCCCTGTTACTGAAAGTGTTAGTACTGAAGTTAGTAGTAAAATGTACTGAAGATTGTCGGTGTGATTCCAAAATGACTTGGAATATCTGCCGCACGTGGATAGGGCACAGGTTGGTTGTCGGGAATATCTTGGTAGCGGAGAACGAGGTGCTAAGGTGTTATGAAAGGTCCGCGGCAGTCCTAAAGGATGACTCCTACTCTGTCCGCTCTTTGTGCGTTATAAACACCTTCAACATATGCTCTCTTTTTGCTTTGGTGGAGCAAATGACTATGATCACAACTTGTAGCATTTCAACGATGGCGTAGGATTCGAAATGATTCATAACGTGCAGTTGGTGTTAATTAAAGACTGGGAGGGCGTCGTAGGACTTTTGATCGGTTTACAGCTGGGCGGAGAATTAGTTCCATCAGCGGTAAGTGAACTGTTCATTTCGTGTGCACCAAATCTGTAATTGTATCATAACGGTCGGATCGCAGTTGGTGATTATTGTTGGACGCGTCAAGGCTGCGTGTCTCCTGGAATAAAAAGCGCTCTCAGTCGGTAAAGAATCCGTGTCCGGCTCCTGCTGTAGTTGAGGATGAGTGCATATTGATGTGGGTGGTCCGGACGCAGACCATCAAGCGGTCGTGGTGGGATGTAGCTTGGGCACGGCTCGAAGAGGCTAGTGGGCAAGACTCTAATGCTAATGACTGCCTGGACTTTCTTCTCAGCCCGGCCTTTAAGGACAGAAGCTTTGGACCAAGGTCGCCTCGGCATTGCGGCGCAGGCGTGTAGAAAATTACGACTCGCTCGCAGTTGTCCACGACAGTAATCCGTTAGGATCAGTTAAAGCGGCGCGGATGAATTAAGGGTAAAGGAAACATGTTCACGTCACTTAAACGCAGCACGATTTTTCATGTCACATAATTCAAGTACATGGACACAGAGCTTTACTCTCAATACATCTGTCAACGTTCGACGGGTACCGTATCCAGTGATTGCAGCAAACAAATGTAACGTTAGAAGTGAGGAAACCACTAATCTTCTAGGAGCGAAAAAATATGCCGAGTGGATACATTTGATGATGTATCAGCGCTGATAATGTTTATGGTCATCATGGCGCTGGTTATTTTTAACCATAAAAAACGAGAAAGAAGTGAAATCAAGTATTACCTTTAGGGTCAAAAATACTTGTCTAATCGGCCCCATCTTCTGCGTTTATTTTCCCAAGGTGAAACTATGTGACCGAAAAAAATCAGTCCTATCAATCCATGCTGGGGAGTCGATTTGAGTAGGACAAAGCCAGCGACAGAAGATCTTTGGTAGTTGATAGATAAATAAAGTATAATACTCCACAATAATAACAAAATATATATTTCAACAGAATCGTGACACTCAACAAACGACTAACGCAGCAACCTGATATGAATCGAAAGGTCGACCCGAAAGAATAATCACAATAATGGAAATAATAAACAGAAAGACCTTTTTTTTATTAAAGACAATCTAAATATATGTATGTATTAATTCCAAGCCTCGTGCATAGGTATTTTGCCGGAAATTTGGGACTGGTGTTTTATTTAACTCAATTGCTTTTGTCTTTAGGAGGCTTTCTAGAGCGGGTCTTGGTTTACTGTCTATAGATGAAGAGGATTTCTTTATTTTTCATATTGCCCATCAAACAAATAAAGCTCTGGTGTAATTCGCTGATGTCACACCAATGTTAAGTAAGGTTCCCTGCTTTCGCGGGGTAACCCCCTGCTATTACGCTTGCCTTGTTTATGGGTATTTTGTGTATTAAATTTTCTGGCGTACGATAACCCGTTTACAAACGATTCATTGGTTTCATATAAAAGATGAGGCTGGCCGAGTTAAAGTAAACTAGAACAACAGTAATATTAAAGAGTGCTAAGACGCCTATACGCGTTTAAGTAGCGAGGCGCAGGCACTTGCCTTTTTAGGTGTCATTTGTTTCGTGTCTACTTGTTGGCAACGAAATCAACTAAACACAGTTCATTCAGAACTCAGAAATGGCGTGACCATGCAAAGATCCATTCAGGGGAAGAAGGTTCTGCATCAAAGATATATCAAGAGCTGCTGCCAACCTATACATCGTAATTTGCAAACGGCTTACTAGAGGTACTCTAGCACCTTCGGGCCTAGAAATTCAGGAACAAAGGCAGAAAGAACCGATACGGACCAAGTCGCGTGTTACTAAACTGTGAGACAGCTCAGGCAGACCTAATCACAGCTGCTCTTCGGAGAGTCGACAGTAGCTACAAGCCAAACCATAGACTCGATGCAGATTCGCAAGATTAAAAGTAAAAATAGTGCAATAAGACTGCGAGGATATCTCTTTGGTACGGTTATTAGCTGATGCTATCATTGGAGTAATTGACGTTTCAATATTAACAGAGATATAGGCTAAATCATCGATTACGCTTCCACAGTTCTACGCAACCTGTTCAACGCTTAGGTCCACGCAGTGAAAGTCTAGTTCTGAAGACAGTTATGCTATTCTTAACAGAGGAGTAGCTATGTATGTGCTCCCTATGGGATACGAACGAGATGGAGAGGGTGCGATACTGCGCTCTTGTGAGTGCTGATATGCCTACAAAAGTGGCAGGCAGCTTCAATACTAGAACAGTCACGTTCCAAGAAAGTCTGAAAGAAATCAACTTTGGGATTGTCCTGGACCCAAAATTTTCAACACTATATACAAGCTACGAGTTTAGTAACAGACGTATTTGCAACGAATATCTACAGCAAGAAAACTCATTTCGTAAAAGTTTGCTACTGATGCTACACGTTCCTGTCGGCATAGAAGCTAGTCAAATGCTCGGATGCATCTTTCTTCAAGAACCTAGTATCGATAGCCGAAAGTTAGATCCCAGCAAACTTCAGAAAAAAAACCCCATCGTCTTCCTTTAAGCGGAAGTTCTAAAAGTAAAGTTGTACTATTATTATATTTTCCGACGGACAGATTGTAGTGGAATCCTCCATGTACACACGCAAAATGGATTTGGCTTCAAGCCAGAGAGTGAAAAAAGGTACAGCATTGCCACAAACCAATGGTTGCCAAACCAAAAGGTTTTACAATGATTGCCGCAAGCGCCCTAAGTCGAATTTCAAGATGAATTATGATTTTAGACTGCTAGGAGAAATCACACAAATTCCTCACCTTTAGTTTCAACACCCGAGATTAAAGAAAGCAAAATATTCGGACGAGTTAGAAGTTCTCCAGCCTTACTTTTGAAACATTCTGAAGTCAAAGCATCTCAAGTGGATTAGAGCTTTGCAAAAGAGGTTCGCAACGTCTCAAACGACTCGATCAGAAAGCTTGTAGGCCCGACAAAATATTTAACAAGCCAAATAATAGCTGTGTTCGGCGAGGAACAGTGCAGAACAGATGACAGGTTTCGCCTAACGGGACAACCTTTGTTCTTTGCTTTTCTAGGTGCTTATTAACAATCCCCTATGATGCATTGAGCAAAGAAATTTGGCCGTGAGAGTCATCATCACATACTTAAGACCACGTGAAATATTGTATGAGCAGATTCCAGGCGCATAGGCACTCGTAACTTTGAAAAATAATGATACCGAAGTCGGTAAAAAGTGATTCATTTTGCTTGGGACTCAATTAAAAATTATTATAAAGTGCACCTTCTTAGGCCTGATAGTATCCAAGACAAGAAAAACTTTCGTAAATCATATAGAAGAAAGATGCCAGAAGTCGTTGAGTCCGAAACTACACTGGCCACAGCCATTACACTGTTTAAAGTTTAGCTTAACTGTCGAAGATCACACCAGTAACCGTTTATGAAACTCCAGCTCCTGCTAAAAGCTGAGCCTATGAAATCTAATAACACTAAACAGAACCGAGTCAACTTCTCCAAAATTAGCGCTAGTTTTTATCGCGTATTAGGTCGTAATTGTCTAGTATATCAATTGGCTGGAACTCCAAGATGCGTCAAAAAAATTCGTAAAGTGTTCTGCCTCCTACATACTACAATATGTAGTAAGCCTAATGCGAGTCAAGGAAAGAAGATGGCAAAAATCGACCAGTTTTTTCTTAACAGATGCGATCACTTACTGGGAGGGAAAGCACTCCAGTAGAATCAATCACCATGTTATAACAAAATTTTGTGTTGTCGGGTTTTACCATTTAGTGTGGATGGCAGAAGTATTAAGAATCAGACAATAACTGCATCTGTAAATTTTATAATGCTAGATGCGATACATTCCATACCAACGTATGTAGACGCATAAGGCTATTGAGTCAACCCGTTATTGTTTTAAGGCTATATATAGTATCTATGGTTTTAAGAACTTATAAGTGCGTGCTTCATATTAACTCTTCACGTCTGTACATATGTAAATTTTTTAACAGAACTGATACAATTTGTATAAAAAATAAAAGTGATTACCGAATAAACAAAAGCAAACTTTTTATTTGTAAAAACCGCTCATATATACTATTTATCCATTAAAGATTACCTGCCATTTCTACGATAGGCCTAGATGACGCTGTGCAGTACTGCTTAAAAGGCACCCAAACTTTTCTTTAAATATCGGCATTAACGTAGTTACGCACACAGCTGGCACCGAATAGTGCATGAACGTCTAATGTAGTGTCGGACTCGACTCCGTCAGCTGAACTTGGTTTCGTCAAGATAAATACAGACATCCTCTCATGAATTTCACTCTTTGTCAGCTCGAAACACCGCTGAATAATACTACGGACTGATAGGAAAGGTAGTAGGTGCCTACGGATTAATTGGCCGTGGTTACCGCTAGGTTTCCGCCTCGTCAGATGCGGAGTAGTTCTTAATTTGTCTTGAAGCCTGTAGGCAATCTAAACGAAACTGAGGACTGAAGAGCGCTATCGATATAAGAAATTTCTGTTACTCGACCCTTGGCCCATATATACTAGGTATGACCACTGGTGTAGGTCTTGCTATAGTCATCATAGCATAAGACAGCCCACTAAAGCCCTTCTTTTCAATTAGTCCAGGCCTATGCCGAAATATCAGGCATTTTTTTTTATCTACTTGATCTGCTTGTCCATTAGGTAGAAACTGATTTCTCACATACATCTTCTTTCTCTGAGCAGAATGCCTCTACTATTCTACGAGACAAGCTTAGGCCAGTTTTTATTATCCATTCCGAGAGTGCGCTAACTGCCTTATTGGCGTGTACTTCCATATCCGCAGCCGTTTTTGCCTATATGGTAACGCCTAGATCGTCTGCATATGCCAGGACATTTTCTCCATTCGGAAGATCTCGCAGCCCTAGGACATCATTGTCTGCAATGTTCTATAAGCATGGGCTTAATATAGAGCCTTGAGGCACTCCCGCCATCATTGAGAGTCTAACCCTTTCGCTCGTCATCATTCTGTCCTTCAGGTAATTAAATACCACGCACACCTGACAGGGCGGCCTTCCTAGTCAACATTTCAAGTATTATCCCACACGAAAGACTGTTGAAAGCGTCTTTGATGCCTAGTGTTACTGCCATAAGAATTTTAGATTCCAGGGGGTCGAGCCACACATAAGTTCCGTTTTGGCTACCACTCTATGTATTTCCGCTAGGACCAAGAGGCTCTCGCGGACGCCGAACTGTCTACCAGGCATTAGTCCATGCTCCTCAGCGAACAATCGAACCCTGTTTTCGATGGTTACTTCAAAATCTTTGGCTAAAGAACTTATCAGAACCAATGGTCAAAAATCCCGTTTTTAAAGTAAGCGCCTCTTCTGCCTTTCCTAGGCGACTGAGGGCAAACTTTTGCGCTTGATTCTTATGGCTATTATGGCTATTACCTCCAGCTTAGTTTTTTGACGAAAATCTTGGTCCACCAAAGGCAGAGCACCGTATTGCTTCAACGTTTTTCTTGTTTCATCTGCTCTGCTACTTCGAATATTTTGGCCGTGACCATTTGTTTGTCTGGGCTCGAGTGCCGTTTTTTCGAATACAGAAGTTTTCGTGTTGCGGAAATAGTCTTTTCAGTGTGTCAACTTTCTCTCCTTACGACGTGTTTAGCTTAAGTATTTGCCTTGACCATTTAATAAGATTTTTTCCAGTGGTCTTCTTTGAGCTCTTCAACAAAGCTCTCCCAAAAGCGGTTCTTCCTCGCTTGTGGCATGTCTAAGCTCCGTTTATTGTCGTCAATTTAGGGTAAGCAGGTTCGCTATTTCTAGCTATATTGAATACTCCCCTGGTACTCCACCAGCACTTAGGTTGTACTAGTTTCTTTCCTTTAAGGCGGTTGATCGATCCGGCAGGCTGATAAGCCTGCCTGCCTGCTGCAGGCAAACGTGCTGAAGATTCTTAGTGCTCTTAGAGATGCCATTTTCCCCAATTAATGTGCTTAAAATGTCTTCCTGCGCTTCTCTGTTCTGGACAGGGCCAATGGGCAAAGTGTGTCCGTGGCAATCAGAAATTTAATACAGTGACGATCGCTTAGGTTTTCTCTATCGCCTGCTCTTTTCATAAGATACAGATTATTCGAAACAATCCAGTTTACTATTACTTCTTTTTTTTTTTGTTCGTTCTGACAGGTTTCCGTACCTCCAATGCCGCATTAAAGCCTTCTGCAAGGAAGCGGTGCTTGGCCACGGCGCGCTGCGGATTCAAGCCGTTAGGCTATCTGTATGGGATCTGTACTCCTCTAGCCTGCAGTTCGGCTTAAAGCAGCACGATTATACTCTACCCCTATTCCAATTCTGCCCACGGAAATCCGTGGCCCATTCCATGCTCATTTCTTAGAAGGGATACCTCTGTTTTAAAACAGTCACTTCTGCACGTGTTTGCAATCCAGTCCGATCTGGCACTTACTATGTTCGATTCGCTTATCAGGGTAAGCGAAATTCCCCTTCTGTTTAATATCTCGTCCACTATAACATGGGCAGGGCGACTGTAGTTGCCCTCTACTACTCTAACTGGAACCAAAGCGCTGGTTAATACTTTCGTGATTCGAGCCTCCAAAGAATGGCCTGCTCTTTAAGCTAGTCCAACTTTCTGCGTCCATTGCGTATCTTTTTGCCCTGTCGCAGATGCTTCTATTGCAGGCCGCTTTCTCTTCTTTTTCTACTTTTGCCTTGGCTTAAGCTGTTTTCTCCAGTGTCATCTGTTTTCGCTGTAGAGTTGCGGATCGTTTTCCTTGCTTGTTTAGACAATGTCCTACACTCATAATAGTGCCGGACATTCTTCAAACATACTCTGAAAGTGCACCACTTGGGCCAGACTTTTAAGGTTGCCATTTTCGAGCTTCTCATTTTTGCATTTGTTGGCAAAGTGGCCCTTCCCTTTGACAAATGAAACACACCTGTCGATCTTATAACTCCGATTCCCTAAAGTCATTTACTTCAGTGAGGAACAGCTTAATTGCGACAAACCAAAAAGTATAGCCGGGCATTGCCACCCCCATTTTTCCATAGCGGGGGGCCGGTGGGCGTGCTTTAATGCTCTCAGATACAGGCAGTTCAAATTTTACTTATTTTTCGATCTGGTTGGCAGCTAAGAAGCGATACAGGTTTCATAATATCTTGGAAGAAAAAGCTTTCGAGACCTCTCGCACGTCAACCACCGCATCTACACCGTGCTGTATAATGTCTATAGGGGTTTAGTCTCTACCCATCATAGTTTTAGTTGTTCTTACGACAAGATATGTTCCCCTGGCATTTCTGACAGTACCAGTTCTTACCATTGCTTCCTTCGGCGTTACGTAGGCTCTGATATTGCTGAAGATGTCTTTGAAGGTGAAAATCTCCTTGACCTTAACCAAATCTGGCCGGTTCTATCTATATCGCTCTCCTTATCGTATAGGTGAGATATGCAGGGTTCACGAAAAGTCCTCAGGCCTTACCCTGTGATCAACTCCACTTTGCATTTGCATTTTTTTGCAGCAAACCTCGATGGGTCGTTTAATGGAGGGTCCTTTTCGTTCCTCGGAGGTTTGAAGACATAGAGGGTCCCTATCTACGAATGACCGACTTTTTTCAATGATCTTGGGTTTATAAGAAACCTACGTCCCCCCTCCCTCCCCCACGGTATAGCGTCCTAGTGAACATCCGTGGATTTCCAGGAATGTTTTCCGCTAAGTTTTCGATATTCGCTACCTTCATTCTATCGCTGCCTCCGAACCTAGGAGTTCTTCGATGGTAGGATAATGGAAAATTTTGTTATCAGTTTTTCCATCAGAAAATCATCCTTAACCAAACCTTGGGTAACAATTATTACACGTGCACCCAAATTGCTTCTTCGCCTAAAGCTGAATTCTTTATATACTACCTTAGGTCATTCTTTGTAGAGCAAGTGAACCAGGTCATCGAGTATCTGCACTCTCCGACCCTCGTTTTCAATTTCAATGGCAGCTTTAGGCGCTTTAATTGCTCTAGGTGCTTGTTGCATTTCACGCAAAGTATACTCTGTTCTGTTGCTCCGGGGTTTGTCTTAACTTACTGCTCTTGGAGCAGCTGTAGCTGCTTTTGCGCTTATTTATTTTTTCGTTGCGCTTATTTATTAATTCAGACTATTACATGAGTGCCTCGGCCTGGACTGTAAGCATATCGTCGCGGTGCTTACTTTCTAATTTGCTTTTTTTTTTTTTATAGATTATTTAGCGTAACCTCACGATACTTTTTTCTTTATTTTCTTCGAAAAGTTACCATTCCTATGCTTTTTTGTGGACATTTTTACAGAGCTTTGCGTAGCCCTATGTTGCTTTCAAAAGTTAAGGGATTTAACTGAGTCCTTAACTTGCTTGAAAGCCTCATCAGAATTAGCCGGTGGATCAGTGGTAAAATCTGTTACGGTATCTACTTTACTTTTTTGTTATCGCCGTCATTTTTACTAGTTACGGGGCAGACGCTATCCCTTGGATGAGCCATCTTCCTTTGTTCGGTAATCGAGTAAATATCCTCTTTAGTGCCACCATTTGTGAAAGGTGAATCGTTGTCCAGCTCCAAAATGATTGCATCGTTCTTGGGTCCCTCATCTATGATTGCTTTAGCTTCCTCTACAAGAAATGCTGCGCCTTGCTCTTCCTTTTTGACATTTGGTGTTGCTCCTGAGACAGGGTGTCTTGGGAGCACAGCGGATCTTGAGGCCCCTCGCATTTTTTTAAACGGATTTTTATCTTGTGTCTTAGCAAACTTTTTCAATATTTAAGCCCACAAACAGGCGCTCAGTCAAAGGAGTTCGGTGCCCTGAATCTACCGCTAAAATCTGAGACTCTTGGTCTTTACCGTTATCTCTCAAGCTTATAATAAAGGCCGTCTCTTCTTTCCAACTACTAGAAGAAGAGTTTCCTAGCATGCTTACTAAGCCCCCGAAGGCACAGGTGGATGTATGTTACACATTCAAGCTGGATAGTTATAGCAACACTTTAAACCGTTTTTCAATTTTCGGTCGAATCCCGACTCTTAAAAAATATGTTTCATACATGGTGAAAGAATGAGCTATATGTAAACATGCTCGTGAAACTCCTACTTACAGCTATGAGCTACGCGGAAAATTGGCGTAAAGATTTAGCAGAACGTCAAAATGACGGAAACGGAGAAGAGGTTGCAGAGAGACCTATCTTCCTTCACTTAGCTGTTGCAGCGCCCCCTGGCGGTGTTTACGCAGAGCCGCATTGTCAGTTGACGTTCTGGTGATTAGACTGACCTTGTCCGCAGCTGCCCTCGTGGCGTCCCGATCGCTGTTGCATCGCTGTTGCCACACGATGTCTGCTGGCCGAAGAACATCGAATTATACACAGTCATTTGCACCCTAGCCATCAGTCCGGACGATGTGAAAAGTATCAATTCCGTCAACAGACAGGTAGTGGATTCGCTGTTTTTATCTATAGTTCTCCGAAATCACAATGAAAGTTCATAAAATCACTTTCTTTAACGGTCTATACGTAACCACTTTCAGCCTTAGAACAAATTATGCATCTGCCAAAATTGTATAGGCGAAAAAATAATGAGCCAGAGTATTGTGAAGCTGTTCGGACTTAAACTACCTGCTATTGTGGACCCGCATGAATGCGCTTGCTCCATTAAAATTTCTAACCCCAATAAAATCTTAAAATTTTTTGATACGAAGAGAAATTTGCTGCTACAGCCTATTTTTTTTTATCAAAGTGATAAGTTCAGAAAGGGTTAACAATATATTTTCTTTGAACCTATGTGGGGTATGCACTTGAAAATATTTTATCGTATTGTAAATATCATTGGCGTCTCAAAAAATACAAGGTTAAGTGAGCTTCGATGCAACATCTACTATGTAGATCATTTAATAAAGGTGCTCTTTCGTACTAGACTGTCCTAAGTGTCAGAGCTACATTTCTCAAAACAGACGAAACGCAAATAGAGAAAAAATGTATTAAATTATATATAGCTTAATCGAGGTTACGTGAGTCAGAACGGAGCGAGGTTTTATGGGTTAATGTATTTCAGCACACCTTAGGGTACAACTAAATCTAGTTCGCACATATACTATTGTATATATTCTATATATACTATTGTACATGTATCCTATGCCATATGCTAAATTAATTCGTTATCTCTGTGTTATATTCCCAAGGTTGCATTTAAATGAAACTATAGCACAGTTGCGATTCGAAAATGTCACCAACAAATATGTTCCGAAAATCACGCTTGCGGATAATGTATTAGAATTATAATCAAGGTCGTTACACAGATTTCAGTCTGCATACTGCTACAGTTCGGCTTTTTGAACAATATTTGGATATAGGAAAAGATGAGGCTATATGGGACAAGGCCATAACATCACTCCGTTTTTTGAAACGTTAATCTTTACTTTTGATGCTACTAAAGTTCGAAATACATACAAATTCTTTATTTAGTGTAATTCGCGCTTTTTAACTAAGTTTGAAAAAGTTCAAAAAATGTGACACGTCGTTGTTGTTAACGATGTGCCACATGCTGTTATTTTTTAAAGAAGTGCTGACAGCTTTATTGGCATAACGTGTTGTTTAAACAAAACGAGATCATTGATATATACACCATGTTTCGGAAAATCGTGATCGTAGATTAGAATTTACCATGGATAATTATTTATACCTGAATCATGCATAACCACGATGCTTATGTGGGTTTAATTCCAACCTTATAATATATATATCTAATCTATATCTATAGATAGACAGTGCAAACAGCTACTGTTCCTTCTTCGACGAGTAAAATACAACTCGTGGATATACTAGTATAGAAACCATTCAAAAGTGGGCTTTACACTGTACAGTAGAATTTTGCCTGTACTTATGGTATATGAACTATAATGTGCAACCTGCTTGAATAGGCAGTAAATGATTATAAAGCACCGGCCTCTTTATCCTAAACCGGAACAGGCAGCTTATTTTTAGTTTTGTTTAATGACCGATCTCTTTATACGAAATCATTAATAGCTCCCATATTTTCATTTCTAGCACACTACCTTGCGAGTACATATATACAGACATATTGGAGTCATCAGTTGATATCTTCTGAAAATTAAATTCATAATGATGAGCCTACTTAAGCTACTTGACATAAGAATCTTCGTTTTTCTTATTCGTGCCATCGGTCGTTTTAAATAATACCATAAAGTTAGCCCCTATAACCACATCCTCTCCTCTTTATATTTAGATCCTTCTTACTACCTAGAATAACATCATGAGAACGTATGGTGGGCAAATTACAGTTTGAACAAATTATATGGTTGTGGAGCGCGATATCCTATAGCTTAAGTCACAGCGCCTTCTCGGTAGAAAAGAATATTGCGACTCTGCTGAATGATTAATTTCTCCACACAGAATAAGCAGCTGGAGCAACATGGGCGACTGTGACTGGTGTTTTCCTGCAAAAATGGTCGATTGCTGTAAACCGATTTTTGACCATCAGATGGTCCATTGGTGTGTATCTCTCCCGCAACAACAGTTGATCTCAACGATCGACTTAAGCAAATATCAGCCCGTATAGCCCTCCCATATTCTACTGTATACATAATCTAAAGAATTCTTAGGCTAAAACGAATTCACTTTGTTTTCAATTCACACTAGAGTTTTTTGTTAAAATTGAAAGCCAGCAAAATGTAAAAACCTAAACGGAGGGGTCTGCGTGATGACATGAAGTTGAGTATCAATAATAAAGCTTAGTTTTAGGTGGACTGGATTAAGTTGTATGTAATGTTAAAAAAAAAAACTAAATATTATTACGCTTCTTTAGGTTTAATGTTTAGCTTACGTCTATTCTATAACGAGTAACATCAGCGTGAAAAAGTAATTTAAAAATGTGCATCCAGTATGCAGGATCCGATTTAAAGAACCAGCATATCAGCGTTATACTGAGACTTCACAAATAAAACGAAATTTTGTTGTTATTCGGGTAAATTATGTTACAGTAATCTTCTAACCAGCGATATATATCAACAGCGCAACTTGAAGTACTTGAAGGTTGACAACAGCAACGAAAGCAACAGAAAAATGACGGGAAGGCTTTTTTACGAGGTGGATTTCCTACAGATCCCTTTTGACCCAAGGACAGGAGAAGAACTCGGAAGAAAAACGCAGGTGAAAAGAAGACGATTTAGAAAAGAAATAATCGTTTTATAAATCGGTTAAGGCTAAAAGACGATTGTCTTTTCGACGGTTTCCAGCGGGAACACTAGAGATAACACATACATCCGCTCATGTGACCGACCTACGAATGAAGCCAATAGATGTACGTGCTCGCACCTATTGTTACTTCAGTAGACCACGAATTAAAACTAAACGGCAACAGGAAGAACAAGAAGGGAAATGAGGACGATAGACCACCGCCAAAGCAGCTCTGTGTCAAGGTCTGTTATATTACGAGCTAGATAAGAAGTTCTCGCGGGTCATCAGATTCTTTTAAAAAAAAGGGAAACACGCAGAAATTTACTTTCAAGCTTTTTTGTGTTTCTATTTACCAGAAGACAGAACAACTTAGTGTTCCGCACTCATAAATCATCTCACGTCTGTGAAACAACTATGATAAATAACAAAATGCAAAACGTAGTCAGAAGCATATATGATTTTGCCAGCTCTCCCCTAAACCAAACGTGGAATGTTGATCTCAGAAGATAGATCTTGCCTAAGATGCTAATCTTAAGCTGGTCTCGGCAATTCGTGATTTTGCTTACTCCCTTATTTAAACTGCCTTTAAATGCTTACTAATACCATGATGTAAAGACACACGTTATGAAGGGTCTGTGCTCTGACTCCGCAAGCAGTACTGTTGCAGTAATCCACTTTTTGATCTAACAGATCTTCCTCAAAGTTGAAAAACGTTACATGTTATAACATATTAATTACCGTTGACTCTCTGTAATAGAGACCGCAATTACATCATTTTTCGAGCTCATGTAATATAATTAGCTGGCTATAGTAAAATCTGTTCCGGGAGGCCCTAAAAACTTTTTTGCTATTTTTGTCACTCTCCAGATTTTATAATTTACACTGGAAATGCAAGATCTGTGTTAAAAGATTCTTTGTATCTTACCCATTTTTATGAAGCTGTACTTCATCGCCTTTTTGAGTTGGATACTAAGTATATCTTGTTTAGATCCTCATAGGGACAGACTTTTTGAGCTAACTGGATGGGAGCAGCCTTACGGTAAGCCAAAAACTACTTTTTTTCAAGCAGCCTTAGCTGGACAAGATCCAGAACACATATATATATATATATATATATAGTTTTGACAGTATTTAATCCAAAAATTGGGGCAAATATTTTTTTATATTTTAAAGTAATATTATTAAACTAAGTATGTGCCATTTTGATTAATACATTTCTGCCATTTTCCTAGTAACATCGTAATATCTTCACTGTAAAACTTCTGTAGTTTTAAGTGAAAAAATTGTAATAAGTGTCCTTGCATCCTTATGTTGAAGTTAAGTTTATATCAGGGGACCCTGAAAACACCGAAAAAGATGATAATTTGATGATGCAAGATCCGAGCTATGTGGCGGATACGCTAAAATTTCCCATTCAAGTTCTCTTTATATATGCCGAGCAGGTAAAAATATATGTGGTCTGGCATTGTCGTGAAAGAAGGCGAAGTTTCTATTGCTCACTAGTCCAGGTCGATTTGTTCAATAGCCCGGCGTATTCATGT
The DNA here is from genome assembly GCF_002443255.2 of Varroa destructor. NCBI lineage: Eukaryota > Metazoa > Arthropoda > Arachnida > Mesostigmata > Varroidae > Varroa > Varroa destructor. The sequence goes on from NW_019211458.1 coordinate 4,734,881, forward strand.
TCATTGTTGAAAGTAAAGAACCGAATCAATCGTTTTGTCAGGTGGTAGTATCTCAACGCTCGACTCCTTTCTAATTCTACCAAACACATAGCATCACCCCTTTAGCGTCAAGCCAAGCCTTGCTACAGATTCTGGAGCATTTTTTTCGCACATTACTATCGTATGTCATTTACTTTTCATTACCCATTATCAACAGTTCCGACGATGACTCGATTTCACTGCGTTTATTCGAGTTTCGCGGATAGACAAAGGATCGAGTGAACTCGCTCACGTCAGTTCGCGTGGTTGCCAAACAAAGAGCGATTTTATCAACTTTTTCATTATTGGTTAGCCACAACGAGGAAGCGAAAGAAAAGTATTTGGGCCACTTATCCTATAAAAAGCATACATTTTTTAGGCCTGAATAGCCTTTGTGCCTTAGTCGTAATAGAATTGTAAAACATCACGAATTTTTGCAGAAATTTTACTTTTCAAGGCGTTATATTGTAAGTCTGAATAAAGAATCTTAGCACATTTACAAAGCTCAGTTTTCAAATGACACCAACGCCAATCTGACGTGACTCAAATTACCTCAGATACCTGACTTTAAAGCCATCCAGCTGCGATAACAGTTTCTTTTTCGACAATTTTACGTATATATATGACAGGGTTAGCTTTGTCATTGACTGACGGGAATGAGCACTTCACTCACTCGGCGCTTAAATAGCCCTGTATGTATTTATTCATACATTTAAATTAAAGTATTTGATCAATTTATATATATGTACCTGGTGTCCCGAAAGAATGTGTATATTGTTTACATTTTTTTGATAATATAATCACTTGTGCCAGTGCTTTGAATTTAATACACGTTTGAGATGATTTTAATAAAAATGGCGACTGAAATGAAAAAATGAAATGATATTCAACAAGTCAACTAAACTGTCTTCCTTGTTTATCAATAATTAATTATTCTTTTTTGTAGACCTTCTTAAATTTTTGAGGTGCTGAATCGCTAGAAACTTTTGTTTCATATTACGCTTTTATTTTATAATTATATGTAAACTGAAATCGTTCGATCCTTTGTTGGTAAATCCATGATCTTAATAATAAGAGATAAAAACGCGCTTTTGCAGCGTTTACCTTTAAGTAGACACTTCTGACTTCTTACAGATGACAGAACGCCGCACCTACGCACCGCCATTGTAAAGCATATTTTTTTTGGGTTGCATAAAGAGGTCCCATAAAAGACCTGTTCTTGTGGACCTCTATGTGTCAAGTTTTACGTTGCCGTTAGGCATTCTATCAGACGGCTGGCTCTCACCATGAAACGAAGTCTGTCTATGCTAGGGTTCGAACCTAGACAACAACGTTTCCCAGACAAGATCAGCAGACAAATACCTTACCCTTCTCCTGTTGGCCTGCCTTATCAGATCCAGGCAAGAAACCCAAGGATATTGCTAGCTTCAAAAACCGTAATTTAGCGAAAATGTGTCACAACATCAAATGAAAACCTTTATTTGAGTTTGACTTATCACTTTTGCTAGTGCACCGACAAGAACTGTTACAATTCTAAACATCTGCGGTAAGAGGAAAAGTTATATATTTTTTGCATATTTTTTTGCAAGAAACATTTATTGTATGTAACTAAAAAGTGAAACTATAACCGTCTAAGGTATTTGTACACACACACATGTATATGGATACATATGTATTTCTATGTATGTGTTGGCGGGGTGTGAGGGGAATCGTGGATGAGTTGTCCAATACGCTCTCGGTATAAGGATCGCAGGGCTTTTAATAAAAAAAAAATAAACAATTGAGAATAGGAAGCAACATATGATATACTGTTGAGAAACACTGCCAAACCCGGTCCGCAAATGAGATGTCAAAAGAATCGTCATTTCAGATTGTATAGAGATGAAATGGCCATATTGTTTTAAGTACACGCACGACACAGCAGATTAGACAAGCATTTCAGTTTATACATGCCTCTGAAGATCCACGGAAGTATAAGGCCTTGCCAAATTATGTAGAATTGGAACATACCGATTTCACAGATCAAATTGGTACCAATAAAACTAGCACAGTACACATGAAGATTATTTGACTGGCATCTGAACTCGTTTGAAAAACACAAGTTTTCAGAGCAGAAAGAATAGGCTCAGAATACGGATAAAGGTATCTGTACACACTCATTTCAATATCCTACAGAAAGTCGTTCTGGCGGAGGCACCGGTTGTTCTGAGATACAGAATATAATGAGCGCTCACTTGTCGCTACGGGAGTAGATCTCGTACCAACTTTACCCTATTACTACCTACCCCATAGAGAGCTGCCTAGTCGAGCCTACCTTCTTACACCACTCGCTAATTTTCAGCGCTTATCTATAGTACACTTAATGATGAGGTCCAAGGTATTAATTTAATGCGTTATAAGCGCCTAAGAGCTCTAGACCGATTAACCTGATCTAATCCTTCACTTATTCATCCTACTTATTTTTATCATGGTGCATTAAGAATCTGCTCGCGATTTTCAAACTATACAAACGAGGACTTAGTAGCAAATTCCTTTTTTTTGCCTTTTGCCATTGAAATGGCTGGAGGTGAAAGTTTTGCGATATAAAGAATTCGTCTCGCAGAAAATTTACCAAAGGTAACTTAAGCACAAGGCGTAATTAACTCATTAGGTAGGCTTATAGTTAGAATTGTATGCGTAGGAAATGGTGTTGAGTTCACTTAAACATAGTGCTTAAACCCAAAACTGCAGGTTGATTATGTCATAAGCAATAAAGCCTCTAAAACCATGCTATTCACATGGACCCACTCAAAAACATTAGTGTGTCCATTCTATCGATAATACCGATAAAACCGCTGAACCAGAGGTGTGGAGGCTCATGATTCAGACATGTAATGGAAAATGTATCCTACAAAAAGACACGACATGGAGGTTTGTGTTGTAGCAATACGACCCAGAACGATCAATTTTACAAACCACAGTACCTAAAAAGAACAAATACAAGGAATCCAACAAAGTATGTCCGAAAAATTTTGTAAATGATATAAAAAAAGCCACATAAAGCCAAAATGCCTCAAGCTAATTAAGATGCAAAAGAGACGCCTAGTGTTCCATGATATATAAACAGTAGGAAAATATCCCAAATTGTGTCTATACAAGCTGATCATGCGAACTGATAAATTGCTGATAGTGGTGCGGCGACCCAAATTTTAATACCCATTCAGATTTTCCAGCACAAGTCTTTTTCTGGGGGTCCCGGGCCCTGGAGTTGACAGAAGAGCAAACAGTATTGGCAGTTGATTATGTGCGATTTAGTCAACTGTCAATGGGCCGCTGTCAAAGAATAACCTACGAATTATTACATAATCAAATAACTATGATTCACGGATTAACCGGGCTTTGAGGCGAATTAAATAATGACCTTATTACACCCAGGATCCATACAATAACAAATTGCAGAATGCATAATAACTTAGTCGCAGACTAAAGTATTTTGCAGGGAATACACGAGGTCTTTATTTTCTACAGCCTTTTTGGAATGCTTTTCCGTATGATCATTACTAGGGCAAAACTTATTTTGTCTGAACCAAGTGCAAGACTCAAAAGTGGCACTTAAACTTATTTCTAATGATTGCCAATTACTAGTTCTCAATTCCTTTCAAATACTTTTCTTCAACCCACTCCAAATCATCATTTAATAGCATGACAGGTTAGTAGGAGAAGTCATGGGGGCAACGGGATCAATTAACCAGGATGTTTCTGGTCAGGTTCCGTATTTCTTTAGATAAGCTTGGTTCCTCGCGAGAGTTGCTTTTTCTCCCCATTTCCTCGGAACCCTGTTCTGCAGCATTGTCTTCAACGTACTTATTCCTCAATAATCTCGCAAGCCACACGTTCGTTGCCCTTTTCTTTACAGTTAATATTTTCTCTCAGTATTTTTTCCATATTACATCGTCCCTCTGATTCACATATGTACAGAACAAACCCTCAAAAGCTCCCGTCGAGCGCCTTTCTGACCTTTAAAGCAGTGATCGTATTTCTGAATGTGGTAAAATCCATGCAAACCGCTAGAGTGTTTTGAGTTTAGTTCCTATGAAGCAGCGCTAGTCACAATTAAGGTAGCTTAGGTATTTATTGTTTTGTAGACCATATCCACCCGCAGCGCCCAGACACGCTGTTTTTTGCAATAGCGTTTTAACTTCTTATGCTGTCGTTTCTGGAATAGTCCATGCTGGTTCACCAAAGAACATTTTGAATTCTGCTACAGGTATCAGCAATCTCCTTTTCGTCGAATATTAGGCATTGTCCTGTTTCATCGGTTAAAATCTCTAGCAGGCGGTTGGTAGGACGGCAGAAGCTTTCCTTTTGGAATGAGGACGGTTTCTGCCTATTTCCGTATTTTGAAGAATCAGCCGTCTCATAAGAGATTTGTCCGTAACTTCTTCCTATTTCCAGGAAATTCCTATTTACTCGTATTCCGCCCGTCTGAGGTATTTTTCCAGATTTTATTGGTTCTCTTGCAATTAAGCTCTGATTATCGTTACCTCAGGAATGCCTTCCTATTTTTCTTACTCCAAGAGCACTGTGTACAAATTAGAACATGCCATACACAGCTGTCGAACGATTTTCACCTTGTCTTTTCTTAGTACCTCTTTTCTTCTGAGTCTTACTTTCCCTCTTAGAAGTTTACATGGGTGCTCCCAGTGATCTTCTTGGAATTCTGATAAAAAGTTTTCCAGCATCTTTTTTTTGTTTCTTTTTTTTATTTTTTCCCTTTTTAAATCACTTTCGCTATATTCTGCTATTGCTCGTATTTGCCACTATTTTTTGCCAAGTATAGATTTAACTGCTCATGCTATGATCTAAGCGCCTTGAGACCTAGGGCATGATGGCCTTGTATTTTTTTGTGGCTGAAGTACTTAGTCCATATCCAACGCAGTAACGGTTACTAAGATTTTCATCATCTTCAAGAACCATCCTTGTATTTAAATAACAAAATATCTTGCATATAGTAAAGTCCACGTGTGAGACTTTAGCCTTTCCATAAAAGGCAGGTGTAGGTCTTTCATTTACTATGGTGAGACAATGGTCGAAAATTCGTTGCAGGAAAGTTTTTTCCTTTCTGTCTGTAAAGTGGATCGGTACCTTTATTATTTTTAGCTGAATCCATTAGGTCGTTTACTGGCTCTTTTTTTGTATTGTTCTTTTCGGCTTAATGCAACACGAGTGGATCCTTCTAATCTCCACACGATCGAGCCATGAAAGCTGGTCCCAGACTTTGTCTTCGTAGCTAGGCCGGTGAAATCAATAGTACACGTATCTACTCTGTTATCCTTGATTCATTCCACTTTGCTTGCGGCAAGACCTTTGCTTCCCTATTTTCCATTGTCTTATGGATTATAGTTATGACACTTTGTTGTCATGGGTCTATATCCTGCGGTAATTTTTTGAGAGCCTCAATAAAAGTAGTCTCAGACATTCCTTTTTTAAGATGATTGATGTTCTTGTTTCTTCGTATAATCTACCTTTTCTCGTTGTTATCGCCGCAGGAATTCCCAGTTTCCTTGTTCCAATTTTTATTATATTTCTTAACATACCACTGTTTTCTCTACTAATGATAATGCAAGGAATTGGTTTCTCTGACACCTAGTTATCCTTTTGACCTTTTGGATGAAGCTGATTTCTGACGAATTTTCGTTTTTCAGATCTGTTAGCTACCTCAAATACTTTTTGATTATTATTTCTTGCTTCTCAAATAGATTTTGTCATCATTTTCCTCACAATCCTGGCGACATTTCCGTTGAGCCCATGAAACGGATATGCCATGTTAGCCAAATGACCTCATTTGCCAGATCGTCCTTTCCTGTAATCAAGATTCTAGGTAAGTTCTTTTTAAGAATCCTCTTCCTTATGTCAGGCGTAACCTTGAGCGGTTTGTCTGGTTAGTTTTTGTTCAAGAGGTCTGTGGATTTTCCTGGCGTGTTATATTATACAATTTGTCTGTCTATATCTTTTTTTTTTAATTTAATCCGGCGACGTTTAAATACCTATATTCTTGGATGCTTTTTCTTGACAAGCTGACTTTTTATAACTAAAGTTATTCTATTTTGTGGAATTAAGTTTCCCCTTTTAAACATTTTTCAGTTTATTACGGCATCTCTAACAGACATAACTAGTTTTCTTATAGATACATGCCCGTTATGGCAGAACGATTTGCCCTTCGGGTCTTAGCTAATGGCGAAGTAGTTTAATTCCCCAGCCAGCAGAGCAAGTTTTTCTGTTTTGCGAGTAGTGGTTGTCTAGCTTTTCCTATTTTTCCAATAAGATCATATAGGAATATTTTTGCACGTACCTACTTCGGACGTTCTTGGAATCGTCCATGTTTACCTTGTGTTTAATGCCGCCGACTCCATGCGAAGTGGGACTTTTCTCTGCGGATCCGGTGATACTCATCTTACCTTTATCCAGGCCTTTCGATAAACCTTTGCGGAATATTTTCTGAATACAAATATATAAAGTATGATAACGAGTCAAAAGTCCATCTGCCTCCATACTTTTTATTTTGCTCTAAAGTTCTATTTTTTTTTCACTACTTAAGCTTTTTAGTGGCAGCTATTCCTTCTAGAAGACAACACGCTAGAATCTACATATAGGGACTCAGCTCTCAGCTCGTGGTAAAGGAGACTTATTGGAGATACAAGGAGGGGTACACACCGGGTAAGAAATGTTTTCTTTAGGCCCAACACGAGCAGCACCGTCTGGTGGAGATTGCAGGAACTTGAGAAACACTCACTGTTCAACCTGTGAGACGAGCGGTCACAATGTTGGACAGTTAACATGGCTCAGTACTGTGCAAAAAGGCACACAAATTTGAAAAAATAACGCAGGCTCTATCATTTCAACCAAAAAACCGTAATTTTGTTTGTTGGAGTGCGTACGGTTTTATGCGGCGGTCAGAACCGGTTTCGCTCCAATTACTTAGATATGCATGGGTAAGATAAAGGCAATAAGGGACTTAAGCTACGCTGCTCAACAAACGACACGCCTTCCGATCCGGAATATCGATGATATTCCGATCAGATAATAACGATATTTCGTCGTCGAACGTTTAAGAGAACTATCAAAACACCATTTTAAACACTAACATTTATCCAGATGAATCATTCGGCACTAGAAAAGCTGTTTTCATAAATTCATACGAATTTGCGAAAGTAGTACGTTGGTGCACATAAAAGAAGGATGTTTTTTTAAAATGATATGATAATAAAATGATAAAAGAATAACGATAAGCGTAAATAAATATACAGTAAATTCTGTTCAACTTGTTATCATTTTGTTGCTAAAATGTTGCTTTCGATAAGTAGCCTCAATGATTCCTTCAAATACGCAGAATTGCAAGTTAAAAAAGATACCATTTAGTTAGTGAAAAGGATGCAAGAAAATTCCCCAAAAAGCTAGCCCGCCTCGAGTCTTACAATGTGGAGCTTGTCAATGCGTCTACTAGTGTGCGTCACCTGTCCTGCAGTAACAATAATAATTATAATTCTACTACCAAATATCAAATACTTATTTTAAATAACTTATGTTAGCGTGGCTAAGGCATCATTTGATTGCTGTAAAAATTGCTAGAACAATAATTAACTGTCCACTGATTAAAGAAAGAAATCCCATGATTTCACTGGAGCGTACGGCAATGTTTGTGGCAGTTCATCCGCATGGAAGCGGTATTGTTGTGTTTCTAAATGCCATTATCCTAAATAACGGAGAAGATGCGTGTAGGAGCATGTATAGCAGTTCGATTCGTTTTGACTTGTGCCAAGAACAGCCCTTCTACGTAAATCTCCGTGTGAAAGAAAAGCATAACCATTCGATCAAAAGAATAAGCAGAGCCTAGAAGGAAGCGTGTAATACAGTGCTCGTGGCTGCTCTCATAATGCTGATTTATTGTACGGTGTCGCGGCGATAGCGATCTTACTTCGAATCTTCCTAAATTATCTAGAAACGGTGCTGACATTGCTTTTTGGCCCTTTTTGACCATCCCAAGCTGAATTTAGGTTGTAAGTAAAAGAATCGTCTGACCGATGCATGGGTTCTTTTTACAAATGCCGGGAGCTGCCTGTCACTTAGACGTCGCGGAAAAAATGAAAAGGTCTTTCTATTAGGGAATCTATTGAAGTATGCTTCCATCTCAATATTGAACTTGTAGAGAATAAAGAGTTAAAACTGCTATGAGCATTTAGCTCCTCGTTCGTGACTGCTTCGAAGACCTAAAGAATCCTACTAAAACCAACCTCTGTAGAAGAAACCCTTTCGTTTTTGTTAAGCCAGGCTAAAGTCCGAGTTCATAGCTGATAGTTTTTCAAATCAAAAAAGAATATTTACTTTTTGGGGTGGAAGAAATCTAAGTTATTGCTGATATTATACGGAACAAGATTGAAGCCGATGTCGACATAAAAAAAGACTACAGCCCTTGCCACGTCAGTTTTTAGCGGGATATGAATCCTCTGTTGAACGCTGCCAAAAGTAGATCAGCCCTTCGCACTAATTTAAAGCCCTGAGAGAGTTCACAGGTATGTGCAAATGATTTTCGGATAAGCAAAACCGGTGTTGGCAATGCTTTGTTGCCCTTTCTTGAATTACGGCGGGAAACTTGTAGAACCAAAATGTATCGCACTAGGAAACACTTGTTGTAGAGCGAAGGATGGATTTTCTTATCTGCATGTTACAACTGTCAGGAGTAAGGGCGTCCTGACAAAGAATGTAAAAGCAACAACGTTGAAGGGCGACATTTAACGTGGCTCGCTCAACCGCATGCTAAGAGACTGTAAGAGATCTCTCCCCCACTGCTTTGATTAAGGATTTTCTCGGCTTTCAACAAATGTTTCAGGCAAAAATTGTAAAGAAGTATTTTTAGGTGACGAATGAAGTTATGTTAAAACTAAGAAAAGTGAATCAACATGAATGCGTCAGAAGGAAAGTTACAAGCTTTTACCGATCGATCACACATGTTTTTAATTGAATTCCCGATGAATATAGCAATCCCACTTTAAACTTAGATAAATCCTAAAATGATACGGGTTAAATGCAATCACAGTCATCTTTTGTACGTTACGGTAACACACAACTGTGGCACGATGCTCACTTTCAACAGTCCGCCTGACATGGATTAATTAATAGAAAGCTCGACCTAAGTTGTAAACCCAGAAAGCAGTACTTTCATAAAAAACATACAACTTTCTACGTAGAACTAATCAAGGAGCTGAATCATATAATTATGCCTGCATTAAGGCAGTGAAAGTTGATAGGATTTTCTCGCGCTACATCACTTCAGACTGTACAATAGATAAATTTACAGAGTTCTTAAAATACACATTTCTCTTGGTAAAACTGTTTTGGGGAAATGACTTTAGTTGGTTACTCAAGCACTGTTTCTGAGGTATGTGACTTTTTAAGGTCCAATCACACACACTTGTTTTTGTCCCACTAACTGGCATCTAATGACCTGTCGATAATAAACCGTTTTCGTACACAAGAACTTAGTTTTGTATAGATTTTGGTATAGATGTGAGCAACCCCTATTCCACTATGGCTTATACCACCCGATAAGGGCTACGAGGAGGTGCTTAAAAACCCTAGGACAATAGAGAACAAACCTCCTAAATATATGGCAGGCGTGTGTCAGAATTCTATACCAGATTCACTTCTATTAGACACTCCTACATGAAGGACCTCCATGAGGAATGAAACTTTTAGCATATGCGGGAGACAGCAGTAACAGTAAAAACCGAGGTCGCCCACTGATATAGAGCTGTTAGCAAACAATACTCTGCAAGCCAACTCAAAGTGGACGGCAAAGGCCAGCCTCGCAATTACATCTGCCAAAAGCGAGGAAATCCCTTCAACGTGCAAAAAAAAATAAAACCAATAGACTTCTTTTTTAATGAGAGGAAGATCAATGTATTGGCAAGGTATTTGGGCATTTACCTAAACAGAGAGTTTTTGGAATGGGTTATGCATGTAAAGCTACACCGGGGGTACCAAGAGCAGCACATGCCATTGCTGAAGTCTTCCTAAACGTACACGGCGCTAAAAAGGCACCCCGCTAGCGGCTTGTCCCCTCAGCCACGAAACCGATAGCGCTATGTGGTGCGCTCGTTTGATTAGTTCTAAAAAGATCAGAGAACAGGGGGTTCTTGTTCTGACATATACCCTTTCTTGCGACGTGTAAGTAGAAACAAGGAGAAAATTGTGAGAATCGATCGGCGCAAGGAGCTGGAAAGGAGGGTTACGATAAAGATATAGCAAGTGAACTGAAATAGGATTTAGATAGTGATCAAGAATTCTACGAACATGATCTCATATCTAGCATCAACCAATGGACCTATTTTCTTGTGCAGGTTATTATGGGACAGATAGAAAATGCGGAGAGGTAACATATGATGGCTACGTCCGTTGCGACGGAGGTAACGAAAACAATGTTTCCACACAGTTCTGGTTTGTCTAACTCTGAGTAAAGCTATAACAGCGGCAGGCAGGAAGGAGAATTCTAGAGAAATAAAAACGTAAAGAGCATCCCCGGGGCAAGAGCTATTTCAGTTTTCTTTCAAGAGAGGAGCAGATTAGCGGCTGCGTAAGCTCTACTGCTAGCGAATAACATCTTAAAGGAAAAGTCAGACTAATACATTGTTTGATCAAAATGACAGAGATAATAATTTGGTTCCAGGTACAATTGGTGTACAATTGGTACAACAAAGTTATCCATAGGGAACCCTGTGAAATGAATGTCAAGCCCTTAGCCATTATGAATAATAAAAAACAACCCGGATCAGCCAGAAATTTATCTAGATTTGCGTAACAACGCTACAATGGATCATTCAAGTTTATACTAAAGGTACGCTAACTTGGCACGGGACAAGGCTTATCTGATGTATTTATTGGAGGACCTAACGGGTAACTGCTGGCAACTGTTCTGGTTATGTACCTGCCACATTTCCTGGCAGTATGTGGTACTGTTGACGGTAGATATAGGTTACCAGAGAATGAAGCCTGAGAGAGGATTTAAGAATTAATGAACAGTGATCTCTATAGAAAGAAGTTCAGTCCACTGTTTAGTCCCACAACAAACAAAAATATCCTGTTCTGTGTTGTTTGGTCATACATATTTGAATTTCTCTACTCCTCTAAAAAACACTGACTGTAGATGCGAAATACATGACCGTATGTTAGCGAGCATATCTCGGTAGTGTGGCCGAATATAAATATGCGAGCAGCGAATATTACTAATCTTACGATTATTAAGTAAAGGTAACGCAGATATATGTAAAAAATGTCCGGTAAAATAAATAAGCTAGGCGCAGCTACGTTGTTTCTCGAATCCAGCCTTTACAATTTCTACGACAGCGCCATGCATTAAACTTGTTGCAGGCTCTTCCGCACAGAAAGCCGAAATTTTTCTACGTGTGCTGGTGTCTGGTAGCTGGTAGCCAAATCTTAGAGCGTTTAAATTGAAAATTTTCTGGAGTATGTTGCCAATCGTCAAGAGTTTTGAAAGAATTCAGAAGTATAAAACTAAAAACACACTTGTGCATAGAAGGTCATATCCTGTTTTGTGTTTGCTTTCTTTTTAGCCAATTTTGGGAATGCTGACTTTACAAGTTTTCAAAAGCGTGTTGGTGCAGGACCTCGTAGGTACTTGACTGTCTGATGATCACTTTCACGCGGTTCTCTAAGTGCATTAGTACTCTAACATCACTCAAATAATGCTTTCAACATAAAGTAGTGAACTCAGTTATACAAAAAGAACCAGATGATTCATCTATCTAATGAACTGCTCATGAAACAAAAGGTACGGAACAAAATCGCCACCAAGATTTCTCTGTCGAACTCTAGTGGGTGAAGCCATTTGTTCTTGGTGTGTCAAAACGAAGGCGAGTGCTCTACCTTCCAATCTGATAAGCGCTCGGCTGTCTGATGACAATTTCCGGGCAGTTTCTAGTCTCAGGCTTAAATTACGTTTGTTTTCAATGAAAGGCTGTCTGTGTCGTGTTACCGTAGACGAGTTCAGACAGCGTCAGCTGTGCTACGCCAAGCCTCTTAGTTCGGTTTAAAGCCGACGTGACGCGCTTAACGAGCTCTTCTTGAGCCAAAGCTTCAAACAGACAGGCTTCCTAATCATGCTTGAGTCCTGTAGTTTACAAAGAAGCAGTAGGTTACGCTCAGATAGACATGTTGCATGTAACTGTGTCGGACACGTACTCTAGAACACCGTTAAAAAAAGAATCAGTAATATAGAAGGTCAATGGAAATGCACAAACGGACACCTCAAATTGAGATATATAATATGTTCGTACACTTACGCTTAAGTGTTCATTAAAAATTCATGCTTGAATTTAGGCGAAAGCTACTCTCAAGCTTAAAAACCTCGGAGGCAAGCTGTTCAGAGTTACGGCCGAAATTCTTTCGATCCCTTTACTTAGGCAAAACGCCTCATTGGGACTTGCGCGTGACGTTGCCGAAATAATGCTGACGGTCGACAGCAATCATGGTAAAGTCAGAACTTCTAATAACAGCAATTAATATATTAAATTTTGTGATTCTGAGACAAGAAATTAAGAGAACAGATGAGAGAAGTTGTGTTTAGCAAAAATTATATTATTTCTTGTTCCAGGACGCAACAACTGTGCCATCTCAACGTGTCGTTATATCGAAATAGAGCTTGCATTCTTCGTTTTCGCTTAATAAGTATTCGCTTTTACGCTTATTTCCCGCCTTAAACTACTTGTAAATTTCGTAAAAAAGGTACTAAAGCTTATATTACTTCTTTGCGCTCCAGCTTGGCCAAGCAATTTAATGTAACAATTTAACGTTTAAATTACCTTACTTTTGTGTTTCCATCCGTGTCGGCAATTCAATCTAAGGTTCCAACTTGTGCTTAGCTAGATCCAAACTAACGACCGCTGAAAAAACCGTGTGCTTTTATTTCTAACGCGGATCCAAAAAGGATGATTTTTATTACGACCTTACATTTGATTATGATACAGAGGAATGTGTTGTTCAGCATTCGTCTCGAAAAATCATGGTCTCTCCGAGGCCCCTACTTCACAGCTTTATCTTTTGTCCGACTGAAGCAAAAATGAATTTCTTTATAAACTGAAGATTCAACAAGTTAAATAAGTTCAAAAAGATACCTGGTAGATCAAATAAGGACTACTTCTGCCATTTTCTCGCTCCAAAGTTTGATTTTTCAATGGTGCGAAATTAGGTCAAATACATCGCCAAGAATATCTCTTGTTGCTTTATTTTAGGGCCACTTCGGTTGGAGGGTTTGACTGATCTCTCTAAGTATATAGTAGCGTTAAATACCATATACATCTCTCTGACGGGTTTTCATTAATTGTTTTGCCATTATATATAATAGAATTGAAAGCAAGACTACCTGCATCTTCAAATTGTAGCACGTGGACAACAGTTTATCGACCCTCCCAAGCTTGCATCACTTACGTATCACACACTGAGAAATCTCTGTAGTGTGACAAGCAAGCTTGAATTACCAACAGGTTACCCCGCAGTAGTCTATTAACTGAAAAAGGCCGCTCCACAAGACTCACAAATAGCAGAATAAGGTCCTTATAGATCGGTTATAGCCTTACTAAAATGCCTGGTGCTTTTTTTTCATAGAGCAGGACTACTCCCGTTACTTCTTCTAGTATATACGTTTAAAAAATCAAGCTTAATCAAAACTCAGAATGTTTCTTGGTTGCCGTAAAAGTTCTTAATATATAATAATTATAATAACAATACTAATGAATATTACTTTCTCAAACTATTATACATTTAGCCTATGTGAACGCTAACTACTCACTTAACGAAGCTCAACAGTTACGGCCAATGCAACATCCTTCGTAGTATATCTGTACAAGTGAAAGATTAAGCGATCATAGCACAACAATTCACTACCTATATAAGCAGAGGTGCATAACTTTTAATTCAATGCTGGATTTTTTAACCTTACTGAAAGCTGATTGCACCATACACATAGTAAACGTGCATCACAGGCGATGCCGTCACTTGACTCAAGCAATATTTATCGTTTTAAACTTCTACGTTCACCTTTTTTTTTGGTAGCTTTGCACGTTGTTAGTGCCTCTTTAGAGGCTTCCTACGTAATTTCCTTAATTAACCCAGATTAGGAATGAAAAAAATAACTAGAGAAGGCGACCGACAAGGGACAGTGACAAAATTTTGAGAATTCTTTGTTTAACGAGTACCGCTTCTGACGAGTTTAGTCCTTCAGGGTTGCATGTTTGATTCACCTAAAGTGATTCTGCGTCCGGAGCATTAGGCCTTACTCTGTTACCGTCTAACATGCTTGATTGATAGTCCCATATCTTTGGTTCTTCCGTAAAGCGCCACAGAGACCAACAAAGCAGAGAACACAGAACTCACATACATCCGCTTTAGAAGCCCGTGTTCTGAGCACCACTTGTCACGCGCTGACTTCTTTCGTCGTCCAAAGACGACGAAAGAAGTCAGCGAGTCCAGTGATATAGAGACGAAGGATGCACGCTTAAGAATATCGATTCGGTGACCTGTAGAACCCAAAAGGGGGAAGGAGAGAGAAACAGAGAGCAGAAATGGGTAGAGAACTATGGGTACGGGATGATGAAGGAGACGTAAGACGACAAGCAAGCAGTGTAGCGTAGAACATTTATCCATTCCTCTGCAGCATGTTTCAAAGTGCATGCAACCTTGCCGATTATTTTTTTCCCTGGGTGAAATCATTTGTTCAGCTGGGACGTCTGCCAATCCGATGATCGGTTTACGTCCGTTTGGCCAGTCATGTTTGTAGAACAGTTTGTAATCGGTGCTTTTGTTAGAAACAACCGCTTTCTACGAATTCGAACATTTCTCACTTAGTAGGGATAAAAGGCCCGATGCGCACAAGATTCCACGATACAATGAACGATCAGGGTTAGTTCAAGTATGTATGCAGAATTTAAGCTAGGGAAAGTTTTTCTGTTTTTAGATAACTAATTTTTAATAACCAATAACGATTTTAACAGACATGCATAATTTAGTTTATCGGTCACCGAATTGCGACATTAATCAATGCACAAAAATATACAGTAGAAAGCTTACGCAAAATTAACTAGTATTAGTTGATTTACGAACATAGCCTCAATTTTGTCGATAAAAACAATGAGCAGACCATTAGCTATGCGAGCATCAGTTCCGGATATTTGTTCGAGAAGTCCTGGAGCAGCCTAGCCCTCGGGGCGCATTTAAGGCTGACAGATCCGCTCGAGACCATAGCTGTGTAGTAAACAGAAAGGTCACGATGATCGCCTTGTATTTTAAGGAAAAAGATGAAAAAGCGCGTTTTATCAACATGGGACTATTCAGAAATAGTTTTTAAATAGGAATATCGTATGTATAAGTAATCGCCGAACCTAAACGCCGCTGAAGTTCTCCGGGCCCGAGTGAGACTGTAAAACTTGACCTATCTTGCAAACCCCATGCTCCAGTTCAACTACTCTCGCTTCATTATCTTTTTCAATATACCACCATCTTTACGAAGCATTCCTTAACAGCTCAAATTTAATAATCCGTTACAACATTTCAGAAATATGATCTTATGAATCAGTAAATTCTAATTATGTATTTTAATTCTATATAGATAAGTTCGATAAAAATACGTATAGTTTAATTTGAACTATCTGTAACACAGAAGTCAGTCTTTCAGTATATAGTAGTACTAAAAAACGTTTTGCGACCATGGACATCGCTTGAAAATAGGTCATGAACTATAAATTTGGTTGATGCAAACCAGATTTATATAGGAAAACAGAACGTTTCTATTGTTCTAATGGTCGTGGGCGGTTTTATAAGACAAATAGCAAATCTTTAAAGTTTCATCAGCAAAAAACTACTCTGCGAGCGAGGTGTGGCAGTTAGACCTTTTTTGCATTGATTGTACATGTTTAGTGTGCCTGCTCTGTATTTAAACAAATGTTCGATTATAACTAATGGCATATACTAAAGTTAGCATATAACTTCAAAATATTTGGCCATTTTTCAATAAAATCAAAAGATGCCGGGAAACAGCTTGTAGGAAACACTGGCGAACTAATCATCAAACTTTGTTATCTGTTAAAGTTAGATAATGTAATCATTGTATTAACGTGCTTTTTATTATTTACAAAGGATAAACAATCCCTTTAAACAAAAGTTTCATTGGCGCGATGAAAATAGTCTATTAACGTGTCTAATGCCAACGAACCTTTAGTGAAACCGAAATGCTGAGATCACATGGTGTTCAAGATGCTTCTGGGATAAAAACATGAGAAATATCGACGCGGTGATGTAGAACGTTACTTTGCTTAGACACATGTCTAATTAATCTATTGCACACTGAGGCTTTTTTAACTAGGCGGCACAAAAGGCTACCACTTAGAAATGTTCTAATTAGTACCGCGATAAAAAATTTCAGTGGGTTTGAGACGCTGCCCCTACGTTGTGGCGTAAACCTAACAGATTTCAGTGGTGACCTAAATTAAAAGGCTTCGCAGCAAACAGCGGAACTCCGTTTTCGTAGAGGTGCTAATTAAAAACTTCCAGAAAAGCGTATGTTTCGAGATCTACACTTTTCTACTATGGTATGCTTTTTAGACAATGAGAATTCATTTTTCAGGATATTTTTTTATGTTAAAATATTTTCTAAAATGGTTCAAAATGTATCATTAAATTTTTTTGTCAATTTTAAATAGGAACATACACTTTTGGGCTAAACTAAGTCATGAAATTTACAGGTGAGTCAGTGTAATATTGTACAGGAGTATATTATCTATTTTGTGTTTTCAACTAGGACCCTTTTAAGGCAGTTTTTAAACCTAGCACGATCGTGTTACGTGTCGATTTCTGTGAATAAGTAGCTTCAAATACTTAAGACATGAACTCTTACAGTTTTGCCATAACAGCTTTAACAATGTTTACAAAAAATTCGTGTAAAGCAGTTCGAGTAAGCCAGCTTGATCAAGAGCAAGAAAGTACGTAGATCAGCCAAGCTAATATTTTTAAAGTTATTGGCGTTATCACTGGTAACTCCTCGGTGGAAAGGCGTATTCTAGTTAGTATTTATCCAAAGCTGTCGAACTATGATTTTAAAGATAAGAATAATTAACCTTTATTTAGCTTATCTGTAAAGGAGGCGTACTTTGGAAAATAACTACTGTACAGTGTTGCAATTAAATGATAAAGAAGTTTCTCTATCTGGTGGCGAAGATCTCTTGGAGGACGTTTTTGAGCGGCAAATGTAAAAATTGGAATAATATCGGTTCAAAACATAACATAATTACTTCATTATGGGACTGACCGACATCCGTGTACTTCTTCAAAAACTCAGTCGCATTTTCGTTCAGTACCACTGCGCCAAATGAAGATTTATGTGTTCATCAAATAGATATGTAAAAAAAAAATAGCACATTTTTCAATATTCGACATTCAGGCCAACATAGAAATTGTCCTACTTAACTTAAAGTTAACATTTGAGCGTACGAAGATTATACTTGTTCGTACAATGCGGTGCGTTACTGTTTACGTACGAAGACTTACACAGTCACAAAGGTGTTTTATGACAAACGAAACCTTCATGTGATAAATAACAAGAATTATTACACTTAACATACACCCTAAAAGAGCTTAACATGAAATTAAAATCAGAATCAGCTATGTCCCACTGTTTTCAGTTATAAACACATTTGGAGGGGGTCCTAGAATACTCTGTACAAGCACAAAGTGAGGGCGGGACATACAAAGAGTAGCTTCACTCATAGAGAAAAGTATTTATCAGAAATCTTATGTGTGATTTACGTGAAGTACGAAGAAAAAAGGTTTTTGCAAGTTTTTCCAGCCAACGAAATAACAAATTAGGAAAAACGTTAAAGGAAATCTTAGAGCAATTATAAATAACTATCAGTAACTATCGATCGGCCTAGCAAAGGTGATAATAAAATGTATTTGGGCTCTTCTGCAGGTTGTTTTGTCGAAGACATCGCTTTTAGGAAATTCTTTATTTCTAGCTCGAACACAGTTAAGTAATTAATCCTTGATTTTTCATTTTTTGAAGGACACTTCTGGGAATTTCGAACTCCTGATTATAGAGCATAGGTAATGCTGAGTAGAAGAGCATATCATTTGATCTATACTTCAAACCAATTTCTTTGCCAGTTTAAATATGTGCATCAATCATCACTCAGTGGTTCAGCTTTAGTGAAAGAAGAGGTTAATATCCTATAGGCACCGTAAAGGCTTTGCAAAGCTCATATACATTTTCCACGACTGCCTTAACTTACGGAGTCGAATATATAAAAGTGATTTTGG
This sequence comes from Varroa destructor, assembly GCF_002443255.2. Classification (NCBI taxonomy): domain Eukaryota; kingdom Metazoa; phylum Arthropoda; class Arachnida; order Mesostigmata; family Varroidae; genus Varroa; species Varroa destructor. The sequence goes on from NW_019211458.1 coordinate 4,753,256, forward strand.
AAGCAGATTTATTGAGGTTCACCAGACTAAAGAAAGTGAGGCATCCTGATATATCAAAATCCATCTACTATTTAGAAAATGAAGGTTTTAGCACTAAACTTTTTAGGCCCATAGCTTATCAAGTAGTCACTAAAAGACGCATAGTATGTTAATTTTACTATACGTATCTGTTTTTGTACATTACACACATATTCGTTGTTAAATTCAAGAAAGTTGCAGAAAATGCACATTACTTGTTATATAAACGTTCGTTTATGGAGAAAGTTTTATAAATCGTATAATCAAATTAGCATTAGTATAATCATGACTTCACTGACTGGGTTGTAAAAACAGGTTACCTACTGGCGTTTTATAACTGCACGTATAAATGCGTTGTAAACTGCGCCATATGGTATTGTTAGTGCGATGTATCGTCTCACATCGGCTCGGGTTTGTGTTTATGTCTATCTTTGCTGTTATTCACACGTGGTTTATGAAGAGTGCCGTACTAAAAGGCCTAACTGTGCTGCCTTGCGGCATTCTTTCAGATGAAAGAGTTTGCTACTTGAGGGGGCAAAGAAGCAGAACAACACATTGCTGGGCTAAGTCCAGCTAAGCTTTCCAGGCTTCTGGAAGGCGGCAGAAGCATATGGCCACCAAAGGTTTTTTCAACTTTGTGGTACGGCATCCTAGAACCCTGATCTCAGACTATCAAAGGTTTCGTCAACCCAAAACAGTTTTGCTAGTGAAAGCCTCTGTGCCTACCATCTTTCAGTAATAAGGGAAATCTCCAATATAGGCATGCCTGGAAGAAGTGTCCCGAACTACACGATTTTAGATACTAAAAGAAGCCCAACAGGTGGGAATGCCTATCCAGATCTTAAAACGATAACACCTTCTGAAGCACTTAGCATGCTCAGCCTCAATATCAGTGAAGTGCGGAATCACGACAACTAACTTTGGTTTTGCACCTACGCGTCTACTATAATAGCGCAGTATTAACTATAATTTGAAAGTGACTAAAATACCAGCCGCTTTTATGATAGCCGAAGCTAAAAAACTTGTATGAATTTTTCGACATCAACCTAAATTAGTTCAGCGAACTCTTTCCAGTAACTCTTTAAGGTTGTTATCTTTGCTTTATATATTGATTTGAAAATATGTAAACCCAAAATTGATATTTTTGCCGCATATAGCTTTTGATCTGGTGTGAGTAGATGATACAACTCATTTTGTGGAGAGCTTGTTTATCAGCCAAGTTTTAGCAAGATTTCAAACTAAGCTCGCGGTAAGTTCATATAAGTCCTTATCTTATGCACTTAATATGAGTTCGTACGAGATGAACGAGGGCGACTCATTCAATCACATAATTTAAGCATTCAGGGACAAACTGTTGTGGAGAAAAAGAATCCTTTAACGTTAGATCCTGCTGCACTTTGTACCCTAGAAAGTTTAGGCCCAAATAAAGATAATTTAAACTACTGCGTGTTATCTCTGTCGTTTTTCCATGCTGAAAATATGCCAGATATGTGTCACATTCTTGCTTTTTTGTGCTATATCGAAACACTTGGATATTTAAAATCTCGGGAACCTCTATTAAAGGTAGACAAGGATAGCAAATGTTAGGGCTGGCGACTTGTTTTATAAGCCAGTCCCAGGACTTTGTTAAAATATTCATTATTGCGCTTATCTGGAACAGATTTGGTTTGTTTTGAACAGGTCTTTCTAGTATTTAGGAAATTTAACTTTGTTTCCTTAGATGTCTCTCCTTGAGAAAACCTAAGCTGTTCCCGTGCTCTCAGACAGCTGTTCGGCAACCCCTCGGGTCGCTTAGCAATAATATATTGTCTCACAGGCGTTGGCGTCTAGCAGCATCGATTATTTCAATCGGCTAATGTTGTTTCGTGATAACCTTGACGACAATAGGTGGCCGTGCCGAGCTACTCTGTTTTATGAAGCCGTTACCCAGGACAACGAGCGCCTGTGCCTTAGTCACTTCAACGTCACCTGCACAGACTTCTGTGCGATGTGCCGTCTTCACCGAGTGCGTTTGATACAAATGGCCGATATATTCCATTCGTAGCTCTCCAATTAATACCTGAGTTCCAGCTGGCTAAGCTTATGGAGCTGAGTCTGCGCATCGCACCAGTGATCATCAGAGGTAGCTTTCACCTCCAAGGTTTTTTCTCGCGCGCACCCACTGCACCTTAAAGGTGCAATAGGTTTTACTCTTTACTGCGCTTTGAATTCCGCAAGATCGCAGTGATTTCTCGCAGTGGTCAGTTTCTATGTTACCACTTCACGCATCAGCACTGTCACCTCGCCGCAGCCTGAGCAGTTCGTGAAAACCTCTTTGCTTTTTGACAGGCAACTACAGGCTCTATGTCTACTTAGTGTAAATGATAGATAAATTAGTTCATATAGGCTGCAACAATCCAAGCGAAATAGTAAATACGGTAGTTTGGAGTATGACTCTCTCGAGTCAGTTAGCTGCTAACTCTAGGTCTACCAACAAAAACACCTACCTATATTATTGACCTGCTCATATACTTATTGAATATTATATTTAGCATTAGGTGCATAGGTAGTAATCTTTTGATAAGTCTACCTTAAAGGGCATTTGTGATTGTTTCCTGAAAAAGCCATCCTTCTGAACACGTTGTCGTACAGCCTTCTGACTGTATTATCGGTTTCTTACTTGCATCAGTAATATTATTAATTTGATTTTGGCGTATTTGTGCGAAATATCGGCTTTTGTAAATACTGCGTTACACCTAATTATTACAACATGTGGTCACCTAATGGTTTAATCGTAGTGGAAAAATGCGTTCACGTTTTTGAGTCTCCTACGTCCATTTACAGACGACATTTTACTCGACATCTATAACTTAAATTCTTCTGTTTATAAAATACCGATGGCCGGTGTACAAAAAAGTTAAAATGCGAATGTAGATTTAGTCTTACATCGAACCTTATTAGTACCAAAGGTATTTTTGTGTATACTGCATTTTGTAGGAAAATGCATTATTATTTTTCTGTTTAAATAAGTTGATACAAATACCAAAGGATCTGCCATCATTCATATTGGTATCTCAGCTCCAATTTATTTTTCAGCTAAATAAATGGTGAGTGCTTAGGGACGTATCAGGTCAAAATCTATATTCGGTGTAATCTTTTCATGATCATACCATATCGCGAATTATTCCTCCATGTCCTGAAAATCCTAGAGTATCTTTGAAGCATCAAACACACATAGGACATTGATACTCTGTGCAATGATGCGTCAGCGAGTGTATTCTTATTCATAACGTATTCAATGTTCACGGTCAGATGATATTGAGCAGACCCTTTTGATGGGCTGTATTTGCCCAACTCCACGAGAATTGAACACCCGAAGTTCTAATTCATCTAACGCGGATAAGCGATTCTGACTAGTAGCTTTTCCAACTTTCGGTTTTCAATATTATTTTTTTGAGAAGTTTGCTCATTTATGATTAGCTACTTCGTATAATTGCCGTTATCTTCAAAACTGGTAAGTACTGAAGGCCCATACGATCGGTAGTCACCTAGCGTAAGATCATCCAGGTTCTTGTCTTGAATCAGATACTGCGTCTATCTGTACCAAAATCTTACTGGCTTCGCTCAACAGCAAGTCAATTATGAAGTAGTTCATATCATTAGCATTTAGCCAGCGATCTTTCATCTATGGTGGTACTCAAAGCTCATAGTTCCGTAGCAGCATTCTATGAAAAAAAGTTCGAGATTTAATAAATCTGTGCATACTGCCACCGTTTGATAACTTTGTTTTAAAATATGACTCACTGTGAGTTGTACTTTGCTGCCTTATTTAAACACTAAATCACTTCTTTCATCTCCCAGGGCCTACTTGTCTTACTGCTTTGTACTTGATAGAATTTCTGGAGGATTTGTCAAAATATTTTATGTACTGTGGCAGATCTTGTTTACCCTAAACAATGTTCGAAGTACTGATAGACCAATTCGCATACGAACCATCGACTTTAAATGACGATGGCAGGATCGAGCGACTTTTCAGCCTGCAGTTGCTTTAAATATGGTATTCTACAGTGACTACTCATCGGAAAACACTCACAAGCAAGATTGCAAGGAGGCTCAATGATCCAAGCACGCAGGCAGATGTGGTAACTAGAAAATGGGGAGTTAAACGGGGATATTAATTACAATGCTTGAGGGTCCCGTTTTGCGGCATGCATTATTATGCCATTATTGAGTAAAAATAAAGGAATCAGCCAGTGGCACGGCTATGTTTTTGCTTTTTTTGAAACAAAACCTGCCCAGACACACAAATTAGTATCGACCTCTCAGGAAATAGGAATTCCTTGTTTGCCGAATCAATACTAAACACCAACTAATAGTACATTTTTTGTAGTATATATTTGACGTTAGGATCAGTTGCACATGTTTCCACCCTTTATGCAGTAAAATTCTGGTATGCAACAAAAAATTGCGCGAATGAATTTCGAAGAAAACACGGTCGATACAACTAAATTTTACGACCCTGAAAAAAGCTGCAGATAGGAATACTGTACTGGTACTGTTAGGTACCTCTCAAAACAGACTTTATGCAGTAAAAGTTATCTTTATCAAATATATGAGCGCATTTTTTTTCTACAAAAATATATGTAGGGGATATTTAAAATTAAAAAAAAGTCTTCATATATTTTCAACCAGAGTATTTCGAACTTGTATTATTCAATTTTTATTTATTCAATTTTAATTATTTAATTGTGCTTTCTTTCAAATGTTTTTATGAAAGTTTTTCAATTTAAAGACGTGTATTAAAACACGAAGCATCTACTTCCCAATTAAGTTCCAAAAACAATCTTCGTTTACCAGTTTAGATCGTTATCATGGAACACTTGATGTTTTGCAATACTTATAAAACCTAACTTTATACATAGACGGATGGCGATGCGATCAATTACCATATTCAAATATTGTGAAAAAATCGGTGATGAGTGGAACAAAATAGAACAAATAGTGGCTGTTACAGGCGAATTTGAAATTGAATAATTTTAAATTAGTTGGGGTAGAATGACGATTCTTTTGCGCTCTTGCTCCAACGCTCTGCAAACTTCTGAATAGCTACATACTACTCACTTCCTCAGACATAATCTCTTCGTCTGTGGTTTTTGAAGTAAATCAATAGTAAGATATGCTTGCCTACGAATTGCTGCTATAGGGCATGGAAAGGCTTATGGTCACACAAACTTCAATCGGGAAAATAAACGGGTTGAGACCAACATTGGGTACTCACTTGCTAAATTTACGAAGTAATTCAGGCATTGCAATTGAAAGCACACGGTGTGGTCACGAAGAAGACTGTGTGCGTTCGATTGCTGTGCCAACGGTCCATGAGTCCATTAAGGAACTTAAAATGGAGAGCTGTATTTGTTTCATGTTCCGTAAGTATCTCGTAGTAACAGACGTCCCTGATATCCGTTGCAAGTACTACCATTACCTTCCGATTGAATTCGCTCAACACTGCGGCTGAACTTGACCTTTTTTCCAAGGCAACGCCATTCCGTGGTCCCTATTCGGCCAATCGTAGGGATTGTCTATCACCACCGTATGCTCCTGGTTTCCTTGTTTTATTTTTTTGTTAATTAAAGCTCCGCAGTTCGTACATGGGATACACCACACGTATTTTCAATTGGTCTGGAGCCAATTTATAGGCGACTCATTATTCCTTTTCGGCATTTGGGTTATAGTTCTGTAATAAATTACATTTTGTCTATATTTTACAGTTTCGCTCGGCAAAACCCTTATACTCTAAACTGTGTCTTCAATACTCCGATTTCCATCCTTGAAACATTTGTGCCACTTACGTAGGGCCTCCTTGCGCATGGCTTCTCTAATTTTCGATGAACTTTTGCAGAGCTATAACCTTCTAAGAAGGGAAACTTGAGCACTAGGCATTAATTTTCGAAGCTAAAACGTGTTTTATTTCGCTCTGAACTAATTTGTTCTCCAGTTAGTTTTTATTGCTGAAGTTGCTAGAAGCACCAGCATATAAATTCGGGATTTGACGATCCATTGATCTCAGTCCGGTCTCTCTTTAATGCAGATTCCCATGTCCAAAGCGCAATAGCTGTGCTCGTCTAAGTGATAATTTTGACTACAATTAGCACAATATTTATTCCTCACGCCGCGAGAAATATCTTGCTCTTGAGAGACGTTACATCGGGGTTTCTAATACATTCTTAACTGACTAATACCTAACTTCATTCGCAAGTAGCCGTCGTCGGTCTGCCACTTTTTTAAATGAATTTGATGAATCTAAACTTATCTCGATAGTAGTGCGCCTTTAAAGAAATTTGTTTGCGTGCTTCTATTGCCATAGAACCACCTTGCGCGCTCTGATTAGTGTTTTTTTGTCTTGTACTATTTTTCGATGATCCACTTCCGTGACCTTCGCCTCAAATCAGATCATCGGCACGAAATGTCTGGCTTGTATTATTTACAGTACACTACAACTGATTTCTACGATATTACGCGAGAATTTATCATGTCAGCTCTGGACAGGTAATGCCAGAACGGTCGCAGGTGCTGGCTTTCACTGCAGGATCAGAAAATAGGGTGCGAAAGACCGTCAATTATACGTTGGCTCTACGTTAGCCTTGTTTTTAAGCTTACATAGACTGTTTTTCCTTGGTGGTCATATCCAACACAACACATAGTTAGAATAAAAGGCGTAGACTCCAAGTAATAGTCGCAAAGCGACACCGTACAGTTCTTCTGAGGTTTCAAATGTTTGATACAGTAGTTTGAAGGCATGACTTATTTTGGTGCATTTCTCCTCCAGAATAACTAGGACCTCGAGTTTCGTGTAAATAAGAATCACGCAGTGCAGCACAGTGTATGATATATGCGACAACAAGTTGCACTTGTGCACAAGTGAGTGCACGATTGTATTTGGTCCTTAAAACCCTTATTCTCAAATTGGAAAGTAGCAAATGTTCGGCTACAGAGGTGAACAAATGTACATGTCGCGTGGTTAAACGTTGGTAATGTGCACTGTCATATTATACCCTGTCATGTACATATATAGTATATTATTCTAGCGACTTCATGAAGCCGTATTAAAGTGCTCCTGTTACGTGTGTGCTGCAAAGTTAAATCTGCTGTTTATTGCCTATATAGGCAACAGTGTTAGATAGTTATATCGGTAAGCAGAAGAACTGTCAGATCACGTGGATCCACAAGAAATAAGCGTAGAATTAGATAGACAGGCAAACATGTCGGTAGCGGAAAACGTCTAAGTGGAGACTCTCTAGATGATAGACGGCAGAAGCTGTGTTGCTCGTTGGAAATTGGTGGATATGTACACAGCTGCTTATATAACGGCCACTGCTCGACAGTGCCAAACATACCAGGCTATGAGTATGCGCAAATAAGCATAGATCACTACGATATTACGATGATTACCCGCTTCAATAGATAATTTACATGGAAATATAGAAAGACAGACGAAAAAACGTGCGGCTGTTAAATTATTCCTTATCGATGGAAGCGTGATGAGGCCGTGGTTGGGCGGACGAAAAGCAAATGTAAGAACATGTATCATGCAGAGCTACATTTGGATAGCGATGGCGGGCTGGATCGGGACATCGTTAGAAGCGGGTTGAGGATATTTACATATGTACATACATATGTAAATCTAAATGATTGCTTTCGCATAAGCGAGACTAAAAATGAAAGAACGAAGAAAATATGGCGGGAATGATGAAGCTTTGTACGAAATTCTTATTGAGAAAAACTTAGCATAGGGAAGCAACGTTTTTTATGGGGATTTGTGCATGTGTCCATATTTTTATATTTTTAAGGGCGGTAGAATTGTACTTGTAACGAGTAGTTTAACTGTGGCATCGTTGCGTTGACAAAGTAACTTGCTTGAATATACCATGAAAAATTCTACTAAATGAATATATTATAAAAATACATATTTTGTATTGTGGTGCGCTGAGATAATCTGCTACTGCTACTATCACCAGAAGGCTCTTACCTACAGTACGGATAGCTTCCAAACTGAGCGGCCCTAGCCGATAATTTCAAAGGAAAATACTAGTGCATACAAGTATGTATTTACGTAAATACACATTTGATTATCATTTACCTTTTTTTAAATATTAAAATTTCTTGTAATACATTTGTACTTGTAACACATTTATATCTATAACAAGTATTTATATTATCGTAAAATCGCATATCCTGCTAGCCTTATTCATATGAACCGTGTATTACTTAAATAAATTTCCTCACTACTGGAGATTTAAGATCCAGAAGAGTTCGCTCTTTATTTTGGTGTTTCTTCAGCTTTATATGCTTTCATTAGAGTGCAAAAAGGATGTCCACGCGTCTCCCCATGCAGGAATTTGACGAAAGCAATAACGCTTTCGACCTTTAATTTTATTGGGCTCCTGCGCCTAACATGATATAACAAACACGTTCTACGAATTTTCCAACTTTCACTATTCCACCTCTGCATCAATAGACTGCGGTAGAGAAAGATCTACAATATCGCGAAATTTTTTCTATATGTCCCCATATGTCTACATTTCACGTACAAGTTCGATATATTCTTGGCCTCTTCCGATACGCGATTGTCTATCCTTTTTACAAAACATACAAATCTAGGACAAATATACCCAGCTTCGCTCGTAGCCCTAGGCTGTAAACTATTGAAAAACTATTGCTTTTTAGGAGCTCCGGAAAGAAATGAGTAGAGCCGTACATCTTGCTCTAAAGAGCTCATCATTCTGTCACTGTGACGTCGAGACGAATTTGGATCGACGGAACCCTTCAACCTCCGAAAAGCTTTTTCCCTAGCTAACTATCAGTTGTTTTTCCGAGACCGGTACGGTGCCGCTGTTTAGCATTGCTGCAAGCACTTACCAACGTACGAATTCAATATGAGCGGTATCGAGGGGCCAATCAAAGGAAGAGACTGGTATGTTTATCGCCTTTGCTGTTGCTTGGATTTTCGCTAAAGGATCAAAGCGTGTTGACAATCAGATTTTAACCAAGACTACCTATGTATCTCTTCGGTTGATAAGAAAACGGTGCTATTGCACCGTCGCGGAAACAAAAGATTACCTACTAGAGATAAAACTCAACAAAGAATATACCTAGAGGTAAAACTCTTAATTGTGTTCAGTCAGTTATAGACTCGGAAAGCTCCAGGCATGTCAATCAGGCAGCCTGGTCGTTTTAAAAATGGTCGAGTTTGAGCACCGATACTGATCCACGCATCGGGTGCTAAAAAAAAGACTCTAAAACAGCCATGATAGTTGAGTAGGTAAATCGCCGCGACGTCGTGTTCGATATTATTTACCTCGCTTGTGGTAGACCAGGCGGCGTCAAAGTGCATAAAAATCCGTAAAAAAGAATTGAGTACAGCGACTGGCCGGTACTGAGATGACATTAGACAGCGAAAGAACATATCGTTGTAGGTATGTGTGTTGAAGAAGCTGGCTAGTGTGAATCGGTATGTAGGTTATTGAATTGTGACTGGAAATCTTTACATTTCACGGAAAACTTTTATCAACGGACAAAATTCTATAACCAGAAAAAACTGTGTGCCGTGGCATGCAATCGTGGTAGCCCAAAAATCGCTCTTAGAGGACAGTGAAAACGCCTGACAGGAAAAACAACTGAAGTATACTACTCGAAATCGTCTCGACAGGGCCGCTATACACAATCGATTGGTTAACATACCTACCACAGATTACTCGAGCCCTTGAAAAATAAAGCTGATATGCGCCAACATCTGCTTTTAAAGTGACGATTGAAAAAATCTTTGTTTCGATTTTGGATTGCGAGAAGTCTTTTCGCTTCGGCGATCTTTTAACGCGAATTCCTTTATTGCCAATTTTAGCGAAACATTGCGGAATAACAATTTCTAGATCTGGGAAATTTTCGATCTGTATCCTGTTACCAACATTTGAAGAACCACCCTTGAAACTATACCTGCTGAGACTGCGTCAGTCCTACGATATGTATGATGCAAAACATGTCAAGTTTCAGCATTGTCATTTTTTGTTTTGTCTTGTATATCCTTTTGTCGAACTCCAATACATATATGGTGATAAATATCATCGTAATTCGAAGACTGCTCGTACGTTTGATATCATTCTATATGATTTTTTTAAATACATGTCCTCAGAAGAACACCGTGGCTTATCCAAAATTGTGGAATGTAATTGATTACACAAATTTCTAAAGAATAGAAAAATATTTGCATTATGATCCTAAAACAATATCCGACGGGAAAATTTTTATAGATAGTCATAAGCAAGAGCTATGGATACGAGCAATGGATAGGAAAAACTGCGCAGCAGGCGGGAACAAGGAAATGCGCAAAGGATCAAGGGCCGATGTAGAGCACACGTCGGAAGCTGTGAATTGTGTCATGAGATTGAGGTGGTTACAACAACGACCTAGCATTACTAAATATTTGATATTCTTTTTAATTTATGCAATCTAGATTGCATTACGGAATAATATTTTTTATCGACGAAATTAATTTTGTAAAAAATTTTGATATAGCTTATAACAAAAGTACACGGCTTGATGGCCACACGGTCTACCGCTTGTACGTATTTATATTTGGCCGGTTACTGATCTCTGTTTTGTTGTTGTGGGGTCTATTTGTGCTTACAGTTTGCAATATGTATGTTCAACAAACTGCTATTTTGTCAAGCTGCTGTGAATGCAGTGTGAGATAAGTGTCTGCATTAAAGCCATAATTTGACGCCGCAGCAAAAACGTGTTACACCAAGTCCTAATTCGAATCAGCTTCGATTGTAACACTGTTACGACACACTCTGTTGCCTGAGAAGCTGAAGTAGATGACAGACCATTAAGTTTACACAGGCATCTTGTAGCATGAAAATAATGAGGAGTGCATTGATTTCCGATCATTAATATCAACCTTTGTGTGTGATACCGGCCAGCTGTTCGCGCAAGTATACCTAAACAGCGCTGTTTCCTCACCGAAGTATCGGCTCATACTGGCCAGCCTTATTTGTAATGGCATCTAAAGTCGGGTACCCAAAGGTTATAGTAGCATTCAACAATAATTTGAAGTTTCGGCTTACGTTCTATCATTCGTTTTCTCTGCTTATTTTCTTGTATGTATTTATGGTCATGTCAACCGATCGCAAATTCAAAACTCGTCGTAATCCACCTCAATGCTAAGTGGACCTGTTTATGTCGATTATTCCGCAGCTTCTTAAAAACTAAGACAAGTGAACAACATCATTTGGATGTTCATCTTAGTTGGGAATAACTCCGTGCCTACTAATCAAGCTTCCGGTGCTCCAATGAAGTTCACAGGACCGGGTTTTCTTGCACTTGATACATTCCTAGGACAAACAATACAACACTGATTATATAACTACATCTGTAAACCACACTTCTTTACAGCAACATTGAAGTGAAGTATATATCTTAAATTATGTACGATTACTTAAAAAAATCCTCCATTCTAGACGAATATTCGGAATCTGTTTTCGATATTACTTCAAAAATTGCTGGGAAGGATTTGTTTCTACAAATTACTATAGCTGTGCAAATAGAGATGAGCATTCATTGCCTAGACTACGCTGCCTCAAAAACGTATGATTGGCCAACAGACTTACACTTCTTACATTTTTTAATATTGGTATATTATCGTGATGACATAAAGTTAACTCGATGAAAAAAAGTTGAAAAAAAAACTGTTTAGTTTTTGGCCGACAGTTAGAGGATTACATATGTATGGTGGGTTTCATTTTCCATTATACTTTTAGGGTGCAGATGGTTAATGCCACTCCGAATTCTATATGAACATATATAGCATATTTGTCTTTAAATTCTACAGTGAGGTTTTGGTGGCATCAGGCAGTCCTTTCTATATTGCACATTAACAAAATTTTTAGTGGCGACAAAAATACAGAAAACTTGCCCTGCCTATGTAGGTATGTTCTGTTTGTTAGCTTTTAGTAGTCGGCTGAAAGGAAGATACTAATAACCTCGCGAAGAGAAGATCGAGGATATTTACATCGATTTTAGTTTTATAGTGAAGAACAACCTGGTCATCGCAGGAAATCCTGGGTCGTACATTTTCGTTTTTAGGTGGCCTTCCCGAGCAAAATGTTTAAACGATTTCCGCAGAATTGGCCACAGATTTGAGGGACAAAAATTAGGAATTCTGTCACTCCAAAGAGGTAAAACTGCCTCTAAATCCTTTTTTGATGAAAGTTGATAGCCGGTTGCAGAAAGCCATCTAGTCTATTATGAACAGGCAAATCGACAACACTTACTTTCTCCGAACAGGGAAGCGTAATAAAAATGTAGATGAATTACTTCGTTAAACTTAAAAAGGTCCATTAGCGAGAGATTTTGGCAGTTTGGTTGATCTTGTTCAGATAGTGGGTCTGCGATCTCCATGAACTCCATAGCCAGAGTAGGGACCATCACCATCATCAGGATATCTACACTGCACTACTCTGTAGATTTGCATAAACGCGCTAAACTTCACTTAACAGCTTCTTACAGACATCATGATACTGAATTTGAATAGAATAATTTCAGTCTTCCATGCAATAATGGTAGGATACAGTCGTTACCGCTGTCATGCGCTGACAAGGCCCTGAAGAAAATAGATATGCCTTGTAAATTTGAGAAAGGTGAAAGTAACACAGTTGATAAAACTAGTTTTCCATATTAAGAATGCGATGTGAGTATACAATGTAGAGAATCTCGTACATTACCTGATATTGTCAGCGAAGACTTCTATGCCTTTCACGTGATAGCGCGTCTATTCAGTAATTAGATTGTGTAAAAAGTAATAGTTGTATTTACGTTCAACCTTTTTCTAATTCTTCATCCGTTAATAATTAGAAGTTAATATACAGCTTCTTGTCTTTCTTCCCTTTTCAGGCTTTTCGCATTGTTTTTTTTGTCCCCATGATCTCCAGGTATCTTTTACTTGGACGCCCCAAAGGGGAATATGTAAATTATAAGACATTATTTTTGGTACTTGCTTTATTTCACATTTTTCACTGTCAAAAAATGATGATATAACCTAAGATATTTGTTCTGCGTTTGTTGAGAATTCTATAGCTGAAAAAAATAAGCTTTTTTTTTAGAAAATACTCATCTACAAAACTATCTCAAGGCGATACTTATGAAATCGAAAAATCATGGGAAGTGTATTGTACAGATCGAAAACCCTCTTTTTGAACCCAACAGATCACTTTTGGGTAGCATCTCAGCTGTAGGGTCTTGGCGTGTACGCCGCACCGATTTGTGTCTTAATATAGACAATATATAAACAATAATACTTGCTCTTGATAAAAACGAATAACAAGTATGAAAAATACTGTTTCTAACTTGCTGTGTCTTTAAACGTTATACAACTACTGCTGTCTATATTTATATAAACAGAAGATACTTCGTGTTATTACAACTAGTATACGCTTGTGTGTTTATATAGATATTTCAGCACATACCGTTTAAGACATGTACGCGCATTTGTTCTTCAATATAAGAACTTTAACTACCAAGATGATTGATCAATTATCTAGTTACTTGACATTGACATAAAATTCTTAGTAAAGGATAGCGATTTAGTGCTGTTAATATTAATGGTATATTATATATATGGCTATTATATTACGATCTCTTAAGGTGATTTTAGTGGCATGATTGTTCAATTGACACTTATTGGAAGATCATAGCAGTAAACGTCGGCTACAATATCCTTCTTAAATAAATAAATAAAAGATACTTTTTAACGTCTAATAAAACGTTCTTTAACGCATGACAAACACTATTTTTCAATAAGACACTAAGGACTTCCTATGGGACAGTACAAATAGAAGCGAGCTTATTTACATCTCAACACCTGGGTGTCCTGTATGAACTGCTCAAAGACTGTCGAAGCGAGTACTTGGCATGACAGTCCTATCAAAGAAAAAAACATCCCTTAACTACACTAAGTTCTCAGCGCTTACTCCAGTATCGCTAGAAAATGTCAATTTTAAATATCTTGTCTGGTCAGCGATTAGTCTTTATAGTGTACAATTTTTGGTATTAACTTATGATCTTTAGTTGAGTCACGCGTTTTTCCAATACTACGGGAAGAACTGACATATGATCGATTAGTTTCACCACTTTCATCAGCTGTCGCTATCTTTTCGATGTTGAAGCGTGTTGTTTGTTTCGATGTTGTAGCTTGATTAAAACCCATTTTTATTGTGATACTTCATTTTGAAGTTGTATGCTAGCAGAGTAGAGGCCCTTCTTTGTAAACGACTACCAGTATAAACCCACCATCAGACGAGGTATACCAGAGGCCAAAAGCTGATAAAAGTGGTGTCAAGGTCTGTAGGAAGTAAAGATTTTCGGTCGAATAGATAGCGATGCGACCGCAAAGATAATTCCTAACGCTTCTCTTTTAATCTCCGAATATTTGCTGAGGTAGTTTGCTTGCCTGAACAACAACTCACTTAAATCCGTCTAAGAAACGATGTAAGATGACGGCGCTAAGACGATAGTTACTTGCATTTGTAGCTACTAATCGGTAAAGTTATGTTGTAGCGGGTAGGTCGTAGATCTATCGTGTCTTTTTTTCATGAAATTACTTGCACGCTGATTGAGTTTTGGGAAATTATGGCGGGAAACGATTTAATTTGGTTGACATTTTTTGGACGCTGCATTTCAATAATTACAGATATTTTATCACGATCAGGTCTTTGTCCTACTTGATCGATAACAAAAGCTAGGTATAAAATTCGTTTATCGAAAATAAACATTTACGACATTTTATTCTGAATCTGAAATATACAGCACGATAAAAGACCTTGATCAAACTATCATTATTCTTTGATCATCTTACACGGTCAAATATTAAACTATAAAATAATCCAAGTATGCGACTATTTTTTCTACACCTGTTAACATGATGGCCATAGTCTGTTCAAAAATCGCCGGAGCGCATTTTATGCTGCAGAGTAAATTATTATACGAAATAATTTTTTCAGATTATTCATAGTAACCAGGTGCTTATCTGAGTAAATATGCTTTTAAAAGACTGATAAACACTTCAATAAAAGTGAAATATTTTTCTTACTGGAACTGCGTGAAAATCTCTTCTATAAATGGTAGCGGATAGCAACAGTCACACAGGACATCGTTTAGTCCGGTTGAAAAATCAGCGCATATTTTCCGCATCTGTCTGTTTTTATTTCCAATAGTCTTAACGAAAACTGCAAACGAAGGCTTGCCTAATCTATGCGAACTTAGAACTCCTTGATTGAAATAGTCGATCTAATTTCAAGAATAACTTATTTAGCATACCCAATGCAACTTGTACTGCGTTTCTAAATATATAGGCGCTTTTGAATTTTTTGACGTTTCGCTTTAAATCGGCCCGAAGTGCTCGAAGAATGTTAAAAAATCATTTGGAGATTATGCCTTTCTTTTTTCATAACAACTTTAGCGACTTCCCTTGTATTTGTAGAACCTTTATTAATTTGATTCACTAAAGGTCAAATATTAACGCTTTTGATATCAAGATTACCCCTAAAAGGCTTACAATTTCCTTAACTATTTAAAGTTTGTCTCTTTGCGGCACTGTTTTTAATTAAAAACTTACAGCTCAAGCATCTTGGACATGTTTTACTTCGTCCTTCTTTCAGGTAAATTAAGATAAGTGTAGCTTAGGTTTGGGGAGCCAAGACATGTTTACTTGTAATGGTCAAGCCCTATCCTACTTTAATACGTAATGTTACGTCTTTGTTATTTATCTTCAAGTTTGTATAAAATCGTTTCCACCACCAGCTCCATTTACAGTGCCTGCTTTAGTTAAATCAGCACGTTTTTATTCGTCCTGCACGGGTACTTCGTGTTGATTCAAGAAAGCGGGCTTCAAAAAGCGCTTTTTTGGGCTTTTCACTGGGCTGTTCGAATTGTGGAATCATCTACACACGACAGGTTTTCTAAGATGCGGTAAAGCCTTTAAGGTTGACATTGGACCCCGATACATGCTTTCCTATGCGTTCCGAAGCGTTGTTAAGAAACTTTATAGCAGAATGTAAATTTTTAAGGGTCATGTTAACCAGTCAATACTTGAAAGGCCATGGCGTCGAATGTGAAAGCTACTGACCGTGCTGAGTCGAAACATGTCGCCTCATTGTTGAATATAACTTTGAAACGTTGGTATTATAAAATGTTGATCTCTTTTTCGGGTTAGTAGGAGGAGGCAGAGATGTTGCTGACGACAACATTCGCTGTGGTCTTATAATTTTTAAACACAGATCGTAATATGTTACCATTTTGTCTAGTGAGGCTTGTTGTTTTAATACGGCTTGTTTGTCTCTTAGGTGACCTAATCTAAGACAGCATGCACATTTTTTGAAAAGGGTTAAGAATCAATTATGTTGCGGCTTTATCGCCATTATAACGTTTATCTAAACAGGAGATACTTTTGGCCTGACAACCAGTGCACCTTTAATAACACACTGGAATACTTACATAGATATTCCAACACTACAATACAACATGACCACTTATAGGGTCCAATTCAAACGCAAAATCTTCGCAGCGCAAGACAGTGACTGAAGAGGAAAGATGATTTTCAAAGCAGGGTAATGCTTAAATATCAACAAATGAAACGCTGTGATGAACAAACTCTTATATAATCTAAAAGTACTGTCTTAGACTACACAGCTTATTGTGGAAACCGTACATAATAAATTGCAATCAGTGGTGAAAATTTTCCTTACGTAAGCGTTTCCTATCGTCGTTTCGTCAGATAGATTCTTCTTAAATCGTTCCCGTAGGATACGAAAAGAACGAATACGTATTCCCCCCGGCTTTGGTTTCACGAGTCCACATGCCCAAATCAAAATGCATCGTAGCAATTTTCTTGATTAACTATGTATAGTCATTGGATGCGCTTTTTTGTAATCATGCTATATACTGTATATATATATATATATATTATAAAAGCAAGTAAATATTTACATGTGAAAAGATTTTGTGTAAGTGGAAAAGTATATAAACCATACTGCGTGTAACCTCGACAGGATCAGCGTGGTCTAATACTTAACTCAGTTTGATCTGATTGCTCTCGTCATACCAGAAGTGCTAAGTAACTGTTGCCGCCAGAACGGAATATAAACAAACGAGTCTTTCACCAACTTATCACCCAACCGTCTGAGTAAAATTAAGCCGGAGTGGTAGCAACCAAAATAATTTATCTACATTTGCTGGTAGGATTCAAACACATCATAATATGCAGCGACTTAGTACGTGTTGCTGGTTGAAGATGGGGCTATTGAATAATAAAGGAATCTTACTTGCTACAGACACCTGCATGATACCTTTGACAATTATCGTCAAAGTAACTATCGCAAACTAAATGGTAGATCCCATGTACAGCGTATCTTGTTATCATACGTAGATTTGTTTGGTTTGCTATCCTCCTGATCTTTTTATGTCTATGTAGTTCTAGATGAATGAACTTCGCCTCGGTGTTTTGTAATTCAAATAGTGGTGTTTTTCTATATACTAGTCGACTGCCCGTCATCGCGAGTAGTCTTAATGCTTGTTTAAGCAAATTTTGGGTAATGTTATAAGGTTTCGAATGCTAAATTTCGTTTAAATGACAGTAACTTTGAGTTCGAAAAGTCCCGTCGCCATTGTCACTAACAGTTTTTTGGACTTTTCGATTTTAACAGCTGTAATTATCGTTCGACGAGTTTTTCTATAAGACGCTCTTTAAATGATAATCCGTTCTCCGTTAACATGGTCCAAGGTAAGTGAAGAAGCTAGCGAATTTGAGAGGTTCATCGTTTAGTTAGAAGGCATCGTTTCCAATAAGCGGCCTCGTAACTTCATTGCCTGCATTTAGTCTTCTTTATTTACGTGGGATCAATGTTGCTAGTGCCGGCTGTTCAATGTGTGACATGAGATCGCAGATTAAGAGTGAGTATAGAAGAGGACCACGATTATCTCCATATATAGATCTCACGGGCTACTGAACGCTATTTCTCCGTTACACCGTAGTCGATCATTATTGTGTTCTTTTGCTGTGTCTTTGTTGAGTTCCAATAATGCCAACCGTATAATTTATTCGCCGAGGCGGTAACCCTCAATTTAAAGTCGACTGCGGCTGTGAAATCAACGAGTATCGAACAAAAAACAGCTTTGTCCTACAACAACACCTAACATGTCGTTAGTGTTAATCTGCCTGAGCGGATCTATGCTACTTCTTTAATAACGTCTTATGATATTCTAGACAAAGAGTCGCGGTACTAGCAACCCAGATAGGAGTTTTTTTTTTATAATGTCCTTCCACATTTTGGGTTTATTACATCTCTTTTTGTTTCAAGATGACTACTATTAAGTACTCCTTCGACGTCTCACAAGTTTTTCCTTGTCTCAGACATGCATTGGACAAAATTGGGTGTGTAAGCGAGTATGCTTCTATTATGTGTCTGTTGTAAATCTCGTCGGGGCTACACATTTTATGTCTAGGTAGTTTGGACCTGTTTGATTCGACTTTGGGAACAATGAACAACAACCTTCTTTTTTGAGGTCTTAGGTAAACCCGACCGGCGTATAGTAAAGTGTTCACGACACCGACGGAGGTTTAGAAATGGGCCTGTAAAGCCTTCGAATCTGCTGAGCAGCTTAGTCTTGCTGGCCGAAAATGTCGAACACGTATGCAGCGCGCTTTTCCCTTTTGCGTCAAAGTTGATTTTGGCCTGTTTGAGACAGTTTTTTGTAAAGTTTCTTAATTTCATCAACGAATGGCCATTTTAAAGTTCATGCAGTTCATTTACAAGTATTGAGATAACCTTTAAAAACATTCATAGTTCTATCACGGTCCGTCAGGCAGTGGCCTCCTTAAGACGATGCGATGCCTAAGAACTGTACTTAGAAAGAAGTTGAATAGATTGACGTCAAGGTTTGAGCCGCATGACAAAATGGTATCACTGGCATTTTTGAGTTTACTAAGGTCGATTTGTTTCTATAAAAATTCTATAAAAATACGTGGACTATGACTTTTTTTCGTATATGTAGTCTTATATCGTCTGCAACGCATTAGTGCCAGGTCAGCAATCTGTTTGCGCAAAAGAAATTATTAAAACGTCTCGATCGAACTTGACCTCAAGCAAACAAATCTATCGCAGACGAGTAAATCGGTCGTCTAAATGTCAGCGTTTCAAAATTTGTAAAAGTACAGGCTCACGGAATCCAATCCTTGATATCTCTTTCAGTCTATCTATTCTAGTTTTAAAATTACCCACGACTATTATCTTGCTTCCATCTAAAAAATGGTAACAGGGTCCAAGCTTGCTGATTAATTTATTCGGCTTCTCCGCCCCTGCGAGTTGCATATGTGATGACAGGAACCTGCTCTTCCTCGATAATAATACTGTCTGTTAGCGGTGGCCTCATAACACCCTGGCACGTCATAAAAAAAGGCGACTGCGCTACGTATATGGCCTGTTGCAGTGGTTTTTGTGGCAGGACAGAAAATCCCACATAAATTCTGTTGGAATTAATAATTGAGTTGACTCAAAAACAATCCTGGGTAGCAAATTTATAAACGAAGAGCTGCTTTTTTCAATTTCATCGCGCGATGTTTAAACCGACTGCCTTGTAATTTTGTAACCAACATTTCCTTGTGCTTCTTTCGCTGTTCAGCTCTCGTAGCGCAGCTAGGCAAAATTGCTGAGATACGAACTTAGAGGTGGTGGTAGGTGTTCTTCCTTTCTTGTTTTCTTCTCGATATTGCCTCAGATTCTGATAATGCGATTGTCACTGCTGCCTCTATTCTTCCTCGGATGTTTTCATACTCATGGTTTATAGAAACCTTGTATAACGTCTCTTGGTCTCTTTTAATCCAAAATGAGAGTGTTGTTTCCAGAAAAAACATTCTATTCGCTCTGTGGCTTCTGATTCGCATTGCATCCAACCATTCTAGTCATAAGCAGAGTTTTTCATTTTATATAACACTTTCATATCTTTATGTAAACAAGTTCTCAGAATAACTTATTTTCAGCCATAGCATCAAAGCAGTCTTCCATAAGAAATCTAACAGGAATTGGTCTTGCTGGATTTGACTACTCTTTCTACACCTATGAAGCAAACCAACAAAGAAGATAAGAAGGATTGCGATTTTTGGCGTCTAAAAAATGGGTACTCTTTGTAGAATACTTGTTGCATAGATATCTAAGCATTCACATAGAAGTTAGTGCCTTTACTTGCTAGAAAACGATATACGTATACCATTTTAACCAAATCGACATTCAGATTTTGTCTCCGAATGGTCAACATATCATTGGCATCTATATATTCTTTATGATATTCGAACATTAAGACTGCTCACAGTGAGTGGTCTGCGAATGTTGTTATGTTCGATAGTAACCGTTCTCTTCCGAACGACATACGTTCGTTATAGTCTATATGTAGAATTATAGGAATGGAATGCAATGACAGCAACTTTTCTTCAGCAATTATGCGTAGATCTTACCTCTCAGTTGCTGAAGTTTCTTATAAACTGCTCTATACACTGTGTTTTTACACCACGGTTCACATCTTTTTTTCGTATATTGTTTTTTTTTTGTTGTATTTGTTAATGATGTGACAGGCTTAATGGGCGTCAAAGTGTCGATCGTAACATTATCCAACTTTATTTAGCATATTTTCGTTTAAGGCTTCTCACACAAAGTAAGTAACCATTATTAATAGCTCAGTCTTGTCCGTTAATAGTGGAGCACATAGTCGTGCACATAGCACGGCACCTCAGGTAGATCTGACTGTTTGATTTCATTGCCGACCTTGCACTTTGCCCGGTATTGCACCTTGCAAGCGCCAAACCTTAGATGGAGTTCTCCTAATGCCTCTTGACACTACGCATATGTACCGCATCCGGGCTGTCCATTTTTATTGTATTGCAAGGTTTATTGTTTACGAAGACGACTAAATCAGAACGACGATCAGAACTTGTATTCCGGAACTTTGACACCTATTAGGCCAGCAAACGCCGGGGCCGGGATGGGCTGGTCTTTAAGGTCGAAATGCTCTGGACCGCAAAGTCAGTTGACTATGTAGGTGCTGCTTTATCTACTGACATCTGAATTCAGTAAGCACTACTCCAATCTGCGGTATCTTCGAAAGTAAATTTTTGTGTAACAAAGTGGTCTGAGATTGAATTGGTCACCTGAACTGTATTAAATCCGACTAAAAGTTGATTTACACTGTTCCTGCACCTTTTACACATCACACACGACGATCCTATACCCTTCTTGAGCAAACAGCTATGTACAAGTAAACTATTTAAGCGAACTTTACGGAGCGTACAATGTCCAAGGCCCACAGCTGATCCACCACCTCCAACAGCTTTATCGACACTATCGCCAACGACGAAGATACTAAACTCTATCTTCGACATTCAGATATTAATTGAAGATAATTTCACTGAAGCTAGTACGAATTCAATCCGTCACTTGTTTCGACTCAGTTAGTAACATGAGTAAAAAAAAAAATTGCCCAAACTAGTCAAAGTAGAAATGCAGTTGATTAAGTAAGTGATAATAGCCAAAACGTATGACACCGCTTATTAGCAAATTTTCAATCAGAAAAGACTCATTGCCAATTCATAAGTTCCAAAGTAATAATGATGGCTTCGCCAAATGGTGACCTGTTATCAGCAAGGGCTCACATATATTGTGATAATGCCTCAGTACCGGTAACTCCGGGGTTTTGGATCACATCGATCTTAAAATAATAGCGTGTGCTAACAAGCCCTGGCAAAAAATAATGGATACGAATCTAAATTATTTGTTATCTGTTAATTTCTGTGTCGTAGTAGTTACGGAATTAATTGGCCAGTCCTGGATATTGCCTGATAATGAAGATGTTCCCTAATAATTGACTCTATTTGGGTCTCCAAGCTTATGGTAAAGTTGATTGGAGCAGTAACAGCCTTTACTTGAGTAAAGGAGAAAGAAGTTTACACAATTATTCATTTATTAAACTGGATAGAAAGTTTAAAAAAACTTCTCATTTTTACTTGTGCATACTTGTGGTTTATTCCTGGTATACATTCAAAGACGGTTTTTCTCTTTTATCAGCGTTCTGTTGCGCTGTTCTGTTGTAAGTATAATTTCAACTCAAAAGGACCTAAACATGAATGCTTCAAATAAAAGTGCATTTTCGACACCCTCTGTACTATGCATTCTCCAAGATCAAAACAGCCCGAAACATTTGTTTTGTTCACGGTAGTAATGCTATTGCTAAAAAGGACTGCTTTAGAGTGGCTAGCCAGTTTTGAAAACGGTATTCAGGACCTAGAAGACCTGCACTCTTGCCTATTGTCTGAGTTTGATGGTGATTACTCAAAGGTGATTTCGGAGGAAGAGAGCCGACCAATAACTAAGACGGGCTACGACCACACGATCATCGTTAAGTACTACAAGTTTTATGGTACTTGGTACAGAAACATGATACTTGGGTATTTTATTGCTCTCTAAATCCTACAAGAAATTACGGCTCGCATTTCAGCATCTTATTTGGTATCGAATATCACGCAGCTACAATTACCCATCTTCCCACAAAATTGTCGTCGATGATCTAAACCAATGCCAACACAGATCAGAGATTGAAATGGATGGCTTCAAAAGAGACTCAAGGTCTTATCCATAGACCCAAATCTTAATCTAAAGAAGATTATGCTTTGGTTTGGTGGAACGGCGAGGGCCTGATTTACTGGGTATTGCTTCTTGCAAACCAGACAGTCGACCGACACCTTTACTTGATACATTTTTATTGTGTCAATCAGTTTTAAAAAAAGTGCCCGACAAACGAGGTCAGGTTATGACAACGCAAGGATGCATGGCAGACATAGTCAAAGCTTTACCTTTGGACTTCAAATAAGATTTTTTTGTTGCATTTTCCATACTCCGCGGATTTTGCGTCAAGGATTTTTCATTTTTTCTTCATCTTCATGGCCTAATCAGTGCGTCAGCATCTCCAAACATAATTAGAACATTTTCTTGGGATGCTGTATGAGGTGTATTGAAACTTGCACACTCGAAAACGAGGAAATGAACTGTGTACCCTTTTTTGCGCAAAGTGCTAGTGTTAGGAAGCAACGACAAAGGCGATTCAAGAGCACTAGCACCCCAATTTCCGTGTTTTTGCAAGGGGGAGGATGCATCATGAAGGTGTGATGTTAGAGGAAGATGGATACATATGTTTAGAAAACATAACCATTACATGAAGCTAATTAACTAAAAGTCCATATCCGAAATACACGCTTTATCCGTTACTCTCTTCAACTAGAACTATAAAGGATAAACAGCATTCCAGTCAATAAAATGACCCAAGCTGTCGTTGTTCCTATTCTTCCATTCCTGCGAGATAGTGAAAAAATCGCACAGCAGCGTCAACCTCTACGCCGTAAAGTCTGAGCTATGGATTTAAGCACTAGCATTCAAGAAAACCTTCTAAAGGTTCTAACAACAAGTCAAATTCGCGTAGAATCCGGCGGTCATCGCGGTGTCGTCTGTAAAAGGGTCAACATCATAATGACTAGACAATTGCGCCAACCTGTTTCAATACTACCACCACTGAAAAAAAATCCTCTTTTTTGCTAGCCCATCACATGTTACTGACACAGAAACCTACACCGGAACGTTATTGAGGTGACTACGATGAAATATATCTAGGTTGTTGCCAGTGGTTCATTTGTTGGGATGCCCACTGGCCATTGCGCTCAAGACTATATGTAAAAGAACGTACGACCAGTGGCACAAAGTATATCTTGATGCATGGAAAATCTGTTTCACCTATGAAGCCGAACGTCAGCGTTTACATTTCAATGGCTTGAAGCAATGAGCTCAACGTCTTTAAGCAGTAATTTCGCTGAAATGTTTGCTTAATACGACGCGATACCTAAGCCGGCGCTGTCGATTGTTATGGTATTTGAGTTGACAATACCATGGAACGCGTTTTCAAATGATCATTATGGAGGATTTCATTTCGGGTGCAATAAGAAGCAGTGGGCGAAAACGGGCGAACCGGCAGAACTGACGTGACGCGACTTGCTTTGCCGTGTGTAGGTTCCTTTATAAACTCTGTAAGGCACAAGGTTTCCACGAACCTGATAATAAGTGTAGGTTTATAAGGAAAATTGGAATAGATATCATGCACCTTTTCGACGTTTGGCAAATCACTCAAATTTATAAAAATTTGAGTAATTTGCCTTAACTGTAAAACTCATCCGGAATTATATAATCAAACAAAGTATTTAAATTATCTTATGATTAATCTACTCCTGTGAGCCTGTGCATAAGAAGTGCTAGCAAAAATGAGTAAAAATTTGATTGATTTATTGGATATTATGGGGCGCTGCCTCATTGAGCAAAACCTCAATACAATATGTTGTGGTCTACAAAGGGTTACTGGTCAAGAAGGCGGTCGGCCGGACGGTATAAGCAATGAACACCTAAAGAGCCGTTGTACAAGTCCAGTATTAGACAGCTTTATTCAAAAAATACCTAAAAATTAAAATGCTGCCATCCCGACCAATAAATAAGCTTCTAAGCGAGCGCTCACTTATTTCGCGGAGGACAAAGGCGAACCTAACTCACTGCCGTTACTGAGCGAAATCGCTGAATAGAGCGTCTATTACAATTTACTGTCACGTCTTCTCAACAAGAGGCTGGACTTTCACTGTGAGGAAGATAAAATTGTTTTTAGGAACAAGATGAGTTTCATAGAGAGTGCTTTACCGAAATGGCTTACAGAATCCTCATGACCGACTTTGGACAAGTACACAGAACTTCGTGCGGATTTTCATCTGGAACCTAGCTATCGTCGATCTGAAGAGAGCATTTGGATCAGTGTCCTGAGACCAAATACGGCACACACAGACAAGAATGGATTGCGTCTCCAAGCGGTGTTATACTTAATAACTCAGTTATTAAACTTGCAGCTGATTCATGGGCTGCTGTATCACCGCAGACATCTCACCGATACAGGAAACTCTGAGTAGCGCCAGGGACATCTAAGAGTCCTACACGTCTCTTAGTGCACATTACATACTAAATATTTAATGTAAACGTTGCAAAATTAGCAGTAAATCCTAATACAAAATCCAGAACAATACAACCTCACGGAAAGCTTTCTAAGTGAAACACTCGGCCTGCATCGCTTGACACGCAACTTCCTCGTATATTATCCACTGCTTTTCAGTATTTTCACTAACATGCCTGGATCATCTGCCATATATATTAGAAATGTTAATTCAGTTTGCATTTGCAATTGATTGTCCTGAGCCTAAAATTTACATAGGTATAATACGTTTTTGACTGAGTAGCTGATATCAGTCGTGTAAAAGGCATGGATAAAGGCGCAAAACTTTCAGCAAAAATAAATGCGCAGTTGAATGATTCTAGAAGAGCCTACCGAAGATTCAAGGACGGAACAGACATCTTCGGCTGTAAGCTACGGAACAGATTTTTTAGAATATAAAAAACTACAAGCTCAATAATGTAGATAACCTTCTATCGGTTCACCAGCGAAAGCTACTATTAGGTCGTGTTATACTACGATTACGAGGCTCTAATATTTTTTAATTTAGTTAGCATCTTTTAGCATTAATGAATGTGTCCTTTTTCTTGCTCTTCTGTAAGTGAATGTTAGATATATCGAGCACGAACGTCCTCAAAGTTTATATGTGAGCCTCAAGTTATATTCATCTTCATGCAACCCAATACCCAAGGACCACTATATATATAACTTTTAAGTCTTCCCTCGCCGCTTCACGTTCGAATATTTGGAGGTACTCAAATTTCAAATTACTATTTACTACCTTCGAAAAATTGTATTACAAGGTAATAACCTAATCATAGCTATTCGCTCTTTCTTTTATATGTCGACTCAGTTTGTTCGTCGTCATCGAAACTCCAGTAGCTCCGACTTCGTAAATGCTTACTTTTTGGTAAAACTCGATGACCCTCTGCTTCGTGTAAACGATTGCTGTTGTAGGCTACTATTATTTATTTGGAAGAAAAGTACCGTTTAGGCCATGTGGGTGTATAAGTCCGCATGTAATTGTTATCCTTTGTAACTGTTCATCATTCTGCCATCCACGCGGTGAAGTTGAGTGTAAGTGAACTTCAAGACCGCCCTAAGCGGTTTGCGTGTTTGACTAATTCAGTGCTTAGGCAGTCTGTGATTATTTACTTAGAAGTCAATCGATGCTGCGATAGCCGTCAAAAATTTCCATCGTCTTCGTTGCCTGTTATACGGAATTTCCTTCACTGGTAAGTAAGAAAAGGAAAGCTAGAAGTCATGACCTATATAGATAAAGTCTTTTTACAGGTTAGGATTTTTGAGTGTGACAGGAAACATCTTTGTGTTTTGATTGTTCCCTTAGCATAAGCAAAACCTCAGTATTTATGTTAAGTAACTCTAAGTGATGAAGCTAGATTTTGGCCTTGTAGATTCGCCAGAGCTATACTTAGCAGATATTAAAGACTATTTAAAAACCAGTGTGAAATGAACGCGATGAATGTGAGATAACATCACACATTCATTGGTGAAATAGTCAGTTCCTTTTATATAGATGATTTGATATCCATGTGTCAAATGGCCAGCGTAGAAGAGAGTAAAAATGGGTTTTTGCTTTGAGGACGTGTATCTGCCCCTGACTGTCATTGTTCATATAAATGGGCGATTCAGCTTAGTTGGGTGAATGTTTCTATATGACAACAGCAAAAAAGCCTCAAAAAGCTCAAACATAAGCGAAGTTTCTTGCTATTATGTTGAATTTTTCCAACAGAACGTTAAATGTGCTCATCTGAGAAATAACGGAATTCACTGTCTTCAAACAACCCTTTCGAATGTTTATTTCTTAGGATTTAAATCAAGAATTGATAGTTTGACAAATTCGTTCTCTGACCTGATACCGTTTCTCTGCACAGAAAAAAGATATCAAAAGGAGCTTCAGAATCTGCAAAACGCAGTGCTCAGATAATTTATTTTAAGGCTTGTATATTATCCATTTTACGAAAACACTATACTTTTTACCGCAGTTAACTTCACTTCCTAATCGCTGACTAAATATGATGATATTTTTTCTCTTCTCAATTAGAAAAACTAAGAGTTTTAAAAATATATATTCAGTCTGGACACGGTTTTTTTTATTACATTATTCTGCCGCTAGCTCTCTGTTATTACAGCTTAAGCACACCTTATAGAGTTAGGATTAATTCATTTAGGATTCGTCTAATTCAGGAGTGGGCGTACTTTTGTTGTTTTTGGACCCAAGAGTGTAATTAATATAGGCTTTTATGCAAAGCAAACTTAACATAGTAGAACGCGACGTTTAGTACTAGCGCACTTAGAGATGGCAAAACCTAAGGACGCATTAGTGGAAGCTCTATTGTTCGTAAGAACAAAAGCAGGCTATGTATAGATTCGTATAATCTCAAAATTAAAATAACATCATAGAGCCCGTTTATTTAACTAATATTGTGTGAATCGACTTCGGCGAAAATTTACATACAAATCGAGCTGACTAGCAGAAAGCTCGCATTAAAAAGAGTACGTAGTTACTTTCCCATTGTGAACAAATAACGGGTCTAGGTTGCCAAATTAAATAAACTGTAGCGGTATTCGCCATGCGTTGAAACACATTTAAGTGAAATATGTGTTATAGGAGACAGATGTTTATTTTTAACATTAGAAGGGTACGACGAAAATTTCCATTATTCAAGGCACAAGGCCCACAATGGGAAGTAAAAATGCAGAAAAATGGCACAAAATGTTATTCTGGAGGTTCGGGAGTGTCGGACGCGGAAATTAACTGCTGAGCGTTTAGAACCGATTAAACGATTCAGATAAGTTCTAACCGTTAGCCGTTTTAAACCTCTGAGTCTTTTTGTGCCCTTTGAATTGCCGAGATTAATCAATCCAGTGTTGCTATTCGCCGTTTTTTTAGGCCTGGCCTGATTCAGTGATATTCCAGCAAGTCAACAA
Organism: Varroa destructor; assembly: GCF_002443255.2. Classification (NCBI taxonomy): domain Eukaryota; kingdom Metazoa; phylum Arthropoda; class Arachnida; order Mesostigmata; family Varroidae; genus Varroa; species Varroa destructor. The sequence continues at coordinate 4,781,324 of NW_019211458.1, forward strand.
GTACCAATATTGTGTTATTCACGAACAGAGTTAAAAAATTATTTGCGAATATCGAAAAATAATAATTGAAAGAAGTTTGTAGTCCAATATTCAATTTACAGGGACGAAGGAAGTGAATAAAAGCGAATATACACAGGATGTCTTAAGAAGATTTACACAGTTTGAATGATTCTAACTTCACTTTTCATTTACATGTAATTAATACTTGATTTTCAAAATAATCGAGATATATAAAAATCACGGATATTCAAAATTATTACCGTCCTGGTTACCGCTGACAATGGTCAACCATTAATTCGCAAACTCAATTAAGGCTTTTAAATTTTCCAGTGTCGTCCATTTTTTTGCGCAGGCTTATCTTTACTATATTTCCACAAGGAAAAGCTTATTGGCGTCAGATTTGGGAAACGGACAGATGTTCTATAGGGCATCTTAATACAAAGATGCCCTACGGAACATCTGCCCGTCTGTTTTGAAAGATCCTGGTCAAGTTAGGCTCTGATGTTACAATAACGATATTCAAGTTCTTCGTTTTGTTGCGAATAAAATTCGCTGCCTTCACCAAAATTCTCTAGAATGCGCAGTAAAACATATTTTTCAAGAAGTTGATATTAATATTTACATGGTCCAAAAAAGTGGTGCAATTAGGCTTCAAAGTATACAACTTTTTGGGATACTCTGTATATGGAAGCGAATTAATTTAACCTTGTCGTTGGCCAGCATAAACTCTGGGCTGATATAGTTGAAAACGTGTATTTATTTATATTATAACAATTGCCTCGTTACAATCCTACTGAGCGCACCCGACGTGATGTCCTCATTTTCTTCTTGCATGCACCTTTTAGCTGTCTAAATTCACGTTGCACTGTCTAGACATCGGCCTAATCGTCGCGTGCCGTAACTGGGATTACACTGCCCCTAGAACTTGTTAACGAACCGTAAAACTTCCGAGTTTTGACGCAATTAGGATCCCCATATATGAGTCCGCTTCAAGAGGCCCACACTACTCATGTCATCCTTCCGAATAGCCTGTTGCATAATATTACTAGTAGCGATAACAGCTGCGTGCGGTACCTGATAGATTTGATGCTTACATTTTCTTAGCAGCCGATATGCAAATAAGTTATCGATGGAGCAGAAATATGCTTCCTTGGTTTACGCCTTCATATTTGCACAAGTCGCAGCAGCGTACGTTCGCATATGCTTCATTTCATATACCCCTGTCCGGGAAATAGCATGTTATCAATCAGCGCATGATTTTGTCCGCGTTTGCATTGTTTATCAGATCGGAAATACTCGGGCTGAGCCGATATAGTATGCAATTGTTGGGGCTAGACCTCTACGTTTCGAGTTTTACGTCCGGTATCTTCGTTAGGAATTCCATCACACCGCTGGTTCTCAGCACCAAATGAAACGTGCCCATGCCCGAGTTCGAACGCACAATATGTCTCTAAGATTAGCAGGCTAATACGTTACTCATTGAGCTATCACTGGGGGTTCTACTGATTTTCGATTTTTCACGGAATACATTTATTAACGGTGCCAATTGACTGTCTACTTGATACGCCGAAACCGACCAATTGAAGTTCATATTTTTGATGGCGTGTAAGAGCATTGGCGGATCCCCGAGAAATGCCGCGGCATCATCTTTGAGCTTCATGGTATCAATAAAGTTGAAATCTGCCACGCTAGTTCGCCTTTTTTTGACAACGTAACTCCTGCCTGCGGGTGCTGTACGTTGATTCGACTTCTTTCGAACTAGCAATCATTATTCTTCACCTGATGGGTGCCCCTCCTAAACCAACTGTCAGACTTTTTCGATGCATGATGGCTGAATTAACTCGATGAAAAAATTGATTCTTGCTATTGCGATAAAGTTAGAGAGCGTAGCCGATTTCGCGGTTTTTTTGGATGTGGTGTAGAAACACGTTTAATTTAGGTTTGACCTTCTGCTCATTTAGCAGCGCTTTAACGCACACAAATTGTTTGAAAATCTCACCTTTTGTAAGGGCAAAAGGATCGCAAAGGGAAACAGTGGTATACTTGTTCTTTAAAGCCATCCCATATAGTCGTGTCCGACGGATGTCAGTGGAAGACGCTCAGGACGTTCATCGCAGGTGTGGTTACACTTTTGGTATCTAATATACATACATGCTAATTTAGCTTTAGCTGTGTCCTTCCGGTAAAGATGATACGAACAAACATATTGCTTCAGCACAGCAGAAAACCCACTGCACTCCTATATTTCCTACAATTGACACCATTTCCTACATTTCTGACCATTATTGCCCTACAATACAAAAAAAACTTTTGTTGCCTAATCTATGCATGTGATCACTTATCCAACCAATGTACAATAAACAAAGCATAATGTACTCAGGACATCCGTGCATCCTCTTAACTTTCGATATGTATACTACTGGCTCTCTGCCTTGTCTATGCTACGACAGTATTTACCAGTAATGTGATTTGGAACTTTTTCTTGTACGGGCGGTAAACAGCTGGTGTCTCTGGAGTCGCAACGACAAACACCTTCGAGTGAATTCCGCATTAGAGGATAGTTCTTGAACACGGAGACGTCGTTTTCGCCAGGAATAGACCAGAAAGTGCATACTGGGAAAGGGACAAGGAAGAGGAGAAAAATCGACTACAAATGTCAAGAGAAACTCCGGCTGTTAACTAGTGACACCTGAAAAAAGCAAAGGGGATTGCAAAAATAGAGTGAAATATAGCGCAAAAAAAGAACGGTAAGCTCCTTATAACTTGAAAAAATCTTTACAAGCTGATTCTGAAAAATCACAACCCGCCACGAGCTCCCAAACACCCACAAAGCAGAAGGCAAACGAAATCAAGAGGACGACGGCTATTCTGATAGGAAAAGATGAAAACAAAATATAGATTAGAACAGCAATAGAGAAAGATCGCAAGGTTCAATGCGGCAGAAACTCTACAGAAGCAAATGTAGGATCTGATAAGACGAAAAGAGAAAGCAATTTTTAACGACAGCATTGCATCATTGGTGAAGGAGAAATGGCCATGTGATGTATAAATAAACATAGCACAAAGGTAGCACCGAGGAAAATCTTTCGGAAAGACGCATTTAAAATAGTCTTGGCCACCGATGAAATGATAAAGACGACAAGCCCGTAGAGCTTTGCGAAAAGAAGCTGCCGGGCTTAAACAATTATATGTGTAAAAATTATTGCTTATCAATGATATTGGTCTTATGAATGCATAGGGTTTAATATGGCATTTGATACTTTTATATAAAAATGAAACAAATAAAATTAGCAACCGTTTTCGATTAAGATACATATAGTAATTTATCGTATCTTATAAGATAAAAGTCCAGTTATCAGTTTCGTCACACGATGTAATTCATTTTTTAGCTTCGAAGGTTGATGCTATGGGTATCGACTTGGTTTATTTATGTCAATGATCAGAGATTTGTAAAGCTAATTTTGTTTAGAAATTACTTCCTACTGAAGATATAAAGTCGTGGCTATCGTGGCTAGGAAGGATACCTAAATGAACGGTATTTAGTACAACGTCAATCAGAGTGTCTTCTGGCTTGCCACCATTACTAAGGTTATTACTAAAGTTATTACTAAATCCCCAAACATGGAAGCTTGAATTGGCATCATTGATACCGACTTCGAAAACGGGTACGACGGTTCAAAAAACGGCCTCAGGTATCCATTGCCTGTAGACCTAAAGCATAGCAAAGACTCAAAGGTGGTGAAAGGTTTTTTTGGAGAACACTGTAAAGATGTAATATGCACAGGAAGTGGCAAAAGCGGCAAGAAAGAAATAATACTATACGAGTCACCGTCTCAGAAAATAACTGACTCAAAAAAAGCGGTGCTGAAGCTGACCCGGGTGCCCAAACCAAGACCTTAACACAAGCCAAGGACTCGAAAAGCACCACCACAGGTAGTGAAATGCCTGTCGTGCAAGCGATATTCCTGGAGGACAGAGGGACAAAATTGGAAAATGAATCAAATGCCTAAGCTCTAGCGACAAAATCTCAATACAAAAGACGACTAGAATCGCTTGGACCACTTGTGGAGTAAAGTGACTAAGACACAGCGTTGGACCACTGGACATTGCAACTATCTGGGCAAAGCTAGCAAACGATGCTGTAGACGCTCATTAATAGTGTATAGTAGGATTGACAAAAATCTGATATCTGAGGCATGAAACTGTATAGAAAAAAACGAGTGCTTCACATGCAAAGCTGAGGACCACATCGCCAGCACAATGATCTGTTCAATACATTGGCAGCATGTTGAAGCCAAAGAATTGTATGAAAATAAAAACCAATTGCAACTACTGAAAATAATGGTTGAAACGCTTGATGTTTAACCTTGACGAGCAATAATGTGTATTTAATAGTTAGAGAAAAATACGGCCTAAAAAAAGGTCGATAGAGACCTGCTTTTTGGGCCAAACAAGGACCAGATCGTTGACCGATAACAACAACGATTTGGCTGTTTGTTGCAACTGCAAAGAGGTTAGAAAATTTGAGGAGAATAACGCTTTAGTTTAGGTTGCGGTGGCGACTACACGAATGTATAGCTGCTATACATCCAGAAATCCTGATGATCTGATCCAAGGGAGCGTTATTCCTTGGGTCATCAAGTAGAAGAGTTCTATGGTTAATTATTGACGGGCATATGCTCTCTTTTATATATTACAAAATAGCTGATCTTCGGTTTGTGTTTTGGCACGCCAAAGAAAAGAATCTGGTGCTCTGCCGAGCAATTCGCCATTCTGGTGAAGTGCAGCGTCAGTTACTGGGAGTTACTTGGCGTGATCGGACAAAAAGAGGTTCTCTATGGTTACTAGTCGCTAACATGCTTATTTTCGCTCGTGTTCAATGACTAATAATTCCTGAATAATTCCAATGTAGTTGCTTACTCGTCCAGAGGGGGGTCGTTACTCGTCCAGACTAGAGGTCTGACTGAGCGTTGAACTTCAGTGTTTTACAGTGAATAGAATCTCAAAGCTCTGCCTCTCGCACAGGTTAGTACTTTCTGTTTATTTATTTAATATCGAGTTAATTAATTTATATAAATAAATTTTTAGGCTGTGGAGTTTTAACTCGCTTTTTTCTACATTCTGTGTTTTTTTTTCAATTAATACGCAGTTTTGCTTAAGGGTTTTCTTTAGCCATTTTCGGCAACTTAATTCTAGTTAGGCCTTATTGAGATTTTGACAACCAACATCAGGCATAGAGCCACACTCACATTAATACACAGTCAACGTGTATTTGATATTTTGCGTGGTCAATATGGCAGATCTTAGGAAAACGAGGACAGTTTTTGACGCTGAGGTCATTCGATTCATCAGTAGCATTGGTCCTTCGATCGATGAAGCTAAAGTAATATCCCCCGAGCAAGCTACAATGCTAACTAAATTTTAATATTAATGCGAGCGTTTAAGAATATAATTAGCAACCTGTTATGAAGGGCGTAGACAGAGGTGGGATAATAGTGTAACAGCTGAACAGATAAGTGAGGATTTATCAAAACCAAAAAAATGTTTGAGTAAATCAAATTTAAGCTTGAAAAAGATAGCGATTCACCTATGTAAGTGTTAAGGAGGCTGCTAGAACTTGAAAATGTAGAAGTCAGTACATTAGAACAGACTTCCTAAAGCGTTGCTGGTACTCATGAATGCAAGATGCCAGAGCGTCGGGCCGCTTATGCTCAAGAGGATAACACGGGCGTCAATCTATCGGACGCTAAAATAATGTCGTTTCGCTTTAGATCAGTTTAAGAAGTTCTTTCATGAGTAAACCTCAATGAACAATCTATATAAACATAAAGTTCTGCGAGGCTTATTGCAAGGCCGAGCTACAGGAGTGCTCATCGAAATACTGATGACAGAAGCAACCATTTATAACACGCTGTTATGCGTCATCAAAAAATACGGGTGTGTGCGATCTTTTATATTCGAAAAAATTTAAAGAATAATTAAATCGTTTAGAATAGCAGAACTTCACGAAGGAAAACAATTGCGTGGGGTGTCGTATAGAATCAATGGTTATCATATAACACTTGTTGTAATCGTATTATATTCAAAATATTAAATCTGGATAAATCATTCTATGCTTGAATTATGTCTATTGAAAGCAATTCGGAGTACTTTAGTAGTGCATTTTTTTTGCCGAACAAGGGCAGAAGCTAAATGATAAACTCGCCTAAATGTGTTAGTGGACCAGAATCTTTTCAAGTTGCTTGACTTAATTTCAGAAGCTGCGAGGATTTGAGGAAAACGAGTTAACAGCCAGAAAAAGAGATCTTTAGTAAAAAAAAAAAGACCTCATATGCGCAAAATGGCTCAAAAGAGAATTACGGAAATTTATCATCCAACTAATAAGCAAAAAAATATGAAGAGCAAGATAAAATGTATGTTCTGTAAAGGTCATCACGATTCAGTTAACTACACATATAAAAATTTTGACTGTGAATTGCAAACTTACTGGTGATTTAAATAAATAGCAAAAGTTAAGGTGTGTAGGAAGTGTCCCTTAAATCGCTACTAAGGTGACAAGTCTACGAAGAAATTAAAATATCAGTTTAACAAATTTAACGGCCTTACACATCAATTAGAAGCAATTACATTGATTCTGACCGTCAGCGGGGCAGATTTACTACCAAAAGAGTACGGCTATGTCAAGTAGCATTTACAAAAGACCATCTTTCTATTAGATGAAGGCTTTCAAAGAGGTTTCATTACGCGTAAGAAAAATGAATATGTGCGTATCAATGCTTTTTAGGCTTATCATGCCCAAAAACTACCTGTTGTAAATGTGCGTTTGTGTTCCAGAGATTATAATTCAGTTGAGCTGGCTGTTATGTTGGTGATAAAATAATCAATGATTTTATACCGAAGCCACTAAGGCGACTACGTCAGCAAAGAGGAAACAACACCAGCTAAAAAAAGTTAATTGTGTAGCTAATCTGGGACAATTATTAAGTTCATTTGACCCAGCAAGAGTTATTCGCAGAAGACTTACTAAGATAAAAGGAAATACCTTAAAAATTGATACTTGCTTCGGTTTCAGTACTTTAGCAGTTGTTTTCATAACTTAGCAGTATCAAATCTTGAACGATTTTGGAATTTAGGGGTGATTAGATTGGGTAATTAGTCTTTAAAGTTAAACTACCCGCATCATACTGGAAGAGAACTTGTAAAAGTATGGATCGTCTTGTTAATAGCAATTATCAGGTTCATATGAATTTAAACAATGAAAAAAATAGAGTAACAACGATGTATTAGTTCAAAATCAATCGTGTTCATTAACTGAAAGGCTATCTAAGAACAAGAATTTAAAGTAATTTAACATCTTTTCGACGAAAGATCTGAGGGAATTATCCCACATGGGCTGCAACCTTATTATCTAATGCCTCATTTTCCAGTAATTCAGCCTAAAAAAATCGTATCATGTGGCCATTGTTTAATGGTACGGCTATACCTAAAAATTTGTCGTTAAGTGCATTCATAATACTCTAAATCATTGTCTATTACAGGTTCTAACCAATTTTAGACGCTACAAAATAATATGGACAAATATTTTAAAGCCATATGTAATTATGTAATATTTAAATTCATCCGGATGCTTGGGAATTTAGTACTTCACTGCTTCGAATGAACAGAACGACTGCTTTTTTTTCCAGGATTAAAGATAGTCAATCTAATATTATTACGGTCACTTCAGAGTATGCCGAGCGTCATCTCATCCAAAGATTTGTGAAAATTTTATCCAGAATCTATGTACGAATTGTATGTTAACCAACGCAGATTTAAGACGTAGTGGCTAACGCGAGGTTTTTGAAAGTACCGATTCCATGTCTTAACGTGAGAAAAAGGACATGACAATCCAGAGGCGACGCTCGAATTTGTCAATAAGGAGCTACAAGTTACGTAAACTTTGATGATCTTCAGAGTAGTAAATTAGAAATGAATTCTCCCAGAAGCACATCTAAAAAAGCTAATGTTGGACATTAGTGTCCCAACAGATCTGCAAAAGCAGTGGCTACAGTGGTTGGTGAGTTGAAGATTATTTATTAATTCAAGGTGCTACGCTGACTTAAATTAGAATTCCAATCGTCTGACGGCGATATTGAATGTGAAACTCAAAACAGAGAGGCATCGGCGTTACGTTTAAGAAGAGATTACACATATTTGCCGATGTAAACAGTGGTGTACTTCAGAGTTCATCTTATTCATGCTGGACCCATAGTTCATCTCGCGGCGTCAACGGTAGGATTTACGCCATTGAAACAACTCGATAATCTCACGATCCACCGGAAGAAACTTATGACTCCTTCTTAGAAACTCCTTCTTAGCAATCAAGCTGATACTGAGGATGAAGGAATAACACTGGTTGTAAAATGCTGAACAGTTCTTGTGCTTCGATGCGCAGAAAATACTGCATTGGATTCATATCGATTGCCCCGAAAAATATAGTACGTTTATGTAAATTTATCTTCAAGAAATCCTGAAGCATATATCGTCTTTATGGAGGCATTCTTCAAGGCAAGAATTGTCAATCCAGCAGATCTGCCATCCAGAGGAAATTAGATGTCTAAATTGGTCAAATCATAGCTCAGAATAGGCGCGACGAGTTCTCTCATTCTGCTAGGCGAATACTCTACCTTCGAACCTCTGTTTGTCAGGTTCTGAATAGATGAGTACAGCTAGCGACAAAAAGCGATCGATTCGTTAACCCAGGCTACTTTTCGTAACTTGTTAAGTTGGTTAGAGTGTTCGCGTATGATAAAAGTGTTTAATAAAACAATAATATATCGGATCAGATTTTCCAGGCAAACTAGTAACATGTCAGAAGCTTCCTTCAGTCAACTTAGACTCACTGTTTGTAGGGAACATCTAAGAGTTTTTTAGGTAGTAGACCTTTATGGATATGGCAATGGACGCTTTTGAGCCATTAATTTAAGACGGCTTGGTTAAAGTGGAAGACCGCCTTCGAGTCGCGGTCGAAACATTCGAGATTTGCTGCCCTGGCTTGCTAGCAAGTGACTTACTCAGGGGATATTAGTTATGGTTGGATGCGGAGGGACCATGCGTATGAAATTTAAGCAGCGATCAGCGGTCTGAAGAATAAATCTTAGGTTGTCGATATATGTTAATTAGTAAAGTTCACCATTTTCCAATGCAATAAATGCTGGTGAAATAACAGGAAGTTTGTTGACATGGCTGAAACACTTTTGCTAGTTTACAAGACGGAACTGGATTACCGTAAGGCCGTCTGTAGTATGCACTGATGACTTCAAAAAGAACTATTAGCAGTTATCTGGGTAGCAATCTTCAAGACTGACTGAGCCCTTCATTTCAGGGTCGCCAAGAGTTTATCAGAAGTATCATACTTATCACGATTTGTCGCTTGATTACGATAAATATATATAACGTATAATTTCGGATAACCCTTCAAAATTCATAACGGCTAATTGATGGCTGCCTGCGTTATGAAAGACCTCCATTAACGAAAAATCTCTTTCGGAAAGGAGTGGTCCTTTCTATCTTAATTTGCCTCGTTCTCTTTGGTAAGGGAGTATACCTGAATACTTGGTTGGTTTAGTTAATCGCTGTCCCAAGAAACCTATTAGTAGTTTAAAAACTAACTTGTTAATTTCTCGACGATCCTGTATAAATTACTTGCAGTTGTTAGCCAGAGGCCGTTAACTAGACATGCAAATGATGGTTATTTTTGTAAAGCTCTCTGTAAAGGTGGCAACCAAGTGATTTTGGCGAAAAAACTGATGGTTCATTTAAATTATAGAAGCATTAAGAAAAAACTTCTAAAGGTTTTTTGAAGTATTGGAAAAATAGCTACCCTTTTGACGAACGACACTTTGGCACAGAAGCAGCTGCACAGGAATATCAGTGGATCAAAAAGACATCGTCATTATCAATGGCGATTCAGCACCACGATTTTTCGTAAATCTGATATACTTATAAGAAGTAAAACATCCCGACCTTATACTTTATACATAGGCAATTGTACTCATGTTAAGCAAGCAAATAGACCCTTGGCTTTCTGGCCTCTTAATTCCTTCTTAGATATTTAATTTCTAATAATGAAAATATATTGAAATTACTTTGGAAAAAGTTTCCGCGTAGCCGAATCCCAGGTCAATTGTTATCACGCAAATTATAAATTTGGCGAATAATTAGAAATAATTTACGAATATATTGTAATTTAACCCAAGCTTCAGTTCATCTCTTTCACTCAACACGCCAAAGGGAAAAAGTTGCATATTATATAGAAACTGATTATTAGTCGCTACCTCGCTTATCATTGATAGGTTTCAAAAACTCAGAAGAGCTGTTTCTTTACATCTCTGTAATTTAAATAAACTATCCGGCTTTTCGTCTAGACCACTTCATTGCCACATGGGGAGTCTTACATAAAACCTATCCATTTGAACAAATCGGTTATTATCCGTGCCGTTCTTTTTCTGTACATCTTGTGTGTCCTTTCTTCCTAACGTTCCATTTCGCTTAGGGATTTGTTGTTGTTCTCTTCAGTTTAATTTTGCTTCGTCCCTAATATTTATCCGTTACATCATTTTTTAACTCTTCTTCTACAGAAAGGGACAGTAGGCCTACATAGATCTAATGGTACGTACGGACCCAGTGATAGAAAGATTTAAACGATGGCATCTCATGGGAAAGCTGTCTTTGCAATCACAACAACCTAATGTATAAAGTTAAAGTAGAAGAGCCAGTGAATCAAAACGAAGCTTAAATATTTTAAGCATAAAGCCAAAATAGGCCTAATGGCAACAATACTATGTCAAACAAGGAGGCGCTCAAAAACGAGGTAAACAAGGGTTGCTGCACGTTAGATGAGAAAAATTAGGCGGGAACATGTTGAACATCCTGGCGGCCGCTTTCAGGCCGATTCCAATATATTTCATTATGAGTTAGCAAAAACTTAAGTACTGGCAGACAATAAACCTGCGGCAGCCGGGGAAGCCTACAAAAGGGCCAGGAAGTCATGGGTTTGACTAAAACAGCCGGAAAAATGTTTTCGATGGTTGACGTTCAGTTGTTGATTTTTCAATGTGTTTTAGCATCGCTTTAAGGATGTGGTATAAAATAGTAGGCTACATACCAGCAATCTAAATTGACGGAGCAGGAAGAAAGATCACTCTATCTATTCAACTGTCTTTTCTATTGTTGGAGTTTGCACTGGGGTATCAATGTAGGTTTACATTCAAATTCAAACTTGGACCATCTCAAAGTTAAACCCGTTTACTTGGAAACGAAGTATGTCTACGGTCGGATACGAATTTAGACCACTACGTAACCTTAATTTTAGTAAGCAAATACATGATCTACTAAGCTATCATGGGGACTGGTTAGTAATCAAACACGTTACCACTGATTCATTGCGGGCACACAATGTAGCAAAATGTTGAATCTCAAGGAGTTCAAATCGAAGCGGTGCATAGTAAAAGAACAATGTTTTACTTAAAAGAGTAAAAGACGATCGATGCAAAAAAATATGACAGATTTGTTTAAATGAAAGTAGGTAGAGCGCAGACCAAATCCTCAAGCACACAGAAATCGCAGAACAGTCAAAAATTGTCTCCAAAGCATTAAAAGCCAGAACATAGAAAATGAATTTAGGTGCGAAAAAAAAACTTTAGGTGCAAGAATGTTGAGTTCACCCAAAGAACAAGCATTGTGACGACTGGGACAAGCGGCGGGGCTGTATGGGATACTACCGAATGCTGTGCAGCACCTGCTAACCAACAACTCACAAATCTTCCAGTAAGTGGCCGTCAAACTCCTTATCCAAAGAAGTGGAAAAAGGTTAGCCCAAACACTGATAAGTTCATTGATCAAGCTAGTTCATACAGGCCATATTGCCTTCTTAGTACAATGAATAAGGCATTTGAAGCCCTTATGATGAAAAGGCTGACTAGTGAAGTAGCGAATAAAAAAGCGCTTCCAAAACACCAAGTGAGACTTAAAAAGGGTCAGCCGACTGGCTTCGAAGGTCAGTAGTCTTTGTTTTGCTATTCCTTTAGGCATAAAAATACTTCCATCTCGATGCACTATAAGGTGATTCTGTTAACTGTGGGGACAAAAAGTATATCTTCAACGTATTATTGCTACCTATCTAAGTAAATGAAAAATTCTACCAACGAGTACATAACAGTAAGAGCGCCGCAAAGCTGCATCTTGGGACCAATCTTGGGAAACCCCGCTTACGACAGACGGCTCGGACTAATTATGCTAACAAACGTAAACACTATAGCATACGCAGTGAACCTAGTATAGGCAATCACTTTCAAGGCTAAGACGGAACTTGAGAACAAAGCAAAAATACCTTTTGGAAGTCTAACAGATTAGATGAGCAGACATCAATTTGAGCTGGCATAAAAATAAAAGAAAAGCGTTGATTGGTAAGAAGAAAGACCAAAGTTCCAAAATTAATCGGGTAGTACATTTCAGCCAAAGAAGGTGGATTTGTATTTGGGAGTAAGGCTCGACTAGTGACTCCGTACTGGGAGCTAAATATGGAGAAGGCTAGATAACAGAAGTCGACGTCTATACTAGGAGACATATATAAATAATCAAAGAGTGATACGGGAGAGATTTGTTAGGGATAATTTGCCACTTGACACTGGTCTTTACTGTTCATGAATGTTTCCGAGAATATCCGTATAAAATGCCGACTTGTGCGTTACAAATGATACAGATAAAAAGTACGACGATGCGACTTACGTACTGAAAAACTGCATACTTTTTAAAGAGGAAAAAGTTAAAAAATGAAAGTTAGCTACGGCGTCTATTACGACGCCAATAAAAAAAATAGATGTTGTAAGATGAAAGGGACATCATCTCTAAGTATGTAAGAAAAGCTAAAAATTTAAAAGAAGAACATGGGTGAGGAAGTAACGCAGAGAAAGCAAAGCCTTCGAGAGCCCCTTGGGTGAGAAAGAAAATCCCCTTAATGTCGAGATAACATTAAAACAAATAGAGACACAGAATCGCATATAAAGAAAGGTGCCTGTTTAGTGGGTATTCAGTTAAAAACACTGGTTAAAGCTCCACACAATCGTGACAAAGGGCTAAAAGTTAGGCCCGGTGCCCGGAAACAGAATTTACACATAAAAAGAATAGCCGATATAAATCATTAGACGATAGACAGTAGCTAAAAAATCCTGCTGGCTCCGGTACAACAAAATACCAAAAACTGTATATTATTGGTAAGTAAAGATATGCCAAGCTAACAACTCAATGGTCGTCCAATAACAATTTAATTACTCTTATGAAGGTGTCCGGGAAATATAACTTATCGTAATCACAGCAGTTTCAACCAATATCGTTCTCGGAAGCCGCCCAGTACTGACTTTGTTAAAATTCCGGTCATTCAATTTTCTTTTTATCCGTTGCACTCCGCAAGCAGCATAACAAGGCAGAGACAGGATTCAAATATCTACTAATATGTTTTCCTATAGTTATTATGGAAGTTCACTTATGAGAACGCCTGTATAAAAAAATGTCGTATAAAAATAAAAGAACCCGCCGCTTGTACACCAGGAATTTGTCAGCTACGATTCAGTGGTCCTGGCGTACTATTTCAGCAAAAAACACTGACTGTTCGTAACTTAGGACTGACTATGACATCCGAATTCAAATATTGCAAACATATGAAGCTGTCAAATAAGCGAAAATTGATACTGAAAATAACGAGATTTAGAGGCTCAGCTTGAAGCGCGATTAAGGAATGCAAGAGGTCTGGAGTATTTTCGGAGGCCGCGCAGCAGTAAACCTGAAGTACAAAATATTCACTTTTTTATTAATCATAGATTCAGAAGCTAAATTCCTGAAATGACTGTGTATTCACAAAGATTTACAAGATTGCTGATCGCCTCAATCAAATGTTGATAACTGCTTTGGAACTATCACCAGAATAGAAAGAACAAAAGCTATGACGGTTCTGCTATCGAACATTTCGTTTTTTTTTTCCCAAAACAAAATCGCAAAGTCATTATCGTTTTGACTTTTGTTTGTACTTTGCATACGCTTGACTGTTATCGAATGCTTTTGTTCTATATGGAAGCCGCTATAGCATAAATTGATTCTGCTTTTGAGTAAAACATGCGAAATGCTATCGAAGGCAGATACGATAAAAATTTGGCCATGAATATATTTCGAAGCCATTCTAGTTTAATATAGGAAAAAATACCAAAGAAGCCTAACCAGTCGAAAAATATTAAGTTTGAAGAAACACTTGGGAATTTCTGCCTTACAGAAGGAAAATAGTGCACAGATGTCAGAAACTTTAAAACTTACACAAAACCTAATTGTACACCTTAACCTTGCCAACCAGTGTATTTTCCGTTTTTCACCGTCACAGCGTCCTCAACTAAAAAAACGAAAATCGAAGTATTTAATTACCAAATTTGGCAGAGCATTTAGCATTAGGGTAATTAGCATTGCTTTACCCAACTAGCACGCGATTACGTTTTGTGCCATATCACAGTAAGCTAACTTTACCTTGTAAAGCAGCGTAGTCCACGTATATCCGTCACCCTGTTTTTGTTTATTGTGGATTGCTTGGCACATTGTGGTGCCTTTTATACATCAAATTGTGGCTAGGATGATCGATTCGCTCCACAATTCCCGACATTCTCCAATTCAGGAGACCCCGCGGCATTTTCCATTCCGTGCGGCTTTGTCGCATTCCGTTGGGCTTCATTTGTTATTCTCCATTAATTTTGCAGTGCTGTGTAACAAGTCACAATAGGTTATAGAATGAATGTGAAACGACTGAGACCTCAACCAAAAAATTGATGCATCTATATATGTTACAATCTACAATGTACAAAACTTGTGTCAAAATTTGAATGTCCGCAGTACACAGTTCGCTTAAATTTCAGTTTACCCGTATTAAATCCACAGTGCATAATATACATATAGTGCTTATACGTCTCCTCGCGTATTTTACTGAAGTTTAAAATTAAACAGGCAAAAAAAGCACCGGTTTTAGTATCTGGTTTATGGTCTAATTAGTGTATCCCTTTAGCATTAAAATAACCATGTTTCCCTGCGATAACAATGTTTGCTGCCTTTCGCTTGGTACTATATATACTACAATAAAAAAACACGTATCTTATTTTACAGTTTACCTTAATCGTGGCGATATTTCGCGAAACTATATTAATTTTACAGTATTGTGGTCTTAGATGGCTAGCTGCCTGTCTTTCTATGCCCCATCAATCTCAATCAAAACAATTATATTGTACTAAGCTAGCTCAGATAGAGCACAATGAGGCCTGTTTATTCAAGCTATTTTTTGTCAAGTCCTAAAGTGTGGGTAGCCTTTATATATTTCTTTGCCTAATTGGAGTTTCGGGTTTATTAAACAGTTTAGAGCAGGATAAGTTAACTTCATAACATTTAAGTGAGAGCTTGTACAGGGTTTTTTATGCATTAATCATGTAAAATCTCCATATACATATGTATATACTTTTTTAAGCTTTATGGTTTTGTTTGTTCGACCTATTTTCAAAAGACTGCGCTGATTCTTGATGTGTTGTGCGGCACTCATCTGAGAAAGAGGTGCGGCTAAGATAGCGCCAAATGAATGAATACCTTCTCCCGGAAAATGTTTGTTCTTCTATTTTTTAGCGATTTAATGGTGAAATGGTTGTAATGAGAATTTTTAAAGGATCGGGCTTATTGCGAAAGCTTGGAAAATTGTTTTTACAAACTTAACAAAGTGGCAATTTTTTTAATTTATTAGAATCGTGATTTTTGCCATAATGATTTATCATTAGAGCATCTCAGTTCATTTTTTCAAATATGTGGTTTTTTGTCAGAGAAAGTTTCTTCCCTCTCAAGGGAGCTTTGATGCCATGTTAATGAATTATAAACTAAACCTATGCGGTGGTTGATGAAATTTGAACCATTCGACATACATGATTTATAATTTTCAAGTAGAGTGAACATTTTTTTTGTATGGTGATTCATTGAAATAAGGAAGAATAACGAATTCAATATTTAATCTATAACACTGAGTCGATTGAAGAGCGGAAATAACTGTAGAAGGGTTCGGGGCTTGGTTTGGTTTGTCTCAGGCCAGCGCCGCGTGCATGGCTGCAGGTTAATTCTACACGTCAAAGTTTTGTATTGGCAATTTTGAAGTCGAGCTGAGTTGTTTCTTTTGCATTGACGGAATAATTTCAATGAAGTAAAAAAGTTTTTACGGCATTCAAACAGGAAAGCGGAATTATTCCAGCAGACTAATCGATCACCTTTGGAATGAAGTAATAGAGAACTGCGCGAAAAAAAAAAAGTTCGCGACCTATAACCTGTAAACTTGGCTAAAACAACAGCTTGTATTAAGAGCTAAGTGCAATGGGAGTCAAATATTAGGACAAGCTGACAAGCGCAGCGTAACAACAAAACTGTTAAAGCACTCCAATGGGTAAACAAGAAATTTGAGGCAGGAAAACTACAATGGAATGAATGTCGCTAATAAATTGACTGAGTCAGGAAAATAGGGTTATTGTAATAGGATATTAGCAATCAGATAACAGAACTGGTGTTGCAGAACCTCAAATAAGTTGCAACGGGATAACTGAAAGATGTAGGGCAACAATCAAACTATAGTTTATACTTTGCTTAGTGTAGCGTGAGTCACATGTTTTATTCGCTGGTAGCGTACGTCTAATTATAGGGTCCGTCTTTGAAATAGTCTCTTTTCGATTTATTCTTATCGAAAATTTGTTATACAAGTCTATAGAAAAGTTGTAGCAGCTGATATTAGCTTTATTTGAATAGGAATAAATTCCTCTGACAGTTGGCGGCCAAATATTTACATAACTGTTTATCTAAAGGCAATATTTTGCTGTCAATCTATCATTCCTGATGGGCCTGACTATAATATTATACTTGTCCTTATACATAGTGGGTATCTTTAAGTGACTCACTGGTTTGTATCGGTTTACTGATGCAAAAGTAAGCTGAAAAGCGTTTTGAACTGCTTTTAAATGATTTTTTGAATGATTCTCTTATTAAACGTTAATAGAAAAGTCATAGCGGTAAATATGGGGTTGATATTTGTGTTCATCTTTAAAAAAGAAATGCCGAAAGGTCAAGAATTGCATATAATATGGATTATCGAAAGAAAATAAAGAAGGATAAAAAATCTTGAGCTCTGGCAACATCCAGGAGTACACCGGTTAAAACATATCAAATCATCATTATTATAGCTTTATTTAGTTAAATATGTGAAACTACTCTGTGTAAAAAAGAAAAACTGTTAAACCTTCTTGATGTTCTGTGAAGAGAACCAACACATCAACCCACATATATTTTTTTGATGAATCCCTAGAAGCAGAATATATAGGTTAGCTGATCGAAAATATAGTCAATCACAGTGTCCGCATTAAAACTCAATCACACGTCATCTCAATTTACGTGCGTTTCTCAGAAGGTCATCTAACGGTCGACCCTATTCATGTGTACCTTGGAGACATAGTCAGTCAGTTAACCCTAAAACCCGTAATTGCACGTAGAAGTGTATCGAAAGGTAACATTCAACAGGCGAGACAAATCTAGAATGAGCTGAGTCCCATTATGTGATGCTAATACACGACCAGCAATCCAGACGTCTTCTAATTTACTGCATGAATCCACAAACAGCATTTAATGCTGTTTTGTGGATTCATGCATACAAATTCTATATCGTCCAGAATTTCCTCCATCGTTGAAGACTTCGAAAGGACATTCTAACGGAACCGTCGTTATATTTAGTAGCTAACAATAACTAGACAAACGATTAAAAATATACAAGAGGCTCGCATTATTAATGATTCCGATAGACAACCGCCAGTTGAGTATGAAAGAACGTATAACGATCAAGCAGCAAAGGAAGTAGGAATGGTTGTTCAAGCTGCGACGGGGTCGTGTATGAAATCACTACACCCCCCCCCCTCCCCCCTGAATAGAAAAACAAAATCAGCAGACGAATAATTTAAAAATTACCTCTGAATCGCGTTGATCCTATGCCAATTTTCAGTACGTGCAACTGTTTTCTTAAGACGATTGGCATCGTATATTACGCCTAACGCAAAATAAAAATTAACGACATTGCGATATTAAATATATCAGTTGTTCAGGTCAATTTATTCATACACTGAGTCAACAATAATACAACAATACGTGGTCGATACAACTTTAAAGACTGAGTCTGATCTTTCTTTTCCATCTAACAAATCGGGAACTTAATGACACTTATTGTATGACTGGATACCAACGAGCATGAATTCGCAGATTGGTAAACCTTCCCTCTTCTTGTCTTCATTCAAAGAGCCAAGATGCGCAACAAATCTTTGAAAGGATGTTGTATTGTATATTCGACCAAAAGGAAATACGTCATTGTTTTTAACGTTAACGCAACGCTCAATGGCCAGAAATTTTAAATTACCTGTCTGAAGGCAAATAACCGGAACATCGATGAGAGTTAATCGAAGGAGTATTTCAATTAAAAACCTTTTCACAAAATAATAACATTACACGTTTTGCCTGTAAAATTCTGTAAAATCTGTAAAATTCCGGATTCGTATTTAGATTCGGAACTTCACAGATTAGTATTTAAAAACACGATTTAATACCCGTATCATAATTCGCCCTATAACAATTAGTGCTGCAAGAGGCCCGAGCCCTACGCCAAAAATACGCTATGAGAGGTCATACCTCACATGTTCTTCCGATATGCAGGTTGCAGACAGGGCAAAAAGCACCAGCATCATGAGATGACATTACAGTAAGCTTACCCATGTGATGCTGATTTCTAAAAGCTTTGGGTTTCCACCTCGACAGTAAAATATGATGAAATGAATTACGGATTTTTATGAACTGTACATTTAAATCAAGTGATTAAGCTATCTCTAAGGTAGATGAAATCGAACAATATAAGAAGAACCTTGAAGAAGCTATTTTCGTATGTGCTCTATCACAGTTAATTTATTTTGGAGAAAATCTATTTAAGATGATTATTTCATATGATCATGAATCAACGTTGGTCAACCCATTGAAAACGCCTTATAGCGACCTTCTTGCAATATTTAGAAAAGCTTACCACTCAAAAGTCTTCTCCTCGATGATGATCGATCAGAAAAGGCTACAGAGGTTGCTGAGCAAATTTAAACGCCTCACGTGACTTGTGATTTTATTGTCACCATGCTCATGACGAGAGAAGTCAAAACCTATTAAATCTCGAGGCAAGATAAAACCTACTGACAGGCATGGACGAAGGATGAAGCACCAAAAAAGTTGTACCTTGGCTTAAACCAGAAAACATTTGGGCTGAACCGGGACTACACCAGCATGATCATGTAATATATTAACCGTTATCAACAAAAATAAATACAATTTTTTGTTCTGTTTTGCTCGACGTCTCAGATGGATCAATTTGTCATATCACTGAACGTCTGCATTTAATTATTTTTTTATAAACCGTGTTCCAACAATTATCGAATTGCATAATATTGATTCAGTATTCATTACTCGTTATTGTAAAGATTTATTTTAAAAAAACTGTGTATTGTGTACATGTCAAAAATGATTGATATTTATGTCCAGGAAGATGACAGTTCACCCTGCAAAACGATAGAAATAGATCACTTCACAGGATTAGATCAACTAAGTTATTATAACTTCTTGCTCTAAATTTTCCAGTTATCAAGCAGGGCCATCTCATCTATTTTGCATATTATGAGATATGTAGCCGCGTGGCCCTGAAAGCAAGCTGCCTATGTTTAACGTTTTCGAGCTTTGCGTGATCATCTACTGCAGCAACTCTCGTGCCATCGAGATTCATGTCGTTTGTCGATTATTCCGTAGACCACTGTTAGGCGCGCTAACAATTAGTATGTAACTTTCTTTCCCGAGCCAGCTCCTCGAGCAAATTGTGAAACGTTTTGTGCCTGTTAAAGGTTAGCTAAAGGGCTCCGATTATTGCTCACTTGCTTGAGGACCTTTTACTCCTGCTATTTTCGTTGGGGAGGGAACTTATTGTGTCGCTTCCACTGTCTTCCTTTGTCTTTAACCTTCATTGTTGCCTTGAAGTTTTCGCATTTCGCAGCCTGCCCCACTGCTGTCAATTCACTTGTATTGCTCGTCGGTTTCGGGCCATACTAGCAAGTGATTTACACTAATTATGTGCATTCGCGAGTTTTCTGCGCAATTTTTTCTCTGCATTGCAAGAAGTTTGTAGAATTTGCGGAATGGTCTGTTTTTATAGGAAGTAGTTATAGAAAGAGGGTTCATTCCTGCTAAGTCCTTTAAAACACGTCCTGATAATTCACACCGTTGGTATCTGTTCGTTATGACAGCCTAGCTAGAGCTCTCAAAAGATTTGTGCATCATGTCATATCGTAAACAACACGGCACCGTAATCCATTCGGTCACCTGGTATACGGCCCATCCTTACAAATTTTGTTTGCCGCTGGAGAATTTGTAAAATGGGGCATAGCTGACCAGCGATGAGTGACGCCTCTCATTGGTTCATTGACAACCAAACAATTAACTCGTGCCCATGACGGCTTTAGAGACCGCTTCCGCAAGGGCATTCCTACACAAAATTCCTGATTAGTGAGCGTTTGTAAAAGGTAACGTTGACGGATACTGATACGTCTCTCAATAGTCATCGTTTAAACTGCAGAGCATGTGAACGACCTAAAATGGCAATCTATAGGGTTAGCACCTGAATTAAGTTAAGTAAGCACCACATTAAAAATTATTAAAATGGTGGAAAGTACCCCCAAATAACCAAGATTCGCACTTCATGTCTCAAGCGAATCACTAAGTTGCTATCTTCCTTGTAAGGAGTTTAGGTACTCATGCTAGAATGAATGCACTAACAGCTAAACTTCTACGAGCTTCAGAAAGTCTAGCTTAACCGCGATCGGTTTCTACGAAATTAAAATCGAACTGACCGTATAAAACTTGCGCTTGGTAAAATATATCTTTGAAAGTATCTAGAGTCGTTGGTTCTAATTATTTATAGAAAAAGTGAACTTCGTGTAACACCCTTACGAAGGTGAATAGCAAAGTGCAGGGAGTGGTGGCAGGCTAACCTCTTGCGCAAATAATAAGACCCTTCAGCGCAACGTCGAGTGCTTAACATAGTGCGCCTGTTCTTGGACGCCCTGTTGTTCAACCACGAGGACACATTAGGAGGAAACACGAGGAAAAAAACCGTTTACATTAAATTGATAAGAAATACTATCTACATGTACCCCATATGTTTTTGTGTGCACGATTTTGTGTGTCTACATTTTCTGATGAATTACAGTGGGATTAATACCAATAAAATAAAACCAACAATAATACCAAAAAAAAAACAATCTTTACCTGCTCTTGCGTTTTTCGTGTATCGTCTTGGACTGTAAGTTGGTTAAATCGTCATCGAGTACATTTCATTGGTAAAAACTTACGTACGAAATACGGAAGATACAGTGAGTAACGGTCAGAACGGTTCAGGGTAACCTAGTTCTTAAAGACGAGTGGATTTGAAATTAATTATTTTCTTATTATTTGGATTATATATATATATATATATATATATATATATATACATATAATCCAAATAATAAGAAAATAATAATTAAATTAAAAAAAAAAGGAAGTTTCTGCCTAAAATCGCATGAAGCCACAATATCGTCATGGTGCTGTTACTCAAACGCAGTATTTCATTCAAAGAATTTGTGGTCCCGTACTGTACATTTTGTATTACTAGTGTTTTTTTCAGCATTGGCAAACACTTTTCACAAATATGCAACGCGTCTATGGCAAGGGCAGTCTAATATCACTTCTACAGTTCTGTGATCCAATGTAATAATGCCATGACGCTAGTATATCTAAATCATCCATATGTTTTTATCGACTACGATCAGAATAACACAATTTAAGTCCTATATCGTAGGTGTTGGGATACTTTTCCCACTTGTTCATTTCTGTAATAAACACATCAAAACATTTCCGGAAAATAAGTAGCTTGGGAGAAGTTTCGTGCGCGAATTATCCGGGGTTTTCAGTAAATTTTTAGTTTACTAACCTAGTGTTTTTCACCTGATTTGCACCCACTGACGGTGTATTATTTCTTGGAATCACCATAGGTCCGGTGGTTCAACTTCTCACGCCTTGTGCAGACTGCTTGTTTTGACAGTGGCGTTGTTCGCGGAGCTCTTTGCTGTTTCACCATCCATGACCATGCACAAATCACCTGTGTCACACCAAATAGTTAGCACGAAATGTCGAATTTTTACCACTTATGGTGCGCTACTACTGATTTCTGCCATGGTGTACGTCAACTTTAATGAAGCAACGCTAGAATGGTAGCAAATGCAGAATCAGCAAATAAATCACGAAATACTGTTGACTATAGGCTGATGCTTTCCATATATCTTAAACTTAATAACTCTTCTCAGGCTTATATCCAACTGGATAACGGTTAGGGCAAGAGGTAATAGTCGCAGAGTGACACGTCACGCTTGTTGTACCAGGTCCTGTCGAGCGTTTTGAACCTTAAAATCACAATTGCAATAGCTTGGTTACAATAAGAGTTGGTTTATACTTAAAGTTTAGAGGCTCTGTGTTTCAAATTCTATTGAAATAAGAGATTACATAGCTTAATACTATGACAAAGCTACCACCCAT
Source organism: Varroa destructor (assembly GCF_002443255.2). Lineage (NCBI taxonomy): Eukaryota > Metazoa > Arthropoda > Arachnida > Mesostigmata > Varroidae > Varroa > Varroa destructor. The sequence continues at coordinate 4,804,043 of NW_019211458.1, forward strand.
TGGTGCTCGATAGCACTATTTTTGCCTCGAGCGTTCCCTAATGGTTGCAGCAATAATAATAGCCTGCCAGCTGTTTAAGATCAGCACCTGTCTCACCGTCTAAAACAGTTCGAACCGGCAGTACGTAAACGACTATTCATAAGTGCAACCATATCAGCGACAGGAAGACTATATTATTTGTTTTGTTAATCTAGTATGAAGTGGGTTCTTGAAGATTGGAACCGGCACTGCGTAAAGAAGGCGTATTCATTAGTGAAACCCAATCAAGCGCTCGGGGAATATGCCTAATTGGGACAATAGTTTCATTTACGCTAACGAGAGAAGTGATTTTAAACAAGGATTCCGTGGGCGGATAAACAAGGGCGTTTCAAATAGAGTTGAGACTGCTTCACGGTGACGGATTTGCAATAATGGTGTCATCTACGTAACAAGGTTTCCGTGGAAACATAACTGGGATATTCAAATACTGTTGAACCTTCTACAGCAGTGACTGATTTGCGCCTTGACACACCCATTGCGGCAGGGTTTCCTGTACTTATTTTGTTAGTGATCATTTTCCAGTTTCCTAGATATCTTCAAAGTAAGGTCCCAGGCTGATATCAGAATGGACACTATAAATTACTGATACCCACCCATAAACTAGTATCATGGTAAGCACCGATTTACTCAGCTTTAATTATGACAAATGGAATTTGCACGAAATTAGTTGCCTGTAAAATTCCGTGACAACGAGTATGGAATTTCCACATGAGTGTACACGGTACCCTCGTGTTTTCTACCGAGTAGACCAAAGTTTTTTTATGGTTTAATTACCAACGAATCATACAACATTGGTTTCCAAACTGTTTGTAAATGTCGAAGGGGAGGTAGAAGCGCGTAAATTCATGTTACCTCAAAAAGAACACGTACAGTAGCTCAACTTACTCTACGATTAGATGTCTAACAGTTTCCTATACATTTCGAAAATGCCAGTCAGTAAAGAGCTCCGTACACTTTCCAACCTTCTCATAGTATTTCCCACCGATGGCTCACCAGTTCACGCCACGATATCGGTCTTATTGTAGAGGTTTAAGGTCACCTAAGTTCTGGGCTGGCGGTTCAGAGTCGCACCCCCGTCGTCGAACCTGATGGTGCTTACAGAATGTAAGAACAGCAGTATGCTCTGGCTATTTACATTAACTCCCATTAAGGCTCCTCCCAAATATAATGTTGAACCAAACAGATATAAGTAGATAGGTCATCAACTTTGCTACAGCTTCACCTTAGAGCTTCCCCTTTCCCACACCCCCTCTCCACGGATCTCGCAATCGAGTCAAGTCCGTGCCACCCTCTGTAAATGCCTCCGCTGGCCTCATAAACTGGTCCGGTAATCATTTAGTTTTTTCGCGAGCTTCTCGTACTTCTCAACTCATAGCTTGCACTTTGTGAAACACCCCCGCGCATCCAGTTGTTCGAGGCAGTCTTCTGTGGCTTTCCCCGCTAGTCATTCTACCGCTGCTACCAAAATGGCTTAATATTGGATGGCAGAAACGAGGCCTTGACAGCCACTTGCTTCGTACTACTATAGCCGTAGGCGTGCATTTAGTCACAGATTTAAACTACTATTTGATCGACATATACTAGTTCTGTGACAGTCAATGACTTCTTTCTTGATGAACCTTCAACCTGAAATGGTAATCACTGATACGGTTCCAAAAGCGTTCTTACTGTCGTACTCAGAATTTTGCTTCGAGAATTTTCAAAGGAACAACGCTTTAGATAAAGTGAGTGTAGCTTGTTTATTTTCTATTGATACTTTGTAGGTCGCCTACAACGCCTGTTGTTATCGCTATTGTCACTTCAGATTAAGAGCAATTCATGTCAATTTCGACCTCATGACGTCTTCCTCCTCTTTCGACTCTCACCCATTCAATTTACTCATTTTCATCGTCTTTCCTCGACAGTATCATTCGTTCTGGCAGTCTGGAGGAATTTCCTACGACATTCTCGTTTTCTTAACCCGTTTTCTTTAAACAGCCCTTCCATCGTTTCTGATTAACCTGCATCAATTATATGCAAGTTCCATGCCACATACTTGGTTACGCACAGCCAGTCAGACAATGGATGCACACACGCTTCATAGTGTGGGCGCAGTTCAAGGACTTTCGCATGCAAAAAGAGCCCTGTTAGCTGCCGTTTACACAGTAACAGTGGCCTGTAATGGATGGGTGATTCTAGCACTGAAACCCTCCACAGAGCAAGTGTTGGACGATCAGTGTTATGGTGGGCACGGTGACAGTAAACGACCGCTGTGGGGAAGATGTGACGAGAGCTCGAAGCAGAGTGAGTAGAAGGGGAACGGGGTAATTGGGGCGCACTCAACGCCAGCTGTTCGCAGCTCACTTCTTCTACTTTGACCAACTAATACTAGCCTGTTCTGGGGATACTTTTTTTTTAGCGCGAAGATGTTACCGTAACGAGAGGAAGTGTGTAGGAAAAATTGAACATCACCGTGGTGGTATCTTCTGATGTGTCGTTTAGTTCACTATTTTTAAAATTTTAGCGCTTAATATTGATTTATCTTTGTTTAGTACTACTCTTGTTCATGCTTTTTTCATTTTTTCTGATCTCCGACCAAATATATGTTTAAATATAAATCATCATTGTCGCTAGTTTTAGCTGCTTGCAGTTAATTTCGATAAACTGGTAGCTTTACGTTGCGAAGATGTATATATATATATATATATATATATATATGCGAATCAAAGCCATAAATGACGACAATACTCAGAAAATAAACGGGAACAGTTGTTGTGTCAACGGCTGACGAAAATGCCCATTCTGCTCTGAAAAAGACTCAGCTATTCCATTTCCTTTTGGGCATAGATAGGTAGCCATATAGCCTGCGCAGTCACTCCGTTGCTCTCGGTCATAGAAAGCTGCATCTGTTTTACAAAAAAAAAAAACGTGAAACTAACTAGCACTTCCAATTTACAACCGCATAGTTTACAGCTATAGGCGTAATTTGGTACCTGTTTACTACGAGACAGAATTTGTTCTATCTGGGTAGCGATAAACGACTAATTATATTTATAATGCTGCATAGCTATTGGGCTATAATCTAGTTTTTCTCACAATATAGTTTAAACGAAGTCTTTTATGCACCACACGTTGACCATACTTATACTGATTCTCACACTACAAACTGAGCCCACGCAACACAAACCATTGTCGTGATTGTAGACGGTCGTACGGGGTTGTCTTCAAATGTGGAAAATAGAAATTAAATTACTGCCATCGATTTAAGACCAACCAGACATAACGCTCTAACACTACGCAAGCTTGGCCCTTTAAAAGCTAAAGTGCGTATTTCTGTTACATATTCCGTATTCTACTTCTATTACATCTTCCGCAAAGCTTTCTCCAAAATAGAAGTTTAGTGACCCAATGCAATTACTTTAAGGGGCCATTTTGGTTCCTACTAATACAGGCTTTTAGTACTATGGACTAGAATGGCCCGAATTTCACGCTGCGCTGGTGTTGTCGTTGAATGAATGAATTAATGTATGTCTTTTATTTAGATGGACGAAAACTCAAGGTTGAGCACAAATTTATAGTTGGTTTATAGCACCCTATATGACTGTGATCTACCTTAAACGGGACTTTGGTGTGTTTATGTATGCAATAGGTCGGATGTATCTGAGCCTAGCTGAGGACACTGCGTACCTTGATCAGTATAGAAACGAAATCGGTGCTGACAAATGAAAAACGATCAAATCTTTTCCATGTCACATGGATGCGATGTTAAGCAAAACTGGGCTTGTTTGCCAATGGGTCGATTAGTGTGAGCTCTAGAGGTGCGTGGGACACATCACTATATTTGGCAACATTTTCAGTCTCGCGGTTATCAGTTAGCAACACTTTGGCATAGCCGGAGGTTAGGACGCCATTCGAGGCAATATACAGTTGATCGTGCTTAAAGACGAGTTCCTCAAAATAGATTAAAACGCTGCCAAGCGTTTCACTTCAAACTTCCTGAATCGTTATAGTGAAGCATAATTGTACAAAAAATTGCCCTCAGTTTAGGAGGATGTCCGCATTCCTTAATATCCTAAGCACGACTTGGTCTTGGAATATACCGGTTGCAATTTTCAAGGCATTGAGGTCAGAGGCTAAATCGAGAATAACCAGAGATAATAATAATCTTTAAGAAGGGGGCAGGTTGTGTACGATAACCGAACTCTTCTTCAAACTCAACGGCTCGAGACTGTTGAGGAAGTCGGTTGTAAAATGGGTTCTATTGGTATCGTCCGTGCTATGATTGAAAAAAATGTTTGGTAAATGCCTAGGGAACTCGCAATACATGCCGCGCTAACGTCACTAACCATTGTATTTAAGAATATTAATATACACCTGTTGACCAACGTATTTATACGAGTTTGAAAGAAAATAAGGTCAATGCAGTTTACAATGTTCTCGGGTCACGAAATTGTGTCGTTGGCACTTTTAGCATACCTGTCCCCAACAGCCTTTCTAGGTGCGTTTGTATTTTTCCTGTTCTCACCTCACCGCGCAGCGGGTTGTAGTTAATGGAAGTCATTTGATCATAGAATTAAAATTCTGCCAAAAGGGATATCAATCAAACATATATATTACGGAGCAAACGATTGACTATCCCGAAGACTTCCCAACTAAACACTCGTACCAATAAACGTTAGCTATTTTCGAATTTTTTTCCATGTAGCATTTTTCTATTAGTAAACATGAATCGGGATTTTGCATTAGAAATAGGCAATGCGAGTGCGAAGAATTATTGTTCTCCCCACCCCAGATAACGCAACGGCAGGAGCCATCTTCGCGTTTGCGTATATTTTGTACAACTATACGCAAACGCGAAGATTAAGTTTGTCGGGATAACCTTCTCTATACTACCCGTGCATAAACAATCGCAAGCATTCTTGTAAATTAATATGGGTTATTCACTTAAGAGTCGGTTATCGCTGATAATTATTTCGAATCTTTCGGTGAAATCACATTCTTCCAGATATTCAGGTTATACAGGTTGAAGGTTGGCTACGGTTCGTTGTCGCCTTTATGTAGCCAACAAAACCGCAATACAAGGGGATCCTTTTTTTTTGTACGAAGGTATGTTATGAAAATAGCGGGGATAATGTTGTCATGTCCCGTCAGTGTGTCGAACAATGTCAGCTTGTGAATATTATAGGGTATAAGGTGCAAATAGTAGATCTCTAAGCTTTTTATATAGAGACAGCCGAGAACATTTACTTATCAGAAACGTAGACAAGGTGCGACAATTTAACTCGGCGACCTTTTAACTTACGCCTCAGTTATCCAAGTCTACATAAGACGATAATTTGACAACCTCGTCGTGCTGGCAAAAAATCTTAAAGGATGTTGATTTTGTTGATCAGGCGAGGAAAGTAGCTCATTGCGTACCAGGTCTATCGTGGAAGAGCACCTGTTGCTTTTCGTGTAGATCCACATCTCGGTATTTAATAGGCTGATAGTGGTTTTTGCGTTTTTTAACTGACAAAGACGCTCATCTGTGATGAACGCCATTTGTGAGTTGCATAGGGATTCACGGTCTAAAAATGTGTGGTTCATGTAAGTCTTGCTTCCTGCAGAACTGTTTTGCATGCACGGCGATTTCGCTACGTGAATGACCCGTATTTTATGTTAAAACATCCATCTCTAAATACGAAGGTCTGTTTCCGGATCGGGTATTTCAGTCTGAGCCAAAGTCTTACGTATGCGGCCTGAGTTTCATGCGCTCATCAAGTCAAAAAAGAATGTAAACACTCCGGAGTTTTCTTTTGTGGCATTTCTTCGTACGCAATAACGGACATAAATCCTGGCAAGTAAACAATTTCTTCAGCTGGAAAACTCTCTCTGTTATGTCTGGATGGTTCTCAGGCAGTTGGTTTTCAGGAAGTTCAGCGAAAGTTTGATTGCGTGTTGCAAATCATAACAAAGAAGACAGATGCGTTGTCTTAGGCGCGTGAGAACATTATGGCGGCGTGGCGTAATTCAGTAATGCATGAAAAACTTCCTTCACCAAATAATGTAGCGCTTCCTGATGTCGCACAAGCCATCGTTATTATCTACCGCGTCAGCGAAGCAAGCGACACATAGTCGGAGAACTCCTGTTTTACTTAAAAATCTTCCTTGTCGTTTTACTAAAATCTTTATTTTAGGAGCTCTAAAAATGACCATTTGCTTTGTTTTGCAATACGTTCTATGAGGCTTTTTTAATAAAATTAGATTATTTTTTGCTGTTGACGATCATCGAACGTCGCCAGATATCATTCAAAATCCCAGCCCTTACGGTTTGAGGCACTACATGTGTGAATTAACGTAGCTACATCTATATACATTTATGAATACGCTGTCCTTATGTTTATTTGCAAAGACTTTACTGCAAAACGCTATTGAATGATGACATGCTTGGTTTCGTTAAAAAAGATTTTGATATTCTGAGAATTTTGCATGCGCCGGGGAGTAACGTGTATTTGACCATAATCCAATACGGGCTCTTATTCTTATTTGTGTCTTGTAAGTTGCCGCAATTTATTTAATTTACGTTCTCAAAGTGAAAGTTCATCGTAATTTAAAAAAGTGATTTCTAGAAGCATAACGAGGGAAGGGGAGGAGAAGAGAATGTAATGCCTGCAATTTTCGCTACCATAAGATGGCTGTGAAGGGCCATGAACGGATTTGTTGACATCATTCTTCCGCCTTTGCAAAGTTTGCGATAATTCGAGTTTATCATATGATGATAGATAAAGCTTTTTTAGTTGTAGGATAAAGGCAGTCCAGATATCTGAATACTGTAGATAAATGTTTAAGAAAATACGTAATGTCGGTGACTTTCATTACTTCACTAAATTAATGACATTCCTTAAGAATTATAGAAAATCGTTTAATATTCCTGGCAATTATACTAGGATAAACTAATACGCATTTTTTATTTATTGTAATTAGAACTTTGGAATAATGTCAGCGAGCAGATTAGATCGATACTTTGTGGAACCGTTTTTCAATTTTTTCAGTAGTGTAATTTCTTTGCTAGCATAATTTATTACAATGTTATAGAAATATATTGTAATTGATGGCAAACAAAGGCTTGAAGTATTAGGCGTCGGCCTCGCTTGGTCGTATATTAACTGTGTTAAACAGTGCTTTTAAAAGTACAACTCTTTGATACAGGCTTGTTTACTATCGACGTCACTACTTCGCTTGATTACTGCTAGAAGTGCACACAAACTATTTGAACTTACTCTTAAGGTTTCTTTAAAGGGTTCATCATACTGCATATATCGTGACAAGTCCAATGAACGGTCTTTGTCCAACCATGGGACATTCTTCTCAGAGTATATAGAATTCTCTTTGTTGCTTACTTAGAAATGGTTTTTGAGTGTTTAGGATTTCATGTTAGTTAGTAATCTCGTTCTTATTGAATATCCATGTTTTCGTTTTTCTAGTGTCTATATTGGGAATTGGCGGATTATATTAATTCTAGCCTTTCGTTCTGGTCCTTCCTTAATTTGAATCGAAGGTATGTTAAGGCTTTATCATAATAAACGGTAGCCGATCTTCACAGCCATTGAACAGAATAATATTTTTTAATATATATATATATACATATATATAATAAAAAAAAACTTAAAAAATGGGGATAAAGTAAACCGTTCATAAATAGTTCATCCTGGATTTAAACTGTGCAATATAATAATTGTAGGAACTTGGTTTATAAAACAGTAATCAAATGCAGATGTTCGTGTATATGGCAAACTAATCATACCTACGAAGTCAAGAGCGAAAAATGCCTTGATCTCAGAATAAATATAAGGCAAATTTAATTAACGATAGTCCGTGGGCTTGGGTACAACTCTTACAAGTTTCGTCCATACGTATCAGTAATGTAAACGGTCAGGATACGTTATTTACAGTGCGGAACAAACATTTCGAATGTCATACTAATTAAGCAAACCTAATCTGAGCGTGAACAGACAGTGAGTTGGTATAACTGCACTCAACCAAGACTTGCCTCAAAGCAAAATTTCTTCAAGAAAAACTCTGTATCAAGCAAAGTGTTTAAAAACTTTCGAATTGTGGCTCATTATTGATAACGTTATGGCAAGAAGTTCGAAGAGCATAGTCCCATACAGTCCTCGGGGTAGTGGTAGATAGTTGGAATAAAAAACTAGCAGGCTAAACACGTTTTCAAAATCTGCGACAAAAGTAGTTTGAAACCATAAAGAATTGTGATAACAGCGACCCACTGTGTATACTCTCATTTGTGAGATTTATTCACATGCCTCAGAAAATGCCAAAATACTGGATTAATCCAAAATACTTCCTTAAAAATTATGACAAGTGTTAAGCACAGCGTTGAGATAGACCGTCGCAATGTAAGACTACCATAACGAATCGCGTGGTTCCAGCCATTTTCACCAGCAACACCGGAAACATCAATCCTAGTTCTGTGATTGCCACTTTCACCGGCGCAACACCAGCCGGTAGGTTGCTCCGCCCAACAACGTTTACTACACATTTTGCTCACCACCATTAAGCCCAGATACTTAGCTGAAAGCTTTTGACGGAACACAAACACGGAGAGAACCATTCGGCAAGTTACTTGAGTGAGATAAAACAGTAGCAGGCGGCGACAAGTTGGTAGCTTTACTCAAGCTGCTTCAAGGCACGCTCTGAGACCAAATATAAAATCTACTGATTAACGATTCTAGTTATGACCCCGCGCTCAAGATATTTCGACGGTTGAAGGTGTAGTGTGTACGCTTGTGATGAGGTCTTCGAGTGAAATTAAGGGACAATTATTGGACATACATAAGTCGACACTACATATGCAGGGCTTAAAGAGGGTATAATTTACTACTGTAGACTTATGAAACAGCTTTGTACTCAATAGTTCCAGATATCTTATTCAATCATGCTAACTTGAAGCGTCGCGACCAGCTAATAGCTTCGGGGTAGCACACGACAATGTTAACGGCAACGCTGAAGAAAATAAAATGTCGGATATAGCTCCTGAAAAACGGATCACAGGTTTGGTGGCATATCGTTGGTGATACACTCATTGTAAGGAGCACCAATCTTATAAAGTTGACAAAAAAGAATTGCTTAGCGAATCTCCAGCATCATCGACAGCACCAACCTCCGAAAGATTACCTACTGCGACGCAATGAACGCCACCATAGGCTTACGTATTTTTCAAATCTGTTCGTTTCGTGGTGGCACGTCCTATTCTGGCTCTATATCACCAACAGCGATATATAGTGTTCTGGGATTCAAACATCCTTGTCTCAAGCCCCTAAATTATCATCCCGATCATAATGAGTGTCACGGTTATATAGTGTTGCATACCAGAGATATCAAAGTTATAACCCTTACATAACTGTGCGCTCTTTCAGTCAGCAGCAAGCATCACTATTGAACAAACGAATGTACTCAGGTGCAGAGCTTATCAGTGATGATTTTATCCTCAAATTGTGCATGGTGGCAAGGGAATCCCAGTTTAAATCTGTCGATACATAAGGCTGAATTTAGTGATCTCATGTTCATTTTACCGGAAATGGAATTTTCAGGCGTTTTCGGCGAACTAATTTTGAAAAACTCTCCTGCTCGCCAATACCTTATCTCGAAACACGAGTCATTCTGATTGACATAGACCATTATTACAGTAGCGTGAATAAGAACCCATTACGCGATATTACTAAGTGACGAGTAGCAACGGATACGGATTAAGGCTGGCTCATTGCGAGAAAAACTTCAACAAGCTCCAAACCGATCGTCATATCGTCAGCTTGTTTTGTGTGTTGCCCAGTTACTGTTTTGAAACCCGCACGCGATCTGAAACGCTTATGGCCATTGGAAGCTGTCGGTATTACGGATCCACCGACACACTATCAGCCTAGGAAGCTGATGCAGTGGTGCACTTCAATACAGATTGCATATAGCAGTCATTCGTATATGGTTACTATACATAAATGAAAGTCGATCTCTGTATTGGCTAACAACTTAAATACACCCGTGCAGCATTTTCCATCTATCTAACGTACATTTCGGAGTGCTGCAGCCAACTTCTAGCGGTATCATGAAGAGATCACGATGTTTATGCGCGACTGACAAGCTGATGAACAGGCACGAGCAAGCGACCACAATATAACTATTATATGCCACCGTAGTTAGTAAAGGCCTCATCACTACGTACTTACGAAGGTGGAGAAGTGCCGAGTTATCTAACTGTTCATCCACGGCGTCGGACATCATTGCACTCAACGTTTACTTTCTTAGTGGCCGGAACATCAGTCCAGATTTCGTGGAATTGTGCCAACAAACATCATCACAATGCATCCCTGAAGGTGACCAGATTTCACTGATCATCTTCGTGCGCTGCTTACTTTGCTCACAATGGAAGCCGCCACTCTCGCGTATCATCACGGTATAGCTTTAAGGTTTGTAGCATCAATTTTTCATCCCATAACTGGTTGTTATCGTATACACTTCGAGGCAAATGGAAAATTCATTATATCAGTCGCTACAACGGAATGAAATAGTTATCGGGCAGACACTTGAAGAATTATGGGCTTTAGAATTCAACCACTTGTTTGAACTGCGCACCTTTTCTTAGTATAGCGTCACGAACAAGTCGACTGAGGTGTACTATCTCCTATATCCTAGCGATGCATTCGAAACCGTCTTCGCCAGCATGATTTACCTACAGGACGTGAGCGACTGTGCATTTCTGATAGCCAAATCCCGACTAACTCTGATCATAAAACTGTATGACGAATGAACAAAATTAAGTAATAGGTGCCTTATGATGAAGGTCAATAAAATCTTCCACAACACCGACTCGTCCACCACATTATACTAATGTTCACCGGAGCAACTTTCACGCTGGAAAGCGTTCCTATGTGATCATGCTCCTTATATTTAGCAACTGTTGGCGCCCGAAGTATGGTACCATTTTCCTAGGTATTGAACAAAGCCGATATCGCAACGCGTGGTACATCCGCATCAAAGTTTACTGCGAACAGAGCGGTGATCCGGTCTAGACTCTGAAAACCCCAGGAAAAAGGCTTTTCAAAAAAAGTAAGTTCCGCCGAGAATCAAGAACAACCGATCTTGACTTGTTAACTTCGTGTCGCTGTCGCTGCCGTCACTAGTGTACCCATCATTAATGACCCTTACCGACTGCATGATCTGGAGAGTGTACTTCGAACTTTGTCTATGGTATGGAAATGTATCTAAATGTGTTAACATTGCAGGGAGAAAAAGACCGAACCATCATCTGTGTCATCTGACTGCTAGCTTCAGCATTATTTTATTGAATGTTAATTGTTATTGGATAGAACCAGCACAACTAACTTTCCAACGGCTTAGTAGCAGTAGCAACATTCAAGATTCCCCAACGAAATCAACACTTGCTGCCTTCACATCCTTTATCGATAATTCTGGCTTGTTAAAGACAAGAATTTGATTGACAAAGGGTGTATATCCTAGCTTTGGACGAGACTAACCCATTAGTACTCACGTTGGAGTCACGCCTAGCCAGATTCATCATTTTTTAATTAATAACTTTCTTTACTTACCTAGTTTGTTTAGTATGCGTCATACTTATCATTTTGCATCATTATAGTACCAACGCATAGTTCGGTATGAACTTTGTCGTTTCAGTACTTTGGTGCCGCCTTTAGGTTACGCGGGCTCGGCCGCGGATTAAGTCGATCTTTTATCGTTATGTGGTTTATCACTCCCGACGAGGTCCAAGCCCTATTGCCTCCAGAACGAATCACGCTAGTAGTACCATTAAAAATAACAGGACTAAATTTAGCTGGGTTTCCATATGTTCACTTAAAGAGTGGAACATCAAAGATCTAAGTGACCTCATTCACTGGCATTACTACAATCTAATGCCTTCAATATGGTCATTACACCTTATTCATACTTTGCTCTATAGCGGTTTATTACTTCGCATTCTGGCTGTACATCTCTATTTTACGGGAACGCCATTTAGTTTTAAAACACTGCCAGCAACATAAAGACACTCCTTGACCCAGTTTAACCCAGTATCGCGTGAATAGCACAAAATCGAATAATCTTTTTATTGTTCTTGCGCCTCCTGGCGAACTGGTTGGCCAAAATCTCGTTTATTGTTGATGAATTTCAAACAAAAGCTTGGACACTCGCCGCAGTAGTCGATGGTCGCTTGTTTATGTATATGACTAGCGACTGAAATGTTCCTTCAATGATCACGTTGGCTCACTATGGCTTTTAGCAAAAAAGTGCTCGCTTCCATTATGCCGCTTGACAAAATTAATCTCTCATTTATTATCTACTCAGTTGCGGTTGCCAATATACAAACGATTTTAAGCCGTTCTTCATATGATGGTATCGCGACTATCTATTTTATCATTTGATCATCAAACAGCGATTCATTAAAATTCAAGATGTGTACTTGTTCCAGAAAGATAATGCTCCGAAGTTTAAATTGAAACGAGTACTCTCATTTCGTTCGCCCTGGACGAGTCGGCGAAGTCCTGATTTCTACAACTGAATTCTCTAATTGATAACTAATGCGTGATGCCGCACAGATATTATAGACTAGTGATTAGTGATGTAATATAGTGTTCAGAAATACTGCAACTTGCGTTCAGAAGGCTACTGCAGGAGAAAACTCGTATTGTTAATTGGTCGACTGTAAATAGATACGCAGACAGTATCGTGTCGCCGGCTTTTCTACAAGCACGATACCATGAGTGCATGGAGTTCGATAGGAGATCGTCTCACTATCTCAAGACATTGGACAAATTCTTTCGACCTAAACGAGAACTGTTTGTATTTTCTGTAATACTACTTTTTGCTGATTGTAAAGCAGCCAACAAGCATGGCTTAAGAAGGGGAATCCCTCACTATTACACAATGAAAGGTAGTTGAGGTCTGTCGCTACAAAGAAAAAGCCGAAGCGTCACAAGGGAGCTCGACATCACTTGCCTTGTAGCAATGAAGTGTAGATAGGAAAAGCTTTGCCCTTTTTTACCTCTGGCCTTCAAAGCCTAATCAGAATGATAGATCATACAGGGGTGCGCTATTTCAACCGACACTCCTAACTGACCTGCGTAGATTATGCCGATAGCTCGGATATCGATGTTTTCGCAATGAGTGTATGCGTAGACAAAGTTCTTTTTGGAGAGACTCATTCCCTCAAAGGGGAAGCTTACTTTAGCGCTCGTGTCCCCACCGCTATCGACCTAAAGTTATATTTCCTGCACGCTTTTGAAAAGAAGAAGAAGCATCTGAAATGCTGACTAAGCGACTAATTAAATTAGCGCGTACGTCTGATCCCGTCGATCTCGAGTTAACATCGACATAACAAGTTATCGATTTGATGCAACAGGTTTCACATTATTTTTCAATTTGGGAAGCCCAACCGCCCTTTGTTTAGTGATATGTGTTACACTGCCAAGGAAGCCCAAAAAAGTGCAATTTCCTTGCAAGATTAAGTACCAAGTAAGGACTCTTGCGACTAACCTCAATATAGAATGTCACAAGATATATGCCTTCAAAAGACGGAGTTTTCTCGAGCAGCAAGAAGCAAATCGGATTCATAAAATACTTAGATTACCAAGAAGAACGCACGTGCCTTTTCTCGGGAGGATTTGATAAGCAGTTTTGGGGCTTTTCGTAGCGAATTTTGATGTTTCTGGCAGTTCAGGCGATAGGAGAGGGGCTAATGTACAACTGTTTTGACCGCGTGCTTGTGGAAAAACGACAGTAGTCCCAAATCTGACCGCCAGGAGATGCCTTTAGCGCTTTTTGAAGGAGGATTACCCGCCTATCCCCATCTGGCAGACGGTAAGCCATTTTCATACTCATGACTAGTTACCTGCCTTAGTGCAACTGCGGTCACCAGAGAGCGTTGGCCGTGCAAATACGATCTTTTTATATGCCTAATATGCTGAGGGCTTGAACGGGTAGAAGATAGAGACTGCAGGTGAATTGGGTTCCATAGATAGATTGCGGGAAATAACTTGAGTGCTGTGATGACAACAAGCCTTGGATAGAGAGGTCCCGTCATGCGTGAGGCGCTACATACGTTCTTAAATAATTATAAACCGACATGTCTGACGTGCTTCGCTCACTATCCCTCTGGGATAAAGAAGAAAACGGCGATTATACTTTAACCCATAGGTTCGAGCCGGTAACTGGTGTACCTCATGGAACAACTCCAGAACCAGACTACAAAATTTACCATCTTAAAGCACGTTCGAAAGGTAACGGCCTATTGAACGCATTGACCAAGCTTGTTAAGATGGCCATGAAACCTGGCAGTTTCGCAAATGACGAAGGTTAAAACACTAGGAAATACGTTTGCAAGAACGCATACATAAGTGAAGAAATATGTGTCCCGAATTAGGAAAACCACACGAATATATAAACACCAGGCAAACAGGCGATTTCTCATAAGGAATGTGAAAGACCCCGACATTGCTCGTTAGCAAACAAGCAAAGCGGGATACAGGCGATTTCCAACGATATCAAAATGGAGGAGACATAGACTAACATAACATACTGTGATAACCCCGACAAACGGAAGCAGCTTCTCTCTCTACATTTGCTATTGAAGGCATATACTTACACGAAATAGTCGTAACTCTTGATCGAGGTACCAGGCACTCTCTGAATATAGCCAAACAAGGGAGCACGATGGATGAGATGCAATATCAGACCGGGTATAGTAATTTGAAAAAACTACAACACAGAAATTAGGGAAAGATCAAAATGTATTTTAAAGGCACCTCTTGAGCTGCTCTAAAACACCACTATTGTGCATGGAACCCCACCGATTTGAGACACTCTTAAGATATGCCATTTAGACGGAGAACCCTATTTAATGTTGTGTTACTAGCAATCAAGGTCAGGGATGCGTGAAGAAATTGTCGCGAAAAAAATTATGCACACTACAACTACCGTAAACACAAAATAAAATAACATGAAGCAGCAGCAATAATGCCATTACATTGAAGTGAACCTTTGGAAAGGGTACGTATTCGGATATATTTAACAATTTCAGTTTTCACCAGATGCTAAAAGATCAGAACGTATGGCTTGTCTTAAGGGAGAGGCAAGACAGAGTGTGTAAAAGCTTTATCAACGCATTAGAAGTATAAGAGCAACTTGCAGTTCTTCTGGACATGTACGGTAAAAAGCGTATAATCATAAAAATCCGGTAGAAGACACTACAATATAAAGGCTGTTGTGTCTCCCGATACGTTATTCTCCAACGAGGGCAAATACGTTTGAAATCCGTCCGTCAAGGGAGCTACAAGAAGATAGCAATGGCCAAGCTTGCCTGCCCCTCGGCAGGCCCGAGGCCGTCAAATAAAGACAAGGAATTAATAGAATGGACGTCGTATCTCAGATGTAGGATTGAACTATATATAAAACACTACCGGACGTAAAACTCAAAAAATTTAGGTTATAATCTAATTATAATATAATATAATAGCTGGAGTTAAAACAGACTAAACCAATGAAAGCTGACGCTAAAACACAGCAACTGAATAAATCGCTCTGGATACTCTAAATGATGATGAGAAGTTCTAGATGGATCCAATCTTGCTCAATGAATCTACCAAGGGCTTGACTGAAACTGTATGAAATTCGGACAACTGTATAGAATATATAGACAAACGAACCCAATAAAGTGGATTAAAGCATAAGAGTCATGGAGAACGGATGAATGAGGCCACACCCTGAGGAAGTGGATAGCAGCGCACGACTTGGAGGCGACGACAAGGTTATCTTGACCTTTTAAAGGTTACCAGCATAATCTTTTGTTGATCTTATCATCTGTGACACTATGCACGTCGACTAGACAACTAGAAGAGGAAGAGTATGAGGAATCACTCAACCATTGAAGTCAAAGTAACTAACACGTAGTTATCGAGCATGCGGCACTCAAGTAAGTTCAACGGTCGAATACAATTACGGAAACTCCAGAAGGGCCTAGGGGATTACAAGACTCGATATAAACACCGTGTATACGTGTCAAAGGTCACCCCAAGAAAAAAGGCATCGCAAGCAGGCGAGGCTTTCATGACTATAACAAAGACTTCCTTCAAAGAGTTTTTAGACGTGGTCGCCAAAGCATGTATACTAAGACAAGGCACAAAACCCAAGCATGAAAATAAGCAGGGGTAGTCCGTATCCCAAAAGAAAACGAGTCCTATTGCTCCACAGCTTGCTCAGGTCTCTGGCAAAGAGCGTAAAACTAATGATCGGGGATAGATTTTAGCTTTTAACAGAATAAAACGGGACGTTGTTGAATAACTCATACAGAATCTTTCGATCCTCGCTGCGATCAATAAGGTTTTGCGGGGGACCGAGAAGGTACAGAAAGCTGAAGTTTTTCCCAGGTATGTATTCTTCGCTATTATACTGGGTATCAAGTCACGTTCATTAGTTTACCGTGCCTACGGAGATCCCCAAATATAAACTATCTATAAACCGCGTAGCAATTAATCTAAGCTCAATATTTTCTATGACGGTTGCAGCCGCAAGTAACCTCACTTTTGATGGTGCCTCGAGGCTTAAGGATACACCGCTAGACACGAAATTTATCGCTTACATAGACGATGTAATGGTACTGGTACGCGCAAGGTGCTCTGAAGAACTAGTGAGAAGAGCAAACTAAACGTTATCGGAACTGTCGCACTGGATAAGCGGAAGTGGCCTAAAGTTAGTGCCATCAAAACTAGAACTCATTAGACAGATCTGAAAAGAAGAACAGCTAACAGATATTGCTTTAACTTATGAGGAAAAAGACAACAGTGGTGAAGAAGGCTCAGTATCTCGGGATACAACTCGACCAGGAAACGGTCAAAGTGTCTGTCAGGGACATACTACATGAAGGGATGCAGCAGCCAAAGCATTACGCTGAACATACATGAACCCGGAAGAAAAAGAAAAGACTCTTGATGACAGCAGCAGGATTGATGGCTCAAACCAAAATCAAAAAATCTAGACTGTGCTTCTCACAGGGCGACCCACAATGAAAACTTTCCTTCCGTGGAACTTCCAGAATACAGTAGAAAGAAATCAACGAAAGATTAACTAGAGAAATGGGCAGAGATACCTAGCAGCCATCCTGGCGGTAAGGTTGGAGGTACGATTCATGATATCAAGTGAGTGATTCATGCTATCAAATTCCAAGTGAGCGAGCCACATACTTCCTGACGATATTTCTAACTGGTGAATTATACCAACTTTTTACTGGTGCGAAATGGAGAAGCCGTACCAGACCGGAATGAACTTCAAGACGGGAATTAAGACACAGTGGATAACAGTTGGAAAAAAATCTAACTGCTGAGTTTGAACGTCACATTGGGCTCACATTTCTTGCCTTGATAGTCTCCAGTCGGTATCTAAATATATTAGTCAAACCCTGTACAAAAACCTAAAAAGGTGAACATCATCTATACAGATAGTTTTCCGAGCGGGCCTCAACCTTGCACTCGTTCAGCTGACAGACCCTAGTAGATTGCTTCGCCTTTATGCTTCGGTCAAATGATTCGATACCAAGAGGTCCTCCCGTGATCTCAGGCGCCTGCAAGGTTCGGCTCGGATAAATCACGAGCACCTTAAGAATGTCCTTACGCTAGCCGTTGCTAACCAAAGTTGTTCAATGAATATCTCCAAAAAAGCGTTTCAAAGTTCGTAGAAGTTGCTAATGCTGTGTCTGGTGAACAACACGACTCTTGATGCCATCGACCGACTACGACGGTGTGTAAGGTTCTGCTGATGGACGTCAATGCATTAGCCAAGTTAGCACTGCCCACATTCTCTCATGAATTCAAGGTAACCTTATATCCGTCTCAAATGGACGTCGCTCTGAGCTGTTCTGGCGGAAAAGCGGTTCGCTTGAAAGCTCTCAGTTTTCCTGAAAACCAACTAAAAATCAAAGGTGACAAAGCATCTTTTCTTTCCTTAGATCACATGTTTAGCCCTAAGGATAACTTATAAAAAGTTCTTACTGTTTTCGGTGCTGCTAAAAAATTTACCAGCGGTAACTCGACGCTTCAAAGATTTATCAAACTAATTTTGTACGCCGATGACCTGCTTATCTACGGAAACAGCTGTTTCCAGGTGTGGTAGGCGTTGGCTAGTCTGCCTAGTAGTGACCTCGGCAAAGCTCAGTGTCACTGTGCATTTGATGAAAACAGTGGCGGTGAAGCCGTGCTTTCTAAATCCTACTATCTGTGGCAGTGTTGCTTCTTAGTTACGTAAAAAGTGTTTTATACCTCGTGCTGTCTGTTTAATTCGATGAGAAAATTCTCACGTTCCATAAAGAGGTGCAGACAAGCATTGGTAGCAACGTCGGCCATTAGGATTCTCTATCTTGTATCAATCTCTACTACCCTCTAGCTAGCCGGTTGCTGCCTACGGCATAAACATCACGTACAAGGATTTGCTTTTTGTAAGTCTGGAGCAACTAAATAGATTCAAAGCTGTCCGCCCGAGGTTTATTTTTGGACCATGACTTAAAATTGAGTCGTTTACCACCTCCTGAAATGTGCTTTCTCATCGAGGGCTTAAAGTGACAGTCGATGTACCGCCGACTCTGTCCTTTAACAAGTGACTCACGATATGCAAGGGCAAATTCGTGGAATTAGATGTAGGTTTTATGAGTCTGGACCCATGCTAAACCATGCACAGATAGAAATGAACTACTTAAACCGTCATATTATGACAGGATATAAGGTGTATGGCTTCCACCATAAATCACGTGCCATTCTAAATTTTCATGAATCAATTAAAGTATCAAATGTTAGAAAAAGTGCGGCAAATACCAACCTTCTTAATATTCCTCAGTGATTCGCGAAAAAACTTAGCATATTTTATAGCTCAGAAAAGATATGACGTTTGAACTCTCCAGAATTGCTCCTCTTTACACGGAAACTTGTTTTTACTATGTAATCGTGCCTGTGATCCACACAAAAGCAAATACATTTTGCTGAACCGAACTATGTAGACTTATTCAATGAACATAGGTCCAAAACGATTTTCATTTTATGTTCAGGTACGGCAACGAGATTTGGCGCTCATTAAACCCTTTTAGATAACTTTTCCGGATTGTTGACTGGTCGACGATAAGTTTATGGTGGTTGTTAGATTGATTTACCTTTTTTCATGCGGTCGACTCTGACGGGCTCTGGCAGTTAATACACATTTTGGACGACGTTTTTGTATTCGTTAATATTACGGTATCTCTTAACCAACTTGCAATTTAATCGTTATCTTACTTTTGCTTATCATGATGGGCGCTATAATCGATCTCACCGTGGTTACCTGTAAGTGATCATACATAAAAAATTGCCTTTGCATTGAAAGTCCCGATACCTGAACGCTTACACTATTCGCTGTGGCACCCTGCACTGATATCTATTTGTGAAGTCAAAAATGTTCTGTAGTCACGACTCTCCGGATCCATTAGGTCGGACGCTATGGTTCAACAAACCTCTATTTGGATTCATTGAATTGAGGCCCTATTTGGCGTGCCCTTTAGGATAAGGCTTGTAGAGGTCGATAATGGTTTTTAGTGACCTTCTCCATAATGTCTCCTTCTCCGTACTGATCGTATCGTCGGCGATCAGCACTGTTTTTTTGGAGCCCATCATAAGCCTGAACGTGGTATTCTTGATGTTTCTTCGAACTAATACTACTCTTTACTACGATATTGATATCGCCTTGTGAATGTCCAGAAGGTTGTATTTTTGCGACTGTTCGAACCTACTGCCATTTAATAGAATTTGTCTTTGGCGTCAGTTAATGAGAACATTTTCACTTTACTGAGATAGTTCGAAATGTAATTGAGTGAAAGAATTAAGCGCCTAAGTTTTGGAATGACCTTGTCAAGTGAATGCAAGCCTAAAGTAATTGATAGTTTATGTGTGAGTTATTAGACAGCTACAAGATTCGAAACCGGACGATCTACTTTCTGAATGACTTTAAATAGCCGTTTAAATATTTGACATTATTAACTATAGCTTCCGTAAATGCTACCGACGAGGTGTGAGGCAATTACTGCCCCGGCCTTCCTCCGTCTTTAAAACTGATTTCTACTGGCTACGATAATCCACCCAGGACTTCAAAGATGTCTTTCAGCTTACCTATGGGTGTGTCTAGTTATTTGACCTGTTCAAGCACTCTATGTATGCTCTTTACTTCACTTCTTGACGTTTGCATATAAGGTATGCATTTGCAGACAACAATATCTCGAAACCTTTGTGACTTTTACAGTTTCCTAGCAGGTGTGTTTTTATCGTTGTGACCTCACAACGGGGTTTTACGTTATCATGCCATAGTGTTCTTGATGTACTGTTCGTGAGAGGGCTATCTGCTACCATGTGTTAATTTTTTCAATAATAGTACGACAAAAAATAACGTGATATATGCATACCGGCATTCAGCCTTTTATAACTTATCAACTCGATATATTTATCTTGCCTTACGCTTTGCGCTAATCTTTATAGTTCACTAGGGGGTGCTGTACTATTCCAAGATTTGCTAACGGAAAGACACTATCACTTTACGTCACTGTTAGACGTAAAGAATAGGCGATCACCGCGCGACCACCAAACGGAGCAGACCACAGCGGCAGAACAATGTTCTTAATTATAAATACACTAACGACGATATTTTCCACTAGCCTCGCTTCTCTCCTGATACATCTTACTACTTGATGAAGAACACACAGGTCTACATTGAGATCATAGTCTTGCTTACAGGGGATGTCGCTAATGTTCTATCATAAGGGCAGGAATACAACTGAAATGACCATGGTTTACAATGTTTCCAAATCTTACGTTAACATCAGGGCCACCTAGTTAGATCACGAAGTCAGTATAACAAAGCAAATCAAGAATGGAAACATCCTTGCTTCAAGAATTTTTTATAAATCAATACCATTGGGCGATATGCAGTGGCCACATAAATACTTGAAACCAGTAAGAGCTCTTAAAATATCGCCTTCATAACAACAATAAACAAGCAAAATATAATGTCGGTTTTTAAAAAAAAATACGTTAATTGTCGTTAAAAATAGAATATTATTTGTATCTAAAATATTTCATCAAAACAATTCAAAACAATGTCACATGAGCAAAAGTTCTAAATCCATTCATAAGCACCATGGATTTTATGAGCTAGATTAACGATTTTTTTAATATGCGGTTTATTCTCAACCCCTATTCGTTGTCCATCGAATCACCCAGAATCGGAATCGTAAGGTCTTACTACGGGCTCATCCTGGAGAGGCCCAGAGCAGGCCTGAGCTTACTTCAGTCTCTCACCAAAACCACTGAAGAGAAGGCTTACATTGCTGAGTAATAGTCTTGATGTGAGTATTATATGCCTTGTGGTTTTCTATCGATTGTTGGCTATCCGGTTTGTTGCATCAGTAAAATATGGGTAAAGGGATGTGCAAGGCATATTATTTGTTGCAATGTTTACAGTCGCCGCCACTACCCGCGTCTTGTTACTATATTTACGGGTCCTTTCACGGCCACGCCAACATTTTCACGCGTGAGAATCGGTGCTCTTGCACGTGTCGATAGCTGCCATTCTCGTACCGAATTAGTTAAAAAAAAAAATTAAAGGAATTTTCGTATGGAAAAAGCAGTCTGACCACTGGCGCGAATTGAACCCAGCATCGAGCTTTACAAAGCGTCATACCGACTAAACTGTCGCGTTCAGCATAAGGTGGGTTGGAAACGCATGAACGAAACACGGAAACAGGAAATGCTTGAAGGGGCAAAGCAATCCCACACTCCGGAAATTAGAGCGGTACCTTCTTTCCGGTGGGTACAGCTTTATCCATTCCTTTCTGTACGCCTTCGTCTTACGCTTTTATTATTTGCAATGAATGGGATCGAAAGACTCTTCCATACGTCCTAAGCAGCACCTTTCTCGCAGTGCTGATGACAGCAGGTGTTGTGTGCAGCACACAAAGTTAAATCTAGAAAATCTCCCGTTAAAACAGATGAGTGAAATAGAATCCATATGCATTTGCGGCGGCTGAAGAACGAAGCCTATTTTGCTTTTCTACGATCTTTAAGCAGTCACAAGTACTATATAGGCCGAATACTATTTCTTTACGCGTTTACTTACGATGACTTTCAGCGCACTCCTGTCACAGTTACCAGACGCGTTAATAATACTATCATTCGGCAATAATTTCGATTTGTTAGGCAGCGTCCCGATTCACAACACTGATAAACAAAGTATTAATCGCAACTTTATAGAAAAAGGAAACAAAACTACGTAGTTATCGTGCTCATACTTGTTCGTTTACTTGAATTTGTTTACCCGTTACTTGATTTCGTGTGCAACCCCTTTTATATTACATTACACTCGTCGCATATAAAAATGCTGTTTTTTACATGATTTGTATCCTGAACAAGTTGAAAAATCCGTGCTTTATGCTCCCTATACTCTCGATCGAAACACGATTGGCGTCCTACTACACATATATCGATAACGTTTTGTAGATTATGCCAACTATTGATTGGTGAGTGAGAAATTTCTGTTACTCAGGCTTGCTGCAGTTGTCAGACGAAGTTTTTGTGAATAATCGATAAGCTTGACTTCTACTTTCAACATAGACCTACCCTTCTGTGCCCTTACTCTATAAAAACTACGAATTTAATACGTCGTTGTATCAACACCTCTACGTGGTAAATTGAGATGATTCTCCTTAGTGGCTTGCAGAAGAATTATCTCTCACCGACAATCAATTAAATTTTACTTCTTAATTTTTGTTGGCACCGGTCAAAAGTCTCATAAATGCATATTAACATCACAATATCCTAATATTAGAGAGGATATACAGAACCATTTAAAAAAAAGTTTGCGTTATATTGGCTATACGAGTCTTGTTGTGTTTATACAACTGACACCATATATCTTAGGAATGGTACTAAGGAACAATGGGCGTCATGGTATTGATCGCAACTTCTCTCGCATATGGTCAGGCCTGTGAAAATCTGGTTTCCTACAAAGTTTTTAGTGGAACCCCTGCATGACAAAATAAGTGACGATGTGTTTGTTCAGCCACCTCGTCCCTTTCCATTGTTTTTCATCGCATCCGAAGCAAAGAAGTCCCTATCAATCTTCGAGAGTTTTTGCTTGGAGTTCATAAAGTTCATCCTGAAAGTCTCCGTTGCTGGAAGTTCACAACAATGACACGAGTGTTCGGCAACGAGTCAACTTAGTGGTATGCAAAGCGATTTTAAATCACTATGTGTGATACCAGTGTTCTTTTAAAGAAAGAGGCTTTGGTGCGATTTAATTGTTCGAGGTTCTCCAATACAAAATCTTTCCAAATGGCGCATATCCCATCCGTTGCAATCGAAACAATTTTAAGTCGAGCAACTTAAAGAAAGGGTGGTTGTGAGAGATAAGCGCTGAGGCGATATGATCAGCCGTGTAGCCAACACTACTTTCCTGCTTCCTTCGATGCTGCGCGCATTTGTCATTTGTGAAGAAAAGCAGCCCTAAGACAAGAGGCGATCTGATAATCGGATAATTTCAAAAAAATTATATATGAATCGAAAACTGAGCCGCCGTGTGTGGAAGGAATTTATTCTGCTTATTGACCTCATATTGTCTTCGATAGTATGAAGATAAATTCGTAATAATAACGTACGGCAAACTAGCTACTATACCATGTATTCGCTATGAACCGGTAGGCGAGACGGCTCGACAATAAGGGTTAGGAAGTCACAAAAGACATTTTAAACCAGCAATCAATTGCTCTGTTTCTACAGCAAAATAAGTCCCTTAGTTCGTCATTCCCTTTCAATCGAAAGTGCGGCACAACTCTACTTTTCCCTAACAACTCTGGTTCCTTGTTCATTCAAATGAAGTTTACGTTGTTAAGTTATCGAACAGTAATACTGAAATCTTTCTTGAACAAGTAGCTGCTTTTTCAATCGCCCCAGAAGTTGAATTAAATAATCTGTAAATTGCGCAGTAGATTATGGATCCACCCATTCAAAGATACGTGAAGTTTTGAGAAACTCTAATTCGCTTTTGTTAACCCAATGATCAAGACATTTTTTATTATTATTAATTAACAGTTAAGTTATAATATAACAATTAATTAATAAATAAAGTAACTAGAACAGTTATTACTACCACCCATTGAAAACACCCGGCTACTATGGGAATAAACCACAATTTTACTTTCGAACCATTGCCGCTGTCATGAAGTTTTTTGTAGTTAAAAATTTCAAAACCGTTTATGTTTAACCCCAGTTTGCGAGTTTCCATATTTTTAAATGGCATGAAAAATATCAGGGCGAATACAAAGGACTTTGATGCCACCTAGGGTACATTCTAAATGCCCCATTAAACGTTGTGCATAAATGGACGCAAATTAGCCGATCTCTTAGTGTTTGAGGAAGTAACAAAGCTGGCAAAAACTGATTATCGAGGTTCAGACTAGTAGAAAAGTCCAGTTATGCGTATCAGACATTCTCAAAATAGAAGTGCTTTAACTATATATGGTATTAGAGATGGTCCAAGAAAATGTTAGTGAAGGCTAGCATTTTGAACGTCATTTGTATATAATGTTTTTTAATATAATTCTTATTTTTTTATTATAATATTATAACAATTTAAAATGTAAGACAATTTTTTTTTAAATATCGTTTTAATTAAGCCAGTATGAGAATACAGATGCATTGCAAACAGACTTTTATCACTCAAAACAAGAAAAATGTAAAATTGATCATATAAACGCAACAAAAAAAGCTATGGAATGAAACGAAATTGGGTTTTAAAATCGTTTAACTCCACCTGACATTTTGTGAATAGGCAAACTTGGCGACATTTGACTAAACATTAGTTTGACGTTTAGGTTTGGATTTGAAATTATTGAAAGTAAAAGCACCTAAAAGCCATTTCTTAAGTTTGTTCGACAGATATTTCAACGCAATAGAATCTATCTAGATTTGTATATATTTATATATCAAGAATACGATTATGGTTAACCCCATAAAAGCCCTGTAAGGCAAAAGCTCTTATCAGTCTTTGTCGGCTGGTGTTATCATATGCAGAAGTAAGGGAAGTAGAGGATATATGTATATATTATTTTATTTATTTGATCATTATTTTTAATTACTTGCGTTATATATGAAGTTTTATAGTACTGAAAAAGACACACGATTTGTTTCTGGTCACATCTCTCGGGAAAAGGCGTTAAAACAAAGTCGAACTTTGCGATCCAACTTCAAACAACACTGACAAATATCGGTGATGTCACTCATCAGTAACGTAACCAAAAAAAGATCATTAAATACCTAATCACTTCTCACACAGCTTGATCTTCAGAAAATGTGAGAATGAAATCACACGATCGCATCAGTTATCGAAAATCTTAGAGTGATGACAAGGAAGGAAAAATATTGTGAAATATTCTAATCGACCTTTGGTAAACCTTTGACAGTTAACATTGAGCACTCCAATAGGTATGGAGAATCTTGCGAGGTACCAGAAAGATTCCTAGAACTCCTGTTATATGCCGTCTGGCATTGTCGTAATGAAAACGGCCCTGCGTGGCGTATCGTGCTATTTCTATTGAATAACCCCATTCAATCAATTTAGGTGGGCGATATTCAGACCTTTTCGATCTTGATCAATCGCTATTGAGTATATCTAATCCTTCCAGTCCACTCAAACGCAGATGTAGGCAATGACGATATAACTTAACCCTGGATATTGGCGTGCAGACACCATTTTTAGTTGCCGGTGGCAATTACAGGTAGAAACCTCACACTGAAGTTGCGTACTCTATGGTGCCAGAAATTTTCAGAGCCGATGAAAATCCCTGTTTCTTTTTGCTGTTCGTCTAGTTAGTGGAGCATTCGATAATTATGTTAGACATTACCAACTCAAGAGTAATGGGGTGATAAATTCATTAGTGATTGACAGCACATTGTGCATCCGCCGCTACACGCTGCTTCACGGATAGTACGTCCAAGTGGGTCCTTTACAGTAACCACATCCTGCAACAGCTCCCTCTTTCATTATAATATATGAGTGTACGTATTACAAAAATATGATTAACAAAAACAACAATAAAAAACTATTTTCTATAAATGATGCAGTCTGTAATATTGTGCCATACACGAGGACTGCTAACAGTTTTTGTTGCTCTAGATGATCCATTTATGATCTTTTCTCCAGGTGCATCATTAGTTTATCCGGTTCGCTTGGATGATCTTCTACTGGTGGAGTGATACGTATTGAGAACGCAAAGACTGCGATTAAATTGCTTATTATATCACTTTTGTCAAATGAAGTAGGGATTACCATAGGACATTCTTTATTCGTCGTTATCTCACTCCTGTTGTTTTTTTATGTTTGTCTATACGCTTTACGACTCACAGATTTTCTTTGCCCTAAATTGTCAAAATCAAACTAATCGCTACATCCGATTATAGTTACTAGATAGCTTGTACCGCCCTAACCTGCAATACTATTTACGATGGCCGCAGTGGCGTAGCCCTATTTATAAGAGGTTCAGCTTACTGCATTACCCTACCCCATTTGGCAGGCCACTTCCTCATAGCTTAGTGTCTTTCATAAGGCTATACATGCCATCGTTTGCAATATGCGATTTGCTGCAAAAACTTTAGAGAATGCAATGACAGAGAGAGAGAGAGAGAGAGAGAGAGAGAGAGAGAGAGAGAAAAAGTTTGGTGGAAACACTACAGCTAAGTTCTGGGTAACCATATCTCGGTCAAGTATTTGTAGATATTTTAGAAAAAGACATCTAAGATTGTGTAAGGGAAGGGTAACTGATTCAAACTATGTTATATTCGAATTTGAGCGGTAAAACTATTGCCTCGTTAAATCAATCTACATACAAATTACTTAATTCTTGAGAAGAAAATAATTTGTATGTAAATTGTAAAATGCTAAATGCATCAGGCATCGTTTATGTTCACATATCGTTAATCATACCGTATTCACCGATTCAATTTCATTTTTTCAGTTCATTTTGTTGAGGCTATATTGTTCACTTCGATTCTTCTGAAACATGGTACTGCGCTGAGCTTGAGAAAAACATCATTTTGACAACTTCACATGGAAAATAGCTTTGTTGCTTTTATCTCAGAGGAACAGCTAACTGCCTCTTGGTTATCACTCATCCCATCAGCGACGTAATCTTTGTGTAGTCTCCATTTATGTCTTGTCGGTAGCCTTTTGGTAGACAAACTTCGCAACATTCTGTTCTTGATGCCCGGTCCGTATTAGTGCTTGTGGTTCTTACGATCGCTCTACTCGTCTTTTATGACTTATAAGTGTATGTAATAAAAGGCCTTCGAGAATATGATTAAGCAAAATAAGCGCGTACGCAGGCGGGAAAACTCCCATGGCTTTCGATGAGCTAACTTTACGTTTTCTTTGGACCATTCTGTCAACTCAGCAGACAAAGCTCTCTGTCGTTATCAATGACCTTCTTAGCTCGGACCGCCAACTCCATCACGGCATCATCCACTATATCTCGATGGTAGTTTGGCGGTAGATAAGCTGTTTAGCATTAATCGCGTTCGAGAATCTGGATATTAGTGCAAAAAGGTTTTATGGAAACGTTTTTTATACAAAAAAAAAAAACAAAAAGGATCTCTAGAATAGGTGAATTCGTATACATGTTGCAAATCGGTTCACGAGCGGTCTTCTTAAAGAAAGAGCAAAAGGCGCCAGGAGCGAAAGGTTAATCTGAGTCTACTAAAGGCGCAAGCGCGAATAGTGCAGAACATATGAAGCTGAACGCACAGGTGCGACCATTACCTGAGACGTCGTATCATTAGGATCATTGGATCAAGGAAGGGATGCTTTTTTTGAAGGGGAAAAGCACTACCAATATGCCAATCATGGTGGTGAGACACATGTGGAAACTGAATGGCTACAAAGTCGAGTGCGGGCACCTAAAAGCTTCCGTAGGAGTGTTTAACGAGCCACCAGCGCGGAAAGTATGTGCGGTATTTCAGTTCAAGGAGTGGCCAAAATTCAAAAACTCTTCAAACACCAGGTAATGCCGTCAACCCAAACTTGAACCTCTTTTGAAGATATTGGTATGTCTGCCGTGAGCTGTTCGGCCCTTTTCCGCGTAGCCTCTAATGTTTGGTAAACTTATTTAAACCCCAGCTCCAACTTCCGTAAATCGTTCTGGTTAGAACTAGGTAATAAGCTTTCCTCCCTCACTTGCTTTTCCGCCATCAGGGTATGAGTAGACTCCGCGGGCTTCAGCATTCCATTCTATGAAGGAGCAAAGCGGATCGCATATCTAGAAATCAAAACATCCTGTTTATTACTCATAAGAGCCTCGCTCGCTACCTGGCCATTTTTTTGACCAAGCTTG
The DNA here is from genome assembly GCF_002443255.2 of Varroa destructor. Lineage (NCBI taxonomy): Eukaryota > Metazoa > Arthropoda > Arachnida > Mesostigmata > Varroidae > Varroa > Varroa destructor. The sequence continues at coordinate 4,832,499 of NW_019211458.1, forward strand.
CGCTTTAAGACGCATGGATTCACTCTTATAACTCATTGTTATGGCTTTCCTCTAAGTTATTGTCGTTGAGCAAGCCTACGCTCTTAATGAATGATAAATGGCAAATGGCGATATCCTATTATATAGATGAGTTGCCAGTTTCTGGAACTACCTATTTTACCATGTCCGACCATCGAGTAGTCTTTTAAAATATCACCTTTTTAGCTTACTCGAGTCAAGCATGTTAACCCGACCCTTGCCTCGTTCCTTTTTCGCGTTCTGGTCCGACATTCATGCTCATTGAACTCGATTAAATCTAAATTTTCTAGCACTTCACACTCCAGCCGCCACCGTCATTATCGAACATGCCACAACCCGTGGCACCACCATACGAAAGCAAATAGTCCACCGCCAAACGGAAGAAGGAAAGGGTCTAACTATAAGTGGAGCGAGAATGTATCTGAGAATAAAGGGGTCCTTGCATTGCATTAATATTATTGGATACGATTTATTATATATTTAAAATTGCAAGTAAACCACGTACTGTGAACAAATACAGATATATAATAGTTCTTCGTCATTTCTGCCACAAAGATGTTTTGTGAATTTCCATTTTGTCTCATACATCTCGTGGTTGATGGCCAAATCCAATGCTTAAATAAACTATCAAAAGCAGTGTATGATATGATGTCATATGTCCACTGTCTTTCCTTCATCGTAACATAATTGACAAATAGTGTCCCGACATTTATTATATTTCACCTGAAAAATACTCGTATTTGTCGTTCCAGGTTTACAATAGGCAAAAAAGAATGAAATATAGCACTCGAAATTCAAAAACCAACTATGGTGCTTTCTGTACAGTTTAAGGTAACTTTTTCAAGCCACTTGTATTCTCCACGTTTGTTCGCTTACTCCTCTAGTCTTGTAATTGGTTTCGTTCATTTTTTATACTTTCTCGTGAGAAACTATAAGCGTCAAGTTTACGGGCCTCTAGTCTTATTTTAACATACGAAATTCCCGTTGCTATGCTTTATTTACTTTATCATATTGTATCACGTTTGGCTTTTTACAAAGTTTCCTCGTTAGGCAAACGGCTGGGAGGTACTTTCAAGTTTGCATTGCCGTCAGCAACCTTGAATGAAACCTTAACTGATGAGATCACTTGGAGCACCCATCTTATGCATCAAATAGATGAAGCAATATTAATCTAACAAGGTTTATATCAAGTAAGAGGTTAAGCGCCCTCGATTTGGCTCCGAATTGAATTGTCGATTTACGGATAAAAATCTATATAGATAATATATTGTGAGTATAAATGCAGTTTCTTGGAACGACATCATTATAGACTTCTCGGAATAGTAGATGAGTTTCTCGAATAACATTCATTGATGTTGTTCGAGGAATTATGCTGAGTTATATTTGCTTTGAAGTAGATGAGGAACTGTAACAGTTTGCCTAATAAATATTTTACGTAAGAATTTCCTAAAATAAAAACTTCTGTGTTAATTATTTCTACCCATTCGACTGGAAAGGTCTCTACATTCAACTAGATATACGCGGCAAAATTTGTACAGCACTTGGGAATACATTCGTACACAGTCGCATGATGGTACTCATTTGTAACATGATGTGTAACGTCCTAGGTGTAGGTAAGTTTAAGGAATGGGTTGGGTTTTTTTACTTGAACTACATTACTTCATTTGTGGCCTCGGTTTTGGCTTAGAGCAGTGGTTGAGGTTAAAGACCTTTATGTTTCAATGGATAAAAAGCTTATTTCACCAAAGTAGATGTGGCTCTATTTTTGTGCTGCGGCGCGTGCGTAAACAAGTCTGCTCAAAGTTCGTGCTTGCCACACAGCGGTTTCTTACAGGACGAAGTCATGATGACACCTCTCATATAAAGAGTCCTACGCTCTTCCTCGATCGAAGGGTGGTCCAACGAGGTAAAGTAGCAAAGAACTGCACAGCTTTACGAACGAGAAAGCCAGCAAGGTACCAGGTGAAGAGAGCGGCTGAGGTTTGGATAGTAAAGAGAAGTAATTATTTGATCCTTCCAACTTCGGAAGTTTGAATGAAAGGGCCAAAGAGCATCCTTTTCTTCCGCTTCGATGTACCGGTCGTTTTCCTCAGTCTCCATTACTATTTATATTTCCATATAACATCCCTCTCAATTTATATACGCTCATGTTCACTCCTTGTATTTTCAGTCACATTTTTTCTAGCTTGCCATAAAGCCTGGATTATATCATGTTGTACAATTAATTAGTGTTGTCATTATTATGTCCATGAAAAAAGTGCTAGAATTGTAATTAAATTAATCGAGTCCTTATGAAGGTGAATAAAGGTCAGTGTAAACACTATTAAAACTACAATTTCATGAACCTCATTCAGCTCATTTTTCCTATTTTCCTATTGCGGCTATGCAATGCATTAAAGCTTTTAGCATATTTAGAATATTCATCAAGTTAGCAAGTCTTGTAAAAAGTCGATTTGAGGGTGGATTTATAATAATTATGTGTTCAATATAGGGTAAATTCCACAAAAAAAAGACTATTTGATTGCAGACGTATTTTGCTGTTTCCTTATATCTATATTTGAGGATCTCAAGAAAACTGAGATCCTCAAAGAAAACTTTGGCAGGACCTACCTACGAAACAAACAAATGAAACACACATACACATACACTATGGAAAAACTGAGCCTTGCATGCCCACTCAGAAAGCTTATAGGACGTTTATATCTTATCCAAGCAGATCTCCGATCACCTCTACAAGCTCTCTGGTAACATACATGGTGTATCTGATGGAGTTCCAGTATGTAGGTACCGGCCCCTAGAATCTACTTGTTAGCTGCGCCTTCGAGCACAATAAACAATCTTTCTCAAGACCTTTTAACTGTGGCATAGTCTGCCTTACTCATAACACAAATCATTATCCAACGCAAAAAAACAATGTCTAGTATCTATGAGGTCTAACCCATGCAAAATTATGAAAAGTATCACAAACACACCGATTCATTGCAATACAAGACAGGTTCTCATTTCTGTCAAACTGTTTGTTTGCCGCTTTGAGTTATTTTACCACAAGTCACAAGTTTTCGAGTGTCAAATCGATTGGATCTCATTTATGAATAGATCAATGAGTTTCAATGTAAACTGTATCTTCCTTCCTCCAGGAATATTCTATAATAGAAAGTAGGAAAACGTGAGCATTACCAGTTGGAAAGGATATTTTTTTACTGAATAGGGAACATCACACTTTTCATTCCTGTGACCACGGATGATTATATCATTTATTCTTCGTCATTGATTCTTTCATCCCTTCACCAAATAATATATGTTGGCAAAACGTGGCGGATTCCGTCTCGTGGAGTTCTCAACCCGTTTTAAAAGTAAAGCTTCGAGAGTAATTGTCCAATGAACGAAGAGGATGCAAATCCGTCGGCGCAAAGTCCTTAGAATATGGGGGTATAATAAAATCTTTTATTTGACAGCCATGAGGGCCTCGCCTTGTTATCGAATGAGAAGGCCTGATTTCGTTTGTCGGGTCTTTTCTCTTGAATAGTTTAGTTGACTTAATGCAACTGAATCAAGTAAACGTGTCGATCATATGCCTAATTCGTAGAAAGCAATTCCCAGAGAGACAGGTCTTCGAAGTCCTACCCAACGCTAAGCATCGTTCTTTTTGAATGAATACCGGTTTTGGCCTTGAGTCCTTGCTGTTCTCCCTGAGCGATCCATTCTGAACCTGACGTTGACGTTGGTATCATAGTTCCCATCGGCGGTGACAATTCTATACACTTCAGTCATTGTGGCCCCGTAACACTCGACGCAGAGGAGATGTTAAAATGCGGCGTTATGGTTCAATATTATATTATTCCTTGTTAGACTCAGAGACTCTATAAAGTACCCAAACTCTGAGCTTCCGTGTAAACCTAAATAACTAACAAAGGTTGTCTGGCGCTCATTTTTCGGCCAATTCTTAAACTATTTGTTTCCGTCTTCCTTCACAAATGCCTTCAGATTGTCGTCATAAAACTCAGACAATCGACGAAAATGGCAGGCATCTCTTAGGTTCCGAATACAATTCTCAAGCTTGGCAAGGCACTATTGAGCAGTCCTTTTAACGATTACGCAGTTATTGCACAGAAGTCAAATGTCTCGAGTTGTTTCGGCGGCGTTTTTGCTTCAAGTGCATCGTACGAAAAGTTTTGGAAGCGCACTCTTTCTGCCTGGAATATCTATCCCTGAGGAATTCTTTCAAGCTCAGATTGCACTCGCAACACTATACCGTAACAACACGCTGACGGAGCAATAAGTACTTTCCAATGAGGTGAGTAAGAAGTGAAGTAAGATAAGAGAAAATGTTTTAAAGCGCGGCCAATCTAACTGTAAATGACGAAACTGTTGAACATGAGAAAATGAAAAGGTTCGGGTGTGTTTTATTCTTCGCCGTAATAAAATGCGGTAGGAAAAAAGAGCATAACAATAAATCGAAAATAATGTATAGACTATCAATATGTGATTGTTATTCTTTGATCGTGGGACCACACCGCTGATTATATACACTAATGTGAATAAATTGTGGAGGTTAAAGTATTTCACTTATATGAGGCTTAATTTTGTCGAATACAATTTATATTTAGGTGTATAGCAATTACAGTTGAGGTTTTTAGTGTTTATAGGATATAATATACATCTGATCTTTACGTTATTCAATCTGTACATATCGGCTCGTACACAAATTGCTACCGGGGACGCGACTGGAGACTCAATAGAACACATCTATGAGTATCAATCGACTTAACCCAGTTAGGCGACTGGGCATCGGTATGTTACGTTGTACTCAACTTTTGCGGCTAAATGGTTATATCTGTCGGTTAGTGGCTACACATAAAAATATAAGCTCGGTTAGGCGAAACTAAAAAATAGACTGGCGAACCATGTCCACAGATGAGTCATATAATGGGAGGAGCCCACCACCACGTAGGATCTATTAAGGATAATTTATTCAACTATTGGTAGTATAGAGCTACAAAATTTTGTCGATTTCAAGTTCTGAAAGAGTGACAATATTGTCCAGCGGATTTCGAAAAGTCGCGTACAATATCAACTACAGGTTGCCATTTGACTCTTAAATCTATATTTTATTACCTGTAAGCGCTTAGGAGGTCACAGGAAAAGTATGTTGCGAAAAAGCGTAATGAAGAGAAAGCTTGCTTATAAGTAAGCGTCGCGTTCGTAACAATTTACTCGCAGTGCATTGAGCTATTTACGAACCATCAACCTGATTTGCTGTAAGCCTTTTTATAAAACAATTTAAGAATCGCTCCTACAGGGCATAATGCTAAAAAAGATAAAGGTATGCTGCTGCTGGAAACGTTTTTAGTACAATTCACTTATGATGTTTAGTTTAACGTATGCGAGACTAAATCCGGTTCTGGGGCTAAAAACGGTACTGTCTAACAAAAGACAAGAATCATACTTAAAAATCTGTCAGTTCCTGGGGTACTGATTATCGCGCTAGCAAGTTTTGGTTTGAATTGGAAAGAAGAAGCATTACAATTAAGTTCATCATTTCATATAAATATACGAAACAATTTGACAAACAGACTGCGTATCTTATATATAGTTATATATCTTATGTACTGTTACCCAATTTGTGTGGTAGCGAACCATACTTACACACCGTCTTTCTTTTAGCGGCGTTAGCACTTAGGCTCAGATACTTCCCCACCCTTTTATCACACATGATTTTCACTAAGTTTATAGAAATATATTTCCAGCAATTCATTTACCTGGACCTATAGCAAGAACAAATTGAATAGCTTGAACCCCTTATACAATAATTAATTTTATTAGGGCTAGTGTCATGAAGATACCGTCGCCATTCAGTGGCGTCAAACCTATCGAAAATCTTTTTATCACGAATCCGATGCTTTTCAAGCGTATCGTCTGCTTCGCAGCGCTTTCCTGTTGAGCCAAGCCAAATAACTAATATCCGTGCTCAAGATCACCTCAACGCCCAAATAAATCTCACTCACTTAAAAATATAAAGTAATGCCAATAAAACACTTCTTATTCGAATTAAAAACATATGCGCATATGTTTAAATAAAGGTACAGTTTGGCGTATTCATTGTTTCATTCATTGTTTGTTGTATTCATTTTCAAAACTAAGTTCTAGCCTATAATATTGTAGGACAACTTTTTCAACACACCATGATTTGCTGCCTAAATCAAAATCTGCAGGTTGTTGGATGGTCGATGTGCATGTTAGCATGCACCTCGCTGTAAAAGTTTTGCATTTCGCTCCGACATTTATTTTAGCGGTACATCTTGAAGCACGTGAAACTAAATTATCTAATGAAAGTCGAAACATTGTTTTAACGAGTGCTATTGCATGCATATAAAGCGAATCTTTATTTTTCATCGTCGATCTATTTTTCCGGTCAGAAATCACCATTCCCCATTTAAAAAGCTCCACCATATTTTCCCTTTAAATATATTCATAATTTCTTTTATGCTAATATTTTTCGTCACTTCACTTTATACACCAATGCTTGATACAATGTTAATATTACCCGAAATGTTTAGCGCGAAATGTTTAGTCTCGGTAATCGATCTTCAGTTGCTCATCGGCACTGATTTGGTCACTCTGTAACTTTTTATTCCCCGAAACCCTAAAATCTCATATTACTACCCACAAACAAACTGGCATCACATGCTGGGAGAGTTGTTCCATACCACTTGTTTCCACCTTTCCTTTTTCTTGACATATGCCAAAAAACCGCGCTTAGCGACCGTCGCATACGTTAAGCAGTCTTCGCTCCAAAATGGCGTGCCTTACCAGCCCACTCAGAATGAAGTCGGATCTACACTTATGCTGTTTCAAAAATAAGTTATTGATATTATGATATTGCTGTCACCTTTTGCCTTGCTAAGGATCACATTGAAGAATATTGGGCAGATACCAGGCGAAAGCAAAACGCTTGTTTAAAAAAAATGAATGAACCAATTAAAAATGTACGGCGCAGTACACTTTAAAAATAAAGGCTACGAGTCCACCACAAATTAAATTCAGGCAATTATTTTACGTAGACCATTCAAAAAAAGCAAACCGACGCACAAAGAAATATAGACCTTTACTAAGAGATAAATAAGTATTGTGTACGACAGATATTATTTTACTTGCGGTAACGGTCATCGTCCGCAATCTCAACATTCAGCTGTCAAATTGGTTCAATCGGTTCGAACCAGATGCTTGTCATTCCCCATTTATTCATTATCATCATTATATTCCGACTGTGTCTATATTTTTTTTGGCTATATTTTCCTTTAGGCCCAAATGCAACATGGAAATACATGTCATCAAAGAACACTTATTTCAACATTCTATGAAACAGAAAGGCACACGTAAAATGACTAACACTTTAAAATAAAAATATAGGTAAAAAAAAAAGTAAACATTCAAAAAATAGAAATGCAGTCGATTGAAAACGCTAAAAAAACTTGACCTAGGAAACAATTCAAATCTACTAAAAATTAAAGCATACCGGGAGCGAGTATAGGTCAGCATTTTCCCTGACTCGAAAGTGTTCTATTTAGGCAGTGCAAAATCTTAATTTCTACGAAACTTTCCGAACCACAGTACATACATTTACCTTATATATATTACTTTTTTCACATTTTTTCAAATATTGCATCATAACTATTTGATTCTAGAAAACAAAATTAAACAACACGCATATTAGGTAAACATGTTGCGTAAATCATCGCATTCTGCAATAGAATGTCAAAAAATGCAGAGTATTTGAAAGAGCTCTTATTTTATATCCTTACGCATTTCTCTTATAGTGAAACTATTAACTTAATGAAAAGATTTTATTTAAACCTAAAAAGTTATAAACTGAATAATTTTTTGAGTTTTCAGTTGTTGCTTTTATTTATTGCGTATTTTACAGACAATGAGTGCTGTCTACGAGGCTGTTACATTCCAACTTCGTTACAATATATCTTCCCGCTGCTATTTGTTTTGCTCGAATAACAAATTCTCAGTTCCTCACTGCCATGAAGCAAGCTCACCACCGTAAAAGATCTCTATGTGGAGGTTGAGTAGCAGTTCACTTATACAAAAGCTTTGAAATCCATAATAGCCTTGTTTTGTTACTGTTTGTATTTATTATTTTTAAATTAATGAATAATTTAATTAATTAATAATGAATAATTGGCCTGCAGATTAAATATCACTCGACTCAGACTAATATTATTTTAGTCTATCGAAATTGTAGCGGCAATGCCAATACACTTTCCTTATTGACAGAAGGTATTAAAAGATTACCCTCAAGAAATAGGCCTACATTTCTGCTCGATGGTTTTGGTTTAAAGCTTTTCAGAAAACCTACAGGTAACAAGAAGTTACTTAGGTAGCACGGACGCGTACTTTCTCGTGATGTTATCGGAATCGAATGGTAAGAAGCTTGAGATCGCTGTTTAGCCTCTCGTCTTCATCGACAGGAAGTACAAGAGCCGGCTTAATGAAACAAAGAAAATTGAACTGCCGTCAATTTTATTATATGTTCTGGCCTAGACCACGTCTTGATCATATTTAAGCTTGAGGATACAAAGACAAAACCACATCTAAAATGAGAAGGTCACCTCGCTTAGCAGACCACTTTTCACTACGTGTACATAGATTGCTGAAGTGAAATCTAATGCGTTAGCCCTTCATATACGGCTCCAAATTTCAGATGAGACAGAATATTTAATGGATTGAATTCTTATAAATTGCCTAGCTCGTTGGTAAGAGAATCTTGGGCAAATCTTTATTATTCAAGCACGCTATGGCAAGCAGTCCATGGCTTTGATTATAACGTCTTGTCCATTTGTCTAGTTCCTTAGACATTTCTTAACAAGCATAAGTTTGTGGCGAATCCCTACGAGCGCCGCCGCAAAGAACCAGACCTAGTTTCTAAAGCTTATACTTAAACTAGAACTCATTTTCATAAAATTCTATATTACAGGCTGCTCAGGGCCTAAAAACTCCCAATAAAGAAACCTAAAGGTCTTTATGCTTAAAGTGATCTGTAACTCTCCTACTAACATCTGATTCCTTACTCTTTGACCGGTCAAAGGCAACGAAACCTTTTTCCTTATATTGACGATGATCACAATAAATATGCTGCTTTTTCTAACATTGCAACGTGCTTTTTTCAGTGTTGCCATCAAACTAAACGATCTCGCTTAGCTAGTAAGACCTTTGACACATAAAGATTCCGACCACTACAGCTACTGTCGCTGTCTTTTTTTCTTTTCTAGCACCAGCGCTGCTCTGTTAGAGTGCGTAGTCCTTTTAAGACAGATTATAATGGTTCTAGTTCATTGTACACGGTACAGCTATTAAATATCTTCGCCCCATTTATACCTATCTAATTAATCAGGATCCGCGCTTTCTTTTTTTTTCAATTAAGTCTGCAGAAGGCTAAAAAAATTACTTCTAGGTAAGACTGATAGATAGGCTCTATTATGGTAACATTCTTTATTTAAGCTGAGAAGACTCCTTTCATCTCAAGTTCACCAACTGGCTATTGCTCAGAGGCTCCCTTCAGGCGGATCCTTTTTACAACTTTTGCTATATGCTAGCTCAAGTCTAATTCAACAAAAAAAATTTCCAGTGATTACTTCTATGATGTCGAGTCGTTGCATTTGTTGTAAAAAGCTTTGTTTTTCTATAGCTGCAAGATACTGAATAATGTATGGCTGTTACGCAAAAAGGATCGTTCCCTGATCTCTGTTATTTGGCAGTCAGACGATATTTGTTCGACATTTGCATTTGTCACACCGACCTTTACTTGAAACATATATATAATATATATATATACAATCCACTTCTGGAAAATCCTTTTATCTAATTCTGCGTCTTGTTTTTTTTTTTTTAGTTTTACACGTTTCATTGATAATGGTTCATTTACACGATTCGTGTTCAAGTCAATACGTTCCGTCTACAAAAAACGTATTATGTCCATAATTATACTGAAAATAACCAATTTAGCATTAAGTTAGGCTTAGCAATATTGAACAAAACAAAAATAAAAAGATAAGAGTTAATCGAGCTTTGCTGAAATCATTCAATTCAACCTCTCTAGTTAGACTCATCGTTATGTAATGCCAACTGGAAAAAAGCTGACAACTGGCTTAATTTTTATTATTATTTATTAAGTTGACAATTTAGTGTCAGTGAGCAGGATTTAAAGCTATACAAACCCACTGAATCAAACTGGACACCCATCTATGGGTATCGTTGCAGTAGCTATAAAACCTCACAATGTTGCATACCGGCTTTGAGTCGCGTCTGCCTATATAAAGACTCGTGGTTACATACAAGCGGGTATCAGAACACAGCGGCATTCCTGCTGACGCGAGCGTTTTTCAATGAAAATAGATCATTTCATTTTTGTAATGAAACATTTTCAGCAACACAACTTCCAGCATAGTACCACATACTGCACCGGGCATGTATATGGCTGAGTTCATCTTTTATTGACGGTCACAAACTAACCCGAAGGTGTAATAGATGTCTACCATTTCATTTATACCAAAGCTGCGTGCTAGCATCTGTGTACTTTGTAATGGACCAACTTTCGCCACAACTCTTCATTCTTTGTTGCTCACCCTCCCGTAAAATCTTCCCCGAAACTTAGTTTTAGATTAATTTCCTTTAAGAGTTCTTCGAGCCAACGGCTCACGGTGCTCGTAGAAGTCGAGTGCAAAATTTGCGCGACAAGCTGCTTTCGTCGCTGCAAATCATTCAAGTTTTCTGATTTTCCATGACTCATTATAACCCGTCTGCTAAAAGCCCGAGTGACGGTATCTGAGCAAATAATTTTAGCTTTTACAAAATACACGAATGTGCCGGTTGCACATTATTACACTTGTGTGTACATGTTCGGATTTTCAGAAGGGATACCTACATTTCTTCTTTCTCATTGTAATTGCCTAGCATAGTGTAGCGGCAAAACTTCATAAAATTGGTTAGTTAGTCAATAGTCATATTGTAAAGTACGATATTTGGCTCTATCGCAATTTTTTACCGCTAGGATCAATGGTAAATCAATAGTTTGTGTCAACACTACAACAAAACTTTATTTTTCGAATTTGATTGTATAACAACAATTTGTGCATTACATAAATCATACCTAGAATTTTTTATAAGAATTGACCTATTCATGGTCAGCTCGTACCATAAAATTCTGTTTTTAAATTCTTGCATGCCTTTTGAGTTTTTGAAATATAGAAAGCTAGAAATTAATTTTCGCATTAGCATTAAATGAAGCCGCAATGCAAGAGCTTTCAGGGAAGTGCATGGATGGGGGCTCTCCGAATCGTATCTTTTTTTTGGACTGGTATAAACTAATGCACTTACGTACGATCGGGGCGCCCTGAGCTATTTCTTTTTATAGTGCATTTAATGGGGACTAAGTGTGGAATGTGATCATTTATTCGTAAACAGATGAAATCTTACCGGCTAGAGCATGATATAACTCACCAAAGTGGTATCCTTTTTGTTACTCCTTTTGAAGTCTGGGATCATTTTGGAACATTATATCAGATTTCTCGAAAACTGGAAGAAGGTAGAGTTGTTTTTACCTCTTTAATCTTCTCTTGCATCTTGTTCTTCGTGATACACTTCTTCAAGCGTTCTTCTTTTTGCTCTTTCAGATCTTCCTTTCATGCGCATAACAGTCCCCAAAAAAAATCCTTTACTCCACCCAATTACAGAATGTCCTTAATTTACAGTCCCGTACATACATTACAATATGGCTCTACGATCCTCTCAGAGTGCTTCATATTCAGACAGATTGTGACACACCCCATCTGTTTCACCTGTCGCTCATAATATGCACATGTTATACTGCGTTTTCCCTGTCCTTATGATGCAGAACGGATGCTGATCATGTCCAGTCAATACCTGCGTAATGTAGTTAGTGGGTTAGGTCCCCGTTGTTATTGTCACACCAGGTTCCTGTGGCTTTCTCCCCTAGGCCCTCAGTTTGGACATTTTTGTCCTCTAGGTATGATTCTGAGATATGACAAAAAATATTTTTGCTCCAAAGCTTTTATAATTATCCGCCAATATCCTGTTTTGAACGCATTTCTAAGATCTAACAACATCAAGTAAAGGCAGTTTCGAGCCTTAAACGTGTTATATTTCTTCATATGCGCTTCTATTAGTACCTTTTTAATGGTCATGAGGGTTCACTTACCCCCCTAAGGAAGCCGTATTGTGAGTTTGATCCCATCTGGCCCCGAGACCTAACCTTCTGCCAGTTGTTTCATGGCTCCTTGATTTCTTTAATTGTGATGTTAGGATTGTGTGTTCTGGTGCCTCCGTGTTTTCTTTTTATGCCTGTCTTGGAAAGAAACTGTCTACTATTCTTTCGTTCCCATCTATTAAGGGGTTCAGAATGTTATTTCGATCCTATTTTGATGACGATCTGATGCGCGATTCAACCTTATCGCTTTTGATCGCTTCTACCAGTTAGTACCATTTACGCTTTTTTGATGCTTTTAATAAGGGCATTCAGTCTCCTGTACTCTGTCTTCAAACTCTTTCTTTCTGTCCTTCTACTGTTGCATCTGCATTTTTTCCTAGATAGTTTCGACTTCGTTGCCAAACTATTGTCCTCCGTAAAGCATGTCTGAGCGGCATGCGTGTGAGAGGTGCCCCGGCGATACCTTCGTTCTATCAGAATACTGATCGCTTGTTACTCACATGGCAACTACCGTCTGGGGGAACCTTCTTACAAGCTTCGTACCAGTGTGAGTCTCATTATATGTTCGTCGAGGTCATATATGTGTTCTGTTCTCCGTCGATGAATCTTTTGAACCAAAATTTTGTGGTTCATTTTCCGTATTTGCTATCTTTGCCACACGCTCTGTAGCTTTCTTGTCGTACTCCCGTCTATGCTGAAGAGTTTTTCTATGATCACCTTCCAATCATGTATCCTGAGCAAATTCCCCTGATTAACAATTGTCAAATAAGTAAAAGACTTTCCCATTTTCCCTAATAAAAGGTGAAGGTCCTACCCTTATTGATTACCACCAAATCACTTTTCGCCAGCCAATTTTGTAAGGTCGCCTATCTTATGAACATATTACTTTCTTCTCCACTGGGTCGATGCTGTGTTAAAATCTTTAGAAATTATAATTTTTTTTACTACTTGTATGCGTTTGCATGCTTCTTTCTAAGTTCGTTAAGCGAGTAGTAGCAAGTGTATATTACTGCCGCTGGGTGATTATTTATCCAGGACTAGCTTTCTTCTCTTCCTATTTCTCCTATAGCGATTTTAGGTTTGCTCGTCTGCCATATCGCATGCCATATCTGGTCCATTATGCACTGTTTAGTAAGAAGAACGTGTTACAATAGATTAATTCGGTTCACTATGAAGTACTAGACCTATCCTGTGCCCATATTGCCGACTGTTTTTCTCACATATTTTGAAATTTACCCTACTTTAAGAAGCGTCCTAATTATGATACTTCTTTCTTACCGGTTGAGCCCGGCGTGAAGAACTCATCTTAGCTTTCCTCCTCTCCTTCTCCGTTTGTTCGTCCTCCCTAAGGTTCGTTACTGTTGCTCTTCCGTAACCACCTCTGAAATCTTTTTGGTTTTTTTTTTGCTTTCCCTGCTCCTTTATCTCCTCCGATATCTTTTTATTCGGGGCACGTCGTGGAGCTTGCCTTATAACCTTTCACCTCGCCCACATAGCAATATGGCTTTGATTACATTCTTCACTGTACGCCCTATTATTCCACATTTACCAATGTTATAAACTTAAACTTGTTGCTTTCGGGCTTACCTTTTTTCTTAGCTCTACACAAGGTGTCTCAGATTCTGACAGTTAAAGCATGTCGAGGCTTTCACTTATTTTTCTGGAGAGCAGTAAATTTTGCTAAGCTTGTAAACATTCTCGTAGCCAATAGTGATAAGAGAAGTACTATATTCGACACCCGTAATTTCTGGTATTGAGAATCTTCGCTTGAATTCTATGAATTAACTGGATATATTATTCGTTAATTTGACCTCTGCTTCGATTAGCGCAGTATCTAGAAAATTATTAATATTCGCGGGCAATATGTGCATACTGGGCATGTTGTATCATCTTAACTTTCACGCCTGTCACCTGTTGCTGTAAATCATTTATTGTCTCCCTAATTTACTTCGTTTACCTTAATAAAAATTTCTGACTATTGTTACTCTTCTGCCCTTAGTTTACATAGTTTTATAGTCCTTGGAGGGTTTCTTCTATCGTTTTACCCTCCCCATCTTTGACTTTAAATCTAGGGCTTGTGGCTTTTGGCTCTCCCTTCTCTATATTTTTATTTTTCTTAATATTTCTACCTTTCCTTAAACGACAAGTTCGCAATTGTTGGCCGTAAAAGAACGCAATGCTTCTAAGGCTCTTCTTTCATCACACCCCTTCCATTCGTCGGCTACGTGTAACATCGGTATGTCATTTTCTTAAGATATTTACTTTTATCGATGATCTTTCTAAAAGAGTTGGCTACGCCTGCACGCGAAGCTAGAATCCCAAGGATCATTGATCTGGTGATAGTGACGATACATTTTTCTTCTTTCCTGTTTTCATTTTTTATTTCGTGGGTGTCACTGCTGGTCAGCGTGATCACCCATCAGCCTTGCAGCAAAATCTAAAAGGAAGCTTCTAGCCATCCTCTCCAGGAAAGTTTGTCTTTTGTTCCTGCACGACAATGTCCAGCCGCAAGAATGACCTTGCGGACTACTCTCGTATGTCTAAACGCAACTTCCGACCTTTCTTTCACAACTACAGCTACTATATTATTTTTGTTCTGGGCTTGCTGAATAGATTAGTTTGTTTCTTTTGTTAACTTTTATCCTCAGTTTCTTTCATCTTCTTTTTTCAGTCTTTCTGTTACGCAAAGCCAGGTCATGAGTTCGCGGATGCTAAAGTCTGTAGCCTTTGCCATCATAAGGGTATAAAGTTCCTCTTTAATTGGGCATAAACATGTCTTCGTACATTTTTTTAGGTTGCTTATCCACTTTCTCTCTTGCGAACTTTATTTTTTTGGTTTGTTTTTCGAGTTCAATGGTTCATGGGTCCAAAAGCCTTATCCTTTTACAGATATTGTTTGATGTGCTAATACATTTATTATGTGGTTTCTACAGATCCCTAATCTCCAAAATTATTGTTTCCATTAATCATAAGGTCTCATAGGGTCCTATTCCTTTTTTGATTTTAAGCTGATCTTCTCCTCTTTTCATTCATAATCTTTATCACCGTCTTCTATACCAGTCCCTATTCATTCCTTCTACATTGGCTCCTTTTATGTTCTTAGGCTCTTTATTTTTTCAGCTGCTTAACTTGTCCCCTTTAAGCTTCGATGGCCTTTCAGCCCCTTTCTTGGTTACCCCAATTTTTTGCATGTTTTTCTGGCTTCACGGTTCACTACCTCGTCAGATACCTTAGGCAAATAGTGCCTGTCAGTTTCTTCAACAGATGTTATACAAGATATAATGGATAATAATAATAAGAACGAATTTAGAGTTAAACCGACGACAAGAACTAAAAAGCATTTCTAAAATAGAAGACAGATTGGCTATAAATAAAAGCGAATAAAGCCTCAGAAATTATGCATGATTAAGAATGCGAATGTTAATCGAAGCACATAGAAATCACTAAACAAAACAAGAGAATAAGTTTATCGCTCCGATGGTATAATCTTTAGCCTGAACGAAAAACCCTACGCATTACAATGAGATTATCCAGCAAAGCTGAACTGGCAATGACTAGCAAATCAGTGACTGATAAGCATCGTTTCTATGCCTATCAAGTATTTCGATATTTTGAGTAAGTCTTAGTAACTGACACTAATAAAAACTACACTTTACCCGAATAGAAAACTACTCGGATAGAGCAGCAACCAAATTCTTTCTATCAGTGTGCCAAAATACGATTTAGAGATGGCCTGTGATATAATATGCACACCCCGCCTTTTTTAAAGGAATTAGTTTCAGAGTCTATGTGGCTCTTTGACTCCTATCGCCCTTAAGCCAGTAGAGTGTTGTAACTAATGAAAGAAGGACCATACTTGTGACCACCATTTAGGAACAAATGAGGCGTTATAAAGGTTCAAGTAAAGCGAAGGTTTCAGAATATAATAGTTGGTGATATAAGATTACATAATCGTAACGCAACAACAAATGTGACGTCTGTCTTTAGATATTTGTACACAAGGTACCCATCTAGAACCATCTAGAAGACGAATACCGTCATACAGGTTTGCCTAAATAACAACGCGTTTTGAAGTAGAAAATACTTTGCCGTTTTTCGCCCTAATTACAACATAGTTAATCGCCTGTTTGACGACAAATACATATGTTGCCTTATTTCTCTCAGTATACATTTTTAGATCATCGGCATTTACTTTACATTTAAGAAAGACGCCTTCGAATAGGAGCTTGAGAACGATAGAATATATGATGTATAGAATAAGGTTTAAGCAGGAACCCTGAGAAACTACGGACACAGCATTCGCAAAGGCTCACAAAGAATGATCGACTTCCATTCTGAATAAGCGATCCGTGAAATAAGTCCGACAATAGTGTATTACTTTGGGGCCCATATAGTGGGACGCAATTTTTTTGAGATTAATAGGTCGAGATATATTCTATCGAATGCACGAATATGAAAATAAATGGTACAGAGTGCACTGTGATAATTTTTGCAATTGCGCAATCGTCGGCAGTTTTCAGTAGTCGAGCGCAGGTTGACTTTCCTCTGGCAAAGCTATGCTAATCCAAAAATCCAGACGTCATAGGTAAGCGGCTATGCAATCTACTATGAGATATAGATTATAGACTTCTGAGGAAAAGGACGGTAATCTTCAGCACCTGAACTTAGTCCTTTATTGTAGACAAGTTAGAGTTACAAGATTTTTCCAACTCCTTACTCAACGGATTAAGATGATAAGCGAAGGCTCAGCAAACACGTGAACCAAATCCTTGCAAATGACTGAAGGCTGGTTATCAGTCGTGAGGCTCAACTTTCGATCAAGGCAATTATACTCCTCAAACACTCATTCAGGGCCCGAGTCACTCTCGTTGAGGCCCGTGGAGGTTTCCTGGGCAGCAGCGAAGTAAGTCCTACTAGGAACAAAGCATAGTGTTTCGGAGTAGTTTGAAAATACTGTCGTCGGTCGCCGATTAATCATTGGTTACCAGAAGGGCAGTTCCACTGCGCATGTTCAGCCGTTCACCCGCAAAAATATGTCTCGAGTCTTGACTCGATGAGCAATCGTAAATGGGTCGTCGCGCGTAAGAAAGCCGCGTATAAGGAGTGTCTGCGGAGGATAAGTGACCCATCAGAAGAATGTCCCGATTTACAAAAACCATTAATGGTATTGAATAAGTATATCATTCTACTGTGTAAAAGACAATCGGACATGCAGAACACTGATGAGCTTTCGGTATTATTGACTCGAAGAGGACACACTAGTTTGTACTTTTTGGGGTCACACCTAGATTATCAAAGTCAGTTTTGTGATAGTTGAAGGGCGGATTTAGGTTAGCGGTTTCGAAAATTATGGCCAAGTGAGCTGAAACGACCGGCGAGAGCGTGATAGAGACTAAATACATTAGTTCCTTTTGTGAGTATCTAGTCAAAAATAGTATTACTTATGGGTTTCATTATCCTGATAAGCTGAACAAGTAAGCAACAATTCAGGAAAATGGTCTTCTTAGCGAAAGTAGCGTTTGGTGGTGTTGGCAGTTCCTAATTAATGTCCGACAGGTTCAAATTGCTAACCAGAACCACAGCGCTTTGGGTTTCATACAGCTCGTCTAGCGACCCCATAATTGTTCCATATGATAGGTTATATCTGTGAAAACAAATAACAACTAATCTACTTATTTCTATTATAAAAAATATTCCAAGCAGTCATATGGTTATGCACCAAGATGTATATATACACACCATATATGTCGAGCTATTCACGGTGGAAAATCTTGTGAATGCCGTTAAACGACAATGCGAACGATGATAGTTCGTATATCGTTGGCACGGATCTCATTGCTGAGAGTAAAATCTTTTGAAACATGCAGTAGAATTATAGGTTGCTGGTTTAATGAACAGCAAAAAAGACGCACTTAATTGATGTAGTGAATTACGTGTTATCTTGCATAGTTTTATAATTTTCATAGTTGAGGTGCGTACTTTTATGGATGGTATGTTTAATGGCGAGTTACGCCCTAGATGGTAAGGATTCAACCACGTCCATTTTGGATCTACGACCCTTAAAATTCTTTGTAAGTGTACTGTACTCTTACTTAGATCGATCCATTTAGCATATTTTTTATATAATCGATTTGTTATACATTTAAAATGAACGATGAATACGTATTGGGTCGAGTATAAATTTTGCGCACAGAGTCTGAGCTACACCGACTCTTAAATCGCTTCACTCGCAAACTTTTTAGGGACATCATTTTTTTTTAACCTTGATGAAAACAAATAATCATATTACAAGTCTGAGGACTGCAAAGGTAACCTATCGCGTAAGTAGGTTTCTGCTCACAAGATTGTAGTCGCCGCTAACGTTACCTGATACCATGCCTGGATAGAACCCGATAGAGACTTCCCAGTCTTTTATCAACCACGATAGTTTCAGGTGCAAGTGAAATTCTCGGTCGTGTTCAGTTGCGCACGTCGCTCACAGTGGCGGCGTTTTAGTTGGTTCACAGTTTAACAGCAACGCCCTTGTCGGAGGAGGGAAAACCATCACTCTTACATCAGCCGCCAAATAGGGCATCGGCATGATGTATCAGCTTTGCTGCTGGCAGTGGGAAATACACAGCTTATTCAAGCCACCAAAATTGGTTAACGACGGAGAACACGTCGGTTTACTTCGGCTGCAACTGCGTGTAGTCCGATGGCCTATGAACAGTCCGAGTGGAATCTTTTTCAACCTGTGCCTTCTGAAAATGCTGATTAAGATTACTGCCCGGCAAAGTAGCTTCTAGGCCAAGCTACGTTCCTTCGCCACAATGGAGTTTTTTTTTACACAGCTTGATGATTCAAATGGACCACACTACTAGTATCCGTACACTTACTGAAACCATTTCTTCCCTTCAACTCGGGATTCTAACAACAATAACCAAAATTCTATCGGCTCAGAATTTTGGTTAATATAATGTAATATTACAAGTCGACAGCAGACGTGGTATATGTCTACCGGGTCAAATGGTGGGGTCATCCTCGGGGTTCCCCACCTTGCCAGACACGTTATATCCCAAAAATTTGTAAATCTGGCCTAATTGTAATGTCATTTGTTTGTAGCAATCTGGCCAGTATTTTTTTCTCCGAGAACCTCTAAGACTACCGAGGCACCAATAACCTATCCGTTTATCGTGTCGCGTGTGAATTCGACAAATCACTTCAGGCTATTTTTTTTTTGCATGTCGAAGTAAGGTTTTTGTCTCTGGAATCGTTTTGCTTGCGCAGTGCTGCTTCGTCAGAACCTTTACTTTATCCTTGCATACTGCTTCATCAGCAGGATGACGCTGGTATTATCATCCTGTACTTACTGGTTGCAACGGACGTAGATGTTAGACGGGGCCTGACTAGATTTGTGTAGATATGATTGAACGTCGCCATGCAGTTTAACGTTTTTCTGGAATCTGGAATGAAACCTCCAACTCGATCTTTAGATTCGTTTGCTTGAGTTGCGGGTCTACTCTGCTTGCCACTCTGATAATCAAAGTTATTCCTCGCTCCGCTTCTTCTAGTCCATGCAATCTTTCCTACCAAAGTTTTAGTCATTTCTTAGTGTAAACACCCTACGGGAAAATTCCAGCCAGTATTACGTTTGCTAATGTACTGACTATTCTATATATATGAATGACCCGCGTAACAGTTCTTCATTATTAACCGTTATTAGTGGGATGCCGTCTGGTTCAGGTGCTTTACCTTTATCTAATCTTAATTAGTCTCTAACATCTCCTATGATGTGACGGTCGGATATTTCTTGTTCAGGTGCGTTACCCACAATCCAGTTTCTCGAGCAATGGCCGCGTGCTGTGGAAATTTGTCGTGTGTTTTTTAGGGTTCCGATTCTCTTTTTGTTAGGCATGTTAACTCTCGTTTTTTTTTTATGTATCCTCGGACCATTCTATATGGCTTACCCCATCATTTTTTTTACCATTTTTATAAAAGCTGTGTCAGCATTTCGTCTTGCTCTCAGCTATTTCTCCTTTGTCCTCCTCGTTGTTCAGTATCCAGTACTAGGTCAGGCATTCGTGTGGGATATGCCCTGGCTTTTTTAGAGCCCCTCTAGTACGCAGATAGCCTTTGCAGGCAACAGCTATGTTTTAATTTTGTCAGCTTTTTGATTTAGCCGATTTTGTCCGTCTAAAATTCGTAGGAAATGAACTCGCCAGCGTACAAGCTCTAGAGAGGGTGTCCTGCAGCTTTTTGGGATGTTCGTGATTACTTACTTCTATAAACACTCTTTGTGAAACCTTTTTTCAACGCTACGAGGTTTGAGCCTTATGTGTGGTCTGTCTGTGATATGCATGGTAGATATGTTGATCTCGAATTTAATGTTGTAATGATAGCTTAGGTCTTCCTCAATTGCGAGCACTCACCATTTCGTAACAATTTTCGCCAGTTTTTCCGTACTGATGATCAAGCCAACGATAGAGGTCTGTTCTCGCCATCGAAACATTGGCATGTCTTCTTTGCTGCATGCTGTCAAACTACTTGCAGCTAGCCAGTAAAGTAAGGCGTTGAAATCTCTAACAAGGTAATCTTGTTGTCAGGAATTTCTGAAATACTTGCCCATTTCATCAAAATATCTTGTAAATGCTTTTATCGTGCAGCCTGAATACATGAGTAAATTTATTTTTTTCAGCCATTTCAACTCAGGTAGCCTTTTATGATACAACTCAATCCGAGCTTCCGTTTAATAACGTCTGCTTTGGTTCGTATGAACGGGGTAAACATAATTCCTTTACCCCTAGCGATTTTTCTTACCATTACTTAGGAAGGTCGGCTGTGATTCCAGTTGACCTGAATGTGTTTGATTCGAACCATTATTAGAAGTAGAAAACGTTGTGCCAACTTCTTTGAATTCCGTCCTCAAAGTTTTGGTCCATGTTGTAGCGTTATCCCCGTTGGACGTTGTTTACTTTGTGTCCTTGCGCTAGCTCTTTCTTTTCTGCTTCTTCTTTTGCTTATGTTATGGCACTTTGTTTGGCCTGCTTGTGATACTAGATGGCTTGCTTGTATTCTATGCACTGTGAACTAACTGCCTGTATGCTTATCTATGCCTTCTATGCTACAGGCATATCAGTATCACGTGATGACTACGCATTTCTTCATAATATGGCTACGTGTGCCACACTTGAGGCAACGCCAGCATTCGGCCTCATCGCTTTTGTGTTCTTGGAAAATGTGGCTTTTGGTCGAAGCATGTGAGAAATGAAATTCACTTTTCGAGTCTCGTTTTTTTCAAGAATCAAGCGCTTCTTTTGCGGCTTAACGTGAGCCCGTATCGGCCGGTATTTCTTCTACGCGCAATCTTTCGTTTATTTTAACCCTAACAATGCATTAACGTTTGCAGTCCGGGTAATCGACGCTCTGAGTACGAGATCAGGTGCTGGTACAATCATATGTGAGGCCCTTTCTGGCCACTATTTCGGTCCTATACTTATTTTTCCTGCAGAAAGCCTCCATAGCACGTCTGACCGGAGGCCGTTTTTATCTTTATGGAGTTATGAAGGACCATGAAGGACCACGGTTTTCGCGCTTGCAAGTACCGTGTTCTTGTCAGTAATCGTAGAAAGTATACCCACAGGATCGACCGAATTTGTGGGCTCTCTTAATCCGATTATGCCAACAGTGAGGCTTCAACCAGTCATCTCGCAGCTGGCCAGACAGTATTCTGTAATACACGCATTATCAACAAGCTCCCGCAAGCCACTATTGCATAGTACTGCAAGCTTGCCCGATTATTAGTAGATTCATCACCATGGTAACCGATAGGTACTGCGTTAACAGTTTCTTTAAAAGTTCAGTACTCTTTTCACTATTTTCTAAGTTTTAGTGGCCGGCATGGCCTGCGTCCCTTGGGGGACTTTTGTGCACTGCTCCAATCGTTCCGCTGGGGGTTCCTACTTCCCTAATTCGTTTTCCGTCCCATTGACCAGTCTGAAGGTCCCGGCTTCCTCTAAAAGTGCTTGTTTTACTGTTTGTCTTACTTAGAATAGAGGATTGCCGTTTCCGCTGTACATTGTTATTCCACTTTGTCCAGTAATCTTTCTTTCAATGTGCTCACTACGTGTACTACCACGTCGTTTTTTGTTTCCCTAATTCTTCGAGCCGCTTCTGCAGCTCAGCTCCTTCTGTTTCGGCAGTTTCGAGCTCTTTGGTACTTATTCTGCGTGTATCATTGCTCTTGCAGAGGTGCATGTACCAGTTTGCTGTACTGCTCTCTGAGGGTAGCATCGTTTTGCGACCCTCTACCGTTGTGAGCTCCTCCAGAAAAATATGTTTTTCTACATTCATCACAAAGTCTTCAAACCATCAGATCAAGCCTAATGATAGCTGCTGTTATGTCAACCTAGTTGTTATTGTGCTGTCTCTTCAGTAACTCCACAGATTCGTTCATCTTTTCCAACGCCTCACTGTTGTCAATTAGCCAATCTTAAACCGCGACCCTTGCATGTTTGTTTTGCTTAGCATTCAACTTTCATCAACAGAGCCGGTTGAGGGGGCATCCTCTCGTCCGCCGGTTCTGATTCAAAGACGTCAATTTCCTGCTTCCTAGGGTAGGGCTTGAGGAAGCAGGGCCTGTAACATCATGACTACTGTCGCTCTATTCTGCTATGGTAATTGTTCTTCGAGATCAGCAATAGCGATATACAGCCACGTGTTTACCATGTATTTGGGGTACCAATAACATGGGCTACTAAAGGCTCCCGCTGAACTCACTAGCTGTGTTTCTGGAGTCCGATTTCTATCGTAGCTTACTGAATCTCATTAGAAATGTGTCCAGTTTACGCCCTAGAGCTAAAGATGTGAGTGATTAAAAGTCAAATCGTATGTGGTCTAAACGTTTGCAAGATTTTACATAGTGAAGCTGCAGCAGGGTCTGCTTGCTTAGGCCGCAAACCTTAAAATCTTAAAAAAAGCACTAAATTGAAGAGTGGTAGCTCAAAATATCGAAACCACTTGTATCTTGAAAAACGGCTGTACTGAAATCAAGGCTTTGCCCGTATAAATCGGGTAGAACGTCGATAAACATCGGAAAAACCAGTATCACGAATTTGCTCGATTAATGTAAAACCTCTGCGTTAACCGCAGTATCAACCACCCCCAAAACCATTAACGGAGCGTGCCAATCATCATGTACATACGCGGGCTCCGAAGGTTTGGCTATGCTCGAAAGGGGCACCTTAACCACCAACCTCGAAGAAATGGCATTTACATCCGTTTCTGAATGGAGTGTTACAATTATTTTCTAGCAAGAAAGTTTAATCTCGAATACAAAGGGGTTATCGACCAGTTTGCTTACGTAGCTTCTGCGTAGGCAGCGGCGAGGTTTGTAACATTGAGCCCTAAAATATTTTCGCCTCCCGCGGTTAAAACACGTGCGGATGGTCATAGCTTTTCGTCCGATAACCCCGCTATAGGGTATCTGCCTTCAGCCGCGGATCTGGGTCTGCCTCCACTCGGTGCTTAGTCCGGTACACGCGCCCGATTCGTGCGACAAGTCTAAAACGGCAACATCAACAAGGTTGCACGTGCGTTGGCCTTAGTCATTATGATCCGCTTCTTTGACATCCCTTAGAAAGGTCTCAAAGTCGTTCATAGCCTAAGTTTTCCTTGGGTGAAAATATAAGTCTTTTTCCGTTATCTTCTGCAAGCATAACACATCGATGGACCATGACTGCCTTTTTTGGGTGTTTCTCTTGGCCTTGAACCGTCCCAAGCCGTTGGAGTTGCGGACATCGCTGCGAACTCTGCCTGGCTTATGACCGTCGCCTTGTCGACTCAGAAAGCAACCCAAAGAACACCGTTAGGAAACAGTGGTCCAACCAGCCTTAAGTATTTGTGACCACTTCCATTGTACGATCCATTAATCAGGCACAACGTAGTCTCACCGCGGCGGATACAAGAAAGATACTAGTAAGGAGAAGCTTGAGCGAAGGATCTGCTTCCCTTGTGTCCTCATTGTTTGCCCCTAGGTGTTTGCCCCGAACGTTATCCCCGCCCGCGGTCAGCGCCGAACGTTGTTGTTGTCTTGGCTTGCTTACGAGCTTTGATCCGCTGCCGCCAAAGTCCTGTATACAGCAAAACTACCACTAGTACACTGCAATTTTTTTACATCAAACAACCTCGTGTATACCGATCTGGGCCACATTTATTTACCAAATGCGATATGATTAATACTTGTTGCAAGTATCTTTACAGTATATTATTATATATAAGAAGAAGAAGAAGAAGGATAATGCCTTCAATGAAGCACAATTCTCCATTTGAACACTGATTGCATAATCTGTTGTTTAATACCTCCGAGCATTTTTGCTAAAGTTTTGATATCATATGTTTAGAAACGTTAGCCATTCTCGACATATTGGTTTGCGTACTATCTAGAAAATCGAATACTTTTTCATTGTGTAGGTTTAGCAGCGAACAAAACACATCATTCCACGATATATGGGTAGAAGCCATTTTCGGGCTACAAAAAACATGTAGACCGAACTTCGTGACCTTTAATTGACGTACGCCTAATTGGCCTTCCGAATTACTATTATCCTTATAAGCGTACCGTCATTTGGTAAGTCTTACTTTGCTCAATCCACTATTTCCTTTGTGGTCACTGTCAAAAGAAAAATGCGCTCTGCGTCCGTAAGAAAAAAATACAAATGGCGAATTTATTGTTTAATAAAACACAATGCTTTATTCAGGAAAATAAAATTCAACTCGAATGGCTTAGTTGTTGGTGCACTTTATACACTGCGTCAATATATATTTTGCCATGATTCGCTCTAAGAGTCAAGAACATTTTTCGTATGGAAATTTTGTTGGTCTCTTATCTCACTCAGTTCGGCAACGGCAGCGACTATGACTGCGTGCAATGATTACCGATTCTGACGCATAAAATAAAACCTCCATGGAAGTGCTGATTCGAAGCGATTCCATATATAGGAAATAAAGGCCGAGAGCCAGCCATGGGTTAAAAACGTTTATTCCGCGTAGTCAGTCTATCAAGGCCAAATACACTATACTACGTGATAGCCTGAATAATAGATTAAGAAGAAAGGCGAATTGAAACTAAAATACTACCTATCGCTCTTAACTGTAAAACACACGTGCCACTTAATATTAAGGGTCAAGATCGTGCCAGGAAATCTTATTTTTAGTGATTCTGGTAACGTCGAAACGCTGACTCTATCTTTAGAAACAAAGCTATGAATCGATGTTACCTCGTGACTAAGATATATACACTGTCGTCGCACCATAAACTAGTATTAGCTACAAGCATCTAAAAATAACATTTTGAACTGATAAAAAATCGAGCAGGTAAACTGCCAAAATCGCGAAGAGACCAGCTCTTGCCAGCCATATTTTATAAACTGTACAATTATTTATAAAAAGGTAATCTCTCGCATCTTCTGTGGGCTACTGGCTTTATATGCATTAGCACAATTTTAACCAAAAAGACTTATTGATTTTTTGGGACCTCTAACCTATCAAATTTAAAAATCCTTATTACATTTCAAATTTGTCTATAAACAACCGCACTGTACTGATTTAATTAGCACACATATACAACTATTACAATTTGTGTGAATAAAGAACTGTATGTATGACTACTTTTATTATTCATTTCTTCAACCTGTGTCCAATAAAAAACGCAATAAAATATTTATATCATGCGTACAACGTTCCATATTACCAGCAATATTCAGTATATATAAACCTGAAACGGGAACCCTATCAGCATCTCATACTGCATAGAGGTATAATTTATTGTTAATTTTTTACGTCGATTGCTGAGCCGACATTCATTCAAGTATTTAAAAGTACATTAATTACCATAGCACCACTTCCCTCCTGACTGGCGCATACGAACGGAAGCCTATTAGTTAGTGGTTAGCTCAATCTCGAAGCCCCGAACTGGCTAGATGCCATCCGTCATTCCAACATCCACGTCACCTGCCGACATCGCTTTCCACTGTGCAGATTTCCATCATTCTTTGTCTAATTCGGTTGCCTATCGTAGACAGTCCAGCAGATTGCTCCGTCACTGCTACATTGTCAGTCCACCTGGACAAAAGGACGGCAGGCTTTTTATTGCCGTGATTCGAAACTATAATTTTCCCTCAGAGAGCTCTTCTTCAGAAAACAGCCTCACGTCTTTGCACCTAGCGAGAACGTACTTACATGCGTAGTGCGATCAAGGTGTAAGTGACCTATCTATCACAGTACGGCGATCTTCCCAACGAAATTTAGGGTTCCTGTAAATGATACAGCACGGCAGATCCCAGGAAACCGGCATTCCAGCATGCCGCCGCAGTTTGTTTATCTACCCCCCCCCCCTCCCTCCTCCCCGCATTTGTGATACGACAGGCGTAGATTAAAATTTATGAAGAAGACGCCCGGGATGCCACTAGGAGTTTCCTTAATAACCCGATTAGGTTTGAACCCATTATCTAGAACAGCTGATGAGCCAACCGGCCCAAAGTAGCCCATTACTGCAAGCGACTAGAAATTTTGTACAAACTGTGTACTACTGACTCTTTTGCTCTACACGAAACGAACGTCGGTATTCGTTCCACGGACGTCGACAATACTCTACGGTGCCTGTCGTAAAAAAGCTATGCTAGTTATTATCAACCCAACTTTATAAAAATGCACACTAAATATTAGCTGTTGTATTCCGCGCACAGGTCGATGATGTCGTTAATATGATAGATTTTGTGAACGTGGCACAGCTTGAAGTCAATAATACCAAATATAAGCTCTTTGTTTTCGGGTATGAAAAGTTTGGTAACTATTCACCGAATCAGAGAAGTCCTATTTTATGTCAAAATACTAAAACACCAACATTTAGATAATCTTAAATGGCACTATTTTTGAAGATTGTTTTAGCCCGAAAAATTAAGACGTCCTATGCTTTCTGCGCTGAAGCTCTTGGACTTCCCACATCAATTACACGGCATATATTTGGTTGTACGAGACACATCTACTACAAGTTACCTTGACTTTTTGAGGTTTTGTAATCATCAAGAACACCAATCTCATTAAGCAGGTCCAGAATTAGGCTTCTGTTCCAGTGTGTACGAAGGCCTTAAGGATTCAAAGAGCGACATTCCAAAAGCTGCCTGGTTTCCTAACTAGTGAGGCTAATTTCCCAATAAAAACTAAAGCCCGCTTCCCACTCCCGAAAAAAAAAACAGTTTTTCCTGAACATAAGGTTGGTAAAAGCTATATAAAATAACCCGTACAGTGAAGCCCCAGATGCCCTCCTCAATTGGCAAGTAAACTGAACACATTTTCTCATGGGCCACGCAGAACGTGGTTGCAAACCAGCCCTATGCTGCCCCTAGAAACGATGTTCGATATCTACTCACCACGTAGCCTATGTTACGTTTGGAATTAGCCACTTTCTCTCCTTAATCATCGTGATTGTTTCGACCTCTCAATAAATGTGTGCTCAATTAAAAAAATTGATAAAGGAGAATTTAAGTGATAAAATAAAATTACACCGTGTCACGTCCTAAATCGTCTACGCATCATCTAGGCACTGCAGCTTACGTTTTAGGATCCAAGCGTGCCTTTAACAACTGGTGCAATAAAAAGGGAACAAAGAAATATGAAACTTAAATTTGGTAGTACAGCTACCTTTCAAAGCTCTAGGACATATGCGTCAATATTTATAGAAGCACACCGTAACTAACTAGGTACATGTAAGGACGAGTTTCATTGCGCATCTATGCGAAGAAAACTAGTAAAATAATAAAGTTTTTCAAAGTTAAAGGAGGTTGATACTGTGACTGGTTTTCCATTATTGTACCACTGCGTCATGTTAGAGACAAGTACAAACAGGCGACCTTATCGATCCCGTAAAACTACCCAAGTTTTAAAGAATTGTAATGTTTCGAGTGAGACTGCTGATCTAATATGCTCCTTTTATCTCTTATTGACACCATTCAGCTTACAAGAAGATCAATAAAACAGACTAAGATGTTGATTTCTCTATCTTTTATATTTACTGGTTTTTATATTTTTACGTCTACGCGCCTCATATTACAATTTCAGCTTCTGTGGGCAGCCTAGTATTTATGTTTCAACATCGAAGTAATACACCTACACATTGTATAACAGTGCATTCATTAGAAAGTGCCCACTAATCTATTTCTGTGAGGAGCTGCGATTGTAAATAATTCCTTGAATGAAATAATTTTGTACTTGCAAATCCTCCAGTAGAGTTGCATCTATCTATTGGTTGTTCTGTAATTTTGGGACAGTTAAATGTTTTATACTCCTGTTCCCCGCCAGGCCATTTAATTTATACTATCATGTTTGCTCTGCTCAAGTCGCTGACTTATCTGTGCACGTTGAAACGAGTTCCTGGGAGGCTCCCGACGCGTTATTATTATTATTTTTCACGACGCTCAATTGCGCGCTATTCTCACTTATTGAAAATAACTTTGTTATTTTTAGTAAGTAAGGAGTAAGGCAGACGATGCATAGTTAGACTAATAAATAGAAATAATTAGATTGATACATGGCACGCCTAGCATGTCAAAAACTTGGTTCCAACTCACGCCTAAAGAGTTGAAATATTTGTTACTAATATAATTTTTGGTATCTTTTTCATACATACATAAACGAACCTAGGGTTTTAGAATTCAACGACTATAAACGAAAAACATTAATTATAAAGCACCATTTTCAGAAGCTGTACAGTTTGCATGACTTACAAATTTCCGCGCAAAATACGATGTCATCTGTGACGAACAAATCTATAACCTTAATCAAGACAGATTTATGTTTCGGATGTATCCTAGATGGTATTTTATGCCTTGGCAACGAAGCCACACGCTGCAAATGAGATTGAAGTCTAGAACTGAAACCCCACATTTTTTAATTGGTGAGTTCAGATTATCTGGGATGCCAAAGAATGAAAAAAAGTCATAGGAAAGTCCAATGCGACTGACTTACTTACTTACATAAAATTGGTGAAAAACTTTTCTGGGCTCTGTTGTAACCACAACATCCTTGTCCCGCAACTGTGAAAGAACTTTAATAATTTCTGACAACAGATTTTGCTGTCGCACGAGCATGCCATTTCGATTCAACTTTTTACCGGTGTGAGCGCCTGCATCTTTGACTAGTCCCATTTGAATGGACTGCAAGGTCTGTTTAATTAACTTTAACACAAGAAGGTAGTGAAGCGGTTGGCTTGATAGTTAGGTGCTGCTCCTAGGTACGTACCCATCTTTTTTGTTAGAATAATAATCATCAAGTTTCACCATTAACAATTTCTGATTAACGGAGCGTCCCTGAACGGCAACAAGACGATGTGTCTGCTTTCACTTGTTTTCTGTACCACAAATGTTCAACTCATCGTAAGTTTTCGACTCTTAATGCCCAGAATATCTAGGCCCCACTAAACGGTGACGTTGTTTTATTTTGCCAAATTTGCTTCGATTGAATCCATTCGTTGAATGTAATTCGGATCATGTAGTAGATCCAAATCACATTCAATAGTAGTTACTGCTATTTGCAACTGACATGTATGCGAAGTATAAATGACCGTGTTAAAGTTGCCATTAATTGCTGAGCAGTTTCGACTGTAAAAGGAACATCCAAAGATTGCCTTAAATCTTTTGTCCTAACCGTTCCACAAAAAACCACTAGGTATTAAAATCCTTAAAAAGCGTTTCATCTAACTAGCTGCCTGGCAAGGCATTATTACTACTATTAACACTATTAACAATTCAATGCCGTCGAACGATTGGCTACCAACATAATCTATTATCTACGAAAGACCGTACATATTAACTACTGGTAATCAACCCTTTCTTCATGATTGCCTTGGCTTTTTGATCTATATCCTTCCATTTGGGGCTAACGAGCTGTTTATCTCAAGCTAGTGTGTTGGGTTTAATAATTAATCATATTTTTTGTACTATCTTCTGAATGATAACTCTCTTAAACGTGCGTTTTGCGTCTAGTATTCTGATGGTTATAGTAAAAATAGCAACCTAACCTAACAATATTACAAGAAGACTAAACTCAAACCCCTTTTGATGCAGATTAATATCGATCTCTGCAGGCCACAAGGGGGCGACGCGGTACCCCTTGGCACTTTACTGTAATAGTCTGATTGACATTTTTAAAAATGTTTCCTTGAAGCTTTTACAGTTACAAACAGTTGGTATTCTTTATTGCGCATTGATTGTAATTGAATGGTGAATCTGATCAATAGACTGAATTTATATTTCACAATGTTACTCAGTAAGATGATTATTTGGGATCTGCGCACGCGTATATATATAAATAGGTTGGGCAGTGGACTTCAAGTGATAGAGTTTGATGAATTTGTCATATTATCGGAAGGATTATTGGGAAGTAGGTGGCATCGGAGTTCATAAAGTAGATCATGTAGTGTACGTATTTGTCAGTCCTCGTGTTCATGTCTCCAGCCAATATTAACGGGACACGCAGAGTGCATGTATAGCACAGATCATTTTGTAGATCAATATCGCCGTGTTCTCGCTGCTTAGAGAGTTGCCATAGATTTAATGCCTTTCAGTATCTGTTTTCTACAACATCATCTGCAAGCACCAAACTGATTCCCTAAGTCTTTAGTTGTATAATGCTGAGACCTCATTGCTAGGGGGGCGGCTTCGTAATCTGGCATATGAGCAAGTAGGGGAATGGACGTCGTAGAAACATGGTAGCTCGAAGGGTTATGATTTCCAGATCGAATAAGCATGATGGTATCGATATCATAAAAAAACAGACGGCGATAGCAGCGATAAAGCTCTAGTTGTTCCTACATTCCATTGCACAAGAGTAGTTTTGCCTCTTTGCTTGGTTGAGCGATCCTCAGTTGCTCTGATATCACTTGCTCTGGAATCATATTAGGTTCCTCCCGCTGGCACATGGTATCAAGGCTCCTCCTGAAGCTACAGATCTGTGAGTGTCTGGTTAAAAATGGTTGTTAGAATCCGGGGTGCAGGAAGCAGGCATATTTTCCTCGACGATGTCTTGTTGAAGTTGTACTACTTCTTACGGTGGCTTTAATAGTGAGACAGGAATTAATGCCAGTCGGACAAAATCGATTTTATGAAAGAATCGAGTATACTGCTGATGTACCCTTTAGCCTGCCTGATTTTGCTATGCACGTTTATCGGCTTGATAAATAGAACTATCGGAGCTTTTTTGGAACGGCGTTTCTCCAGAGCAGGTTCTGACGGCGTCACCGTTCTGTCGCTATTTAACAGTACCGAACTTCTTAGGAGATAAGTCCTTTCGGCAGTAAATATCCCTCACAATGTTAACCATTTCCGCACCCGGTTTTGTAATTAATAGTGTTCCCGTACTTGTTCGGGCCCAGCCAGCTTTCCTTCGAGCGCTAAAACGCAGTAGAAGGAAAACTCGCATTTCATTGCCTCCGAAATGAATCAAGAAGTATTTAAGTACCTCATGAAGTTCATCAATTGAATACTGCATACTACACCATCGCTTTAAGGAGAAGTCAAATGGTGGTTTCGTCTCATCGTCGGTTTTACACCTATGGGTGGGGTATTAAGGCTCTCTTAAGATATGGGAACGATGTACGTTTACGGACAATCAGCAGCTACGCGTGCTGTTACGGGCGCAGCTTCATCAGTAGTTAGCGCATCGTTTTATTGCTTTGCTGCGTTAGCCCTTCACTCGTAATTCCGTCGCTTATTAGCTCTCGCACCGGACCGACCAGGTATAAAGATAGGAGACGTCCTTAAGCGGCGGAAGCCAAACAGCACTTGAAACACTCTAACACGAACAATCAAGTTTCTTGCTACAGATCCTGACTGAGCAGTAAGCACTGCCTTGCACAACTTCTACATCACTCGGTGCACATAGTCAATGCGAAGCAAACGGCATCCAGCGATACCGAACTTAACACAGAAAATGTCCTGCGAGCACTTGGCAGAGTCGCAAACACACGACCCCATTCTTCAAACAATCGAACACGACTAATTTTAATAATAATAATGGCTTGACTATATAAGTACAGTAGGAGAAATGGTACAGAATCTAAATTTTCTGGTCTCTTCGAGACGCCCGCAATTGAATGTACTATTGTCCTCTTTTTCTTTTATATTTTTATTTTTTTTTACCTATAACTGGTAGTTGATACATTAATCTAAACCTGTAACTGCCAGTATATTTGACCGTGTACATTTTTTTAAAATTCACATAAACGTTATTATGCCATTGTCAAACTTTACGCTGTCGAAACGAAGTAAAAATCTACCTTTAATTATAAAAATAATAACTTTTTAGTCGTGATTATTTTGATGGGCCACAATAAGAATCCATAAGTTTAGTATTAAATGTTTAAATAACATATATTCTTCACTACACTTCAGCCATAGAAACAAATACAAGAGGTCCTTAATACTGAATGTTAATCATGCAAAGCTTTGAAAGGAGTATTTGTGCGAATCGACAACGAAATGTAGGTAGACAAATCGCAAGGGCAACGGGAAAAATTAAATGTTTGTTCTGAGTATACCTTGCCAGTTGACACTGATCGCACGTCCAATGCTGATTTTGTTACTGAAGGCACTGAACGGCGTATATCCCAGAAGCTAGTGCTGGTTATTTGCTCCCTAGTCAAGATTACGTGCAGTGCTAAGGTGTTTGTTATGTAAGGCAGTTTAGATTCGGGACCGTTTCATGCCGTGTCTGAACGATTCTTAACGGCACTACCAAACAGAATCCGAAACTTTTATAAGATGCTGTTTGCTTGTTATGTGACTCGTATAGAAGTGGTCGCAATGTAAATAATGTGAGGAGTATGATTGTCACAGCTGTGAATAGTGGGATTAATGTTAGCTGGTAATACCGCTGCTGAGATATTTATGTAATAGTAATCATCGTTAGTAAAAACGCAGACCCAACGTTGTCTCAGCAAAAAGTTATAATGAGTTGATGATACTCATAAACGATTAGGTATACGTAGGTTTGTGTGTGTGCATGTAGGAAGATACGTACTGAATAGTTCAGGTATTGCTAAGAGACAACCACTTTAAGTTGTAGAAAGCCATAATGTATATTTTTTCGATATAGTTTACCACCGGAATTCGATAACAAGCCGAGTTATTTCCAAGGCTAACGTAAATTATAATTCATAAAGTTCTCCCCAATGCGAAAATGGCTAAATGCGATGTAGGTAATTGCTTATTGTCAGTTTATTAGTATGTGTTCCGTATAATGGTTTTGTTTGTACCTATGTATAGCAATGGCTTCCATAGAGTACATATGACGGGCTTCGTTTTCATTTAAATGAGCTTTTTACTGTCAAAAACAGAAAGGTCCTTTAAAATATATTGGATAAAAAGAATGGCAAGTCCAGCAATTTACACAGTACTCAAAATATTGCCATTTATCCAAACTATCCGTGCGAATGTAGCTCGTGAAAGAAAAGTACGTTCTTTATTACATTGTTTCGCCACAAGCGAATAGAAATTATAAGCATAATCTTGGTCTATAAATGTCCAGTAACTTTTAAACTGACCATAATCGATGCAGAGAGTTCTTTGTCGTGATGTAAAGCACATGAAACCACTGGTTTTCTTTTTCAGTACGACTATTGAACCTTTTTTAGCGAGTGGTTCATCTCTTTTTCTGTTCGACATACTTATATCGATAGCGAAAGAATAGTTTTTGATTATGAAGGCTATAGCTCTAGAGAGAGAGTGGTACTGCGCCACCATCGGCTCTGTCGTTTCTCGACTTTTAGTTAAGATTAAGGTGTAGTCCACA
Source organism: Varroa destructor (assembly GCF_002443255.2). NCBI lineage: Eukaryota > Metazoa > Arthropoda > Arachnida > Mesostigmata > Varroidae > Varroa > Varroa destructor. Next base: position 4,866,568 of record NW_019211458.1, read on the forward strand.
GCCCTGATGGGACCTTTCGCGTTCGCTGTCGTGCGATGACGACTAACTATCAGTTTGGTTCTGATGACACAGCTTTACGATAGCTTACGATACGCTTTAGATAGCGCTCAATCGATAGGGATGGTCTATCGGGAGAACAGGTTTTGATTAACGAACGTACGTACTCCGACGAAAAGGGCAAATCAAAGGTTTTTGCCTTTAGATTGGCCCTGAACTATTATGATCGAGATGGCTTTTAATATAAATTGGCGTGTCAAAGGAAAAGAAACGAAAGTACTTGAAAGACTGTGGATTGTTATTTCTGATTATTGTTATGTTATTATGGGTGTTAATAATTATAAAGAAAACACTAAGGTTTGCGTCAACTTGGACCATTTATGGTAGGGGATTACTGATGGTACCCCGTGGTTCCATTGGAAAGAATGCTCTTTGAATGAATTCTATATTATCTTTTGGAATAAAGTCTCGAGGTTCAAAACAGTGTATATGGATAAATACTTCTAAAATTCGTTGAACATTCGGAAACTCAAGATCCTAAGACTAGATTTATTGGTATCTTTCGCCTAAGAGGTGAGCGAAGAGCCGTGTTACAATAGGAGAAAATAACATAACTAAAATGAGACAACTTTAAGTTACTTGTAGTATATCACTTATACTGGTACCCATGGGTGTTTAGATTTGTTGGTATGTACATACATTTTATTTCACCCGCTACTTCGTGAGATATCAGGGCGATTAAAAGATCTCGGCTCATTTCCACGATGGCTTTTATGACCCTCCTCGTTTTGTTGCCCACTACGTTAACCCACACGCCCATGCAAAGCGCTATATTGCTGGCCGGTATTTATATATATATATATATATATATATATATATATATATATATATATATAGGTATATACCGGTAATGTCTTGCTGCCGGCTTGCTACAGCTATAGTATATGGCATTTGCACCTTGCAGCTCACTGTGTCACAGTATAATCAATCTTTTTTCCGGCTTTACCTTCTCTACGCCGCGTGTTACGTTTTTCGTTAGACAGCTGACACCAAAAGGCGGCTTGTTCGCTGATGTAGGCATGTCAACAGTAGTATTTATGCTTTAGTTTTTCTTGTACAGTAATTTGTGCGGCAGCTAATGATCCAACAATTCAGTCAGTTCAAATACGGCCCGTAAATAGAAGCTGATAACACCGTCACGGTCTATAATCCTATGGTGCAATAATTATCGGCCGTATTTCGGAGTTTTTCCGCGACTCGACATTTCATTATATTACAATAGGCCGTAATAATATTTGCTATACGATAGATATTTTTATTTATTTCTATTTACAAAACATATCGTCATGCATTTCTGAGTAACATTTGACACTAGTATATAATTAGGTCTTCTAGTGCAATCCCATATTAGTTTCCTTTGCCTTTGACAGTTGCGCGCTTACTGATAGGGTCACTTAGTGAGTAACTGCAAATACATTCCAATCATCGTTGATAAAAGCAAGGCGTCAACTTCTGCTTACGATATGAAAATGATGGCAATGGAATGCACAAACGAAGTCGCAAGCTTCACCTTTGAAACTGTGTACCTTCGTATCAAACAGTAGGCGACGTGAAGTCAATGAAACCGTTTTCACGGTTTCATTGACTAGTGATAACCCTACTGACAGCTAATGTTATAATTTTAAGGAGAGCAAAATGAGTGCCGCTTGCGTCTACTTTAGACAAGTAGTTAATCCTTACCTCTTGTTTTGGCCAAAGTTCATTTAGAAGCATACAACCATTAGCGTGTCATCCGCAAGTGACAGAAACCTTTCCTTAGTCTTCACTAGATCTAGTTTAGTCTACAATACTACCGATGCTAGTGAATCCCATATATATGTAGAGATATCTTAGTGTATGAGTGGAGCATACAAGATGGTTGATATAAGATGTACGAGTGCAAGTTTATGACATATGTAACGAGTAGCTTTTGCGTCTTTCTTTTCGCCTACTATACATATAAATTGATATATATGGATACATATGACTGCTGTATATTCTAGATTAATTTCCATTTATGTGAAGCATTGTGCAGATATTGCTGAAAGCTCTCCACGTGTCTCACGGAACTAATCAGTTTGTGTCACCACACATCGATCTCGATTGTGCGATATCCATATGTTTCCAGATCACTATGGCTGAAGAGCGTTATTGTTGTTACTCTACTGCCTCAATCAGACAATCTGTTCGCTGTCTGCAAGTTTGCAACCTACCTTAAAACCAAAGATGTATATTTCGCTCGGGTTTAAAGATACTTAAATAAACGGCATACATAGCTGTTCGAATTTATGTAGTTAAACGGAACCGGTCCTGCATTCACTGCGCTGGCCATTAGTACACGTGCTCTTTTCTCTTGCTATGCGGCCTGTTTGCTTAGGCATGCTTTTGTTTATTAGCAGAACAGAAACCGGTTTAATCCGTTCTTTAACTGCAAAAGTTAGAGCCGAACTACTATGCGTTATACAATTGTATATAACTATCGATACAGCCACTGTTGGAGCTAACTTAGTCTTTACAGTTGCTCACATTGTTAATAAAGATATGTTTATTTAAAAAAATTGCATCAAATGAGGCTGCAACGGATCTATACAAGGCCATAAAGCTTAAGTTAATGGGTTACATTTAACATCGCTTTTCTCTAACGTTTTCGATCCTTGGCCTGTTCATCCACCTTACCCCAAGAAAGTCATCACAATTTCTAATGGGAATAGTTTAGTCTCCTATCTCTCTTCCTATCTCTTTACTATTGTATCTGCAACTTCTTCTCGATAGTTGCGTCTTCGCTACCAGGCTATTATTTTTTTAAGGTACGTCTGACCTGCATGCATGTAAGACGTGCCCCGGCGATCTTATATCATGACTATTGTCTGGGTAAGTCTTTTTGCAGGTTTTATATCAGTGTGCGTTCGATCGTATGTTCATTGCGTTTTGTGTCCTTCGTCGATTAGTCTTTTTTGAACTAGAACTTTGTGGTCCTTTTTCTGCATCTGCCATCTCTGCTGTAACTTTTTTGTCGCACTTCCGTCTATTCTGAAGATAATGTATCCTCAATAACACATCAGTCGTGTATTCCAAGCAAAACCCCTGATTGGCGATCGTTGGATAAGATTCTCTTGTTCTCTAAGGGAAATTATATCCTTTCGTCAACCAATCTCGTAAGGTTGCCTATTTTATGAAGGTATTACTTTCTGCTCTATTGGATCGATCGAAAATCACCAGTAATCATGATTTTTCTATGCCTGCATGCGTCTGTATACTTCCCTCTAAGTCCAAAAAGAACCTTCGCAGGCGAGTAGTAGTAACTGTATAGTATTGTCACTAAATCAATGTTTACCCAGGATTATTCTCCCTTTCTTCCTATCTCTCTTATAGTGATGTTAGATTCATCTGCTATATCGCTGTGTCTGTTCCATTATCCACCGTCAAATAGGGATAACGTGTTATTATTGCCTTGTTCGATTCACTACGGAGAACTAGATCTATCCTGCGCCTACACTGCCGACTTCCTTTCTAACAGAACACCTGCATCTTTACATCTATTAAAATTTACCATATTTTAAGAAGCGTTCTAATTATTATTCCTTTTTTTTTTCAATGCCCGATTTTCTGATAGTTTAGGCATGATGGGGTTCAAGTCCATTTTACCGAAAAACAGTAAATATTGCTTGTAGTAGATTTTCTTTATAGCGAATAATCTCTCAATGTCCGACAGTAATGAAGGAACTGCTATATTTGACCCTAGGAGTGAGTATATTAAGTGCTAATTTGAGCTCTGCATTAATTTGTGCAGTTAGACATGTTGCTTCACCTCAACACGTGCGTCTGCCTATCGTTTCTGCAAATAATTCATTGGCTTCCTGTTTTACTTTGTTAATTTTCATTATGATGTCTCCCTAAACTTCGTCATCATCCGGTTTTCCAGCACTATTATTTGTTTGGGGATCTGGCACTGAGATGCCCGGATAGACAATGTTCGTCAATTACCGACGTTTATAACGTAACGTTCACCGTCACATCTCGTGTTTTCAATTAGCTGTTTTCTAAGCCCCTTATAGGCCTAGAAAAAATGATACATGTTACTAATACAAGTTCGCAGTTAGCTATCATTAGCTACAGCGGCTGATTACCAGTTGCTCCTTGGATCTGACCCCCTCAAAATATAAGTTTTTGCTTGAAATCACTACTTCATGCAAATTCTAGTTCCTTATTAGCATAAAATGACTATACAATATTAAGTGGTTCAAATGAGGTGGTTGAGGTCACTTACAATACCTATACCTCACAAATATAGATCAAGTAATTTATACTTTAGGTTTCCGTTTCTTTATCATGAAGAACGTTATTATATTTTATATGCTCACACTCTATTATTTTTTTTGAGCGAATGTCATAGTTAAAATTTGAGGTTTTCGCAACTCCTGATGAAGTAATTACATAAGTAGCTTTCTTACTTAGCTCATATTCATCCTTTTTGGTATTTCGAGCATAAAAGACACATTTAAAGGCCCAAGCTCAAGTTAGACTTTGCCTCGAAACTACGACTCGGAAACCTCTAAATTTAAACAAAAGCTATTGTATCTGCTTTTGATCTAGTTTTTCAAAACTTTATGAATATATTAGACGGAAATAATCATATAATCTTCAATACGTGATCTCAATTACATATTACGATAATGTATTGGCAGCTTGAAGTGATCGGACTGATAAACACTTCGAATCACCCTATATTTCTCATTTGTTCGCATATTATTCTTACGCTGGTCCAGTGAAAAGGAGTACGGTTAATGTCTATCATTCTGAAACCAAATGGAAATCGAAAAACATTTTTTGCCGTCTCATAGATTGTCTCTTATTTCGATATTTAGCAGTTGGCATCATTAATCTCCAGTCGGTATTTATCATGGAAAGGTAACTAATCCAATCAACCTTTCGAAAAACACACAATACAAGAGTTTTTATTACCGATGTTGATCGCCCTTTTTCGGTTTACTTGGCGTAATTGGATTGCAGTAGATTTCTTGTTAGCAAAATCATCGCGGTGATTATTAACACTACTTTCTATAGAACTGAAGTTATGTAAGTTAACAACTTTTCCCGTCGTAAGTACGCGATTAAAAACTGCATAACTGGTCTTTCTTTGTGTTGCAGCTTGAAACCTGAGGATGTCGCCAGAAACAAGGCTGAACTTGTACGGCAGTTGTTTAATTCCTTATATGATGAGTTCATATGATTCTATTTAACTATGTAAACAGATGAAAACAAATTTTAAAATAAGTGTGCATCTTCAGAATCATCTAACATTACCCCATTGGTTTTCTCTATCGATTTTTTTATTACGTTATCTTACCCATTCTTTACATATTCGCATACCCAAAGAAGATCTAGGGTCCTTAAATTTAATTATAATTTTTTTAAATTTACAAATCAGATACCTTAGGCTCGTATACGTGTACATACTACACAAAATCTTGCGACAATACTTGTTTTTTATTTCTACTGAATTAACTTTCACAACTAGAACTACGTTAAGTATATTAGTGAGCTCAACAATGTGTGTTCGGTATGAAATGAAATAAATATGTATTTCATATTTTAGAATGACGCTATTTTATGGCGGTCCAACATTTGGTAAAAAAAAGTTCTGGTAAAAACTGACCCATCTCAAAGTACACGGGTATTAGCACTCAAGTTTGGTATATGTAAAAATATACCATTTGTTCACCTCTATCAAATGAATATCTGAGGTACCTCATATATTCACATATCTATATAAGGGTATAAAAAGAACAGTAACATTCCGTGGAAAATTGCAACAGGGCTAGGGCTATAGGAACATAGAGATGCTTAGGAAACAGCCAATGACAATCCAGAGGCACGCAAATAGCACAGCAAAAGAAATACGATTGAACATATAAACACGCTAGATTAAAGAATCAACCCAAAACAATATGGCATCATCGGGAGAAGCACCGGCATCCACTATAAGCATAAGACTCTCCGGTGGCATAAAGGCATACACATACAAGCAACTAGCAAATTTCAAAGATGCCATCAAAGAATGACCACCGAAAATATGAAGAAGTTTAATATCATAGTTTAACGCCCCTAATAGGCAAACGTGAAGATCCGCTAAAAACTGTTGACTGGTCAACTTATGGAGTCTCTTCTATCAGCATGGTCAGTTTTGTTCAAAGCTTTAGCGGGTTAAGCTGCACATTTTAGGAAAACCTAAAAATTCTTATTAAGCATTAAGTTTCAGTATTCAGTTGCTTAGACATTATCTCAAACAAAACGATAGTTAAGACCAGTTGTCAATCATGTTCTTTACGGTAATTGGGAGTAGAAACAAAGTATTCAAACCAAGACAAACCTTCTGACGAAATGACCAAAAAGCAAGACCAAACATGGGGCAAGCGACGAAGTCACACAGGAATTTTTTTTAAAAGAAAAGCCGTTTGGCAATCGAGAATTGTATACCGAGCATACGATACAGGGGCGTATAGGGTCGAAATAATATGGTCCGATGTCGAAGACAGCGACATATGGACGCTGGATTCCGCTGCCACACCATTGGGAACAACATAAACTGGCTTGTAAACTGCAAACAATTTGCCAGCCATCGGAAATTAAGCCAAAAATCCAAGCTTTCGGTTCTACGGGATAAGGCCACAACCGAGTAAAATCCACGTCGTTGAATCATTTTAGTTTACGTACTTAATTTATCACGAAAAAAGTTTTATACGGTGGAAGAAAGCGGCAGTTTCGTCGGTTACGGCCAATCGTATCTGAATCCCAAAAAAAACAACAAAAGTAGGGGAAACAACAAAACGGAGAAAAAGTAGAGAAGACTGGATCATATCAATGTATTTAGCCTAAAAGCAGATCAAGGCTAAAGAAACTGATCTGTTTCAAATCTTGCTTGATTGAAGAATTCACAAAGTGCTTAATAGACAAAAGGACCTAATAGAGAGCCACGAAGGACTCAGAAAGGCAATTCTGTAGTCATTTAAAAACAAGATGTCTGTACTCCAGCTAAACTACTTCTAGAACACAAGTCCATGAAGACGAATGGATGTTCCGATGAAAAACGGACGTAAACAGAACCGTCATGAGCCAGAAAATCAGATGCGTGGCACCAAGTTTTACTTAAGTAGCGAGAAAGGATTTTTCCTCGCGGCCATATGAAAATTTGAGACCGTTTTGTATATAAGAGACTTACGAGTAAACAAATTGATGTAAAAAGTATTTACTTGAATAGCCCAATTTATAAGGCAGTTATATAGAGTAAATAAGGCGTCTACAACTTTCATTAATACTTCGCCGAGAAACTAGAGTTGACATGCTGATTGTAGGAAATCGACATGAGATAATCGATAAAGTAATAGATATTATGAAGAAGCACCCTAAATATAAGGTGCAATCATTTCCACATGTATCATAATCTATAAAAACCATGATATCACCATATGTCAAAAAAAATTATCAACAAAATGTTAGAACATTGTGGAATGTCAGAATGCAAAATTGCAAATACGCCCCCAGACAACAGCAATTTATTCGAGGGTAATAATAATAAGAAGACCAATCAAAAACTGCCCTACCGACAGCTAGCCTGTAGCCTGCTATATGTCTAAACCTGGCATGAACTTCGCAGTCCGATTCCTGTCCTGATACTTGAATAGACGTACAAACCCTTATTTCGGATTGGAGTGCAACTACTTAAGTACGTCGAATGCACTAAAGATTACGGCGTGATCATCGAAGGGGGTACCAAAAAAGGAAGCGCTGTTTCTAAATTTACACCAGCTTCGGGACAGACATTCTAACGAGACGAAATGCCGTTAATGAAATAAGCACGATCGACGACAAAGTTGTGAGACGGAGCTCGAATTTATAAAAGACGATTTCATTGAGGACCTGCGAATAGGAACTTCAGCGGCTTGCTCAAAGTCTTCGATGTAGACGCGCCGACTGTCACCGGAATCAAGATATCAGGCCACTCCTGATATCTTGTTTCCGCTGGCTATTGTCCGCTCTAAGGATCTTCATCGCGGTACCAAAATAATTATACTACATGTGGTTCTGCAGAGAACTAAAAATAGAGTTTATAAACTTATCAGACCAAAAGGTGAACATCTGCTCAAAAGCGGCCGAGAAGCGTGAGTTTATCTCATTTGAGGTTAATCAGATAGCTCATACAAACGAGATAAATTAAAAGCTCAAAAAGTAACAACAAGGCAATGAAGAGCGCACAGCCTAAGAATTTGTCGCCTCGTCAAAAAACGGAGAGGGTCAATGTTCTAAAGTACCTAAAGGTGTTCCTAGTGCTAACAGCCGAACGAGATCAGTTAGGCTATTATGACCGTGAAAATAGCTGCCAAATTTAAAAGAAGCCGTGTACTATTGCATATATTGGAAGCATTGTTTTTTGAGCATATGTCACGATATTGAGAATGCAAGAAAAGAGCATTTTAAATAACTGTGTGCCTGTCCTTAAACAACACGCCGGTAGGCTGCTTAAAAGAACTTTGGGACGCTTATAAAAAGCGTCCGGATCCAAGGCCAGACGAGAGGCCATGCACATGCCTCACTTCATGATTCTATCCATGATGACTGGAGGTATCATCATTCCTGTAAAACAGGCAGGACGCCATCACTCGATCTCATCTGGACTAGCTAACGAGGGCCTTACCTGACAACCATCTCGGAGATTTCGAGAAGAGCGTCATAATTCGTAAATCTCGCCCGAGAGGAAGAATGTGGCGCTTGCTATATATTCATGCTCATTTTCATTCAAGTAGATTTACTCACACACAATGTAGTGCTCACGCTGAATTGACTTAACTACCTGTGGGGAAACGCACAGCTGAAAGGATAAACCTATAAGCTACCTACGTAAGCAGCGATAAGCGGTCTAGATAGAACAGCACCACCCTATCAGCTTTTAGCATATACTATTTAATAAACTTCGTGTTTGATATACATGCCTATTCATTTGAACGTTAGTAAGCCACAAGAGATAAAAAAAAAAAAAAAATAATTGAGTAAGGGTAAAAACAGAGACGTAAAAACACTTGCCTCTCTTTGCTATCACATTACGTGACTCATTATCATACCAAATTGTGATTTGCTCGAATTTACTTTTTACGGTAATCGTAGATGTTTACATTTGTAAGTGGATTCGATTGAACCGGCCGGACATCACTCTAACATAAATGCGCAGCTGCACAAGCTTCTGATATCTATTGGGTGGCCTAATACAGGTATTATCCACTACAGATTCATGAGTCCTAGCTGATCGACTGCAGCTGGAGTGTGCTTCCGACAACGATGAAGAAACTTTGAGTTTAGCAGTTAAGATTAATGAGCAAAGACAAACCATCCAAAATGTCATTGAAAGCTCTTTGCCATTGACTATATTCGACAAACATTGCTTTCAGATTAACACTTTTTTTCAAAGTTTTGATAACCCAACATAGAAAAATTATTAAAATCTCAACAAGATGTTGTTTCGATTTTTTTGACTCTTCATAGATTCTTATACTTCAGGTTTCAATGTCAATGGAATAAATAAATTATGCCTAATAACAGGATGTCGTAAGATAATAATAATGCATAGTTTGATCAAGTAAAAAAAGTTCGAAAAGTTAAAGTTTACTGTGTTACATTTTATAGTAGGCAGCCTAATATTAAAGCCATTAGTAATTTATATTAAATTCATAATTTATTTGGGTTAAACAAATAGCTACCTCATTCAGGGTATATTCGTGTTTTTTTTGTTTGCATTAAACAGCACATCTAGAAATTCAAACTTAAGCTTATTTCGTAACCATAACTTGACGGTCCTTAAATTTGTTTGGATAATAAACCGTCGGAATCAAGTTCGTTTGCATAGTAAATGCACTATCAAAAAGATCACTCTCTGATTTAGCCGATCTTTCGGATTCGGTGTATTACCTTAATTCTCCATGCTGTTCGTCCTTTGATTCCTTTAATACATGTCTAACAAACGTCACGTCAACATGTATACCACAGACTACTGCCAATTTTAATAAACTATAAATCTTGAAATGATCCAATGTGCGATTTCCTTTCTTGCGCTGTTTATTTTAACAATGAACATAGCAAAATTAAAAGCAAGTTATAATGTGCCTCACCATATTTTAAACTCGGAGTGGTCACAAACACTCTTTGAAGGCCATGTATTTACAAACTTAACTTCTCTTCACACGCAAGCATCTGTGTCACTGAAAGCTGTTTTTCTGGATCGTTGATAAATAATTTTATCTATGCTACACCGTGGGCTACAAACTGTCTTGGTGTTCATCACTCGACTCTTCGCCAAAGGGTTACCTCGTTCACTCCTGCTTACTACAACGCAAACCGCAAAGAGTACGAGCTAGTATCGACACTTTGCGATCGCCTATATCACATTGATTTGGAATCTTAGTAGACTACAATGCTGACCACAACAGGCCAAAAGGTCGCTAAGGTATTTCCACAAGCAACAACTCGAGTAGGCACAGCTGCTGCATGAGCCTCGCCAGTTGTCATGTAGTAGCTCTGTGTTTGGAGCCTATAGAACTAGCAGTGAACTTTTCTTCCTCACTGATGAATCCGGAGCTAACTGTCAGAAGCAGCTTGAGCGCTTTTCTGCTGCTACCAGTGGATATTTGGATTTAATCGACCGAACCAGGCGCCGCATCAGTAGAAAATCCTTGCGAATGGTTTCTCGTTTGGCACCTTTATAAACAATCGAATCAGCACCTGGGTTGTTAGTTCTCGATTTGTCATGTGCTTATAGCCCGAAGACATTGTCTATCTAGAGCTCATTGCCATGCCCTAAATAATACCCCATATGTTGCTTAGTAGCTTACTCATTATTATTACAGCAAGTGTCTCATTAGTCTTGATAACATTGTTCATTATATGTAAAAAAAAAAACAATCCATTTGCAAAGTAAGACATTGCAGCGCCTCTTATTGGTGACCGCTTCAACCGCAAACCCCTCTTGCAGTCGCAGACCTTGTTTAATGGGTCTGAGTATTTTCTTTAGTCAATGGCTTGTTTCATTTTCCAGCTCTGCCATCTGGCTAATGTCGGCATGGGCAGACAGCATAGCCTGAAAACGTGCCATATTCTTTGATGATAATTTGGAACAATCTTCTTACAACGCAATCTGCAATACGGTTGTCTTTTATTCGTGAATATTCAGCAAAATTTAGGGTTAGTCCAGTCTGTCATCAGGCAGGTAAATCATTAGTTTGTCCGCATCATCCAATAGCGTATCTAAGCTTCGGTAAAATCTCTAAACACTATCACCCATCAGCATCCGTTTGTGACCCAGGTCGATGCTCCTTGCATAAAAATTTCCTGCGATTAATGTAATTTTAGGCTATAGATACTAAGTGGTACGGTAATGAGAGGGTATAGCACTAATAGAATGCAAGCAGTTATGTGACTTCTATGCCCGTCTAAGTAGCTATTATTTTTTTTACACACAGGCTACTAATATTTGCTGATCTTGCATCTCGGTTTCAACTAACCAGGACCTACTTTTCCGAAAATTGTAATTGGATGTAGTTAACAAGCCTTGTGCTTAAGTCCTTAAAATTTAGCGTGTCTTCTTATAGGCTCATTGTAATTCTAATAATAGTGCATAAAATATGATTCGTGTCAAATGTATTGGTGCATCGTCCAAAGTGAACAGTGCGTTGTGATTTTCTGGACAAATCGGGCAAATGAAAATGGATGCACTATGTTAAGTAAATTCGGCCGGCAATACGTTTTACAAGCAATATTTTTTATTTTGTTGCCTATTTTAGATATGCCTCGTTACTGAGTCACGGAAGAGCCCGCAGCAAGATGAATGAATAGAAGTTCCATCCACGAAAAGCCATGATTATCAAGAACCGGCGTATTCTAGTAATAATAATAATGAAGTTATCTTTGCGTTAAAAGCAGATAGGTCAATTATGTTTCCACTTTTTATTTAAGTTTGAAACGGTTAAAAAAATATAGCGATTTTTTTCTTCAAATTCATTATATTTGATGCAGGCTGGATTTGCCACTATATCGTACCATACGAATATTTTATTTGTGACTATACTGTAAATGATTTCGGATCCTAACCTATGTTATCGGCAATAAACGAACAATGGATCATTATTATCCTCCTTTGTTACTTGACCCAAGTTATATGTTGCTTGAGTAGTAGCTCGATATAATTAGAACGAAAATCATTTTACAGCGCAATCCTCAAGGAATTGTTTACTTCTCAAGAACTAACCCTAATGACAGCTTCACTCTTTGAAAACTATAATATATATTATTTTCCGTAGTAAAAGCTTGTTTTGAGTCCAAGATGTGACATGTTATCGCATATTAAAATATACAAGAAAGTCGACTGTGTACATGCATCCCTTCTTTAAAGGAGCACTACAAATTTACCTCCGAAATCTCTACAAGTTGCACATTATCTACATAAATTAAAATCGTGTTAGGCAATTAATCCTGCGTTTTACAAGATTTTCAAGAAGTACTGCTATCAGTGATTCATTCACTCACTTGTATACATGCTGGATTATTTTTCTTAGCGTAAATTTACCCGTTTCGGCAGTTGAAGAAGCTACCTTTTGCTTGGAGAAGAGTCTGGTTGCTATGTTCTTTGGTAAGAATGTTGTATTTGGTTTCCGTATGTGAAACACTTTTATATGCAAAAGCTCAATTGATGAGAACCTTAATTACTGTTGGGTTAATGAGAGTATTGAGGATTCGGTCCTATCTCGTATATTGCCTGATTCATGCACACGTGTGAAAACCGTTTTCCGAAATTCGGCCCCCCTTTTCGGATATGTTAAGGCTTGCCGGAGGTAGTTGTTGCTGGGCCGTTAGTTGCTCGAAATCTTTCAACATAATACTTGCTTTAAGCCTTCGGTGTCTGATGTGATTAATGTAAGATGTCTAACTCTTCGACGAACACTTTGAGGGCGGTTTAGTGATTCGCCCCGCGTAAGCTCTTTTTACATGTTTTCATTCACACTTGATAATAGGAATCTCTAAGAATAAGGACTGTTTTTAAAGTTTTTTCGCCCGTTGCGGAACCGCTTGTACGCCCGATGGTACCACACGAATACTCGTTACCGACTCGTAATATGGTCCCTAAAAGTTTTTTGCAGTATTGATACCACCTATAAGCACTAGATTTCGTTCATTATACAGAATATGATGAACGCTCTTTATTATTTCATTTTTATTTTCCAAGAAAAAGTAACGAGTTTGAAGGTCATTCACTTAAGATTCCTCACATACAACATGTTAGAATGCTCTAAACTACAGCTAAATAGGCGGAGTCTGTTTTTTGCGAATACAAGTTGGACGTTTTATTGATACGCTTTGACCCACCATGTATACTTCATTTCTGATACTACTGTAGTTGGCTCATTTGGAAGTGACGGAACATCTACGTGTTTTTTTATACTAAACTTTATCCAAATCTGTATACGTAGAGACCAACACTACATTGTTGGGCGATTTAATTTATTGCGCGAGAAAATTTTAGACATACAGTACACTCCGTTTGGCTCCCTTGACCTCAGAATAGTTTGCACGAAGCTTCTGTGCTTTAGTTTGGAACTTTTGGTAAGAACTACAGTGTTAACGGATGGCTTTGCCCCACAATAGAGAATGACATGAGATCATTTTTCTTCAAGACAAACGATTCCCATTGCCCTCGGCCCTTTTTCGTTCGGTCCTTATTCCACTTCTATCTCTATATATCCTTTGCGTTTCCTTATTTTATTCTTCGGTCCCACTCTTATTTTTCCTGCTGGTCCCATCATCCGTGCTGCTGCTTCTTTTGGCTAGGATGTTTGTCCAGGGAGTCTGCAGAACCTTTCACGATTGTAAACCTTAACGACTGCAGCAGCTTTTCTTCCAACTTGCTGTGCTAAGGGCATCGCTGTTGGAATCAATAGTCACGCAAAATATAACTTTACGGCTTCTTAGGACGAACAATATTACTAATTAGAGCGAGTACAATATACACATATACAAAACGGTTGTAGAATGTGCAATTATTACTCCGGGGAAAAAGTTATCTGATACATTGCGTGCGCAATAAATTTACTAAGATTAATTCGTAAAATACAGTATGATAAATATGGCTTTGGTAACGTGCAGTGATTTTATTTGCTCTCTTCTGCCATAGAAGAAAGATACTAGATCGAGTAAACTACGTGTACGATTAAATGAAAGTTAACGCACTGCCGACATATTGTTAGCCGAATTATACTAATCTATAGTATAGTATTTCCAAACAGTATTGTAAGTTTTGAGTTAATAGATATTATCATAACCAAAGATGAACAGATAAAATTTCCGAAAATCTCTAAACGTAAAATAACTCTACCTGTTGCAGAGATATAACTTAAGACAGTTCGAGCTGCACTTCATTTACTGATATCATGGTACTGTAATGAGTTCGAACAGGCTGGGTTTTATTAGGTGTAAAGCAATCGTGTAAAAAGTAAAAACAAAAATACATTCCATAGAAGATTTGACATTTGTTGTGTAATTATTTTTTTGCAGATTTTGGTTATGTCTCGCGAAAAAAAACTCGGAACATGTATTTATTTAAAGTTTGCTTGATTGAAAGCGCTATGTCTCGTCATATAAACTAAAAAATTGTATACTGCACATTAAATCGTAATGAAGTTTTTAAATGACATTTTTAGGTGCTCTGCGTTACCTCGTCTGTCAAAATCATTCGTGACAAGTACCCAAGTAAACATGTTTTTTACCGAAAGTCTGCAAATTTATCCGGGACCGTGGGAAAAAATATCGTTGTAAATTGAGTTATTCAATCTGTTTTCAAATAGGAGAGAAACTACTAGTATTTTTATTCATTTGTAGCAAAGTTTTATTCACTTATTTACAATTTTCGAATATGTACCAAATTTCGTCAGCATGATCTCAATATCTAAGTAGAGCAAGAGTCTTCTGACAGTTAAAAAAAGTCACTTAACACTTTAAAGGTTTCTACCTGACTTTTTTTACTCTTATATTTACTAGATTAGACTATTTTGCTACTTTACAGACGTAAAATAGAGACTCTTGAACTTAAGTTTATCAAATATTATATTTAATATACGTATATAAAAACACGACCGTGTCCTATGAACGTATGAGGTTGACATTTCAAAATTCGTTGTGCCTGTTGAGGAAGACTCTTCAGCGATGGTATTGTGACGCATGATGTCAAATAGTACCTGACGCGTATTCCACGCAGCGTCTGTCGAAAACTCAATGTACCTTATAGGATGCGGCGAAATCGAGTATTGCAATACGAGTAACTACATGTCGGCTAGTTATGCTCGCCTGCCTGCCCTTCATTGGTTATCGCCTCTATGTAATAAGAATTGGAGTGAATCTCCGCCATCTTCCTTTTTTATGTTCTGAAAAACTCCAAGTATGCAGGAGTAATGGAAAGTTTGGCTCTGCGTCTCAGCTCCTTAACAAATAGCGAAACATCGTCTAGAATGTACACGTATGTGTTCAGTGATGCAGTCCTATGGTGCGTTTTAGAAGCGGGTTCAATTTCGTAAAGTTTTTGGAATCGCATTGATGAGAATTATTCCCACTTTACTTGAATTCCGTAGGAAGCTGCCATGGCCATCTTAATTCTGAGTAGGGCCAGCGCGGTTCGGAAGGGATGTTTGGATTCGCATACCCGCGTTCGCCACCATCGCTTGTCGTATTTTCTGTGCTTTGCAAAGGTTTGGCCGCTTGTAAATAAAATCACATATACATAT
Organism: Varroa destructor; assembly: GCF_002443255.2. NCBI lineage: Eukaryota > Metazoa > Arthropoda > Arachnida > Mesostigmata > Varroidae > Varroa > Varroa destructor. The sequence goes on from NW_019211458.1 coordinate 4,882,416, forward strand.
TTGAAGCTTGTCCCGTGCTTCAAGGCCGTTCTGCAATATAGGGTATGTTGGTAATAGTGAGACGGCCTCTACGGCGGAAGTCTTTAGCTTTCGGTGTATAAAATCGGCTTTTCCTAAAGATTTCAAGATTGTTAGCATAGAGTTTTTACATTTTCCAGTGAATTTTGAACATTAAGGCGCAGATTGTTTAGGAGCAGCGAAAAGAGCATGGGACCCGGGTTATCACCCTGTGCTACGCCAATTGTTTAAACGAATGCTTCAAGCTGGACTAGCCCATCATTTATGCTAACCAAATGTTCTAGAATTGCCCTGATCAAACGCGGTATGTTCCGAGAGACTTCGCATTGTGCAAGCTTCACTGGAATCCAGCTTTAAAGTACCACATCAGATGCTGGCTAAAGGTCCACAACCGCCACGTGAAGCGTCTCTACTGGCAGAACAGAGACCCGACGCACCTTTTGAAGTAGTATGTCGCATGCTGTAATGGTAAAGTGTTCTGCACAGAATTTGGGCTGTTTAAAAAACATCTTCACACTTTGTATTATAGGATGAGCAAGAAGCCTCTAACAGAAGTCTCGATCTCCTTCCAAGAAGACGGGTCGTGCGGATTGTCTTTTGCCTTGTGGATAATGTTTAGAAGTGCATAACTCCAATCCCTTAGCAGGCATTTATATTGTAAGCAGGCACTGAATCAACGTGTCCAATAGGAAAACATATCGGTCGCACTCTTCATGTGTTCATCGCGGATAAGGACCGGTTCCGCCGTTTTATTCAACAAGAGCTGTTTCCGACTCCGCTTCCAGCGTTATGAATGTTTGTTTGCTTCATATTTCAACGAAAATGCAGTCCGTGAGATGGTGATCACCATAGTACATACTTTTGAAGCGCCCTATTAGCACTTTTTGAGTAGGCATTTTTATAGCCCCCATCCCTTTTGCATGGCTAATGTATTTTCCTAAATCGTAAGGTGCTGTAAATGGACCGACTTGAGCATTCGCCTATACCAGCTTTTCAGAAAGCGACGTAATAATTTTGTGAATGGGTGACGCTGGGTCAGTTTTTTTTTATCTAAGGCACTGTAACAAAGGGCAACTTACAACTCGTGTTTGAGCGTAGTCGGCGCGGGCTTAAATGAATTACAGACTATTTCAGCACTTTGATCAAAATCTCAGTTCAGGTTGTATTGTTTAGCATGAAACCGGGAACAGGTTTGGGGCCGAGCTTGGTTGGTTTTGACGGGACAGATAAGTTGGCGTTTTTGAACTGAAAAAGGAGTTCGACTTCTATTGGTACACTCCGCACCTCAGAGTGCTCCTTATATAACGAATTGTTCCTTCAAATTGTACGTAGTTCTTTTTGTTCATAAGTTCAACGCGAACATGCCGGTTACCAGTCTCCCCATATGACCCCCAAACCTAGGCGTGTTAATAGCAGAGGGCAGGCGGAACCCGACGTCGTTGAGCAGATCAAATATTGCGCGCGTGCGATTTGTCGATTCCCATGTTCAGGTCACCAGCAATTACCAAGCAGGCTATTGGCGCTGAAAAAGCATCCATAGCACGAATGATCTTGGCGATCAATATCGTTGTGTTTTCGCTGTTCGGACGACGTAGGTATGCTGCCATAATCGACCGCCTCTCAGTCTTACCGTATTATCCTCTACAAGTGTTACATTAAATACCTCTAGTTTTTTGTTGCAAAGCACTTATGCCCCGCCACTAGGGCGACTAGGCACGTAAGTGCGCGAGTAGGTGGACAACATTATAATCTGGCATTTAAAAGGCTTTTGACTTCCAGGGCTAAGTAAATCTGAAGATGTCGACATTTATAAAAGCAGTAAGGCTTTTCATTTTCGTTTTGATCCCTAAAAAAGGTTTTATTCTTCTTGTTAATACATATTTTTCTGGCTATTTCTCTATTGTAACTATACCGATAACTTTCCATTTGCCATTGTGTGTAACAGAAGCATGCCGAAAAGTGCGTCGTCTTAAGTTGCCTTTGATGCTACAGCCTTGTTGTCTAATTTGCAGTCCTTTGAGAAGAAAGACACGAATAGTACATGAGGTTCAGAGCCATGTCAAGTTGGTTGAGCTCAGCACAAAAAACTTCTATAGCCGAAATGTCTGGGTTTTCTTCAAATTCCATGCACTCATGATAGTTGTCTTCCAGGACCACGATGGTCGATATATTTCTTTAACTACATTGTCTACGTCTATCTTCCATGTTGCTTGGGGGACGATGGGAGTTTTTTTTTGCTAAGGCGTTCTCTTAAGGTGGGTACCAGTGAGTTCATTATCCTACCATTCGTTCTTCAGTTTTGGACACCGATTTCCTTGCGGGACCTGTATTTGTAGCAGTGAAGAAACAGACATTTTGGAATCCGATGTGGTAGGGCACAGGAGTTCCCCATATCCCTGCGTATTTAGTCAATTTTTCTTTGAGAACTTGCAGACAGTAAAAAAAAAAGATATATCTTATTGCTTTGGAACTGAATAATGAACAGATATTCAAACATTTCAGAAAACGTTCCATTGTCTAATTTACCGCTTCAACGTCGTATACTCTACATCACTGTTTCAAAGAGAGATTAGCTGATGCGCCCTTTTATTGTTGACGCTAGAAAGTTTGTGAAACACTTTATTGCACTTACAGCGGAATATGTATAGGCCGCCGTACGCTTCTCACACCTCGAACGAATACTGAAATTTCACAGTTAACACAGTGGAAGAAAACGGTTTCGCCGGGGAAGATGGGCTTTTACTACAACCAGCTGAGACCCATCCTTTTGAGGTCGCAAATTCGCTAGAAGTGAATGTTTATTTTTGTTGGGCTGGCTTCTCTGCCCGTTATCTAGCCTTTTACCATCTTCTGAATCAGTCTGAACAGATGGTGAGCTAGGAGAGTCCTTTAGAGGTTACAAATCGATCGACGCGTAGACCACCTAAGCACAAGCGCTCGAGAAGGTCATGCGAGAGTGCGTTCGAAGCTTTCTACCAGCTATTCTGATTAGGTAACCGAATCACTTATGAGCACTCAGAAATACCGCTCGGTGTCTGTATAAGGCCATGTGTGGCATGGGAACGGAAGGAGCGGTACCTAACAAACCCGAGTCTAACAGGAGTGTTTTACATGCACTCTACAAAACTCCAGAGCTCGTATGACTACTTTTCTTCGCACAGCTGAGACTCTCATACTGTCAAAAAATATAGATCATTTTTTGACAGTATATATATATATATATACATATATATATATAATAAGTCCCAATTAAAGAAAACTTCGCGGAACTGTCGTAGCCGGCATACGTTTTGAGTATTGAAGATATGCACCAGTTTTTTCTACGAAAAATTCGTCATAGCGAACAAGAGTGCGTCGTTTTCCTAATTTGAGCAATGAAGAGATATTATCCAGTCCTTCTGCTAACTCTCACCGAACTTAAAAACTTTCTTTTAACCGAATCGACTGCCTAGGTAATTTCGAATTTTTATACACCTCTTGAAGAATCCGAGAGAGGATTTTTATTAAGCAAATTAGAAGATATAGTTTGATATACCTAGGTTTTTGGTACGAAAATGAACGGCCGTTCTAGAGAGGAGAATATTACCTGTTAATTTGTCTGCCCAGATGAGCTCCGACGGTAAGCCTTTTCGAGCCTTGGTACCTCATGACTATTTTCATCTTTCTGAGTTTTTGCATTTTTAGGTCTTTTGGAGCTGCCAGCCAAAGAGTTAGTTTTGTTAGATTTTTTCGCATATAGCGTATTATGATATCACTCAGTTAACAGCCACCCACATCGCTTAACGTACCGTTACTATTTAAATGTGCTTTAGTAAGATTAACGAAGGAATATTTTAAACGTAATTACTGGTTTAGGGTCCGAATTAAAGCCGTAGATAATAAGATAGACCGTCACGGATGAAACTTTTAGGACATTCAACACAATGCCTATTTTCGTTTAAATGCAGCTTTAGTAATAAAGCATAACAAAAAGTATTTCTCAGTATTTATATTTTCAGTTGTGTATATATATGTATATTACATATTACGGCCATAGAGAAGCCCGCGTGTAGCTGTCAAGTACGCTGATGTGTAGGTTTGCTAAATTAGTGGCATGGTAGAACACCTTGTATAATGCCCGCCTTATCTATGGCGCACAGGAGAATCTTCTAGCCTGGTGTTCCCCTGCTAGCAACAAGAAGGGGCTACAGTTCATTAACATGGTATTGGACAATTAGTTTGTTTCTTCTGAAGAACGCTTGGCGGTGGCCACCATAGTGATGCTTTTTAGTTTAGTTCAAGCGTTTTTGTTGGTTCACAATGACTTGACAATACATCACTAGGCAGCCGCGTAGAGAGGTGTCGAATTTGACGAAAAAGAATTACATTAGCCGCGCTTTTTAACAACAGCATATAACTTGACGGAAACGCTGATAGATATCCACCCATAATAGCAAGTTTTATGGTAATTTAATTTTAAATGCTAAAAATGTGTCCCTTTGTCGGTCAAGACGGTCGCTGTCACATAAAAACATCATGTTACTTTTACGCGAATATCAGCGTTTAACGAAGGAAACATGTGTTGGTGATCGATGGTCTTATCGAAGAAAGTATTCCCTTTGCCAAACTCTATCATTTCCTAAAAAAGAAATGACTTGTGAATTTGTATATCATTATCTCTTTCGATATATTTCAAGGCTTATATATCAGCATTTTGTGATAAGACTGTTAAAATATAAGGTACAACTAAAAAAATTTGGTGAGACGTGCAATAATATGCGAACTATATCGGTACATTGCTGAAGCAAGATCAAAAATGAAATGCGAAAACTTTACGGGTTTAGATTTTTTTTGCCGTTATCAATAATTTAAAGGCATAAAACCTCATGTTGAAACATCTCACGGTGTGGCGTACACCCCGTTTGCGATCAGCTAATTTCGATTCTTAAGGTATATACACTTTATATATACATATGTATATATATATAGATATATGTATATATATATAAGGTGCCCGATTTACTTGTGCTTATGCTGGCGACTTTATAGTATGGTAGTCGCTCTTGGATTATTGGCAAAGGTACTAATGATAGTAACTATGAAGGCCTTACCAAAAAGAATTTAGTTGTTGCAAGTCAGCTAAACATGGCACCGACAGCCATTATTTATTATCGCTATCTGTCCGCTAGCTTTTATAGGATGAAGTGAAGCTATTCATTTCAATGGTACTGTGAGCGCATTGGAACTAATGTGGTACCTTTGTTCAAATGAAAATATCACTGCGATTGTATTATAACAAAAATAATATTTATACATTCAATGAGTATAAATGCTACGTATTATAATAGTGATCGCCTTGATAACTTTCATCAAAAATTTTTGCAAATGCAATCCACAGGCGACGGCACAATTCAAGCGAAATTCAAAAAATGATATTTTATGTATACATCTATTATAAAATATAAAGCGTGCCTGCCTAGATAAAACTTTTACTAATCATTCTAATTAAAATACTTTCAGGTTCCTCTTACGTTCCGGTGGAGACAAATGAAAAGCGGGCTTTGCGTAATATTCGCCGCTGCTGTGTGCCCTAAATATGAAGCCATTTTAAAACTAAATTTTTCCTCATTAAACTCAGTTTCAGAAAGAATGGTACTTTCCTATCTAATGTCCCTCACAGTCATTGTTTTCGAACAGTTTTAATTAACCTATATCTAATTTTCCTTCTATAAAATACGCCTTAAATTAAAGAACCGCCTATTTTTCAAACGGCTGTACAAAATATGTTTTGATGATGTGACCGAAGGAATATGATCATGCGTTTTTCTAGAGATATTCTTCTTTGCCTAACGGATAAATGTTAATGTACCCTGAATAAAATCTTTATTCCTGCAGGCAGATCTGTAAGAGACTTTCTCATCATCGTAATACTCAGTTTGAATTTAACACTTAGATGCCACAGACAATCTGGTCTACTACCTCTGACCAAAAACCCAGAGTTCCATATATATATATATATGTATATGCATATATATATATGTTTAAATTAACTTTGCTAAAATTTACACGTTGCTGTGGAATCTGACGGCTTTACTTGAAACGAAGCTCTTTAGAGCCCATAATTAAACTTTACTCTGTGCATGATGCGAAAAAATAATAACGGTAAAGACGCCGCAACCTTTACTACTGTCTCAATACACAATGGCAATGCAGAGATGCCTATATATGGTCCGATCGGAAAACCTGTGTTTTAAAGAGCCGTAACTTGCGGCCAATAATCCCAGGAGAGAGTAATATAAAGTCTACTGCAACCAAAAGAACAAATAATGTGTTTGCTTGAAAAATACAGGCCACTAAAAGGGAAAATTGAATATATCACTTGTATAGGTTGCTAGATGCTTAGCTTTAATTTGTACATTATAATTACTTATTCCATTTTCGTTTAAAAAATAGCTCGTCTTTACATTTCCTGTTATTACCTTATTTATTTTTGCTTTTATCAGGTACCTTGTGCAGAAGCAGGATAAGCATTATCAGATTGGATAAATATTTAAATAAAACTCAAACAACATTCAGCATATAATAGTGGAGACCGCTATGACTACGCTGGTCGTCTCTGCCCCATGTTTTTCAAAAAAGGCTTTTTTGGACGTGAGCTTGCGTGGTATCGCTTACAAGGACATCTACAACAGACGTAAGAACAGCTTTAGTTTGTCTATCTTATAACTCATTAACACACACAACATAACAGAAGCTGTGTGTTGCAGAGCGTACTTTTACATGCCGGTTTTTTTCTGTAAGATTCGTTTCATGCTTTACGCACAATAGCGCTGATGGCAGGGAACTCGCGGTCCACCTCCATCATTCATTTCTCTCATTATGGAACGAATTCCAGATAGGTGAAAGTTCTTACTAGGCCAGATTGGCGTTGGAGATCCTCAGCAAATAGCGGCTATCCACCCGCAAATAAAAGTGCTTGTTTTGAGTGACAGCATATACGGATCCGGTGCTCTCTTGGCAAAAGTACGGTCCAGATAAGGTTTTTCCGGACCAATTGAAAGTTATGTGAGGCCATTGGTGCGAGCTTTATATTGGAGAAGGGTACCGCCATAATCAGAGAGAGGAATGATGGCTTCTCTGTGACAGCGCTCTCTACCAGGACTCTTCTAAGATATTCTCTTACATGCTACTAGTGGAATGGGTCTCGAAACAGAATAAATTCAGGCCCAGATAGTAAAAGTGCTTTACATTTTCTGGAAACGAAGGGCACACCCGGAAGTGTAATTTGTTTTTAGTGGCTTTGCTTTTCGTACAAGACATAAAACCTCACGGTTTTGGTCTTGTTCAGGTTGATTTCCAGGTCGGCATCTGTTACGTACTGTTGAACCACCGAACCTCAAGGCGACTTGTCCCACAGGTCTCGAGGTCTTTGGCGTATAGTAGAACATCTGCTCTCACAGACTTGCGCTTACCGATTATGCTTTTTGCGAGATCGTTCGGGCTTCTTCAAACCCGGGATAGTTCAAACAGGAACTTTTTAAGTAAGGGACTTATGTTTCTCCTTGAGCCACTTCAGTAACCGGTTAGAAAGGGTCCAGTTGTGTCACGTTATTTTATATATTAATGCGATTCTTCTACAGAATCGAAGCAGTAAACTAGATAAGATTGTTGAGTATTCTTGGCGCAGTAAGTTTGAACAAAATAAATCCTTGGTGCTCTGTCAAATGTGACTTTTAAGTCGACGAATAGAACAAAAGAAAAACTGTTTTATACCTCTAGTGCTTATAGTAGCTCTTGTAACTTATATTTCTCTTACCTTGGCAAACAGTCTTAGCCGAGTTTTTCTTTTTTTGAGTTGAGATCATGCCTCGAATTTCCACAAAAGCGGAGAGATGCGTAAACAGTATGGTTGAGAGCACCTTGTTGCCACACTTCTCTTTATCAATTTCTCTTCACGTGCGGTCCTCGGAGATCACTTCATATTTCGACATAATGGGAAGGCGCGCTTTTTCCCTCTCGAGTCCAGTATGAAGCTAACATTACTGCGTGCTTTAAATGCTCGGCCTGCTTTGATGCGAACTAGCCACCCTGTTGGGCCCGAGCTACTGAAGCGCTGCTGTTATCTTACCACCAACAATGTTGCAGCTTTGGTCTCTGCTCGTCCCCTATTTCAATATGCTACAGTGGCTCTCCCGGCAAGATGTTTTGGCTTGTACCTGCAGAAAATCAGTGATGAGGATGTCTGATCTAATCGAGCATGGAGGACATCTAGACAATCGTAGTCGTCTGTTTGTAGGGATGTTTCTTCGTTTCAAGCAAGGAAAGCTAGATTTTTAGGGGCAGGCAAGCTAGTCGCGAGCATGACGATAGTGGAGCGTTTTCATCGATCAGTTACGATCCGGTACGCCGGTTTCAATCAGAATCCTTGTTAATGTAGTTCTTGACTTATATAACCCTGAATTGAAGTCACTTACTACGATTGCTGACAAGCCGTTAAGTAATGCATTGAAACAGCGTATTATTTTCTCTGCCCGCACTGTTCATTGCTCCTAATATGAAGTTAAATCTTTGACCCTCTGTCAGCCTTTAACATGACGCAATTTCCTAATGGGCTTTCCTTTGGAATAGCTTCACTAAACTTTTATCGTACCCTTATGATTATTTTTTTTGTTTTATCTTATCTATTTCCTTATTGAATTAGTAGATTACAATTGTATTCTCTAAAGGTCTATTTGTTGTTATCGCAGTACGTCTTACATCGAAGCGGCCTTTTCTCTGAATACATGTAAATGATTTCTTTCCCGCTTATGATCCACGTTAGACTTATTATACATACAACTTAAGAGTTCTTTTTTATTCAATTTTCGTAATATTTACTAGTAGGCTTTCGTGACGGTGCAGAGATTACGTGTTTAGCTCTTGAACTAAGTTGTATACAAAGCGGTTCACCTTTGACGCCCGGCGTAGACATACCCTGTTTTGTGCTGGGAACCAATCTTCCGATATGATGCCCGCCAACAGTACCTGATGTAGAATTTGAAACATTTTTAGTAAATCCCGTGGCCTGCTACATGCAATTAAGGTGAATAGATATCTTTCGTGATCGGCATGTTTTGTCGACGCCCATGTTTATCTATCCACGCCATAGCTGTTGCGCTGCAATAGGCGTATAAGCGGGCAAATGCACGTGTAACAGTTACGTCACATGTTGAGTATTTGCTTCTTAACCATACTGGATTCACCCATCTTGTCTCAGCCGTTGAAACAACGCTTGTTTTGAGTAGTGCCCTCTGCATTTAACTTGGTTAATTTACTATTGTTCTCTATGCCAAGACATCATTCGGGCAGTCATTATGAGCTTTTCCATAATACAAATCTATTGACTCTTGTAAAAATTTTTCTAACAGCAAACCTTATCATATATATAATACTATAGAACCATACCGTCGAGAAAGAATGATGGCCTCGTTTGCGTACATAACATACAGCTTATTCATTCTCATTGATCACTGTTCAGGAAATTTGATTTAATACTACAATGTGATACAGTTATTTCATCATACGAGATGCGGAGGCACAGTCTTCCTTTTTTTTTTTTTTTCGTTCATTTAAAATACTATGACGTCAAACAACACAAAAACATGCGGCTAAAAACATTCGAAATAATAATCTGATTGGGCGTTGGCGGGCGCAGAGTCAGTACTAACCGAATTCAAGCATGCGAGATGCTTAGTCAGGTGCCAGCTGGAACTAACCTAGCAGCGATCAATGAATTATATAAGCTAGTAATATGAAATCGCTACTAAGTCTAACCAGCACCATAATAATAACAATAGTAAACCGTTTTCTGTGGTGTTAAATTTTATATTATAATTCTATTTTGGTCTACTGCATGCACCTGCTCCCGCCATTTCTATTGTTACACATAGTTGTACGTTGCATGTTTCGTTAGCAGAAAAATTGGCTCAGGATATGTTTCAAGGCTGATACTTGCGTTACGTATATAATTATACACTTCTCCGACTGAAATAGTCGAATTGTGGGTCCATTGAAACGTAGCAAAATGTAGAGGGACGCGACGAGTGCTATTTAATTGCTCAGACGACTTTGACGAAGCTCGACAGATATGTCCTGCTTCTTTTAGAATTGCTTAATAGAACTGGAGAACTCTAGTTCTCCTATTATCTATTTTTCAGCTCATTAATACTGTAACATTACAAATTTTAATGATAGTATTGTATGTGATTCTTCGTGTCACGGCGTTTTGTACTATGCGCACGTATACAATCCTATTGATTTTTTTTGGGTATTGCATTAGGGGCTGCCACAGAATGAGTGAATTCACACAAGGTCTGTGACATCCATATTTCTATAAAAGTACCTTCTTTTATTTTCATGAGCGCGTATTCAGTCAAACCGATCCGTCTACACTCAAACTATTAATCCTCGTCCTTACTGCACGTATCGCTTTCTCACGATGGCCTATTCAGGAACAAATGCCCGAATAAGATGGCATTTTTTTCTGCAACTCCATGTATTAAATGCTATTGCGCATTTTTCTCTTTCTTTATCACTTACGTCATTATTTTTTTTATATTAATTGAATATGAGCCTGGCAGACACGTTTGTGGTAAACCTCCAAATGGAGTAAATTTGAAAATATTCAAAAGACATTTTAATAGCTGATTGTGAAGCTAGATAGGGAGGGGCGGGGAGGAAGGGGGGTAAATCCCCAGACTTAAGTATGGGACAGCGGCTTCTTGAAGCGTGAGAAGTTGCTTTTCTAACTTAAATAGCGTTCAAACAAAAACTATGATTTTACGATTAACGGAATAATTTAATACTCTTTTGCCTGTTCAAGTTATACAGCTTAATATATTCAGACGTACCCTAAGGAAGCTGAACTATAAAATCAAACGGATGAACAAAAAAAGTATTCTTAAAACGAAACACAGATAAATCCGTCTTCCTACATCGTATACATAGCTTGACCATTTGATGTTTTCCCTTTTACTATACGTGGAATTATGACACACTATAAACGAATACAGATGATGATCATTTATTTCCTATAAAATCGCTCACACTGCACATCAATAGCAACATCTATATATATTAATGTATAAATGAGGGTCTCGGTTGGTAGCTCGTAGACCTAAAAACAACTACATATAGGCTGCGGATGTCTACAACGATAAAAGCTTACTGCACATATTTATGTTAGGCCAATATACCCAAATAATTTATTTATAATTTACATCTACTAAAAATAAGTTTTTACAATTATGTAAACATCAATATATAGTTACTGTAGAGTTAAGTGTTCAATTTGTATTGAACAACTTAAGCCGTACTTTTTCTGAAACGCTCGCTCTTGAGGTAAATAACATTTCGTCTAGCATTGCTTATATTACACACGCGTTACGTCGATCTTACGAACGCACTGTCCAGTTGTTTTCAATCGAATACTCTATAATAATTCTATCTAATAATCGAATAATACTAGTTCCCTGAATGTGTTTATGTATATGACTTACGCGATTTGGTAAACTCATACTGTCATGAAGACAGTACCGACATGTGCCAGTCGGAACGTATCTTTGAAAAGTGCTTTGGTACGTATTTTGGGGCGAGGCGCGAGCTTGAAAAAAGACCGAATCGATGCCGCCAAATCTCTATGTTCTTCGTAATTACTGATGGATAGCCTCTCAGTATCTCGTATGTAAATGTTAACGTTAGTCACTTGTTTTTTCATACTCACACTATTGTTTTTTTTAGGTGTGCCCATGATGGTCTACAGACATGAAGTTATTAATGAAAAGGCCTAATCTGTTTATCAAATCAATTTTTCAAAAACAGCCGAGTTCTCGATACAGAAAAAGAGGCGCATCGAGACCCAACACTCAAATCATATCATCAGAATCATTAGAAGTCATTGATAGACCGAAAATAGAAACTGAAATGAGATAAGCGCTGTCCAAGACTCAATACGACTCTTTCAAAGAAACGCCTACAATCGCGGCTACCACAGGAATTCTCGGACAAGCGCGTTAAGAAAGATAAATGACAAAGAATATGTTCGACGCGCCAAAATGGAATATTACCATAAAGGCGCTTAAGAGAAAAGGATCTATTCCTATCTCCGTGTGCTTATATCATGGTGCCTTATGTATAGGGAATTGAGCCCTCGAAGGGTGTACCTTCAGGGGCACCGCTCTGTGGAGTCTCGGACAGAGTAGAATATGTAGCGGATGGCAATGACTTGGCCAGTTTCAGACATATATGGAGAAGATATGAATCTGAAGAAGAACTAGTGGAATGACTTTTCATTTCACAACGTTAGCAATGCAACACGACAAGACCTCACGCACCACAGGTTGTCGCAGTGGACAACGACTATAGGAGTAGTGAGAAATATCCACAAATCAGCAGAATTAGGGGTCATTGGCACGGCATTACCGGCAAGCTTTGAAATAATAAAATAAGCGCTTATAGCTTTGCAGGAGTCCTCTGGATGACCGCGTTTAGTGGGTGGCCGTTCCTTGTCCTACGACACTTTTAACAGGGTCGAGGCTGAATGCCCTAAGGACTTAATGGCAGTTCTACGTTTAAGCGCCCTAAACGCACTCCTTATACCTTTGAAAAAAAGAGTAAGCCGATTCCCCATAACCTTGAAGTAACCGCAAGTGAACAAACCAAAAAAGCCATCAAAATTTGTAGTTAATGGCAGTACCGAATGTAGTGCTTGGAAGATTTAGGTGCACATAGCTGCGAACCTGGTAGAGCGCTTTCTACTTACTAGTCAAATCTATTTACCGAATTTATCAATCAGGCAAACGAAAACCTATATGGGCGACTGTATTGCCTACGATGAGGACTTTATTGTTAAGCATGATTTAACAGGGTTACAGCTACCGATATATTTGTAGAAATAGATACACAAAAAGTGTCAATAGATTTAGTGTTTAATGTATTCACTTGTTTTAGATTTAAGAAGAATATTTAATTTCTTGAGAACGCAGTTTCTTCAGGTCCGACGGAAACCGGCCCAGCACACCCGTGGATAAGCATTTGCAGTCCGCGTTCTCGAAGTCGCAGGTGAATGTAGGAAACCACTTTCAGTGTTCTCAGCTACAGAGTCTAAACCGTGAATGGAAAACATGTTCCCGGTTGCTTCAGCAGGCGTTTAACCTTGACAAAGGGCAGAAAGAAAAAGGAACACAGATCTTTGGGATATAATTTCAAATGGCTTTCGTTGTTTTCCGGTGAGAGACACATAAATCTACATGCCTACGTAACGCCCACACCCTGGCCTTGCAAGAAGCTATATAAGTAATTTAGTATGCTTGTCTGTCTGCTATACTTCCTGTTTATTATGAGCTATATTCAAGTGAGTATGTGGTCCACTGTCGTCCCCTTCTTCTGCATGAGTAACCATTCTGCAACGCATACCATAGAACCAGTATCACAGAGCGTTCCATGAAACAGTTCTATCGTTTGTATGGAATAACTATGGAGCACTGTAATCCAATAGAGCCGGCAAATCGACGACCAAAGCTTATTGTACAATTACTACTCTCTTTCTCGCCATACCCTCAAAGGCCAACCGGCCAATGAAGCAAGACGGTCAGTACGACTACACAGAGTCTTCAGCAAGTAACCATTGAACATCAGATATGGCAATGGCAGCGCCATCTCAGAGTGACCGGCAGAGTATTGCTTAATCGAACTTAATAGAGGAAAGGGAAAGTTAATCATGCAGAGTGTATGATATTCCTCTTCTGTTGGTGCCGCTTCTCCCAGCCACGCCATTCTGCCACCACTATTATTCACAAGTATCTAACGAACCAATCGTGTCATATGCCAAAGTCACTTCATGACCGTAGCACTGGGAGCAGTACGCTTCCGCGCCAGCAACACGTAACGGCCGAACAACGGCTGCAGCACAATTTGCTGCATCACCCCTCAATATTATGCTGGGTCACGAGTAACAAACACATCAAGCTTGGCTTCCTTCTATGCTCTTCAGCTGGTAACTAGCAATAGATACCATACGGTTCGAGCTGACGATACCCATCAACGCAAGCGTCTTTGTTATACTTCTGGCTTTCTTTAATGCAGCAGCCGGAGTGGCAGCGCAAGGCGGAACATGATGCGACATGATTTCATACATCGATCCGTCCGGTGATGCATCCGGCAACCGACGATGGATCGGATAATGGCTAAGCTTGAAACAAACAACTAAATATCAGGTTAAGTGAAACTGTGATTTATTACGGAGTTGCGTGCGAACAGCCTTTTAACCTTTTTTATATTACTTTCTATTATTTCATATCATATTTAGCTTTTTCATATTAACATCATATTGTTTAACTTAACGGTACAACTATATTCTACTCTTAATGGCCGTTGTTGTTTGGAAGCACAGGCTAGTAGTTATATTCATTAGAGGATACGCTTAAAATGAATTCTACAATAACCGTTTTGAACACCGCTTTAGAGTCGTGTTTGCGAGTCACTTTCGAACAGTCATTCTATATGCAGGATAGTTGACAGCCTTCCAAGAGCTTGACGAAGAAATGTTGATCGCCGTTCTATGTTTTTATGCAGTTAACGATAGAAAAATCGAAAAAAGCCCTTGAGCTTTTGTTGTTTTGTTTGAGCTGTAGACGATTGTACACCAAGCTTAATACACAAATTTTGTATAGCCTCTTTTTTTTCTCTAAATATTGCCTTTGTCATTTTGGATTATCCTGGTGCTATACGTAATTGTATCGTAACCGTAATGTCCCTGAAGCCGTTATAGCCTAGTAAAACCTTGTACGTTTTGATAAGAACGTCTAGAGGGAGTCTGATAGCTTTCAGGCTTTTAACTGTAAGATTATAAAATAGTTTTGTACCAAGAGCTGCCGGGTGTGAATCCTGTTTTGTTAAACAATACCATAGAGCATGTTGCTGGACAGGAAGTTGGCAGTCCTTTTGTGGCTATTAAAAGGAATAAATCAAATACAATTTTGTATTGAGCGGCCTTACAAAAAAATCTATTCGTTTCAACCAAGTTTATTTTTAGGCTAAGGCCCTTTAATGCTTCTGTCAACTCCTTAACTCCTACGAGCGCTCCTTCTACGTTTCTATTCAAATACATATGCAAGATAAATTGAAGTTGTTTTTTATGTAATTCTTTATTCATAGACATAGTCATTGAGCTCAGCCATTTCTTCAAAACTATATTTCTGTTTACGTCTACACTTTACGAAACTGTGAATTTGCGAGGAATAATGAATTTGGGATCTAAGGTTTTTTAAACGCTTATACATGTGAATCTATAAGGACTATAAATACAGAGCATTTCCCTCGCTGTGGCTCATTGGAATGATAAATTAGGCACAAATAATAGATCTTGTACTCGTTCTGACTTGAAGACGACCCTCGTTATGTTTCATTTATCTCACGCTAATGAACTGAATGGCAATTTTAACCTAGATCATTTTTCTATAACGCCAGCTTCCATCAACTGGTGTCGCAACATCGTTTATACTATGAACAAGTTGCCGCCTCCACCATGATAAGAACCACATCGGTTTGCAAGGATAAACCACAACATCAGTAGGCCAAGCACGTTAGTATACATCAGAAGTCCACGCCATAGCAACTATAAAGGTATTTTAAGGACTTCGATAAAAAGTAAGCGGTAACAGCATATGCTACATTGGAAGTCAGTTTTTTTTTTTTTTGTATGAACCTGCAGCAGCGACATTCCCGGCACGCACAAATATTTGTCATGCTGGCACGCAACTTTACTTTTAGGCCAATACAAAATAAGCTTTCATGACTACAAATTGCCCCTGGAAGGTAGGCAGGTTCATAACTCCTACGATGGCTATACCAAACTTTTGAGCGTTACTACGTGGAACGTACAACAGTAAGTTACTTGATTTCTGAGTTGTGTACCAAGAAATGTCACCATAAGCCGTACGAAACTGTAATGCTCAACACCAGTGGTTAAAATTTCTAAGGCTGGATCGGAAAACCACTCATAATTTGTTTGTTTAGCAATCTGGAAGTCGTAAAATGTGTTTTCTTGCGAGTGAGCCTGTCAAATACTATATCAGCGCTGAACTGGTAGTCAACAAGGCTAACAAGAACAATTAGGATTACTGGACTCCTTGCACGGTTGCCGGAAACGTCGGACTGTTTAATTTGGCCAATCCTGAATATTAATCACGCGGTTTCGAAGTACCCTGGCAACGCTATACGTTAGTAAAACTAGTCTGCAAGGTCAGACGTATCAGGAAACCTTGTCACTCGCATCAGTTGCCGCGACTTTCGATGTTCTGCGCGCATTAAAGTAAGTTAGCGCAAGCAGTAACTCTACGCAAAATAGTAGGTTAAATGTAGAATAAGTGGAAGAAATTTATAGATTTGCGTCAAGGCTAACGCAAAGCTTGAATTTTCTCGACGCAGAAGAAATTGCAAGGCCTTTTCATTTAGTACATCTCTTAGATTCAAGGCACTATTTTCCTAGGGTAGGTATTTTCGTAGTTTTTCGGTGTTCGTTTATTTATGTTTGAATTTTTGTAATATTGTATCTACTGTGTAAGCTCCATTTTACTTGCATTTTATAGCTATACCCATGCGTAACCAAGAAAGCAATTGCAATACGTATTGAAATGTTCACCGATCTTGTTTGGTGGAAAACTAAAAATTCTGTGGTAATTTCTGAGAGATTTACAAGTAATTCTCAAAAAAAAAAAACGATTTTACTTATTTTTTAAAAATGTTATAGATCTTACAAGTGTTAAATATTGTTAAATTCTACAAATTTAAGAGTTCGCCACGAGTTAAGTAACGATCATAATATCAAATGAGGGATGTATATACATCTATATTTTCATACTCTTGTCTGATTGATACACGACAAGTGAGGGATGGTAGAGCCACATGTAACCCAGTCTACTGGAGATAGTTTTTATCTAACCTAGAAACATTGGTTTTAAAAAATGATAGTATCGGACTTATAGTTTTTTAAAGATGCGTACGGCTTGAAAGTTTAGCGCGAGTTGTTATTTTTGGCAAGTTTTAAAAAATACGACTGCTTGAAATAACTATTTTCTTAACATCCTATAAAAAGTTTTGTTAAATGATTATAATAAAAAATAGCAAACTCGTTTTATACCACTGTTTCAATTGTTCCAGAACTATATTACCTACAGCAAACTAAAAGCACATTGCGGTTTATTGAACTCAGGGTTTTTAGCTATACTATATGATCACCGTGGAACCTGCATAAACTATAATAAATCGGTTCACGGATGTAAGGATTACATTTTTTCAATGACGGGTGATACTCAAATGTACATTAGTGTTATTGTCAATGGCCTCCAGTAAGGATAGCGGACTTTGAAAAGAATCAGTCGAGTGTTAGATGCGTCAAACTGGGCTTGCAGTTAATTCGCAAAAGGATGGTTTAAAAAAGGAGGCTTGAAGAATGTCCGAAGGAATCGTGTCACTAAGGGGATTATTTGCTTAGGCCATAAATATGTGATTTTTTAAGCAACTCCGTGTACATATAAAAATGAATTGGTCGTGCTAAGGCTTATTAGTTGGCTGGACAAAGCCAAGGCAAATAATTAACCCTGTCAAATATTTTATTATTGATAAATCTTTTAATATGCATTGCTGTTATTTTTTACTTATCGAAATGCTGCTTAATTGCATTTTTGCACAATATACACTAAACAGTTATTACTGTTATTATCAATATTTATCGCAATTTATTTCTTAGAAAATATCAGTTAACTCAAACCTCTTGTCAAGGAAGAACTAAAGCTGGTGTCGAGAAGTTAAAAACAATAAAACAAATCTGACACTATTAGCAGATTTCGCTGAACTTAAGCGTTTTCAAGATCCTTGAAGTACTGAATGAGCAAAAATCCTGTCGATGTAAGTGGCAGCGTGACTAGCGCAGAGTTGGTAAGTTCAGCTAGTGCAGATTTATCGATTGATATTCCTTGTAGCGCACTTTTCTTCGAGAAACAAAGCATCAACGTTTGCATCGCAACAGTGTCCGAAAGTGTTTGAGGTTTGGTTTGCCTAAACTAAAGTTTTGAAAGTAGTCTGACTCGGTATTAGACTAACAGGTTACAGAACTTTTTAGTGAAAACACCCTTTTGTTTTTAAACGTCAGAAAAGATTACAAAAAAAAAGAGAAAAGGAACATGCGAAAAACCTGAAGAATATAAGTCGATGGTTCTTAGCTTTCTAGTTTTCATGTGTGTATTTGTCAAAGTGAATTTGTATCCGTGAAAACTTAAATATGTAGCAGGCAGCGTATCAACTTACGTAAGTGTGAGAAAGTCAGTATGTAGCAGTAAATGTAAACTCAATAAGCGACGTACTAGTAAATCTCCCCCTTTTTCGTATTCTCAGTTATTTTCTCTACGTAAACAAGTCCTTAAAATTACTTGTTTCGGCTTTCGCATAAAGAACTTGCCAGATTCACGAAGCGGCATGGCAATCGTACAAGCATCTGTTAATATAAAAAATAGTTGCTTAATTTCTTGTGCTTTTTTGCCTTAATTTCTTACTTTTCTGGTTATTAATTTCTGGTAATTATGTTTGCCTTTGTTAAGGTCTGAATCAGTATGGCAGGATGCTTATTGATTGCAGAGTTATCGTGACAACATTAGCGTTAGTGAGACAACATTAGTGAGCACATTAGCTACTCAGATCACGTTGCCTTCTAAAGGATAGCACAAATTTCAAAAATAAGCGAAGCTTACAGTCTATTTGTCTCTTACGCATGTATGCAAGAGGACTTAAAGCAATAATTGAAACACGAATTTGCAACTTTGCAAAAGAAAATAGACTGTTATTAGAAGTTCAATAGTGGGACTTTAAGACACACGGTTTTGTGTTCAGGGCTATCCACCGATTGACATCAAAGACAAGGATCACCATTGAGTCCGCGGCCAAAATTAGAGACGCGCGTTAGTCACCCAAACTACACCGCCTTTCTAATGTGTTGTTCTACTCATCAGAAGCAAATACGCAGTATAGGAAGAAAGAAATTCCATAACGACCTTGTTACCGATCTCAGATACTGTTCGGGTGCGAAAACAAGCCCCCGATGTTCCCCACATCAAAGACCTTACTCAGTATAGAGCCATTCTCGTTGTACAGTCCATTAAAGATTGATCGTAGATCAATCCACTTATCGCCCAGTTAACTCTGATGGCGCCACACGAATGTCAAAATCAAAAAAGTGCTGGAACAGCACAACAGTTGATACATCTAGCGCACTTAACGTGAAACCCTACCAGCTGGTTATTTTTCGTTTTCACTGTAAATAAAACTGTAAATCTATTTTTGTCTCCTCTTTCTGGAAAGATCATGGATATTTACTGCCCAAGTGCCCTTGAAGGTATAACCTGTTGGACTACTAATATATTTTTATAGCCCATAGTATGCCCGGTGTGCGTTGTGGTATTTCATCATCACGCATTAACTACCGCCTCAAGTGGACCAGCTATACCCACAGCTTAACATACACGTGAAGCACTAAGTACTGTTAATGTACTTGAATGCAAGTTTATCGAAAGTAAGTATCTATCTATGAACAAGAACATAAACCCTCTACTTGCAGCTAGATGTTCGGGAATATGCTTTCCAAAGGATTCGATTGTGTAGTTATTCTAGACAAATTCTACAATTTATGAAAATGAAAAATACATGAAACAGGCAATTGTTAAACGCATCGTCATTTTATAGAAAAAATTGAACTGATAAAAATATTACTTAAGACAATGATATTAAAGAATATTGTTAAGCTGGGCCCACATTATTCATCAAGCAATCAAGGTATTGATTCTAACATTGCTTTACGTTGCCTTATAAAATTAGACGATTCCTTATGGTACATAGTGCAGAGATATCGTACACAGACACCAGCCGGCTGTAGCACTTACACCTTATTTTTCTCCTGCGCAGTGTGTGTGTACTACACAACTCAGACCGAGAAAGAAAGTGATGGGAGTTTTTTTTGAGCCTAATACTACCACTGTATAACAAAAAGGATGGGGAAACATTTTCGATATTTATTGATACATACAGTGATTCAAAATGCAAACATTGACAAACTAGTGAACAAATCAACCGCCTCCAATTACAGTAATGCAAGGCAAAGGATTTGCGGTCATGGAGATTCTCAGAAGTCGTTCAAGCTCCGAGGGCTATTGAACGGTCAATAAGAAGCGCCACATTGCATTGGCCACAGACATGGCGTGAAGCATTTGCTTAGGATAAGTTATATCGGTCTAGTTGGCTGCTATCCAATGGGTGGATGTGGATAGTTGATGAAAGCTCTAGTGAGCTTTCTTCGCTATGTTTCAACAAATGTAGATTGTCTTTTATGAAAGACAATTTTTAGAGCACTCATCTTTAATTTTTGCTCATCTTCATGATCACAAAGCTTTTGTCTTCCAGTGACTAGATTTGAAGTGGCCAATTTCTCCTTTAGTTTCTCAATGTTCTCGTTGTCTGAAGTTACTGATTGCCTGATAACATTATCAGAACTGTTCTTCCTAGGATTGGGGCAGTCATTTACCCTAGTGTGCCTCAATCGCAAAACAAACATCTTTCGCCATCGTCCTTTACTTTTTCCTTGCTGTCTGAGTTACGTACTACACTGAGAAGAAACACGTATGATGACTATTTATACATGCGTATGCATCACAGGAAATGGGGGTTCATACCTCTAGGTGAGGGCTAAAATTCAATGACTGTACATATGCTCTTGGCATGTACGAAAATTACTTCTTTAAAATTTTGTTGCTAATCGGA
Organism: Varroa destructor; assembly: GCF_002443255.2. Classification (NCBI taxonomy): domain Eukaryota; kingdom Metazoa; phylum Arthropoda; class Arachnida; order Mesostigmata; family Varroidae; genus Varroa; species Varroa destructor. Next base: position 4,903,254 of record NW_019211458.1, read on the forward strand.
TTGTCCACTGAACTGTGATGTTATTGTTCATCTTGTGCAAAATTGTAATGCGTATTAACGTACTCGATGTAACGTTTAGCTTTCTATGAAAACGTTTTTATTGGGCTGTTATAAGCGATGCCGGCGTACTTTGAAGTAGAATAACTTAGGCTACTTGGGCTAAAATTATGATTTTTTTATTATTATTATTGTCCCATGTACCTACCATTCGTGTTCCTATAATGTAATTTCCCTGTATATGTCTTCTCGAAGTAAATCAGTAGTAAAACATGCTTGTCTACTAGCTACGCTTTTTAGGTCATGGAAGCCCTATAATTACACGGACTTAGATAGAAACAATAAACATATTGAAGTTAATCTTGGACAACCTTCTGCCCAGTTTAAAAAGATTGAGACATGGCGATCTTGTAATGTTAATTGTCACGTTAAGAGTCTATGAGTCTAGTGAGCATTCATTGTTTCATTTTCGGCGATAGTGGCAGATGCTTCTAATGTCTATAGCAATTACTACTATCATTGTCCATCCTAATCTGTTCGGCACTATGACCGAACTCAATTTATTTGTAACACTATTCTCTCGCTTAGTCCCTCTCCGGTCGCCGGTAGAGGTTGAATTATGCCTCGTCTGTGACGACCGTATTCTTCAAGTGGGGTTTTTTTTGTTAATTAAAGTTACCCAAATAGCGCGTGGAATGCACCAGATGCATCTCCAACTGGCTCGGAGTCAATTCATAAGGGATTCATTTTTTTACTTAGTTTTCACATTAGGTCATAATTCTGACAGAGCCCTTAGATTCCAAGCTTTCCTTTCGTAAAAAAAGCGGCAATGCGTGCGCTTTGGATCCCGACATCTAGTAGCATGTGCACTGGTTTTTAACACATCTCTGTTCGTAAAACGTTTATACCATTTATGTCGTATGCTTTTGTTTAAGGCCTTCTTGCCTAATATTTTTACCAATCTTTGACTAATTTTCCTAGCGCTATTTCCCTTGAGAAACAAAAGCTTTACCATTGAATGTTGATTTTCGGGATTAAAAGATATTTTTTTCTTTGGAACCCATTCTTTCTAGAGTGAACTGACGTATGTAGTTAACCGGCAGAACCTAAAATATCTAAACTAAATTCCGTTTGCTAGTGGCACGTAGTTCAAAGCTTATTCCCAAGATCCTCCTACGACAGCTTAATAATAGCTGAGATGTGAGTGCTCGCTCTGATTGATAGTTGCTGTGGTGAAGTATACTAAGTAATGAAGAAAAAATTAACGGAAATCATAGGAAATTTTTAGGTATAACTTCCATGTTGCTTAAATTACTCCAGACTAAATAAATGCGTTAATTATGTAAAGAATGATAACAAAACAAGTATGATAATAACAATATGCCTCGTTAATAGAAAATTATCATACATTTGAAAAACTGAGTAATTTACTGCTGCGTTCACCGAAGTCCTGTTAACGGCAGTTTAAATAAAAATCTATTATCTTTGGCTTATAGCGTAAGTCATATCTCAGCATAAACCGTTGCCTAATGTTACCTGATACTGAGGCATTTATGGCCAAAATTATCTTTCGATTATAACTACAGTAGAAATTAGAATTTTTTACACATGAGCAACTTTTTCTTTGTGCATGTTATGTTGGTATGTATTACACGGCAGAGTTTAAGCCAGCAATCCCTAATTTCCTGTTCTAGGGATTTTCACAGCGGCGATTAAAGAAAAACTTTCCCTAGTGTTCTTTTTTGTTTATTTGGCATTTTCGGTTATTCCTTCCATATGAACTACCACTCGGAATCACCTCTTTTATGTATCAAGGATTTACCTCTACTAGGACTATAATCGGGTTAGAACTTGCTAGGCTTATCTTCGTGCTTTACATCCGTTACTCAAGTTGTCAGTAATTATTATAGATGGCTGGCTAGCTCCCACCAGGAAACACAGTATGTCTACTCTCGGATTCGAATCTAGACCATCAAGCGCCCCTAAATATAGCAGACAAACACGTAACCCACTTCTCTATCATGGAACATTCCTAAATTTCTAAAATTAACAGAACTATAAAACGCCATGGAAATTATAAGAGCTATTAATCGTAATAGTAATTCCTTATTTTCCTGTTTATTAATTTCTATTAATAAATTTTTTTCAAGGCTGAGATTTAAACTAGTGTGGCACAATGCTTGTTACATAGTTATTATAGAAACGCACTCAAATACACATTATCTAAAGAATAACACAATTTACTCAAGGGAATACACTTACAGTCTACATGCCTTTTACGCGTGCTAGCGGAGGTATTTGAAGCAATCATTGGAACTTAGCTTCGCGACTCTGCAGAAGAACACGGACTGTTATCGATTTGGGTGTTCGATTGTTGTTATTGATCGATTGTTATAGATTTAGAACACGACATTATGTTCCCCAGTAAAATCAAAGGCATAGGCTATTAATAAATCCACTGCCAAGATTAGATGTTTGTTCCTGACGATTTTTCTAGACGCCAAAAACACCTTTAAAAGTTTTCTATGAAGAGGAATCTTCCGCAGGCTAAAAGAAAGAAATGCTCCATCGTGCCTAACATGTAGACTGCCGATTTAATTTGAAAGTTACGCTATATTCCATATTTTCCATATAACAGTTGGTGTCTCCCAAGGGTCCGCTCTTAGGCCTCCACTTTGGATTTTGCTTATGATAGGTTCTTGCGACAAAGAATCCCGCAAGTTCGCATTGCACTTATATTACGTCGAGATCATTCACCCGTCACTATTCGTGCGAGCCTACCGGCCCTGTTGTGGACAAGGGTACACGGAGTCTTAAATAAGATATCGTACTGAATGGAAAATAATGGAGCGAAGCAATATTGCTCACTAAGTGCAAGAAGTACATGTAAGTAAAGATAAAATTAAACGGAGCATCAGTGAAATCGATCAAAACAGCTGGATACCCTAGCGTCCAGTTAGAGCGGTTCATGTGAGAATTTCATACGTAAAAATCACAGCCAGCATGTCAAAAGCCACCGCTAAGCTAGTCAGACTGATTCCCAACAACTAAAACTCCAGACAAAAAGGACGCAAGCGACTAACGTCGGTTTCGGAATTAACAAAACCATTTTGAGTACCAGTATGGATATCTAAGGCAATCTAAAAAAGCACGCGCGGAGTCTGTTCTGAAGGACCCAGAAGGTTTTTCTACTCAGAGTGAAACAGGCGTACACAATGGTTAGTACCTAAAGGGCACACGCACTAGAGGCTTTATCGCATAGGACTTCAAAGCAGAAGAACGGACGCAACGCTGATCTAAGCCCAACGAAACCTAGAAAGTACATACAGCGTCACGGAAAACGAAATAGAACGTAATTCTTGCAGGAAGCCCTGGAGCCCCTCTACGACACTTAATCCCAAACATCAGGAACTGGGTAGACGGGTTAGTAGTAACACTCACCTACTTCCTAAACCAAATCCTTATCAAAAAAGAAGGAAGCTTAAAGTCGTTGCTGTACGTTAGCCAATAGTTGTTTCGGCCAAGTACGGCCATCGGGATAAAATCCAACACTAACCACTGTCACAATGAAATATTCCCACTCAGTGATGTGCATGGAGATTGAGTGCGTCGTCTTATGAAGAAAAAAATGACTTTAAGCACATGAGGAACACACTACGCACCTTACCAATTTTGGAATGCATTTAGTTAATTGTGACTAACATAAACATATGCTGAGCTTCTAGATTTCCAACATATAGGTTGGTTGACTCAATGTTCTGGCTAATCGGTTCTATGATGCATAGAAAACGATTATGATTTTTTAGAGTATACAATTTGTTTGTGTGTTCGTTTGTGAACGCAAAGGTTTATCGGTCTTTATTTTTTTAGCATACTATAATAGTTATTAGTATTTTTTTTAATACTTTTTAAATCGCTGTTTATTTATTTAGCAATATTTTGTCCTCGTCAGATCATTTAAAGCGACAAGACAATATTTTGTTAAAATTTCCTTCGTTGGATTACGAGTTGCTTTATTAGATCGTTCCCGTTGCTCACTCCATAGAAATAGAGTACCGCTATGTGATCTAACAAATTTGAGACTAACAAATCAGAAGCGGTTTGAAACGCTTTTGCCAGGTGGGTTAATATACACTTTAACAGTACTCACAAGTATATAAAATTTTTTTCAAATATGAAATTAGGCCTTCGCTTATTGAACGAGGTTCCTATTAGTTCGTTTATTTTAAAACTCAAAATTGCAGATTTTGTGGATTGAATATGAAAGTGTGTGTCTACTGTTATGTAATCGAGAGAAGACGCTCGTATTTCAATCTGAATTGCGTCGTACGCTTTCAATAAATTGTAACGTGAGATATATTTTGAGAGAAGTCGATGATACATTCTGTTGTTGACTGTGCTTCTTGGAATCGCAGAATTATGCAGCATCCACCACATACCCACGCATTTACTTACGTACGTCCGTTTTTCTGAACCGAAGTCGATATATTCCTCATGAAAAGCTAGTATCTGTAGGCAGTGTTCTCTCTGTGCTTATATATCTCAGATCGTCAGCAGTGATTGCAACGCTTTCCAACGATTGTCCTGCTGCTTGGGTATATAGAGACCATCGCCAAGAACAACAATCAACAAACCTTTTGTGTGCGGTTTTGGTTGATTTCAAGGCTACATGCGATGCATTTCAATGTATACGGCTGTACCATAGAATGTGCCCTCTGGAAGTAATAGTACTGAAGTATTGATAATAAAGTGGCTCATTCCTTCTAGACGTGGGGGTTTGTATAAGATCATAACCGCTTTTGAATCCCCTTCTATTCTCAGTTCTACTTGAGGCCTTCTTTAACAAAAAATGGGTCCCTAGGAATTTCGTTAAAGCGGGTAACTTGATCATATATAACCCAGCAGATGTTTGGTTCAGGAAGCTCTAGCCAAGTTGTACACAGCGGTAGAGGTGTGACTAACCTTCAAACTAGTTAAGGCAGGGGCGGTGTGGATCAGAAGGAGACGATAAGGTCCTGGCGGGCGATACGTTGTCCCGTATCAGTCTGTCGCAAAAGCTTAATGCATGTCAGGCTAAACATCTTTTCCAATGGGTACACCTGACATCAATTTCGCTAGCAGATTACTAGATTATTAACATTTAGTTTATGCCTAAAATTACTCCAGTTAAATAGCTAGCCCCTTTCTTTATCTTTTTATATAGAAACGTTTCTCCTTCTCTTCAGCGCTCTTTTAATTATGTTTAAAGTATATTCCATGGCCAGATACCCTGGCTACGATTACTGTGCGTTCAAGCTCGAGCCTATTTTGAAATATTTGCTTCCGCAAACGTATTCCAACCAACTAATCGTATTTAACGTAATCCAGAAGAACAACAGAAGTTTGTTTTAAATGAAGTGTACCAGTATATAGGCAAAAAGTTAAAATTTTCAAATCCACAATTTGGCCATATTCAGTAGCCCATATGAATGGAACCAAATCAAGATTTTTATTTATTTGCTTTAAGGTTGGTGGATCATATCTGCTATATATTAAAAACACCATTTAATAATTTGGGATTCACTGGCTCCCTTTTGCGTATTTGCTTTGTGCTCTGGTCTCGGCACAGATTTTTTTCACGTTATTTGCAAGCATGGTAATGTAGATATCCAGATAGCGAGTCGCTTGCTTTAATTATATTTTGTACGCATGTCTTTCTCATATCCGACTATGCCACAGATACCCACAAATTGTGGCTGCTCGAAGCTGTGGCGGGAAAAACAAAAGTGAAGTGAGGAGTTCCTTTGTTGCTGTTATTGCAGCTTTGAATTGGCTCAGTATTTATCATAAGGTTTGCGGCACGATGACACATTGCCAAGGCATAGATATAAACTGGTTCCAACGAGAGACAATGCAGCGGAAGACTCGTATCTAACCGTATTGCTATCGCTATTTTAAATACAACGACAGCTTGATATCTGTAGAAAATATTTCCTGCTACTTCCAATTCTCCCATTAGCACAAGCCCGTACAAATGTGAAAAATATGACTTTTCTTTTAATTTTGCTTAACATTTGAGTTGTATTTCTATAAAAATCAACTGCTATCATTATATTATACAAGCCAGATAAAAACAGCAGCCAAAGTAGCAGTTATTTATATTTTATCTATAGCTATTATATCTAAAAATTATTTTCTTCTAAAAATTTGCTTGCTGTTTCAAATCTGGGATTTCTTTTAAGAAAGAAACTATTTTACAATATAGATTCGATTAAAGCAATGACATTTTGTTTAAAACAAAAAACTGCGCTTAAAACCCCCAAGTTATAATACGCGATATATGTAATTGTGTAGCATAGGTATACGGATTGTACGGCATAAAAGACGAAATACTACACGGTGCCCTCATCAGGCTAAAAAAAACTAGTCAGGCAACACAATACTCATTGTAGCTATTCCTAATAATATCGATCTAATATTCAAAATAATTAGCAATTTCGCTATTGTTGCATAATCATGTATAAATAAATTGTCATATCTGCGAACCGATTTATCAGGATTAGTTTTGCACTTCCTGCCCTACCATTTAGCCCAAAATATACTCCTTTATGGTCATCATAATTCTTTCTGAGTGGAGGGCGTATTTCGAGACAGTACAGAATTTTTGGTAACAATAAAACTTTTACAGAACTGGGCATAAGGATTTGTACTTTTATGTATGAAAAATCGCTGTGAAAGTTATGATGCAGGTAAGGTTTATCCTATGGCTACTCGTCGCAAAGGCGTTACGACTCAAAAAAACTTTTCTGTTGATAAAATGTCCTTTAGAACTGAGATGAAAACAGTAAATAAAGGACGGTTAATGAACCAGCGCATTGAGGTTTATGGGGACTCTTGTTTGCGAAGGTAACTTTATCATTGTAAAAACGTACTGTTTAATAGATTCGTTTTTTTTCAATTCAGCTGTTGAGAAATCGAAATATGTATATCAGTTCCCCTGTATTCGTTTCAAAACACTTACATAAATCACACGCATAGATTGGTTATCTACGGATTTCCCCTTGTGAAACCGTAATGATATATGCCAAACCGCACATTGAATGACAGGAATGATTGCCTTTCTGGTCCCACTAAAATGACTCCTGAAATCGTAAAAACGTTTTCTGTTCAACTCACTAATCATCAAATCAGATCAATGATGCATGTGATTAAATATTATTTAGTGTACTAACCTACAAATAAGTCAACATTTGAGCGCTTTGCACTACAGTGACCGCTAGACATTCTCGCTTACTAGGTATACTCTGTCTAAAACTTCTTGAGTAGAGATGGTAATCGTTCATAGCTTATTACGTTACGCCATAATTTAGTGAGTTACTATGATACCGCTGCCTTTTGCAGCTGTAGGCACTCCGACGACGACAGTAATCCGTACCGATCGGGACATTGTATATAAAGTATATTACCACCAAACAAATTTTTAGGGCTTCAGCAGTGATGTCGGGCCATCGACCATCATAGGAACTGCTGCCGACGTCCCCATGCGCCGCTGTCAATCTAAGACGGCCAGGACCGTTCCTCCTCCTCATTTTTCTCTTTTTCATCCATGGAAAAGCTATCTGGCAAATCGGCCGCCCTTTTTGGCATAGGTGGCTCTGCACCCCTGACCGGTCCCTATGGCATCGGCGGCTAGTAACTGAGCGGTGCGGATAGAGGAAATTTGATCAAGAAAGATGACCAGTCGACCAAACATTCCCCGGTTCTATTTGAAGAGGGGCGGAAATAGGGAAACTTTGGGATGGTTAGCTGGTTTGTCGCAGCGGAATTAGTACGATAAGGGAGATGTTTTAGCTGTTATACAAATAGAATGATGGTTGCCTGTGCGTGTTCAGTTGGTCTTACCCTTAGAGTTACGGGCCGTACCTACTTGGGAGATGAAACTCCAAATGGGCCCATTAATGATAAAGCGAACCACGGCTACCTATATCAACCAACGAAAAGCCGACGCAGGGTCACACGGATATACTAGCACATAGTGTATACAATGCTGATAGGTTCTAACCCTTATATATTATATCTCGCAAAATATAGTCAATACTGTACGAGTTAAAGACACATGTGCCGTAGTTTACTTCAAAGGCTATATTTTACGACGTTCTTTAAATAACATATTTTCCGTCCTATATATATAATGTAACATATATTGAATGGTGTTTAATGTATTTGCCTACAAATCAAAATATCGATCTCAATATTTACTTATCGTGATCTAATGAGCTCATTGGCTCATTGGTGTCCGCAGATAAATCGCTCAAGCCGGTTGAGGCTAATAAGCATGACTTGATTATATTATACATATATATTATTTTATTATTTATTATTATTAGCAAATGTGATGCAATTGTGTGCTTTAACTGGGTTTTATTTAGTCCCTTAGCGTATTGCACAATTTAAGTCGCAAAACAGTAAAACTGATAGAAATTTTTGGACCTTAATATTAAGACTGCATGACGAAGAAATGTGGTTAGTCATCCAACGATCTAAGAAAATGATAATCCTAGCGAACCAGTGAGGAACTTTGGGCGTTGGCAATGTAACACATATGGTTTATTGCCGTAAAAGTTATAGGAAATCGAGAGGTAAGTATATTGGAAACAGATTATCAGCAACGAACGACGCAATTTTAGCAGAAATTTGCTACAAAATGTTTTTACTGAAAGGATCTTTCAGGGTAGAGGAGCTTCCCTTTTAATAAGTGTAGAATAGAGACGAATAGACATATGCAATTCTACACAAAAACATAACCCTCGTTCAAATCCGAAAAAGCCTTTATCGATAATATTTTGCTGGTCTTCTGATTTTTGTGTAGCTTTTTTATGAACGTAATATTCGCAATCCTACAGTAAAATGGCCCTGAAACTGGTGCGCTTTAGAACACATGCACTTGGTAATTTGAAATCACATCCAAACAGAAGTGATATTTCGTGCAAATGTCCATGGACAAAAAGGTTCCTAGATACAAATTTTCCATAGAAATCATTATCATTAATTTGAATTTTCGTTATGTAAACGGTCTAATGTAAATTCAACTTGTGAATATAAAAGCATTAATCCTAGCGTGAAAGTTCAACAAATAAGGTCACCGCAGGTCAATGATGAGGCATGATATGCATCAGTAAGTGTCTTTTGGCTTATAGTTCATCATCATCGCGTTTAAACACTAATGATACTCATGTATAGCTTGAACCATGCAAAACTCAGCGATATCCTCTGTAGAAAAGCGACAGGTTTCTATTCTAAAAACTCAGTGGTAGCCGCTATTGTATAGTGTAAAAAGGCTATATTAACTTCAAAAGTGTATTTTTGTACAGAGTATAGTCGGACAACCATTTTGGCACCTTTAGCTTAGTGGTGATTGGCGGAAAAGAAAAAGGCATGCCAAAGAATAAAGGGGTCAAAAATACAGTATGACTAACCCTTTCTGAAACATGTGAACGTAAAAGTTCAATTTTGAGACAACATATTTAAAAATGGATGACCAAATATATCTTTATTGTTTTCTTCCAATTTGATATTTTTCTAAAAACAGTTGAATTTTTAAGACAATTCAATGTATTAGGTGTATTTGGTGCATTAACAATGTATTTGGTTGGCTTTACGACGGGCCTATCTAATGCGTCTGAGTGTTAAAGGTCACTATCAATTTCACCTTGAGATTATGATATAGTTGCAACGGCATAACGTGGTGACTTTAAAAAGTGGTAAAAATATCAATAAAGAAAAATAGAATCGTGTAGTTAGTTAAATAAAACTAAAAGAATGGAAAACGGAACGGCTGCAACCAGATTATTGAAATAGAACAACAAAAATAACTGCAAAAAGATAACACGAAAAATGCAATAAAACAATTGTATTCAGCTTGAATTTGGAGACCAATCCAACGTATTTGAACCTACTTTAGATCGGACTGAAGAAAATGGCACAACAATGTTGGATAACGCTCACAGCATACGGCTAGTACGAAACATGTGTGAAAATGAAGCGAATAGCGGCTTAAGCCAGGATATTCATAACCGCCAAACGTCACCGCGCAGTCTGAGCAGCTTCGATCATTATATAGGTCCCTATACTTACCATCAAATGTAAAATAACTCGCCCTTGGGGTTTATGAAAACTCAATCATGCTATTTATAAATTAGGGCAGGATGTACATACTTTCCACAGTTTTCTATTCTTATCATATATGTACATATATTTTAGATACTAACCCAGCTGGCATCAATAACTGAGTCACATAGAGTCAATATTTATTCTGTGCCTGTCTGTTTTACAGATGTAGTTCTCTCTATTCAATTATGGGATGGATGGGACTGAAATGACATACCTTTGAAACACCTAAATAAAGTAGGGCTCTGCATTTATGACAGTATTAGTTAGTCTTAGTTACGTTGCAGAGCCAGTACTAGTAGAAATTAGTACTAGTACCAATACAGACAGCTCATAGGACGTAAGTTGGTTAGAACGTGAATAAGTTAAAATTACTTGCAGCTGCGAAACTAGTATGCTCGGACACAGCGTATTTGCGGCACGTATTGGAGATCCGTTCTGAAAGTGGTTCCTGTTTCTGCAGCGTAATTCAGATGCGGTTGATCACTGGCTGTTTATCATTGCTTGGCTATTGCTGTTTGTACTAGCGCTGTTTTTGATAAACGAAATTCTTGTTCATTTTTCGCAGTTCCTTTTTTTCGTTTTCTTCTGTTTGTGCCTTTAGCCCGCCACGCAGGCCTCTCATGCCCCTAGCGGCTCTGTGAGCCCATCATAGTTGTAAGTGTAGATATGGTCGCGTCGGAATGGGTCGTTTAACATTGTTTAGGGTGTGGTTAGCAGTGAGTTTTTTTGTTCAACTTATGAAGCAACAATATTTCGCATATAGATCGCCTATATGAACGAAAACTAGGAGAGAGAAAAGGCTTCATAAAATTTCAAACTAAAGAATCGGGGTGACTAACAAATTCGTATGTTCATATCCAGACATGTAGCTGTCTTGTAGATGTAATATTCACCTGCAACAACAACTATTCAACAAATTGTTTATGCAGAATTGCACAGAGAATGCGTAGCTAGATCTGGAACTTACAACTGTTGGCGCCTCACAGGTTTGAATTACTATATTGAAAAGGAGCTGTACATATTGGATGAACTGTTAATAAAACACACTATTTTCAACGTTCAGGCTAACTTGAGAAACGAGATCGCATACGGTGTAGTGTTTTCCATGCATATGGCCGGATTTAAAAGAAAGGCGGTCGATTAGATCGAAGTCTTTGTATATTAAAATCGAACGCTGCAACAAAGACACATAACGGCACAGAAGAGTCGACTATGCCTAAATATTCGTAGAACAGATTTTAGCGTTAAAACTGCGGGGATACTTTGAGCCCTGCGAGTTTAGTAGCTAGGACAGCCTTATACATTATTCATTCACGAAATCGTCACACCAAAGGCTTTGCGGAAAGCTCATCATTGTTAAATTGCGACCCCCACCCCGGACGTCAATCATGACGCTGACTGGGCTGCAACTATACATACAAAATTCACTGCACTTGCATTTCCATTACGTCTAGCTTTTAGTGCAGGATACTATCGCGATACCAATATTTACCAATATGAAAATTAAGTTACACTATATATTTAACAATTGGATGAATTTATTCGGGACATAAAATTGACTAACAGCACAAGAAATGATTCATAATTATTGCCTTCTTTTGAAGAAATCTGATTTAGGCATTGAGAAAACTGCTTTTACCATGATGAGTGATCCAATAAATAGCAAAAACTATTCAAAAGGCTAAAATAGGTCTACACAAGATATCAATCGTAGGAAAAAAGAATTAAATGTGATTTTCTGAGGATTTTCGACTCTTTCGAGAAGAATTCGACAGTGTTGTAAGTCGCGTAGCTTAATATGTGGAGATCATGTTCTGTTAAAATAGCATGCTTGAAACATGTTATGTTACATCTCAAATAGCATTTACACCTTGAATTAGATGTTACCCTAAGATGAATTAGACAGAATTGTCGATGATTCAAGCAAGAATAAAATGCTCAACATATATCACGCTTTCAAGAAAAGTGACTTCTCAGATATTATAAAAATTAAAAGGTGCCGTACATGCACTAATAATGAAAACGGTCACTTGAATTTCTTTAACATTTATATTAATATTATAGAAAAAAAATTATGTAATATTAAAGAATGTAAAGTTAGAATATATTAATCGTATTGGAAGATGAGATTGAATCTTCAATATAAGAAATCTTCATCGATTACATCTAAGATCTAAACTAAGCTAAAAAAAAATTAAGTAAACGTAAAATCGTGAAGTTACTGCAAATCACGCTAGAAGCATTATCGGTTACGTTAGCTTTTCAACACTCGAAACTTTTATAAAGTGCCCGAGCGGGATATTCGAAATTAGGAAATTTGTCGGCCAGCGTAACAGAAAATGACAATGAAAATTAAAATGTTAGTGGACTATCCTTTTTTTCAAATTCTTTTTTCATAAAAAACCTTTACAGTGCGAGTGCAGGAAGTGTGTGATTAGAGAAAAAGCTTGTTCTCGCTGTTTGAGATGAAATCCGTAGTTGATAAATGTTATAGCCGTGGGTCAAACACATGCACAGTAACCGATAAATAATACAAAAGATTTTAGATTTTCATTTATTTCCAATTAATTCATAAGAACGACGACGTTACGTATAGGCTACTCATAGCGCAAACCTCTATATAGGTTTATTATTGGCGCCCGACGCAATGAGTAATATCAAAGGATTTATTTAAACCACTTAATTTGAATCCACTGAGAAAAAAACCATCACTAATTTTTAGTAGATGGCCATTCGACAAGAATAAAAAGGTTCACAAAATTGTCGTACAAAATTGATTCTCCTATTCAAGTTTTATCACAATTTTATGTGTTAACTTTCTCATATCGGATACCTCCATCGGAAGATCAAACGTACAGTTTAAAGTCTATTGATGAATACATGAACCATTTTCAACGATGGTCGAAATTCTAATCAGTTTAGACCTAGGTCGTATTAGTACAAGTGAAGAAAAATCCTTCGACAGTATACAATTCTTTGTTCAAAAATGAATGTGTTATTTATTTTAGATTGACACTATGTGTTTAATCGTCTTAATTGGGAGGAAGACAAACTAAAGGAAACAACTTCAATCGGGTAGCGCCGCCGGACGCAGCCCACGCAAGCCACCGTTTTTCCTAGTTCTCAAAATATCTCTCAGATTTGGTCATCCGAGTAACTCTCAGCTTAGTTAGCAATTTGTCTTTTATTCCTTTGTGTTAAAGCGCTTCCTCTTTAAAGCTTTATTTAGTTTTGAGATTAGAAAGAAGTCGTAGAAGGTTACATTGGATTAACTCAGCGTTGCATCAACATACATACCTTGTGTTTTTTTTTGCGTAAAATGCTGTGTAGTTAGTGCGGGTAGGTGCCGCAATTCTGGTGTGTTGCATCGGACAGACTCGGCTATTTTTTTGAAACTTTTTGATGATTGTGGAGCCGGACGGCATGAACTCATGATGAGCGATGCTCTGACAGGTCTGAGGAGCACTTTAGTTTTGGACCCGCATCGTGTGAGTTTTTTCAGTCGGGATTCGTCGTCTAAACGATCGGTTAAAATGACCTGAGATGAGCCCATTAGAATCCTTTCTCTTCTACTTGGTCACTTATGGTGATTCAGCGGATGAAAACCAACGTTCTCGTCCGTGACCGCTGTTACAAGCCTTTCAGAATGCCGATAGTCCTCGATTGTCATCGAAACGTTTAAACCACCTGAGCGTAGGTTTCCATAAGCGTTTTACAACATCCACGAAATGTCTGGGCGGTTCATTTTGTTCATATAAAAATCGTAAAACGCTTAAACATACACCTACCCAACCTCACCTTAAAATTCGAAATTACATCAGATTATTTTAAAATCCTCATCGCCCCGTGGCACAAAAATTTATGTGACTCACTAATTTTTTAACAAAAGGTTATGTTTTAAACTCAATATTTGGTTATTCTTGATTGGCAACAAAAATTTACAAGATAATAGCAATTGTGGAAACAAAGTCCTAAGCGATTTTCAATTTACGATGTCATGTATTGCACTAAAGAATGAACCATTGGAAATCCATCTGCCACGCTAAGTTCTAGAACAAAAATATTGTATATAGATTTATAGTAAAACCTGAAGAACGTAAGAGTAGGAGTATTGCCAAAAAACAAGTGTGATATAAATAGAAATTTTATGCGACTATTAAGAGATTCAACAAAGTGTAGAAACTACAACAGATATTAAATGAATCTTCCATTTAAATACATCATTAGGGCTTAAGGAATTAAGGCCAGGCAAGCTAGGTGACGCTTGAAGCACCTTTTGCTAAAAGCTAAAATGGATAAACAGCTATAAGTAACTGTAGGTAAAGAAATTAAAAAAGCTTGAACGATGACTTTATGTAGCCTACACCACTGCGAAAAAAAAAAAACGAATTCATGCAGCATATGCCTATTTTAACTATAGCGAAGAATTATTTGTTAGAGTTAAGTAAAGACAACATGTAGAAGAAAATAAACTTTATTTCATACCTCTTCAAGCCAATGTTAGAGTGGTAAAAGATGCCAGACTACGTCAAAGAAACAAAGTGTCACTAAATTATTACATTTGTAAAGTTCCGAGTCCGTTGCTAAATATTCTAACAATAATTTAGCTGGCATAATCATTGATATGTAAAAGGAGTTTCTTCAGTTTAAAATTACTCCGATACATATCACATTTTTCTAGGTTTATTGGCCTTCAAATATCCCAAAAGTCTGTCAGCTTTAATACAAGATCCCTGAAATTCCAAGTTTTTTTCATTGTGCTGAATTAAAGTACTACCTCAAGCTTAAAAGTAAACTATAATTAAAACATGCAATGTCGCCGAAAGCGAATTTCAAATAGTCGGTGCAATTTTCTATTCTGCAAAACTTCTTAAAAAGATGAGTAATAAATTTAATTTATTTGAAAAGATGTATGGAAATATTTATACTACTTTAAACGTAAAAGTCACTTATAATGATGCAGAATTTACATTTTTAAGGATTCTTGGAAGTCAACGAGAAAACAAATTACGCGTTCTCACATTTAAATTTTGTAATCGAGAGGTCGAGAAAAAATAGTTTTGCTAAAGGTTGTTTCGCAAATTGTTTCTTCTAAATGAACACAATAACAGTTTATTATTCTATTATAATTTAAGTGAGGGTTGTTTTTCGCCTAACAGGAAACGCAGCGTTTTACTTAAAAATCTAACAATAAATTAATTTCTTGTGTTTCCCCGTCAATCGCCACAGCCCTTTTCTATGTTTTAATCAAGTTGTTTAGTCTTTTTTCTTGTCAAAAAATGTCGCCTCAAGTGTTGAAGATCTAATTTAATTAAGTTTCAAACTTTCATCACAAATATACGATTAGCTTTGAAATTTGTTTGTGATTAACCTGTAAAAGTAATAATCCATAGATGCGAGATCTGCAAAATATGGTGGGCGCAAAGAATTTCCTATTCAAGCCTCTGCAGGACGGTTTGAAGCTTTTTTTTCAGCCTAACTTTTCTCGTATCGTTTATTTTTTCTATCATTTAGCTTTTCTGTTGAACAGTATCATTTAATCAAGCCGTGCTGTTTTGTTTTATCTATACACATCCTTGTTGACCATCTTGCACCTCTCAAGTGTTTTTTAGTGTATTGAGCTTCTCCAGTCCCATAAAGTGCAAATCGTGGTCTTTTTCGGATGGAAATCCAGCCTAGCTTTGTGTTTAGGGTTAGCTCCCGGAATCATGTACCTAATTATTCACTTGTTTCTTTGTTTTGCATACATCGACATAAAGCTTATTTTTTTTCTGCAATGACAAACGTGTAGAAACCTGCCATTGCCATTGCATTTAGCCGATGCCTGGCGACTTATTGAAGGTCAATGACAAGCCGTGTAATAGTATGTTTCAATGCGTGAAACACCTAAAACCTCGATTTTTGATGAAATTTTATTAATTTAAGATGCCTGATAAAAGGGTAGTGTTGGGAGCTTATTGTCTCATCTCAGCTTTTTTGCCATCCGAACCCCTCATTGCAAAGTCCCATTCTTGAACTTAATAAACTCCTCCGAATAGACCTCTCGGTTATAGAGCTTTTGCTGTACACAATACAAATGTTCGAGTATTTTCGAATGTGAACATGGATAATACTTTTTTTTTTTATCATCTATTACTAAATGGCGGCAGTTGTAGGCCTTAACATTTGATCTATGAATTGGCATAATCAATAAATGTTTGAAAAACTTAGGCATCTTCTCAAGCTCTTGTCATATACTGGGCGTTTTTATAAGGTACACACAGGTATCACGACAGAGGGGCTTCGCCTCATGTGCTTAAACAAATTCTTGATTTTGCTAGCTCTTACATCATTAGTAATAACAAAGAATAGGAACTGATTAATGTGGGTCTGTACCTGCACAGTCATTAGGAATGAAAACGAAGAACACATTTTTAAAGAAATTGGCTTTATCTAGATTGACAAATATTACGCATTCTTAAGTTTATGTAATCTTCTTTTCTGAAATGCAAGAAAGGTTTTTTAATATCTACTAAGCTTACTTCAAATGTAAACCATTACTTGAACTTTGTAAAGTTTTCGCGATGACACATTTATATTCAACTGTGTATATATCCACATGAATATATGTGTTAGGATAATAGAGGAATTTTCGTAGTGGAGCATTCCTATGAAAGCTTTTGCTTGCTTTCCTGTTCAGGAAGTAAGTTTTCGCGGCAAAAGCACAAACAAAGGCCTGCGTGCACCTATTCTCTTTTTTTATTTATCTTAGAGAGAGAGCTATTGCTATTGCCAAATACCTTGTGATCTAACGGTGGGACATTACACGTAGCGATTAGTATAGTGTGGCTCTAACGAACAATCGCCCCACCTCTGCTCTGTATGCTATTTTTACGCATCCTCTAATTTTACTCAGTTGTCTTGACATCTGGTGTACGTAGGCAGTTAACATATTGTCAAAATGCCGATTCTATGTCATTATAAATAGCGGCAAATTTCATGAAAGCGCTACATTAGTGGTATATTTTAGGATACGCCTCTAATGCGTTAGTAATGAAATTATAATTGAACCGAACAAAAACGCTCATCAACTGATTAACTCGGTTCTCATTTTATCGTAAATAAACAGTTTTCTACGAAATTCAAAACTACGTGTTCTCTATGAGATAGTTATAATTGGCACACTATATGGTCCGATAGTTTGACGTAGAAGTCATAACCGGAGTCTACCGTTCGATTCGTGTGTGTCAGCTCCTTACGGTAATTGCCAATTTCTTGACCAATTCCTATAGAGCGCAGCACACGTAACGCTCAGCTGATCAACAGTACGATGCAAAAATGTTGGGCTGTTCTGTTTTGCGTATTATTCTGAATTTTTGAACTCTTCTAGCTTTATACTCTTTCTTATTTTTTTTTTGTGATATCAGTGTTTAGATTTTTATTTATTGTTATTTAAATCGTCAGTTGTATAAAACATGTGTATATTGTTTTTTACTTTCACTGATAGGGTAGTGGATTTCGAGGAAACTGTTAACACAAATAACATTAATTATAGACGCAAAAGCTAAGTAAGCATTACGAATCTCGAATGTTGGATTATCCCTCTCGAAAATTGTTTCCAAGACGCTGACAGCCTAATTTTTGGTATAACGTGGTTTTTTTAGCAGTAAAGCGAAACTACGGCTGCAGCAAACAGACGGGTAAACCGGCTTCATGGATGCGTTCACGTGCTCATCATCTGCCTTGGAAAAGCGACACTAAATTGTTATAAACTAAACACTAGTCTACCTGACAACCAGAACTGATTTTATATTAGTCAAGTCCATTCTTTATAACGCGATTATATACAACGCGAGTTGTTTGAAATGTGGCTCAATCCGACGTTCGGCGATTTTAAAAATAATCTGCCGTGCAAACAAGTGTCGCCAAGTTTGATTAAAATTTTAAAGGTCTACTGATATTGAAGCAAAGTTTGATATCCTTCAAAAGAAACACTATTACTTCTTTATTATTTCATTTTTTACTTTAGAGTACGATATTAATTTCAATACGTACTTGAAAAAAAAACTAATGTTGCATAGAGGGTTTTCTTTACAACCACCATACGTTGGCCAATTGCTTGCTTGTATTTAAAATGTTTCATCCTTTTCCCGCGAAAAGAAAGAAAAACGTCAAGCACTGCAGGTGTGCAATCAAACGAATCGCAATGAATTTAGCAAGACCACCTTTGACTGCCTTCGCGTAGGTATGCATACATTTCTAGATATATCAGAAATGAACACGACGTTTTATTGCTTTTTTTTTGTCATTTTCATATACAACAGTAGCAGCAATAGCCAGGGAAAATTTGTGGACGCGAAAAACAAATACGTCGGCAGCAGAATGCCGTCGTAATCAAGTGTTATTGTTTAATTCGTTTGGTATGCTCGTAATAGACGATAGATAGTAACTGGCTGTTCGGCTCAATATGCTATAGGGCAAAGCATCCCGTGTCAATCCAATGTACAGAAGCAGGAGCAAGATTAAATTTGACTGAGATATAGGCTTCCAGTCAGGCGAAAATATACTTGTTTGCAGTTAATGCAATTGAAATAAATACTGCTCGAGGTGCCTACTTTTTTCTAATTATGAACTTATTTTGCTCCTAGCAATTGAATTATCGTACGATAGGTTTGTTTTTGGTCCTTGTTTCCTCTAAGATAAGTCTTTTTCGCAAAACAAGTTAGGTGGCGCAAGTTACCTCAAGATGTTGGCTGCAAATAAAAGTGTGAATAGAAGCCGCAATACATTAATACTAATAAACATCTGTCCATCTCACTTAAGGATCTAGGTTTCTTCTAGCTTCTAGCTTGAGGCAGCAATCCATGAATCTTAGATATCCAATGGTCGCTTAATCGAATTTTCCTTTGGCAGGGCTCTGTGCTATCAGGGCCTGGGCCTACCCGCAGCGTTGGAGTCGGTCTCAGTTAGGCTAGAGTTTACTATTTGCAAGTACTGTGGCTCAGCTAAAAGCTAATGCGGACCGATCCATACGAAAAATTTTATGTGGCGACAAACATAAGTTAATGCAGAAGAATAGGTGAGCTTATAATGCCTAAGTTTAACTCGCCCATGAGAATCAGATACTATTCGAGCAGTTGCCTGAAAATCGAACTCAGAAAATAAGGCTACCAGCAAGATGACCTGCAAAATTTTCTGTGAATAAAACTTGTGCTTCTACGTTTTGTATTTACAACTTAAATAATAGGATTGAAATTAGCGTGAGCTTGAATGCCTTCTAAGGAAAACGTGAGTAATTAAACAGGGTAAAAATCTCTTTAAATTGCAATCAAGCCTAAAAACAAGATGGTTCGTCTTCAAAAATGTAGAATTTAGTTTCAGTCGGCAATGTACCTTTGGAGAACAACAACCAGCCATCACGTACACCTGCACATTAAGGCAACTGTTATAGCTGCACCAGCTGGTAGCCAGAGAGGCGTTAGTAATAAAAGTAAAATAAAATAGCATTGCTTTTTTATATGTAGATATAAATTTTATTAACTCACAGGAAACTGAGGCAAGCCAGCCTTTACATGGCTTATGCAGATCGACAACCGAATACTAATAATACATATATGTATACATAAGTCCGACCTTTAGCATTTTATGTTGTGCACACAAAGCAACTCTTAATTGGCGACGTTAACTTTTTTTAAGTAGTAAGGAATAGGTCAGAACTTCCTAACGGATCTATTTCATTTGAACCGGTAAACATGAAGTGTCCTAAAATAAATCAATTTTGCTGCATCTATTTCTCCGACCCCATGTAATCGATTTATTGCACATCTGAACAACTCCTTACAATTACCAAACGAGAGCGCTGCTTTCTTAAAAATCCTTGGTATAGTTGCCGTCCTACTCAATCGTGTTTCAGCCTTAACAAGACAAATCATCCCCTATAACTTTGGTACATTTGTCAGTTCACATCTTGAATCGCCGCTATTTCATAGTGTGCTAGGGAATGAATATGGCAGAAAAATAGTATTAATCTATATTCAGATCGAAGGATGGCTAATTAGTTAATGGTAAGTTTGCCTTTCAGAAACTGTAACTGTGCCATCTTGAATACGGTCAAGTGTGACAAGCACCTTAAATATAGTCGCTTAATTAAAACGAGGAAGCTAGCTACAATTAGAGGATAGACAACATCTCTGTCAAAAGCCAATGCGTGTGTCGACCAGTTCTGCCAAACTATACAGTAAGCGCTTGTTTGAAAACGTAGCCCCAATAGAACACCCTTTTGTGATTATTTTACCTTAATTCCAGTCAATGCCATATAAGCTATGTGTTCTGAAATTACGTTATGGATTGTATATGATAGAGAGTAATATATTTCTAAGCTGATTACTGTAAACCTTATTTTAGGAATTACTGAGATAAAACTATGAGAAATGAGCAAGCATTAAGCTTGGCACTACGATGGCTTCCATAGACGTTTGTCTGACACAATTACTATGCCAACGTTATTTAATGGACAGCATTTGATAGGAATTTGGCTTGTAGACATTATTACTTATACATTATATAACATTATAACATTATAACAAATCCATTTAATTTATTATAACATTATAACAAATTACCGGCATTATAACAAATACATTTAATTCGATTGAAAGATACAGGAGACACTAGGAGGTAGAAAATCTATTTGTATACTATTCCTATTGTAGATATCTATTCACGCTAAAAAAAGAAAGTGTGTGTCGGGAAAACGGCGCAGTAGCCTTAACTTGAGAATGACCCGGATACATTTTGAAAGCCCACAGCAGCGACAACTTCTATTTCTATTCTAACTTTACCACGCTGACGCGATACTTTCTGGAGAAAACAGGATTATCGCAACGAGATAACTTCAATAAGATCATAAGGATAAGAAAGTAACAACAATGGAGTGGTAAATTAGATATCTCACTTTGCTATAGTATAGTCAGTAATGGAAACTAAGAAATTAATATGAAATAAATTATCATTACCATGTACCGATGAGTATTAAGCAAAGTTCGGTAATAATGATTTCTTAATAATAATAATTAAAGTATTAAATCAGCATATTTCTACGCGACGTTACTTTTTTTATATTTACTCTGAACACTTGTGCATTTAACTATTGCAGCAACAGGTAAAGGCCTATAATAAAAGTATGTTAAACGGGGGTGGGTGACATTTACAAGAATTTACCCATTATAGCACATTTGGGACACGTCGTAGAGCGTATAGACATAATAATTGACCATAAGGTGAGGCAAATCCAATTTATAGATAAACCTAAAGCAACAAATCCATAAACAAAAAAGACTTGCGTATGCGTTTATTATTAAGGTAACTTCGCAAATACAAAGCTGTTCTTGAATCTAAAGAATTCCTAAAATTTTAAGCAAAACTCTGTATCCTGATCATAAAATGGGCCATTTCGAGGGCAAAACAGAGAAATGATTACTTGTACCAATATAGAAAAGACGTATTGAAATGACGCTTAGCTTATAGGTCATCCGTCAATAAGTCCATAGTGAAAAAACTTAAGCAAACTAAAAGGTTCTTTACTGTTGCTTTAAAACAGCGCAAATATGTACGAGCCTGTAGCTAACACTGTTTATATATTTTACTTAAAATTCAGTTCTCAAACACACTTCTAGTAAACGTACTACGCAGATGACTAGATATTGTAGGATGACACGATGCAGCTCTGGTAGGAAAATGGCTATTCATGTTGCTACAGAGAAATGTTGGGGCGAACTGATATTTCTGTGGTATCTGAGCTATAGCAGAAACCTATCTAGCCACTGATTTCACTAAGTTTCCGTCCATGGTAGACGTGTTAAACCTAACGCCCATTTCATAGCTGACAGATTACTTAAGTTTTCCTTTCGTCTCGGGGCACCCCTTAAAACCCACATTGACTTCTACATCATTTCGCCTGACAGGCCCAATTGTCCGTAAACCTATTTCTACAACAGCCAGTAGGGAAAGGCAAGCACTAGCCCTCCTAATCTTACTTTCACGGACGGCCAGCATTGACAGATAAAGACGTCCATCAAAAAGTTAGCAAGGAATTTAGTGCATGTACACAGTTTGGTGCACATACGCACGTCTGTATTTAGAATATGTAAACCATTCATTATCTCATTCGTCTAACAACAGCTACGACTATATATAGATATATGTTCACTGATGATTGTGGACTTACATTTGTATAATATTTACCGTTGGAAAAAAGGCTTCACTGTAATTCTCAGAATACGACCATGTGATCGAACGAATTCTCTTGCTGTGTGATTGATTACGATGTTGGTGCTATAATTATATCTGGACCGAGTGACTATCACCACCCAACATGCATTGCAACAGTTATCACTATATAAATTATCCGGTGAATACCTAACTATCTAATATCCGCTAGTCTGTGGATTTCTATATTCCTTAGCATAAATCTGATATTTAGCTAGTTATGCTGTTTCCCTCAATCCACTTATATACAAAAATGGTTAGAGCATTTTTTATACGGTGAGGGGATACAAGCTAAATATAGCTTTAAATATGGATAAATATTGACGACGGCTTGTCATTGCTTGCTCGACCATTGCCATGTGTACAATAAGAAGATTTGATACTTCTAAAATCACAACTTTTGCAATTCGCCTTGTAAACAGCAGCGATAATTATCTATTATCTGATCTGTTCGTGCTGGACAAACACATTATAATCTTCTTTGATTGGCTCAAATCGATAGTCTATCGTTGTTAATTTTTAAGCAAATTTCAAAAAAAACGGGAGATTTACAGTATAATTGACAATCTTAAATTAAAAGAATTCATCAACGAATCGTAGCGGCGCGAAAAAACCATTCATGATAACCTTAGCATTTTGATGCTGGATTCAAGTAATTTCTAAAGTGTCCATCGCTAATTTGTGCAACATTCGTCCTGTTTTTTCCTAACTATTTGTGTTACTTTATCCTTTGAGATTCTGGCCTACTATCAGATTTTTTTGTCTCTGACACGTTAACCTTAAAAAAGTTGCAACGAATACAGCACACAGTGATACAAGACTTAGACATACCTTTGCATCCAGTACTCTGACAGTACACTGAGGAAGACTGTCAGTCAGCTTAATTAAGATAAAGATTTTCTTGTAGGGAAATTTGTTTCAGTGATATTTACAAATAGTGTTGGATACGTTTTTTGCAAGGGTGCGTTCCTATTTATGCGTCCTATTGTATACGTTAGACAGCCATGTTTGTTTTCCTTTTTTATCTCAACAGTTCGCAGGCATGCGCATGTACAATACATGCACACTATATCTATATATGTATATATGTTACGTTATAATTCAATACACTGTAACGTATTGGCCGAGTCTATGTTATAGCATATTCATAACGATGACTATTCGGTAACCTAACGAACATAATTCGAACCGGAATCGTCAACTTCAAGTGATGAACGTCGTTGAATCTGCCGTAAAAGTCACTTGCAAATTCGGAGAAGAGATTTTCAAAAATGATCTGTAAGTAGTTTCGGTCTCTAATTGAGGTTCTGATTTAAACGAAAAGCGTTTATTTTAAAAATATAAATTTGTAACGGATGTGCTCGTCTACGTACGCAAGAACGTAGTATTAAAATTTTATTGAGTAGACTATAAGCAAGCGACTTATGTTTATATTAATGTATCTCGAATCAGGCACCAATTACCAATTCACTTGTAAAACACGGTTAAGGTCGATTAGTAGTCTCAACGTAAAAAAATTAATGGTCTATGTGACATAAAAAGTAGAATTTTAATCTCTCCGCAAGACATAAATTTTAAGTTTATTTTTTTGTTTTTTAAAAGACACTGTAGAAGTTAAGAAAGAGGAAGCGTGGCATCTAGTTACTACGGTAACAAAAAAGTGTCAATATTAGTTAAGACCAACGTCCTTTCTCAGATAATATATCGGTGTAATCCGATGACTTCTATTTACGTGAGGGAAGATAAGGATTTTACTATACTTCGCCGCTATCGAGCTAATCGATTTTGCTTGATTAATATGATTATTGGATGAACAATTAATGTATTCCAACTAATTATTATCTAAATCTTAACAGCAATTTTTTTCTTGTTGGAGAAATTTGTTGATTGCATCTTTTGACCTTTTAATTTTTCGATATTAGAGAAATCACTTTTTTATCTATTATAGCAAATACTGTCTTTGAATCGTTCAACGTCGCCGGCAAATTTTGCAAATCGGTCTGATTTGTCACTAGGTGTTACGACGACTTCAGATGTAGGTGTTTTCTGAAATGTAAGTGGTTATGTTTTAAGTGTGTTATTTTTTATACAGTTGGTAACAGTCTCTAAATGGCAAATGGCCTTATCTTCATATTTATACACACAAGCCATAATACTGTCAAGCTTTTCTCTGAGTTCTAATTTGAAAGCTATAGATTTCAGAAAGTTTTTAAATAGCGTAAGCTCAATCCAAATACTCAGTATGCTGTCTCAGTACTGCTAAATATCATATACAGTTATGATAGTACGTTACACTAACACTTATACGTAATGTAAACGCGATCCTACTGTGTTTTAAATATGCAGTTGTTGTATAATCGAAGACATTTGCACGTTTTAAGATCAGATCTTGAGAAGTTATCGTTTTAGGTGGCTGTGATTGCGACACAATGACTACTAAGAGCTTTACCGAAGACTTATGGAACGTAAGTCAATACACGAGCTTACTTTTCTTGTTGAAAACCTGAACTTAATTCTATAGTGTGAATGATTTGCTCTGCCAAATTACCAAGAACTCAACAGTGCATGTAATCATCATCAAAAGTACTAAACCTAAATTTTCTTCGCAATTCAGACGCCCAACGTTGCACTTTACAAATATTTAATAAGTGAAAACACGTTACCCGCTTGTATTAATGGTAATGTGGCGACGCTCTTTTGCACACTTTGCGGAAGTATAACTTCCACGCCGTTCGACATATATGTACAAAGACTTAACATTAACCGGCTATGCACCCTTCGATTTTACCCACGTGCGCAGATTAAATAACACATTTTTGTCGCATAATAAACTGCTTTGAAAATTACTCTATTTTACTGAATTTTTTTTATACTTTACTATCTTATCTGTCATTGACACAGTAATTTTGAAGCAGTTCATAGAACATAAATAATTTAATATGTTCTATTTTTTTTAATATTGAACCGATCAAAATAATTGTGTAAAACCTATTGTAATTGTGTAAAAATTAATGAACAATATTAAAAATCGAAATTGAATCGGTCTGCTCCACGTATACGTGAGAAGAAAATTTTTCAAAGCTTTCGCTTTTTCATAACGGTAAGATTCGGCAAATCCATCCTGCTCAAGGCTTCGATGGTCTCCTTGCGTTTCAGGCGTCTGCTTCGAAATTAAAAGGTGAACTTCTGGCCTCCGAAACTGAAATTTAGTCCTTGTAAAATTCCTACTTTACCGCTTGTTTTCCGCAACTAGGATCATTTTCGGATATTAAAGTCAGTTTCTATTATCTTCTTTGTCGTTCAGGCTTTAGCAATGAGTACCAAAAATCAGCAAGTCCCGATCGTTTCCTTATGTAAATTCTACTTTGCGACTTAAGCGACAGAGACAACCTGTCGTATAAACCTTATGTTGAAAGGTGTACTACTGCAAGTACCACGAGCCCTTTGGTTTAAGAAATTTCTAAAAAAATTGGTAGTAGTACCGATAATCACAGGCGCTTTACTTCTAGCTAAATCATTTCTATTGTATGACTACACTCGGCATCACACCGCAAGAATCAAGGTGGCGAACACACAGAAAGTATAGACAAAGGTTCTCTGTTACCCACCATACTCACTAGCTATTGCTCTCACGGACCACTATTCTTCTAAAATACTCACATTTTTGACAAAAAAATTGCTTTTGATTGTTGCTTAGCAAAACGCTGAAATTGCCTTTGTAGATTTTGCTATTTCAGACGTCTATGTTAACGAAATAAATAACTTACTATCCAGATGGCAAAAGATCATAGATATGAATGCCGATACTTTGATTGAAGATGGATGAACTATCTTTATGAAAAAGATTTGAAAACATGAAGTTCACTATTTTGTATTGAACAGCTTAACATCTGGTTTAGTTAAAGAAAAACATATATCTAAATTTTTATTCAGGATTATAGTTATTATTGTACTATTTCTTTGTTAATCTGTTCCCGTACCTTTTATAAAGCCATTTTTATTGGAGATAACATCTCACATTTTTAGTATACATCTACACATGTGAACACATCGTATACATTTTGTATGCGATTTTAAATTTTGCGTTCCATGTTTTGCGATGTAAGGTTACCATCTACGCATGGTACCGAAATACTCAATTTCTTCTTCTCCATAATAGTGCATTTCTATTATACTTTCAACTAAAAACAAATAAAAGACATTTCTTCGCCCAGCAGTAATTTGGTTGATGTTTGGACTGTTTTCTTGCCCTCCTCTCTATCATTGTAATCATCTTGTCGACAGAGGTTTTTCAGCAATTGCTTTTCCACCTTTTGTAGGACAAATTTATTCAGGTCTTCACTGTGCATCAGTATTATACAGCTTTTTAGGAACAGTTGTGATGTTACCGATATATTTCTAGCAAATCTCTCAATCACAGACATGATAATTCATATTGATCGTGTTAGTCACCTTAACTCAAGAAACTTGCTACTAAAATGGCAGATATGTGCATTTTACTCTATTATTAAGGGTATCATTAAGGTATAAATATTAGCTAATTAAAACGCTTCGCTAGCCTTAAAGGCTTTAGAGAATTGCTTTCTTTAGCACATGTCTGACGGAACCAAATCCAGGTTTAACATCTGGTAGAATAGGTAGACGTTCATTGATAAAGACACAAATATTCCAGGAGTTGCTGCTTCTTCCATAACATATTCTGTTAACGTCATAACGTTAGCTCTTACTTAGCAGTTACTAGGATGATTGTCTTTTATAGAAGTTATTACGTTGCATTATCCGTTTCTTACTTTCTCTTTGTAGAATTTTATTAGATACCCAATTTTATACAATATAACAAGATAAACGCTGTGTTGGATATAGAGCTTAGTGGCTTATCTATTACATGTATGCTTCTGATTAAAATTAGTATCGGAAATCTATTAAGCTTTATCATGCTGGTCGGAGAAATTGCATGCTCTAATACAGTGCCACTCTATAACCAAGTTAGTTTTTGCGTTAGCTGTACATACTGTTAAAGTGCTCTTGCTTTATCGACACTGCTCTGTGTATTTGCTCTTTAGCGCAATTGAATTGCCAACTCTTTGGTTGAGTATTTACATTCTGCTTCCTAGCTACCCAAGCCACCACTGCGCGATGCAGTCAAGTATATAAATTTGCGGGAAAAATCAACAAATGTCATATAAAAAATTCATGAACTAACGTAAGGCAACATTCCATTGTGCACGCTTTGTATTTTCGATCAGGTCATTGTCTTGAGTCGATACCACGAAAAATCTGTATGAATCTATAATGAACTACATTATTGCCAAAGCAATACCAGCAGCCCTACGAACGGCCTATTGTCTGCCATATCATAGGACGGATATATTAAGTAGTTATAAAGCAAAGTACAGTAACGTTGGCCGCGTTAGCACTTAACATGAGGCAGGAATAGGCAGAAGAGAACAAAAGGAAATTTAAAAAATAGATGATACTATTGACCAGCGATAGTGACTGACTTTTACGTTGATATTTTCACAGAAATATGTCAACTGTTGTCTAAAGTAAAGCCTCGATATGCGTGGTGACAATGAATGATAATACAGAGACAGAGGAAGAAGTTTGGGACTCAGAAAATTCTGAGTAAAATTGCAAGTTACCAAACAAGTAACCTGGAAGACAACCTGTGAGCAGAAACCGAATAGATTAGCAGATACCTTAACTTATATCAATTATGTAGTCTTTAATGCATATCCTCTTGCTAAAGCGGGCGAGTACAATAGGCTTCTGGGATAGTACTCATCACATCATATCGAAGAGCAACCCGACTCAGTATCTATACTATATCTATTTTCATATATAAGTGTCACAAGAACATAAGTTTATCTGAGTGTATTAAAACGAAACTTTACTATGAACGTGAAGGATTTTGTGTTGCTATCCTAAAAAGATGGTTTAGATAATTTCTTAATTTAATAAGTTCTAATTAGCAAACGCCGTACGCTT
Source organism: Varroa destructor (assembly GCF_002443255.2). Classification (NCBI taxonomy): domain Eukaryota; kingdom Metazoa; phylum Arthropoda; class Arachnida; order Mesostigmata; family Varroidae; genus Varroa; species Varroa destructor. The sequence continues at coordinate 4,931,634 of NW_019211458.1, forward strand.
CATTAGTACATATCAAAATATATATGCCTTAGTTTTAAAATGCGTGCATAGTAACATCGATCACTCGATGATTGTGGGCAATATGGGTTAATCTGATGTATGTTTACGATCCATACTTATTCCTAAAGAAAACTATTTTAAAAAATCTATCTTTATGAACGCTCATGTAGAAAACGGCATATTTCAATTAGTAGCAGCATTATTCGCTACAATCCTTCTGTGACAGAATTAGCCTTAATATATCCTAATATTATCTTTGTTCTTATTATAATAGATCTTTCTATGAGATAAGATTATATGATTTTTAAATTATTTGATCAGTCCGAAGAAATATTTTGGTAAGTAAAGAGGCTAACAATTTTTATAAAATTAATTATAATGCAATAGTAACGCACCTGACTGCCATCGACTGATTGTACATCACCTTCTTTTCTCGTAAAAGCTTATATAATTTTTTGTGTTTATAAAAGATCTTTTTGCTTTTATTTATCCTAAGCATTTTACATATTATATACATCCAAATGATCATAGGTAATTTCATAGGTAAGAAAAAAATATTCCACACAACACGACAAATTAAGAAAAACTTCAATTAGGGTCAAAGTTCTAAAAATCGCACATCTTTTAAGAATCGAAAATTATTTACATGTACTGGAACAAGAGGCTGAAGGGTCAATCAATCAACTTTGGCTAGCGTACGCGTAGTCTTGACTCGAGTCGAAGACTGCCTTGAGATCGACAAATACCGCATATAGCGGACCGCCAGACATGACAGTGCCCCCTCGATTCGGCCATCAGAGTTCTACACACCATTTCTGTGACGCATTTCTTCCGAGTCCCATGTTGCTCTGTTGAAATGCCGTGTATGCTTCTTAAGTAGCTTTTCGGTCTCTTAAATCGAAAACTAGTTTATAAAGAAACGCTTTTCTGCGCTGCTTCCCACGACGGTGATGGCGCCGCTGAGTCACTCTCTCCTTTAAGAATTATTAATGAGGCAGTACCCATCTACTGAGCTGGGAATCTACTAGTACATAAACTTTCATTGAATGGTGCCGTCAGGTAATTGCTACGCAATTACAACGACGGCGCATTTGAGATGCTCGTTGCAGACCCCATCTGGACCGACAGGTTTGTTGAGTAGGTTTCTAATATCTTGTATAAGTTTCCACACTGTGAAGTCTTGTTGAAGAATATGTCACGTTATATTGGGATCCCGTCTTGTTCTGTGGTGGTAAAGGGACCGCGCGTGGCATTGTAAACCTTGACGCGAATGTCTGGGAAATGATTTATGAGGGCCGAGAAACTAATCAGGTAAGCCGCCACAGTGCGGTTGTTGCTTGTATGGCTAATGTCTTGCTTTGGCGATCAAGCTGGTCTCCAGCCGTTCAAGGCATTGTTGCTTTTGTGACGGATACGTTTTTCGACAGATCGTTTAAAGATGGAGATAGAACTAGGTTGTACCTTGGCCGTGTAGCCCGGGCAAGGACGCAAGTATGGTTAAAGCATGACCTGAACTTCTGAGGGGAACGAAGAGTCTGTTCTGTAGACTGGAAAATTCCAAGTATATGCTGCGTATAAATTTCAATATTCACTGTGTCAGATACAGGCAGAACTCCGTAAGAACATTCCATGAATCTGTTATATTTAGGTGGCGCAACGAAGCTTGGCGTTGACAGTGAGGTCAACGTCCTCTGCTCACGTCCTCTGGCAATTAATGGTTTTTATCCTGAAGCTTTAGCCTCTATATATGGTTACGTTCGTCGCAAATATGTCGATAACCCAGCTACTTGCGTGACTTGGGGAAGTCGGCATCGAGATTATCTTCCCAGCAGCCGTACTACGCAAACGTACACTGAAAAACCCTAGCGCGACTCGAGTTCGGCTGGTCGACGCAAAGGTGAGAGTTGCCGACACGGTGAGAGGAGGCGCAGTATAGTAAGCCAGTGCTTCCAATCCACATACGAGCTTCTTTACCACTATGGAGGTTGATTCCAAATCAGTTGGCCGAACGTAGATTGCTATGAAAATTAATCACTGGCCACGTAAGGAAATAAGGTTGAACTAAGCACAGAATGGGGTCGCTTATCTTATGGTTACGGAAAACTGATATGCCTCCACCGGGGCAGCCTAGTCCATTGCCAGGCTGCCTTAGTGCAAACAATAGAAACGTGATAACTTAAAAGGGTAGTTGCATAAAGAACTTCTTATAAAACACGCATTAACCGAAGAGGCACATACGACCACACTGGTCAGAAGTTAGCTGAAGAAAGATCAAGCAATGTCCCATCCCTTAGCGAATGTTTGATGATAAGTTTAATGTTGATGCTCATACTTCTCAACTAACTAGGAGAAACCACCCACTCGAACACTCTGGCTTGGCTGATTGTTTCTCATGGATAGCGAACGACTATAACCGTATCTCTGTAGCAGAACCAGTTTAGTAAGGCCTCATAACCAAAATTAGCAGGTTTTCAAATACACATTTTAAAAGTTAAAGTTCCTCTTTCCTTTAATCTCACGAGAATGGTGAATTGTACGACAATGTATTTAGGATGATAATTGTTTATAATTTTGAGAATCATCTTTTGGTATGTTGTTGTTAAAGAAACTAAAATTTCGTTAATTTACTTATGTTCTTTGTATAAACACACAATATGTCCTAAACGTGACCAACGTACAACAAATGTTACAATTGTGTACGTGTATGAATTGGCTAGGTATTAGAACTCGCTAGTTAGCTAACTCACCAAGTTAGGCTAGACTGACCAAAATAATAAATCGGCACATATTTATATAAAGTTTAAAAAACATTTCTTATGACCCGTCGATTACATTTGTTTGTTTGTTTCTACTCGCCTACTGAGGTTGAGATGACTAAGGAATCTATTTCGGTTCATTCCGGACGCTTAATTCCACTCAATAAATTAGGATTCCATATGTAAAACAGTAGGTTTTTGTGTGGTTTTCAACTTCATTAATTTAAATGCTATTCCAACTGACAAGTTTTGCAGGCTTTTGATTGTGACAACCGTAACCATTACTTTTCTAACTCTTTCCTCTAGATGATTACCGGAAGATCGCTTCGTTGTCATCTACGTCAAGCCAGAGTAGCTAAACAAGTTGGAAATTAGTGCCCGTGCCAGAGAAACCCATTTGTGTTGTATATTACAAGGTCGTCCGCGTACTCGATCATTTCCACAAGGGGGTATCGTTCTTCAATTTATAATGTAGGGTTATTAATGAGAAACGTCAAAAGTAACACGCTCAGATTTCGCCGTATGTAAATCCCGATGTTTGTTTAGTGCCAACATTCTGCGAAACCATACACAAAAATAATGGGCTTACTTGAATGAAACTAGTTTAGGGTGCCTTTATTTTATCCATGAAAATTTATCGTGCGTGCATCGTCGATTTACTAGCACGAAACCCATGCTGTTTGCTCTGAAACGCTTTACGGTACTCCAGGAAAGAGGTTAAATCTTTTGAATTACTCCATACAACAGGTTTTTAGCATGGTACGAAATAGGTCTATGTCCGGATTCAAACCTGAACCACCATTTGCCCCTAAGTTTAGTAAGCAAACTTTTTAGTGCTATGTAAAAATCAAGAACTTCATATGGTTCCCCCTTGTTGATTAATTCGTAAAAATTATCGTTATTTATATGATATTATGAACCTGTTTTTCTCTCATGTACAAAAAAAAACATACATAATGTGCGTCGATAAAGCAAAGTTTACAATATGATGTGCTTGAAACTTCTCTAATGAAGGCGTCGTCAGGTAAGCATTGGATGCATTCAACGCTTTACTGTCATAATGCTATCAATGAAACATTCTGATTTTTCTATTTGTAAAAATAGCTGACGAGATGCTATAGCTGACAGAAGAGTTTATTGAGTTAGCACACGAATTAGAAGCAGTAGATTCCACCCAGATGAAAATTCACTCAAGAGAAAACAAGTTGACAATACGCTAAATATAGCATCTAAAAACCGAGGAGGGCAAGAATCTTCTGTGTATGCATCGGCAAACAAATGAGCTACAACATGTGAGTGGCACTATAATGGCAGTGTATAGGCCAAAAGCCAGGAGTTCTAGAGCGCACAACAAACGAGTTCCGCTGAGATCAAACGTTTACGGCTGACAAACGAACCTTCAGAGAGGTACTAGAAAATAGTGAGTATCTCATACATCAAGTAGAAAAATACCTAATACGACATTTCCAAAAGATATTGCGCGATATACGTTCAGTGGGAAGGTACAGAAAGTATGGTACAATCTATTGAATATTTTGACATTATAATAACCAAATATGAAGCATGAATTGTTGACAAAACAGGACTCGTAGTAATAACCTCTTAGGTCCCACCGAAAGGCATCACGCCAAAAGGCACGAATAATTTAGTTGAAATACTACTTCACATAAGGTGCCAATGACATCGGACTAACCCACCTACCACAGAACTGATATACAACGATATCTGCTTGGTACTAAACAAGGTGGAGCCGATAACAAATCATCATAACACAGGCATAAGTTTAATTGAGCAAAATAACTCATCATAATTCATGAAAATTATTATTCTAACGTCAAATTCTGTTAAAAGCAGCCTTCTAATTTTCCAAACTCTAAGCTTTTTTCATTCTTCAAAGTATCTCTCTCTTAAAGTGCGGTAGATTGCATGTAGACATCAGGTATCTCATTTGTTGCGAAGATCAGGTCAGTGTGTACACACGCTACCTCTCTAACAGGTATATCTACCGTATGTAAGCTTTTGTGATAGTGATCTATAGTTGTATGCTGATAACGTTATACAAGCATTTTCTCATTCAAACTGTGTTTGCCAAAAACTGAAATGCAGCAGCAGCGAAAGAGCTAGGGAAATTATCGGCGATAAGTAAAAAATGGCAAGTCCTGGACTGTCTGTAGTAGACATTTGTGAAGACACAATATGCCAAGTGGTGAGGAAGCAAAACTAGGAACTCATGGCCTTGAAAGTCCTCGCCTTCGGTAACAAGTTGATAAGGCTAAGTTGACCTGCTTGAGAGATGGATCTCCGAATACAACGCATGCAGTGGCTGACCGCCATAAAGTAGTAGATGAGATTTGCCACTAAGTTGATTTGTCAACCCTCATTGCATGTGTCCCGTAGACTGCTCTGAACCTCACTTATTCAGTCGACCTCCAGGACTGTGTGCGAATGTGAGACAGGCGTAATGCCTTGTATGCGCTTGACTGACCATGCACGGTGCCGCCAGCAAACAAATTAGTCAGAAACCTCAGCAATAACATGCGAATGAAGAGTAGTAGGATAGTGCAGCTTCATGGCTGTAGAATTATCCACACATACAAACGTTTATGGATGAAGAAGAACTGTTAAGCATGGATTAGGGCTGGGATACAGAGGGAGCTGCATCTATTATGCTTTTTAGTCTCTAAAGTTATCTATTTAGGTAATGACGACTATTGATGATCGACTCTCGTTCATTTATTTTGCACTATCGTCTGTAGGCCTGTTTCCCACCAATAACGTCTCCTTTCTTCTACAATACAGTCTAAGTTATTGATTTGATTTGAGCTATGCAGATTTACAATAGCTCAAAGTTTAGATACACCACCTTTGGCGATGGAACAACTGTAGTGCTACTAGTACCAATGCAGTTGATTGCATACCACAATATGCTAATTATGTGCAATTTCGGTGTGTCTGTAAAGGGCTTTTTATAATAAACTGAACGTTACTATCATTCTGTCAAAATGGTAATCCCGCTTGCAGTACTACATATGCTGATTTGTTTGTATTATATGTTTCTATGAGTCTGTTTTTACTTTTCGGCCACCTGCTGTTTCATATCAGTGTTTTCGTTTAGTTAGGCTCTCGTACTTGCTGCTACGAGTGGTTCAGCGCATGCGCAAATTGGCGCTTCAGTTGCAGGCATAGTGTCGGCCACTCTTTGTTAACGCCAGGATTTTTGTTAAAAGTTTTAACGATATTCTAGTCGCGGACATAGTCAGTGTGCGGTTCTTTCAAGGGTGGAGCTTCTTAGTGTTTGGGCTTAGCTTATTTAGATAATTTTCTCGCTGGCTGTGCATAAAAGTTTATCATTCTCGCTGGTGGCTGTTCTTTTTGCTCTCTTGAACAAAAATATTGTGGCGTTGCCTTTGGTGTCGTATTAGATTCGGGCCGGTTTTTTCCCGAAAATACCATTTGCAGATCTGATGTTGCAATGATTGAGCGCAATCTGATATCCACATTAGATTTGCTAATTTGATGCCTCTGGGACACGACTGGTTCTACGATAGACCGTTGTGTACTGGTACGTTCTGCAAAAAAGGAACTGGTTATTAATTTGACTATTACAAGTATATTCATGCAGAAATACTATCTGTCGTCTCTCTCTGACTAACATGTTCCACTATCGATTTTTTGTGTGTACTTGGCTTAATCTGTTCGATGCAGTGTCATGTTATCCATTAGCGCTAGATTTCCGTTGGTTGCATGCAGATCCACTGACCCAGCAAAATCATTGACATTTCCCTTGTTCCCTGGTCGTAACTTTCTTTCGCTTGTTGACATTTTTAAGCTATTTATGTGACGCGACGTGGTTTGCAGTTCGGAGTTTTATTTCAGCCCGTGGTATCACTATAGCTAGAATGCACCCGCAATTAAGTTTGAAGACTATTGCCGTTTATCAGGTAAAACTTGCTGTTCTACACGAATATGTCTTGGTGCATTACCAGCGGTCAAAGCAGTTGTGAAATAGATTTGCTGCGTAGTGGTCTTGTCCGCTGCTTCAGTCGGTACGAATTGACAGGTTGACATCTATTCACTAGGTCCTAGAAATCATTCCTGATTTCTGGCCCTATGGTGTTACTGATACGGCGGTATACACCAGAGGGTAGCGTTTATGCGCCTGTCAAAGAAATTGTTCTTTCAAATTTTGCGGGATGATTATCTTCTGTATAGAATTCCCAGATCTTAGATGATTTTATTCCGAATGTTCTTGAAAGAAAGTTCCTCAGTTGAATCGCTGTCTTATTCCTTCGGCTAACCCGCTGAACAAATTTCGTACTCGTGTTAGTAAAACCTGAGCTGTCTCTAATTTCGCCTGCTTTAGCAGTGGATCTAATAGTCGGTTGTGTGCTTGTTACGCTGTTTCGTCTAGCTTTAGCCTGCGTATGCCTTCGTGTACTTCAGTTATTTCCACAAGAAGTCTATTAAAAGTGCGTCTGCCATTTTCGTCCCTGGTGTGTACCTTGCTGTCAAGTTGTACTTCGATAGTTCTAGTCGCATACGCTAAAGCTTCTTTCCCACCTGAAAGCTTTGAAAATATACTTTTTACAGGCGCATGGTCTTGGTATATTGTCACATTCCGCACTGTACATATATAATTTTCAGGCTGTTCGTTCGGCATAAATATGGATGGACAGATGTTTTGATCGACTGAGTAGCTTTTTTTTTTGTTGTTGTTAATAAATAAGATGTGCGTCCACTTGTTCGCAATCGTTTGCTTTGTTGTAGCTTTTATCAAAGTATGAAAGATTAGAGGTCTCAGCAAGCTTCTGTTATAAAAGTTTCCTCATGTTAACTTTGCCATTAAAATTAGTACTGCTTTCAATTGCGTTTTTGGATGGGTTCTAAGAACTGGGCGGGATTGGGGCCAAATGACGGTATGTTGTTTACGCATCCGAGGAAATTCATTACTCCTTTCGCGTTTTTAGACACCGGCACTAATGTTACCTTGGCCTTTCCGCGCCAGCCGCTAGTTTTTTTCTGCTAATTATACGCCCTCTAAACTTTACTTTTAACATTCCTGAACGTAAGTTGTTATATTGCAATGACGAGTTTTTTTCGAAGAGAGCTTGTAGAGGAACGCAATACAAATACTGAGGCCAGGGAGGGCTCAGCATTTGTATTGCGTTTCCTCCATGCGTCGTCTGCCGTTATTACTACGTTTTGAAACTCATCATACGCTTGCACTTGACGTCTCTCGTATTCCTTCGGCACATAAGCGATTCTTTGAGGGACTTCGCAACACTAGTACGGATCCATGGAGGTCCAGATTGTCCAGTATGGTTCCGACTTTTGGGCCCTAACATCATTTGATAACTAATTTATATTGTTGCTATGATATATGTGAAACTATGGAGCCCTATACTTCTTAACCTGAATCGCAAAATAAATAAGGACATGATCCTAATTGAATTTTTGAAATTTAGGTGACCATTACTGTATAGCCTCCACCATTCACGGAAAGCGTTCACTATTCAGACCTACAAGAAGACGTATAGCATGCAGCTAGCTAAATATGAAAAGCCTAGCTATAAGCCAGAAAGCACCGAGACACTAGAAATGACCTGCTCATTTGGCAATCAAAAGCATGCTATAGAACCTATTGAATACCTGCTAATACCTACAACTAGCGACCCCAGTAGCTATTCCAAACATTGGCGAAACTAAGGGATAGGAGAAAGAAGAGCTGAATGCAATACCAAACTCATACAAGCTATGAGACTCAAAATCCCATAATCTTATCCGGTTTGGGCCGGCTATAAAATAACAAAAAATACCTACAAACCATAATCCGGAGAAGCAAAGACCTATGCCACAACAACAACAAAAACAAATTCCCCTGGTGATCTGGCTACGAAATTACAATGCAAAGGCTGGGTTCACCACGATCAAAACTAGATCTAGACTTTGTATCAAAAATAACCATCCTAATATTCCCTAAATCTGATCCTATATATAAAGAAACATACAACGTCAATCTGTCTCCGATCTAGGGCACCCCACTTTAGAGATACTTGAAGCAATCAAATTTCAAGAAGAAACCCATAGGATCTAACAAGTTTACCACAGAATTAATTAACAGAATTAATCAAATATGTTATCTGTAAGCATTCTGATATCTTCAAGACATTTTGGTAAGCGAAAAAGGGTCAATCTAAATCTGACCAAAAAAGAAAAGGATAAAGATAAATCAACAAGGTACCCGGCAAACTACCTAATTAGCTGAAAAAATTATCCCTAACAGACTTGAGTTGAGTGTAAGGATAAGGTTTCGGATAACTAATTCTGTTTCACGCCGGCCAAGTCTATGAGCGCACTTATACGACAGAAAAAAACAAAAATAAACAGAGAAGAGGACTACGTGTGATAATTGCCTTCGACAAAAATGCGTTTAATTTCATATTGCAGGAGGTTATCCTAAATCGTCCAAGACGAAAGAACGTCTATACATACCTTCAAAGAGTAATCTCTTTATTTCAACCAAAGATTTACGATACATGACGGAACAACATATCCAATAAACACAGAAGTTCTCCAGGGCTTTGTTCTGGGCTTTCTCCTTTGGAAGAGAGGTTACGACAGCCTCTTATAGCAAGACTACTGGCCCTGGGTGAACCTAATTTCCTTTTGATATATTTTGCGACTATTATTACAGCAAACAATACCAAACTACAAAACAAAATTGACACATGCGATGTTATAGCAGGCTGGCTTAGAGACCACAGACTGACACGAGCATCTGAAAAAATTGGACTACTAATACTCAGTAAAAACAGAACACGGAGTCATCAAAGAAAACATAAGAGGCCCTACAATAAAATCGGATAAATCAATTAAACAGAAGTTATCAGAGGCGGTTCCTTTTCTGGCTGAAGACACGTCACCTACTCTAAAATAAGCTAGCAAAGACAAACGGCTTAAACAATTGGAAAACACTGCTAGCTTCTGTGGCAAAGTTGAAGGTTTTATAGTACCAGAGTTGCCACCATAGTCTAGCTTAATATACCTGCAGTGCTCAAAGAAAATTAGGATCCAGAGTAGACGACATTTTCAGGTCAGTATTGCCAGACGCAGCACACACAGTATGACGACTAATACCTTGAAAGCTACAGAACTATATGATTCACAACCAACACCGAAAAATAACTCGTTTGAAAAAGTCTTTGCCCAAATAGTGAAATAGCCTAATCCCGCGAAACGTACTGGACTATTCCGAAAAGCTTAATTAGAAATATACTCAACTGGTATAATAGAAAATATAACCAAATCTTCTTCTATATAGTACAACTTCTCATGAGCCACAGCTTCTTTAAACTTATCAAGAAGAAACTGCGGAGGGTACCTACTTAATGTGGTCCCTATAGAATAAAGTCAGAAGACATCGCTTAACACATTTTCTGGCTGCATGCAGCTTTTGGAGAACCTCGCAGAGTCTTCAAATTGAAGCCATCCCCGGAAATGTTTATTACCCGTTCTCAGTGGATCATTTTCGTATCTTACATAGTTTTTTTCCTCCGGGAAAAAAGGACTGATGGAAACCATTTCTTTTCTGGCTCTCGTCTTTACAGGGAACAATAAAAGAAGCGCGGAGAGTGGTAGAGTTTCAGTGGATAGAACTTCTCAATGCAGTTGGATTGTAACACTACGAAGGAGTTCCAGATACCCCGATTAGGCTAAGTCAATAGTACATAAAGCGTTCAGCCACTGGCAATGGCTTTTAAAAAAAATATATAGAAAACCTAACTTTTGCTTAATCGTTCAAGTAGCTACTTGTATGTAGGCATGGAATCTTTAGGTCTTTGTATGGCTTTATTTAGAACATGTAGACCTGAAGGTACTAACTGATCTCCAGGATGACGTACGTCTACAAATGGAAGATTTTCACGCAATGCACTATTGCCTCTGTAGAGATCGTTGGCATGGTGCGTGGAGGTTGTTGGATTGATCTTGTCTTTTTTACTGCTACAGATTTTCACATGCTATAGAAGCTGACCTAGTACCTCAAAAGTGTCTTTATATTTGTCCTGTATACGAGGCTACCCAACCATTGTCTCTGTAATCACCTTGCTCGAGACCTGCTTTAGTTTCAGTTCCAGGCAAGTGTTCTCGATTGATGAACGTCCACCGATATCTCACTCTTGTCAGTTCGTGCAGTATTCTCCTTACTATATCAGACCTCAGACGGCTAATTTCTTCGACTGTCGGTTTCCCGGTGTGCTACCGATCCCTTTCTATGACTTGCCAGGCTTCGTATATTTGTTCGGCTCGCATCACTAATTCAATTGTAACCTTTTATGAAAAACGATTCTCTAATCATTGGGAGGCGAGTCATGGAACTAACTTGTCCATTAGCATCTCCCTCACTGTCACTATATGCATAGCGCTTCGTCCGTTGAGACGTCTTTGAAATATGACATTCCTGTAATATTTGTTCATTCTTGTGCATTCATATATTTTGTTAGTGTTGCGCGTGGGTCGTCTCCCGTTTGGCGGGCCTTATTATTAATAGCCATATCTTTACTGAAATCTAAGAATATGCGGTATGTATCCCCAAAGACTGACTTGAAGTGGGTAATTAGCTACGAGCTTTCGTTACGTGCGTCATTTATGAGCACGTAATCTGTTCAATATTCTACAACAATTGTTCAATTTCTACACGTGTTGCTATTGCTCATCGGTCTTAAAGCGTATTTTCGTCGCTCTTCTTTGTTCTCTCTCGTCACTTTAGGATAAAGTGTCAATACACCGTTTTGTTCTCGTACCACGGTTTTCCTTCTCATTTCTTTTGGGTTATTACTTCCAGCCCTCTAAATTTAAGTTATTATTATCATAATACACCTTATCTGCTTTCTGATATCTGAAGTTTATCTGCTTAGGTAAAGTGTTAGCAACATAATTAGCGACAATTCAAGTTCGGTCGTTTAACCTGAATGAGCTATTCGATGGCGGTTCATTTGAAAAAATCGTATAAAACAATTTGTACGATAAAATATTGCTCTTTAACTATTGTTGATTCTGCATTGTAACAAACATTGGCAGCGCAATGACGAAATAGTCGCGCGTAATATAGAGGGACAAACACGAAGCATTTGATTCTTTTAGGCTGCACCAACCCAGTCGTATCTAAGGAAATCATCTGGATCAACTAGAGCTTGTGCAGTACATGCGTGCAGGTTATGTGTGTAAGTGTGGCGTCTACCGGTACAGGCAAAAAACATTGTGAGTGCTTCTTGGGTCTTGCCATGGGTCGTCGCGAATTTATTGCACAATAAATACGGCGCAAGGAGTTTTTTGCGCTTCTTGTGTGTATAAGACGCACAATTCCAAAGAGTTCTTTGAAGGACAAGTTATTGAAGCACATTTGTTGCTTGTGGCGATTTTGATGATCGGTCTTTTCAATTAGATCTTGGCTAATAACAGTTGTGTTAACTCATTATTAGATAACACTTTGTTTTGCTGCGAGAGAACAGTTGGTTTAAGCAGTTATGTTTAATTAATAGTACATTAATAGAGCAATTAATAATAAAACATGATGATATTTATTTATGAAGAAATACACGTACCAGAGCGAATGGCTATAAAAAGCTCGTTTCTGTTAGCCATTTATAAAGCTAAACCGGTCCGCTTCTATTGGCAGCGGTAGGATGCCGTTTGATGGAATACCTAACGGCGGTATTGGACGTGAAACTAGAAACATAAAGGTAGCGGTAGGATATGCATTAGAGCAAGTGAGTACATACGCGGCTGCGGCGTCTGCTGCCCGACAAGAGAATACATCCCTTCCTACTCTGCCGTTGGAATAAGGTATAGATCAACCCCACTGTGCAGAGCGCATAGCTGACGTAAAACAATTCACACGCATGTGTATGTCAAAGCAGAAATAGAGTGTCGGACTACAAGGCTTACCCGTGATGGATTCAAGTTCGATTTCCTAGGCTAAAACGACAGCTATAAAGCCAAAGCAGAAGCTCTACATCATGCTGCTTACCAGAAATAGACAGGGTACAGAAATTCGGGTTTTCTTGAAACCAAAACTACAAGCAACGCTATAGACCGATGAACCTCAAAAAGTTCGGAAAAGTCTTCATTTCTTCAGCAAAGCTTTTTAATTGACCCGAAAGGATCTATCGGCACTGAAAATGTACAACTACTTACGAGTGACCACGATGGGATCGATCGCAGTGCTATTCAGAACAAACAAACAAAGGAGGCTATTTCAAGATGTCGATAAGGAAGCAGAAACGCTGCTATCGACGAATGTATGCCTCAAATTGGAACTGATAATGATTCAGTAAGACAGAAACCGCCTGGAAACTCTTATCTAGAAATACAAGTACGTATTTGGGGCCAATTGCTACAACCGGCCAAATTCCATATTAAAAAAAGGGCTAGAAGTGCCTAGGAACAACCGCGGACCCCGCACTCCTAAGCTATCGTTGATCAAGTCAAAGACAGGGAGTCAACTAAAAGGCGTACCGATCCACAGATAAATGGGTGTCAAATCTTGTCGCTGTACATCAATATAAACATTTGTTACGAATTATTTAGACTTACACGTACGAAATAAGATTATACCCTAAGTACGGTACCCCATGCTTATGTTAATTAACGTCTCAGCAAAGCAAAAATAGTCTCGGTAATATATGCTAGGATCATGTTTTATCAAATGGTAGAAAATCTGAAAAGTTGTGACTACATTTTGGACCCAAATACCAATACTGCATAATATTGCAGGGAATAGTTTCAAAACACGAGAAGTGTTAGAGGGCATAAGTACGAGCCCACCAAAGGCTCACTAATACGGCCGTAGTAGCGGAGGATACAATAGGAAAACACTAGTTCGCGCAGTTGAAGACCATCATCGGAGCCAAGAATGTGTGGGCATCATGAGCTACCTCGGATGTGTCAATTACCTGCTACCTTTCATAACAAGCTTATCACCATTGACAAAGCCCTTATGTAGACTCATACGAAAACAATATGAATACTATTAACAAAACCAACAACAACAGGTTTTCAAAGCAATCAAAACGAACCTTGTAGAAACGCCCACCTTATCGTACTTCAGTAATGAAAAACTTATATAACTTAAACGGATATATAGTTTAACGGGTATACTAATACGAGATGGAAAACCAATAGTTTACAGGTCTTATTTATTAAATGCAACCGGCAAAATAAACAAGCTTTCATAAAAAATGTATTTAGCAACATTCATTACCTGTAAAAAGTATATCAGTTTATGCAATAATGTCATGCAACTTGTCACAAACCACTGGAAAGCGTATTTTCAAAAGCTTTAGATTCTTGTCTAAAACGACATCAACGGGTGCATTTTAAACGTAATGTACAACTTAATGTTGAAATACATAACCAAGAAGAAGCAATCTCATCGCTGACCCCCTAAGGAAAGATACCTCAAAGGTGATCACACGAATAGAGATTCAGATCTTCTGATAGAACACGTAAAGAAAATGATACTACAGAGTTTAACACTGTAAAAATTGTCAAACACAATTCAGAACAGTTAGCCGAGTAACGAAAAAGGAATTCCAGTAAAGGTTCGTTTTCGTATCGAGAGTATCTGCGATGTACTAATTCTCGACCAGGATTGAGCAGTAATCGTTCTATCAAAGCTTAGAGCACAATCACGCACACAATCCATGTACTGTCCTGTGAAAGACACTATATTCCGGCTAAGAATTAAGAATGATATGAAAGACTAAATAAATCGCTGCAAAGTTTGCTAAACTTTGCAGCGATTTATTTAGTTATTAATTCAACCTGAACCACTTACAATAAATAAAGCTCTTATCCCACAGTGGCCACGACAGATAATACATCAAAACATGTTCATGTGCGATTTATCTGGCTAGTGTAGATGAGTATAGTTAATATTTCAAATTAGAAAAAAATTACTGTGTAGCACTACAAAAAGACACATAATTAATTAGACAAGCGTTTATTCCGAAAGGTATGGAAGGCCGAGCGAAACCAACCCGGTTTCCCACCAAAAATTTACCTCAGAAGAGTTTAAAGATTGTTGTTCTAACTGCCTTCTCCCGAATATCATAATCGCACTCCACCATTATCAGTCACACGGGAGCTTAAACATTAAGCTTACTAAACTAATAATAAAAAAAGTTGAAAGTCTTAGAAAAAGTAGCGAATATGGCACTATTAGAGTAACGAGTCACGGAGCAAGCAAATAGCCTCTCATCAGCAGAAGAATTTTCTGGACGCATTACGGCCGCGTTACTTCCAGCCAAAGACCATAAATTGGGAATGGCTTACACAAACCACTTAAAAATGTCAACAAACGGCGAAAATAGGGCACGATTATGACATTAGAGAACTCAACCCGACTGTGCTCGGACAATGGGTTAGAGTACAGCCTATAGCCTTACATGAATAGACAATAAATCGATGCTCTGAACACGTCAGATTGAAGACATACAAAATTTGTACAGACAATGGAAACGGAGTAATCGAAAATATACGACATCCCATCGTGATGCCTGCTGCGTTTAACAAAGGTGATAAAATAGATATTTCAGTGTGATCATCAGAAACTGCATCGACTTAACAAAAGGCAACAGGATCCCAAACACGGTCGAGAACCAGTCAAATAAAGCAGAAGTTGTTAAACATATCGACCCCCTAGGACTGGCTTCTAAAGAATACAGAACACCAATTTCATCATTCCGCATACTCGTACGTTTCAGTTATCTGTGGCAACAAATATGGTGGTAACCGCGCAGCCAAAATACCCGACAAGGGTGATAGCGGCACAATAGTGATCACAAACTCAAAATCCACGCCTTTATAACACGCAGTCGAGTGCCGAGCGAAATCAGAATTATTGTAATGATCCGATATAAGCAAACGCACGAACTAAACCGAGGAAGACTGCCTATGGGAACGAACGGCGCATGCACGGTACGTACAACTAGCCATATCAGCACAAAAGGACCCGGCTGAATGGACTGCGGAGCAAAGTAGCAGCAAAAATGGATAAAGACAAAGTAATACCTACAGATGTACAGCATATGCGGTAAACAATGCATATACATTTTCATATTAATACTATAATGTAAATAGTTGGTGATAATGATGAAAATACACAATAATGAAGACAACAACTAATATAAACATACAAATGATCGCAAAACGTTTCTTTTGTCAATTGAACCTCTTGAGCTTATATAAGTTCTTATTGCAATCGGAACGCTAGTAACACAACGTCACCAGCTGTATGGCACACAAAATAATCTTAAAAAAAGATAAAAAAAAATAGTCTTGTTTTTTTGTTATTGTGGTTCTTGCAAATATAAGTTGCACATATTTGGTAGCATAATTTATTGCAATATAGTGACAAAAGAATATGTTACGAGAAGAGGTTATTTAAAAAGTTCTCATCTGGGTGTACTGCTATAGAGCGCCACTTAGCAGTATATGTTTCTCAGTTTACTGCCAGTAATTTATTGGGCTAGTCACTAGACAACCTATATTGTCAATGCCTAGCATACTGACAGATAGAACACTAAATGCACAAACATCAAATGTCATATATTTTCTACTGTAAAATAAACAGGAGATCTTCGAAACATTTTAACGATAGAAACAGCGTTTATGCTCCGTGTTAGTTCACGAAGCATCGTTAGGCTCATTACATGAGACCGTTTATGTCAGCCTCGTCCATCATTTGCTTTTTGCCTCGTTTAAATAAGCTCATTTGTGGCGGTTTAATTACACCTTGTGTAGCACTAGATAGTGGAAACTTTTATGGAGTAAGTATACGAACGCTTCTCTCTGTAGGGGCTCGGCTAACCGGAATGGTTCTGTTGTCACTTGAGGTCGAAAGAACGGATGTTCGAATGGTTCGCGTGTACTAAACGAACATTACTGTATGGGCTAAGGCTTGAGCGCAAATTCATCGTGCTCCTGGCTACCACGAAATCAGATACTTTGGTGAAGTTCAGTGTGCTAGCCGACGTCAATTTCTACGCGGAGTTAACTCAAGTCGTGCGAAACTATACGTCGGAGAAACCTGTTAGCCGCCTCCGGAAGCGAGCTCAGCAATGAAGAAATGCCAGATGCTGTCACTGTTCTGATAATGGACAGAACGCGCAGCGTCCGCAGGTAAAAACTGAGGTTGTTAAAAACAACACAAATTAAAATGGCAGGCCCCAGTTATGTCAGGACTGTCAAGTTTGGAAGTCGTAGTGAGAATTCAGCGATCCAAGTATCTGCCGTTTAAAATACCACCCTTAATGCATTGGCTAACCAGTTCACTGAAGCTGCGCTTATACCGTTGATACGGGAAAAATGGAAGGTTTATGGATATTCCTTCTTTTTGCACCAAAAAGCCAGTCGGCTCTTCGTCTTTTAGCAAAGTTTACCTAAAAGAAATGGGAAATATCTCGGACTGATGGCGCGTAAGTAAGTACATAGTTGTCACGTCAGCTGGCTAGACCAGGGGTCTATGAATTCATCGTTGGAAGAAAGCGGAAATTATAGCAAGCACTGCCACCACAACAGGATGTGCTTCGGGACAATACAAGGCATGTTTGGTTGGTCCCGTCATTGCGGACGAGTATAAGACATTCCATACAGTATTGGAAGTTATATATTTCATTAGCCAACTTTGGAAACGACGGAATATCGCGGACAACCGCATAAAGGTGGACAACATGAGCTCCAGTCAAACCTTCTAAGCTCTAAGAGGATATGAGACGTGGCATGAACAGTTCATGTTGAGGTGTCCATATAAGGAGTATGAAGTTTGTCTTTTCAATAGTGACGATGGTGGGATTTATGGAATTCATAGAAATAACGTATGTTAACGATTCCATTGGATAGACTACTTTTTTGTTCAGTAGGTAGTAATGAAAATCGTGTTTACCTATGGCTCTAAGTAAGCTTTTTACTTCACATTGTAACTGATGAATATAAATGTATATAATAATAGCAGTACGTCAGGTGATGGCCCACATACTCTCTGGATTTTTTTTTCTGAGAATTAGCATACTACTTTATTACTATACTATACTACTGTCAACAACTTCATAAACAACCCTTATGAGATGAAAAGAAAAATTCGAAATCAGTTCATTAAGCTTTATTGGCCAGAAAAAAGTTTGGACGCTAAACGAAGTAAGTCGTTAAAGCGCAGTAGGACCATATCTATACTGTCAATGCAATGTGTCATCATGAGTTAACAATGAGGTAAAAAAAACTTTGTCAGCCCCAACAGGCCGTTGTAGGTAAGAAAATCTTTCACCTTATTCTTTCATTTTTTAACTGGAAAAGCGGTTCGAAATAATGAGTTAGGGAGAAGTCTAAATTTGAAAAGAATCTAAGAAGTAGCTCCAGCTTTGTTGTGTAGTTGCTGTTTAACCAAATACCAATAAGAAAGTTTCATAACTCGTTTTCTGCTAATTTCCCAGTGATAACGCAGAGAAGCACAGAGTCCTGCTAAAAACTTATTCCCTTCACCGAAGGACTCAACATACCTTATCCTTCTTACTAAGCCTTCCCTTTTTCCTTCGCATCATGCAAGATTCACGCAAGACCATACGGCGGCTATGTTCGCTTCGCTACGCAGCATTTGATTAGCATAATGGCTTCCATAATTCTCGCCTCGTCTGAACGTCTCGCTACGTTTTGCAACTCAACCAAGGACACACATAAGCGAAGTGAGTCTAGTACTTGCGTCCCCCTTGAGGAAAGACTGCAACGTGTGTAACCGCCTTAGGACCCTTCAAGATTTTGCGGACTATATCTCATCATCAATATAATTATAGTCACCATCAGCACCAACAGCAGCATCGTGTAAATCGTTGTCAGATCAGGTGACGTGTAACTAAGTATGATGAACTATGGCATACTTAACCAATATTATTATTATAATAAGTATTGTTCGAAACTGTACAAAATATTTAAAAAGAATTAGAATAGCAAAGCGTTTGATTTAACTAAAAGAGAATGCTTTAGTAAATGCTGAGCTATAAGCTTATATATATAGAAGCAACAGAGGCCATGAATTGACATAGATACCCGACATTTGGCAACGATTGAACAAATGGATAAATTTTTTTTTGTAAAAATTAGACCTTATATAAGTAACACCTTTGTACCAGGGCCAGTTTTGATTATATTTACGACAAAACCAAGTGATCGATTATAATCTAATTTAAAAAAACTATGCTTTTACAAAATTAAGTAAGTCGCCTTTCCGAAAAAAAAAAAAAAAAACTTTAGTTTTTGTAGATCCGCTGACGAGGTTTGACCTCACGAACAAAATAACTTGACAATTTCAAAATTCGCGTTTTATAATTTGTATATATTTGTGTACATAGTTCTTTAACCCTTTGTAGTTTGAACCTACCTTTTCATCGTGCACAGATCAGGACTTGAGTTACAAGATGCAATTAAACAAGCCAATCTGGTTCTGCTAAGTATCTCGATTAGACAGCATGAACTTCTGCGGTGAATGATTTCTGTAGACCAAGTATACTAAGACCTCTAAATTAAATATTTTTCTTATGCTTTACTTCTAGAACTATTCTTAAGCGAAACAAGCCTCTCGTATACATTTGACGGTCATATTGATTCAATATGACTATGATTATTATGTTTAGAGTGATTATACCTTCGATTGAGTACCTAAATCAGTAACCATCAATTTTCAATAGATTCTTTGATCTGTAAATATTGTCACTTTTTAATAGCAACAATGCGTCAAGCGCTATCTGTAGGTGTAAACTACTTAAGGTGTCGTTCAGATACGTTACATACCAAACTTTGCAACGGAATTAAACTTTGACCTCATAACAAGCCAAAGTCCCAAAAAAGCCCAAAAAATTCAAGAGGTGCAAGAAAAACAAAAAGGTTAACTGGCAGAACCTATGCGGATAACCTAAATGGCAATTGATATCCTTTTCTCTAAAACGGCTGTTCATATCGGTAGTCAAATTATAGATGTACTAAAACGATTGCTTGAACCATCTTGATGAGTTTTCGAACGCTTCAAATCTAAACTGTATTGAGGATCCTCCGGTTTGACTCAGGAAAATCTTCCTTGGATTTTTCATAAGCTGCATGAAGACTGGCAATGGCCTAAACTGTTGATTTCGGGCAAAAGGAAGGTTTTTAATTTTGATAGAGCATTCGCGGAAAAAATGTACAGTAGTTGATCTTCGCTCAAATTCCGAACACTACGCACTGTGGTTCGCCATCATGGATTCGCTGCTTTGCGTTAGCAGACTACCACAGACACCTTGTGACTAATAATCCGTTGGAATACATCGTGATTTGAACGCATCATTCATTACATATATAGTTATGATCAAGAATGTAATCAATTGACAGCTGCTAGTTCGAGTGCAGTCAGAATAGAAAAAGGCCCTAGTCAAAGATCGATGCATTTTCATCCAATAGCCTAGTCCTTCACAATATGTTAGCTTGGACCAAAATTATTTTTAGTGAAAATCTACAACGGTTGAAATAAATGAACAGAGTGACAAAACCACGATTATGGCATTAAAGCGCCAGTTTCTTGGTCACTGAAACTAAACTTAAAATAGTGCTGTAGCATCTTCAGCAAAACCAAAGCGCATGTCCGTTTCCTGCTAAGACACAGGTATCCCCAGGGGGAAGCCAGGAGGACCAATTACGATGAAATCATACATTTACAAACCCCCTATTAAACATACTCGTCTGGTGCTTAGCTCTCTATCTGGAACACAGCAGTGCGCTACTCGGTGAATAGAATGGGATGCTACTGGCCAGAGCGACACAGACGGCCCGTGAGGTATTCGTGGAGCCAGTAGAGAAGACTTTAAACAATCGTTGTCAGTCCTTTTAGTCAGTGTTCGTTAATTCCAAGATAGCGTTTAACTTTACGTCAAAATTTCTCGTATCAACCAAACTCGCACAGTAGGGCGTACAACTAAAATTTTGAATCTGTTAAAATTT
Organism: Varroa destructor; assembly: GCF_002443255.2. Lineage (NCBI taxonomy): Eukaryota > Metazoa > Arthropoda > Arachnida > Mesostigmata > Varroidae > Varroa > Varroa destructor. Next base: position 4,952,408 of record NW_019211458.1, read on the forward strand.
ATCCTTAAGAGAAATCTGAGTAGATTGGCTTACGGTGTCGCAGAAATAAGCGTTGCCGGCAGCGTTCCCTTAAGGGGACAACTTAAACTCATCGCGTTTCTCTGTGCTTACGAGCGATCTTCCCGTGCACACCCAGGAGCGACACTTGGTTGTGAGGATGGTCCTATATGCTAATAACTTTGTAACGCCTACCAACAACAGACGCTCGCAACTTTGGACAATTGTCATAGAAAAATTCAGAATAAATAAGGTCAAAACTGAAGCCATACAATTTAAAGACGCGGAGAGATAACAAAGTGATTGATTCTGCTCGGGTGTTGCTCATTTAAAAACGTTAATGAATCCTCATACTTAAACCTGACAGTGACCACGACAAGCAAGTCTTTCGCGGACCATATTAAGGAGAGATCGAATTGCGATGATGGTGGCAACTGCAATAAGAAGGTTTAAGAAACCACCACTAATAACGGTTTTTATCATGTTTAACCTGAAAATCATGCCAATCACCGTTTACGAAAGCTCAGTCATTCCAGGAAAGCTGTGTTTGTGAAATTTGACAACATTAGACAAGATGTTGACAAGATGATGATGTAGACAAGACAGTGTTTCGAAAATTAGTGCTAGCCCTTCATACAATGACTTATAACAATTTAAAGATGTTTTCCACTTTGTACTAAAGCATGTAGCAGGTTCACTGCAAGTTAACAACAAAAGATAGCGGAAGCTGACCCGTAATTTCCTTTAATGTCCACAATGGTCGATAAAAAGCGCAAAGGCCCAAGCAGAGCCAATAGTTTATAGGTTTATGAGTTCCACTATCTGATATGCGGGTCGTAGGGGCAAATTGCTTGCATGTGTCAATTTCGCATTATTCGACATTATAAATTGATCACCAGCGCTCATAGACAACGCAAATTGTTTTGCATTTTTCGTTGAAATTACTGGTTACTCAGATGACAATCACCTCTCGAAAGGAACTAAAGTTGTCTTCGCGAATAGCAAATAAATGCCGTACGAACCAAGAGAAAAAGACTGATTTACTCTAAAGGCGATTAAAGGATGACATTTCTGCAACATATGTCCTACCACCAAAAACAGATTTTTGGAAATATTTGTACTGCACTGAATAATCGCTTTACCGTCATAAACTGGAGTCTGGTATCATAATATTAGTAAATACGTTGGTTTATACTGTTTATGCTAACATGAATGTATGAAATTAAAACCTTTGGCTTTGCCCAAGTAAGGTGTAAGAAACCTTGTATCAGATAAAAACAATCGCAGTGACTCAAAATAATACCAGAATATAAATTTTAGCAATCCGATTTTAATCGCACTTGAAGGATGGGGTGTGTCAATCTTTATATTTAGATCTCAAAGCTGCAAATCAATGAAGTGAGCATCGATAATGATGTCCACCCCTGATGGTCATCATTGCCATTAAGTTTTATCTACCTTTTAGGACCATGTCTCTGATCTGAATAACTTGCAAAAGACTGTAGCTATGAAGTTCCCTGAAAAGATCCATTTGCCTCCGAAGACATACTTTGACTTGGTGAAAGCATTGTCCAGTACATCAATTCTTGATTATTACTTATTTAACAGTTACCTTACCACTGAACGGACATTTTAGAGAGCATGTCTTGCAAAGGACGTTGAAGGCTTTAATAGCAGCCGCAACAACTGACGGCCCAAGTGAGTTCTCGCGTAAAACGGCGCTGGTTCGCTTTTATTAGTGTGTCATATGGATTACGGCTTGTATAAGACCATCTTACTTCCAATCAATTTCATGTCTTCAATTGCGTGAACCCAGATCTTTTTTCTTGTCATGGGTCTTGACGTCTCTGCGAGAAACAGACCGGTCTTTATACTAGATTTGTCGCGAAGCTAAGGATCAAAAAGTCTAGTTTCCTTTAAATCACACTAATCATTAGTTATTTTATCTTGAGCGTCCTTAAAAAAAATGGAAGGAAATGCTGGTCGCAAGTAAAGCCCCTTCATTTCACCCCGTGAGACGGAAAGCAGTTTGACCAGAAGCGTTAATAGAATGCACAAAGAGCTGATGCCTGACATGAATGCGCCTTGAAATAGGCATGCAGTGAAACGAGCCAGAAAGAAACTCCGATCACTTTACGCGGTTTTAACCGAATATTGTTGGCCAAGAAGTTCAATGACAAGAGTCCCATAGGGTTCTATCTTGAGCAGTATTCTCTGAATATCACGAACGGATTGAATGGATTTAGAAGATCAAGAGCACGGACCTTCAAGTTCGAGCGGACCACCACTATGCGGGCAAGGACTTTTCTAAAGTGTCCGCCGACAGAGTCTTTCGTTTGATGTCAATTGGATGTACCTTGCTATAGAGGGGAGTGAAACAGTACTATTTATATGTAGATGGTTCCGCGAGCATAAAGAGAAGAAAAATATGGAAGAATTCGCTTAAAAAAACGCAGCGCATAGGACCGTGTCGAACTATACAAGTTTACTAAACAATCTGTACTCCTACTGCACTACTGACAGGAACCCCACTGTAGAACCCAAAGTTAAAATCAGTAAGTGCAAAGATAAAAGCTGCGACGAAAGCCTGTTATGCGAAACTGGTGGGAGGCATGGTCTGCCATTTCTAGAGACGAACGAAGTGCCTACTTCCGAGATCTAACTCGAAAAATTTGGTCACATGCTCGACAAACAGGAAGGCAAATTAGTTATCACCGATTAATATTCAGGTTATTACATTTACATAGACTTTCACCTTGGTCCGAATGTATAGGATAACGCTTGGTATACCCCGTAGACTTGTCCTGCTGTCGAACCAGTAAGGAAAAGCCGAGGGGCACAGTCAACTGGAAACGGATAGAAAAACGAGACACTAGAACCAAAAATTTAAGAGAATGCTTTCCAGAAAGCTTACTTTAGCAGGGTTATCTTAGATACTACTGCTCACTGTGAATTTGACAGCGATCACGATGCTTACTGTCAAACGAAATCTCCGTACTAGAAGATCCGCAAGAGAAGGGCACAGATTTCGAACAATCTAGCTCCATGCCATGAAGTTTAAGGACCCTTATAAAGGGTGACGCTACATGAGATGACTTAGATTTACCGGCAGGTCCAAACTACGACCAGAATGGTAACGGGTCAAGCTTCGAGTTAGGCTTGATCGGAGGCGAGAAACCTGTTATAAACGCTTCCGATCACTGGTTTCTTTTGACATCTACTTCTGCTACCCTTAGCCCGTGGAACCATGAACTGAACATCCAGGCTGTTTGAGAGACGTATAAAGGCATACGTTGTGTCACTCGTTAACCATCTCGGCGAACTAAGTTCAGCTGTTGGTGGGAACCCGCATTATCCTGGAAGTGAAAGTATCGTACTTTTCTAGCTGTGTATATAAAGCATAAAGTCTATCGCTCAAAAAACTAGTCGTTATACGAGGTGAAGCAGAGGTTTGACTTAGAAAACAGAAGCAAACAAAACGAACAATTCTATCGATTGGAGGCAATGACCAACTTAGTGGACAAAGGACAGTCGAGGAAGCAATGGACATGCCAGAACTCAATTCGTAGTTCATTAATCTCACCACATTCAGGTACTCCACACTTCATAACAAGCAGAACGTCCCCTTTAAATGGGTCAGTACGTTAACAGAAAATGCGTAATGGATTATGCCGATTCCAATATCACAGTGACTGTCTATATGTTGTAAGCATATACTATCTAGAATTTAGGAACAGGTGTGATAAATGTATTATATTTTTCGCCTCGGCAGAACAAAGCTGTATACGAAATACCACTCGTTTAGTCGTTCACTCCCGTTCGTTTTCAAAAATTTTTACCACTGTTATTCTCATCGTCCTTTCTTCTGATAGGCTTTGATTGCGACAAGAGTTAGTAGAAGATTGTAGATTAACCATAAAAACTTTACCAGCAAATTACGAGCCGATTCGAACTGCTGTGCTTATCAGCAGAGTCATCTCCACCGATGTGGAATCAGACCGTTCGCATTCTCCGGAGCGAAATGAATTATAAGTTGGAATCGAAAAGTTGGAAACTAACAAAGGCAGGCTTATAGCGTTCAGACTCCTGTGCATATGTTCTCGTAAGAGGTGTATTGAGTGCGTTAGATTCAGCCTGTAGAGTAGAATGCTTTCCGATATATAAAACAGAAATGCTGACGCAGCGCTATTGCGTGTCGGCTCACCACCGAATACTTTGTTTCCACCAAACGGTATTAATCAGAAGGAGTTCACAACTTCAATTCAAAGATATGGCACAAATCTCTTCGTTCGTCGATGGTAGAATAATCCGAATGGGCTAGTATGTGACAGTCCAGTTTTGTATATCAATTGTGCATTCTTTTATCGAATGGAATTATATATGAAAAGCTCCTTACACTATTCTCAGCTATTTGATATTCGATCCTGCGATAAATAAACGTTGTGATTAGATGAAAAACGTAAACGGTTGTGTGGCGGGCATATACTGTGCATTATGCGAAGACTAATAGTTTTAGATAACGGAGTAGCCGTGAAGTCAGTGTGGAAAATGGAGAAAATGAAGCCACTATTCTTCCTAGCAAGACGAATATGAGAATGACACAGCGGGAGATATTTATAACTAAAGGAGGGTTCTTAGACGTAAATGCAGACTACGAACCTAATGTAGAAACCGACTTACAAATGACACGCAATGATGAAAAGTTTACTTAAAAGGACAGTGAGTCAGCTGTGTTTTGTTGATTCGGACTGTGATCGTTTAAAAGATATGGCTTTGTTCAATTTACACCGGTGCGCAAAATATGATCGCATTCTACAGAATCAAAAGCGCGTCAATGCTTTTACAAGCGAACACGCAGGATGTTAGCCAACGGAATCAGTATTACATTTCTGAGACTTTTAGTCGACAGCCACATTGTCTTCGCACCAGTGCGGTTTTGCAATCAGTAAAATTTTCCGAAACGAACCGAAAGGTCAAAAAGATCTTTCCGAAAATAACAAGTCGGCCGTTTACACCAAAATATGTTACGCATTCATAGTAGAATTGGATACATGAAAGGAAAGCTGAAACAAATAGGGCGAAATTGTGAGTTATGTTATTGAAAGAGTTATTAAAAAATGTATGCGACGAAAACTAGCCGTAAGAGTTTATTGGATACTTTAACAGCAACAGTGATTCGTATTATAAAGCACAAATAATCATTTCCAGTTTTTATTATATTTGTGTTATCTCCGTGTTGTATATACGTAAATACATAGATAGTATTTTAAGAAGAGTTTGAAGCAGATATTTTAAGAAGAGCATGAAGAGTTTGTGACCCTGGCAGGTGCGTTCGCTCCCTGTTGCGCCAATGGGCGACCTAATATCCCACCATACACATTTATTGACATGCTGCATCTCTCGCTTCACTGTTCTTACCCCTGATGGCTACTGCTTCATTATCTGAATGCCATCTTTTTTAAGGCTGACTGTTCAAGGAAAAAGTAGGTTGAAATGCGTGCCAGTATCTCCACTTTGTTTTCAGCGTATCAAATCTAAAAATGATTGAATACACTACGAAACAAAACGCTCCGGACGCTGGTCGTTACTGGCCGAATTAATGCATATAATCAGATCTTCTAATGGAAAGTACGACATTGAAAAAATGTAACTGTGGTAAACACTACTAAGGCTATACACCCATAAGCTTAAGAGTATTACATTATATTATATTGTATTACCCACTAAGAACATTGCAAAAACAACGAGATTAGTATACCTTGCTGATTTGAAATATCTATTTAATAACCATTTAGTTGTTTAAATATGTTCTTAAAGGAAGACCTTCGTATATGTATTATGTTTATAATCTTGTGGGCGTATTTCAAATTAATTGCTCTTTTCAAAAACAACAGCTTAAGCAACCAAGCAGATTTCATGAAACATGTATCATGATGAGAACTCAGTCATCGCAAACAATGCTTACGTGTATCATAATAATCTAATAAAACAAAAATATATCCGTTTGTTTGTCCTAACGAAAAATCCATCGTTTGAATCACCGTACCAACTTGTACGGTGGTATATGCGACACTACAGACTCACTGTCATGATTTGACAAAGGCTCAGGATAAGAAATCTGAATGAGGACATAAAATATGTCACCATTTATATTTCTTTTATTGAATCTCAAAAAACTGCTGGGCGTAGGTAATATCTCTGGCAGTTCTAAGAATATTCGTCTATTAATTGATCCGATCTCCATACGATAGCTAGCGAATATATTGTAATTATAATACATCCTAAGTTTGCGTTAAAATCTTAAACACATTTCTCAAATAAAACTTTGATGAATTTAAATGAGCAAATAAACAGGTTTTTAGTTTTAAATGAGCTTAACTCTGCTAAAAATACTTCTCTATTAACTCGTATGTTTGATATAATACTACTTACATATATCGCAATTAAGTAAGTAACCATACGAGTATATGCTTTAGGGGGTAATTATAGCCGCCATTTATCTTATGCGCAGGGCGGCCTCTACAGAAAAATTATGGAAGCTCGGTAGGGGTTTTTTTTTTGTTAGAAGAGCAATCTTAGTGTGGATCCTAGACTGCATTTTTCGTAAATCTTCTAAAAAAACGTAGAAAAGGCCCCTAGCTAATACTACACAGCAATATGGAAATTTTGGAATCGGTGAGCTCGTACATACCAACATGGTCTTTGTCAAAGTCGTTGAAGTATTGCTTTAGTTACCCGAAGCTAGGATAGACACACATAGAAATTATACCTATAATTATTTCTCAATCAATAGAAGATTCATTATTATACTAAGTAATGCATAGAATGTTCAATTTATGACAGAATAATGTTCTGTTGACTCCACTTAACAGATGCTTCTGCAAAGATTTTTCTCTTGAGGTGTTGAGGTGTGAGTGAATGCATTTAATTTCAAATCATTCACAACGTCCTTTATTGATTTTAAAGTATAATACTAATAGGTCGATTTTACGAGATTTTTCTTAAGTAAATGAATCCTCAGCCATTAGTTTGTCAACATTGCTCTAGCATCATGAAACGGTGTTACGATTGAAAATTCGAGCTTTTTAGACATGCTTCTTCCAATGGGTCTATTAAAATAAATGCCAGTTTACTAGAAAGGTCAGTAGACATGTCCTTGCATCTTGCACAAGGATGGTTTCATCACAAATCTTCAGTTACGAACACGCTGAACTATAGCTAAACGTACATAGCAGCATCTTAATAAATTTCTTAATGATTCATAGTCGGATTACGACCATCTTTCCGCAGCAGAATCACGCCTATGTATATATCCGTGTGTAGATAACGCTTGCCAGTAATTGTCAGTGACGAGAACACAGATAGTAACACAATGCTAACAGGACTTTTTTTAACACAGTATATAAAAAAAACAGATTTACTGGTAGGATTCATTTCGCATCACTGGTGGTGTTAATATAACACTTTAAGTAACACATCATCTGTAATAACTGCGTCTCAGCCATAGGGCTTGAAAAAACACATGAGACCCTACAAAATCAAGTTTATGCCATGAATAGGTATATGCGATCCTCATGTTTTGTTTTATAAAAATAGTAAGAAGAAAGGTGCTTGCCCCTAAACGATAAAATTATAAGCCAGTACAGATGGTTGCACAGGGTAACATGCAATAGCAAAATGAATTTGCTTTAGAGATGTCTGCCTTAACCATCATGCCGTTCATTACATAATACACTAATAGTAGTTCCCATAAAAGACGGAGCCATTACACTTTTAAAAAGTGGTGTGTGCTCATCTGACGTCTCGTAAGTGCTTTCTCCATACATTTTTATTTTGAACATCAAAAACTCCCTTTTTTATCAGGGTATATATGTTAGAGTAGCTATTTTAGATCCCACGGACTTTCCAACGATATACTTGTAGTGGATAACGTATTTGATGGCGGGTGGAATCACTTCAGTTAACCGATGCTTAACAAGCCCTATGCTTAAAAGATAAATATGGTCGTATAATCACACTAGTACAGAAATAAGAGCATTATTTGGATCATTATACAGGATTCAGTTGGCTCGGGCTTGTAAAACTATTCCTCCTCGTTTAACCGTTATAAATTCTTTAATTTATATTAATATTCTGTAATATATATCTGTAATGAAATTTCGTAGCCGGGTGTGCAATTAGCCGAATAAAACGTACCATCGTTTGTGAAAAACAAGGCTTGTAACACTCACTAATATAAATGGCGGCCACTATTCATTCATTTTCAAAAATAGAATCATTTGGCTTTTTTGAGTCGTATGGGTATGCGCGGGGAAAGTTAGAGGTAGTGACGCAGTAATTCATCTTGTATGAACTAGAGTAAAAAGTATATTTTGATAAGTACGTAGATAATGGTGCCGAAATCGATAAATTTCAAATGAAAAAAATTTATCGTAAAAATGATAACGTTATGCAGAACCTGGGAATTCCACACGATTTCTATTAGTTTTTAATTTGAAATAGTTTTTTTCACAAATTACTTAGAAATCATTCCTCCAACACTGTTTAGCTATTCGATATTTTAAAAAACCTGCATGCGCTGCATTGATATTGACTGTGAGAAGGACGCAGGAATATTTATCGAGTTGTATTCTTTTGTTCTACAAACGACTTTAGCTCACTATAGCCTGGCTCGAACAAAATTGCCCTACGACAATCTAGTGCCCCACTATCTGTTTTGGTGGTTATTGGCGAAAAAAAACTATTATATAATACAGTCGTTAAGCAACTGATAAAAATCTCACACATTATCAAATGTGACTCAAAATAGCCCTACGCCCGAACTAGGTATCTGGATGCGTTTTTTTTTATACAAGCTGCTTCGTCTTGTCCCGTCCATGAAGACATGAAGATGATTTGAGTTGTACAACAACCATCATACTGCTGGATAATAAAGGCGCTGTTGTGACCACAAATTATTTTGAAACGATCTCGGTGATTTTAATTGCTTTGTGACTAAGATAGCTCGTAATGGGATTACGATAAGGCCTCAGAAGAGCAGCGGGCTTCTATCACGAACGGAAATTGCTGCTGTATTGAAATACCCAGTTGAGAATATAACTCGAAAGGTAAAGGACAGGACGTTTCTATCCTCAAAGACTGGTACACAACGCAGTGTGAAAACATCATTATTTTAACCATGCTCCGAAAAAATCGATTTGTAACGATTTATCAACTGCGTCGGCGAGTGGCAAAGCGCGGAATCGTTTTCCTTTTTAATGATAGTACATGTGAAAAAACTGTTGCTGGAGACGCATTTTTAAGTCGCTATGGAAGCACTTAATGAAACTGATCTTTGCCCTCCCATTCTTGGCTGTGATCAGTGCTACAGCTCAGTTTTGCACGCTCTGAATACATTTTTGCGCCACCTTCCTTACGTTCGAGTCCTAGACCCAAACCTAGAATCGTGTACTCTCAAGTGGTAAGATGTTTGATCTTCTGTCCAATCTTGATTCGCTCGTTGACAATGTTGCGTGTTTTAGGTCGGATTCAAATAAAGTGAATTTCCAGGCCACGGCAGAATCAATACCAGTAGCGGTGATCCCCTCAGAGACGTACTTAGCCATATGGCATGGTGACTTGTCTTGCGTGAACGCAGTTCCCGTCCCGAGATCATGGTAGCACATGGAATAGCATTTTCACCTGATTTGCTTTACTGAATTTTCGTTTCTCTATATTCCGTTTAAAGATTACACAAGATTCGTGGGATCTTTCAATGGAACGTCGGTAGACATTTAGAGCATTGCTATTCAAAATTTAAAAAGTGATTCATCTTAAAGTTAAACCTTTTCGTACTCAGTTTGAAATGTCCAACCCGTGTAGAAGGCAATAAGCCTATTTGTATAAGCACTTTCGCTTAGCTAAGATCTTCTGGCTTGTTTCAAGTTGCTAAAACCTAAATACGGAAAGTACATCGGATATAAACAAAATGAGTGTATGCTGTTGAAAAAGCGTTACATATCGGTCTTTATTGTGTGGTTAGAGTCATCCTGTCTACTCATTGCGTTGTGCATAGTTTCCAATTTTTCATGATGATAGGCACACCTTGTTCTTCACTCTCCACTAAATTGGACACATACATTTTCACCTACTCAGTAATTTCTCCTCACGATCCCTTTGTTTGTATGAGTCCGGCTATTCGAGCCCACTGCTCATCTTTGAGTTTTTTTTTTGCAATCTCTTTACGACTTAGCGCATGACCACAGCACCACTTTGTTTAAACTAATTTGTGATTATAACAACGTCGTTATTGATAACGTAATTATATAACGTTATCATCATAGGAGATATATAGATGAAAGCAACGATAATTTCTGTACTATGCGTCGAATCATTTATATGTCTCTATAAACAGGATAAGACGAAGTCGGGTATCCGAGTTGAATATTCGTACAGGGTCTGCTGAACATACATACCAGTGGGTATCTCTCTTTCCAAAAATGCTTATCTAGCAACTGTGCTGCCACATGTGCTATCATTAGAAAGCAGAGAAAGAGGCAGACATGTAGTTATGCGGAGATAGAAACTCAGGGTGTGAAATTTCTAGGTAGCCTTACTTAATTAGTATTTTTTAAGTGAACAATCATCATGAACATTTGCCTATATTTATTATATATTCAGTATTCAATTCCTCATATTCATATATTCAGTATGAAAGTTGCTTCTGAATATATTATGAGATTTACCGTTGTCAAAAACATTTGAAGACAACGCACTTTTGCTCAAACAAATTTGCATTTGTGGAAAATAGATTCTATTTACAATGAACAACCCTGTTCTTATTAGAAATGCCAGGTATCAAGCAACAATAGTTAACCGATTGTTAGAAGTGATAACTTCCTTTCGTGAATGGCTGACCAAAAGGATGATTTGTTGAAACTGCCGCAGTAAAACAAAGTGCCGCGTAGTTCTGGTAAAATATTTCAAGTCATATGTCTGCTATTAGAAAGTTTCGGTACTTTTGAAAAAAAACTCCCTTTTAACTTACACTGGTCATTTGCTTCTAGTATACCGCCGAAAAGCGCTTTTATTGCTCTCAGAGAGGGTATTATGTTGTGACTGTAATTTGAATTAGCAAAGATCAATGTTCCAAATTGCAATACATTTTTGACAGGTTCCATCGAGGTTAAATCGCTGCTGAAACGGTCTTGGATATTTTACTTTTGTAGCAACACTATCGCTAAGGCGATTTGCTAAGTTCGAAATTCGAGAGGTTAGAGGATGCCCTTTGCTTTGGCAGACCGTGTTTGGCAACGATTATTTGACGATGACCAGCAAACAACTCGAGAAAAAGGTCGAAAAGATAGACGGCAATTTAACGACTTCGTGTTTCTTTGATTTACATGAATACTAGGAGCTAGAGTGCTCTTTGAACTCTGAATTTGACAACGAATAACGGCTCAACGCTGCATTTCAACATTTCGTCACGATGATCAACTTTCACACAGAATCGTCACCGCTCGTGGGAAGTAGTATTGTCATCATGAACTAGAGATCGGAGTGAGTCGCACCAGGAGAAGAGCCAAGGCTCACGGCCTAACCATATCTTCATCCAAAAAGTTGTCTTGCGTTTGGTGGGAGAGCGAGGGCCTGATTCAATAGGGGTTTCTCACGAATAAACCAAGCTATTCAAGAAAAAAACCCGAAAAACACGCGCCAGCTTATCCTGCTCTATAGTAATGTGAAGCCACATAAGGACATCGTTAAAGCTAGTTTCCTCGATTCCTCCATTATCGTTGGAATCTAATCTATGAAGTAGTCAATCGGAACAGTTTACAACGAATTGGAGGTTAAGATGGATTCCGGCTGAAGCCCCATTAAATTAAATAACGGCGTCATAAGACGCGATCAACGGAGGCTCCCATATACTCGGAAACAATTTGGAAATGGTGCTGTACATGATAATAGGATCAGAACCATATCAAAAGCCTCACGTGGAGAAAACTGTAAAGATAACCTTAACCACACAAAGCCTGAACAGGCTGACGCCGATGTTCAAGGGATCGATGAAAGAACAAGGAAGACTGTTTGCCTCAGTGGAGCAGATTTTAATTCTTCATGCAACTAGTGTGGGCAAAAGCTATGTACTCGATAAGTAATACGAAAGGGACCTCGGAGAAACTATCTATTACCTGACCCGGTGCTTCACTAGCTACGGGTGCTTCCAGTGATATTTTTATATGATAGGAAAGGAATCAAGAGGCTAGACACTTCAGCTTGAGTGAAGTTGGACTTTTTACGCAGCAAAGATTGTAAAGCAAAAAGAAGACAAACAAACAAGGTAACTGCGATGAGAGACCATTTCCAAGCTCAATGTTATGTGAAACAGAAGGTTTTTCTGATGTAGAAGTATTTTAGAAAAGTACCGACGCATGTCCTACCTAGGATATATCCTAGGGATAAGGAGGGCGTATATTTAGTGTCAATTTAGTTGATAATGCAATAAAAAAGAGTATATTAAGATTTCATGTTATAATTCAAGTTATAACAGTAAACTTCAAAAAGTAAGGATTCATGTCTATCAACGGAATACACACATTGATGTTTCTAAAAATGAAGCCAGGGAAATCGGCATTAGAGTGAAACTGTATGTAACAGAGGTAGGAAGAAAGTTTCGATGTAACAATTCAGTAAGCTCCAGAAGTAGCCAGAACCAACTTACGCAAAAAGATCAAGCGGAATAGAAGAAAGAAGTAGCAAGGTCTTGTGAAGAAGATGAAAGAAGGCACTCCATTGGGAAAAGACTGCGAGACGATCTAAAGTAAACTTGGTAGACGCCGTGCAAACTTTCAAATCAACTGATCAGCGAGAAGATCGAAAGCCTGTTTCTAAGGGATACTAAGGACTGAGAACTTATACTGAGATAATTCGTGGAAGTCGGTGGGAGAATAGTGGTGGCGAAAACAGAAGGAAATAGACGGCCACCGCTTGGGGAATCAATCACCAGCAAACCTTTCGACTAATAACCAACAAACTCGTGGGAGGAGACCTTTTTCTAAAAGGACGGAAAGTTGCCAGCCTTCTACCTAGGCCAAAACCTGAAAGAATAGTTGGACAAGGTTTGAACTCTTCATAACAGCGGGCCACTTAAAGCCCACATCATGAGGAATAAAGAAAAAGATAGGGCATGTAGATGTTGAGTTTGTCGTGTCTACGCGTTTATCTGGGACTGGTCAGCTTTCTTAGTCATCGAACCGTTTCTTGAGCATACCGAAAGGAAATAAGAAAAGATTAAAGGCCACGTCTGTATTGTGGATATCGATACTCGATAAAATCAAACATGATTGTGGACACTCTCTGAAGGCGAATAAGATACTTTTATAGCCACGATGCAGTACATCTAGCTAGCAAAAAAAATCTAGCACTGAGCGGCATTGGGTGCGACGCCACTACAAAAATACCAGGAAGTCCCATCTTACCCACACTAGCAGTAAGCACAGTAGTTTATGCAGGCGACATTACGTTTGCAATCAGTAGATAACGGATACTAAATTTTTTATTCCATTCTGCTGTATAACACAGGTCTATATTCAGTGTATCTGCACAAAAACAAACAGTATCAGTTGTAGGTACCACTATTTATAGCAAAAGCAATACTTATCGGAAGACGTTCAAAATTCACTCAACCGACAAGGGACAACACTATTTTATTTAGAACCTCTTCATTTGAAAAACAGAATTGTTTTTAATAGCATGGTTTACACAGGGAGAATCTTTGCAGCTTGTCGTTGGCATGTTTTAGGAAGTTCGCCAGAATATAAGGTTAGGACGGAGACTACACTAGGAATGCCGAGGCCCTTACGTGTTCTCCCATTTGCCCCTCTCCGTTATGTTCTATGTCATTATAGCCTCTAACGGGTGCGCGTCCTCCGTCAGCTAATGACCTTCATCCATATGAAATCTACAGCGTGCGCAGCGTATGCTAAAGTTTTCAGGTTCGTCTATTAATATTTGATTTTAACTAGAAATCTTATCTCTAACCTTCTTGCAGATTTACAGCGCTTGTCTCAATCTCTGCTATGTACACACTCGTCATACCACAATTTTAAATTCCGATAATTTACGTGTTATTCCCAAATATCTGCTCGAAAATGTGCAGTTATAACTCGGTTAAACAAACAGTAGTGCGTTTCTGAAAGCAAGTCAAACGAATGTTTGGTAAGGGTTATGGACAAAACGTGGTAAGTGTTTTTAAGCTTGGATTAGGCACAGTATAGAGCGAGAAATTCATTGCTACTCGAAGTTCTTTTTAGCCGATTCAAATATAAGCAACGAAGAAGCTTTAGTGAAGTTAAACTTCGGGGCGGGTGGTGCCGACCAAAAAAAAATATCTTAATCGTACAACACATGTAGTTAGTTCAAAATCTGTTTGGCGCAAAGTAACCCACTTAGGAAGAAAAATGTGTCATACCAAAATTAGTTATGCTGCTCATCAATAGTGGCTACAGGTTTCTTTTGTTGGCAACAAATACGCTCTTTAAATATGCTTCAAAACGCATTCAGTAATCGACCCACATCAAAGTCTGAGTGGCTTTATTGTCTCAAATTTTGGGAGGCCCTGAATTTTACCCAAAAAGGAGTTCTGGAGCTGGCACCGGGTAAAACGCATCGCGGCACTCTGGGCCTGGGGTACGTCGCTGGAAGACTTCGCACGGAGTCAGAACTTTATGAATCTGCGTTGCAAGTTCGGCTCTTAACAAACAAGCGGTTTTTGACGATTTATAACGTCTTCCGTGGGCCGACATTTTCTGGCATTCCCCTGAGTGGCATAGGGTGATGGCTCTTTTTTTTAATTGGAACGATGGAACGTGCAGCGTTTGTTACCTTGAGCTGGTAGGCCAGGTCGTCTATAAGTACGTACGTTGGAACTCAAGACCGTCCTTTTTATTTACTAATATTGCGCAGGCGAGAGTCCTTCCTCGGCGCCCCTTGTAATGTGTGCAATTCAGAGGCGCCGCTCTGTACGATCAACACAGTCAGGCGCGACAAATCGTCCACGTTGGCGTTGGCGGAACTCTTCCTATAGACAACCTTGAAATCGTACTTCAGTAAAATCAGAAATTAGCATGTAATCGGTATCCCAAACAAATTAATAAAATATATACGACTTATAGAGAACTCGCGGTCCGTGCAAAAGTCCCCAATGAGTCGCTGAAGACTACTAGAATACTATGGCTAAGAAGTTTTTTGATCTTGTCCACAACCTGGACCTTTTCAGGATTCGAGGAGTTCCAGTAGCTGTGATCTTATGGCCTATATACACCATTCCCCGGCGCACGGAAGTACATTTCTTTGTTTTCAGCTACAAGCCGGTGAATTCACCGGCTTCCAAAGCTTTTTGCAGGTACCATGTGGGTGTCGAAGTCAGGTTAATAGCCCATAATATAGCTAAGGTAAACTAAAACCATTTGGTATTTCAAAAGGCAAAGATTTTGTCCATTAGCCTTTGGAACGTTGCGGGTGAGCTTGCATGACCAACTAGCATGCAGTTGACGTACTAGGGTCCCTCTGGCGTACAGAATACCGTCCTCTTTTTGTCTGGGTTCATGCGGATCTGTCAATGTGGGGCAACGCGTGTAATTAATTCCTGCTAAAGTTCAACCTGCGGTAGTCGACGTAGAGACATGCCTTCCCGTCTTGTTTCTTTACTAGAAGAACTGGAAAAATCACGGGCTATGATGCCGTTGTGCAGCATAACTTAAAACGCATTCTGTATAACCTATCTCTCCGCGACGGTAACTTGTCATGGCTGGAAGCGCATCGAAGGTGAATCACATGTGGCGACCGTGGGTTGAACAAGATAAGTATGGCTGAGCCGTTCCGGCTGCCCGAAGATATGGCTGTACTGGCCCATAAAAAGCTTCACGAGACGACCGCGTGCCAAGCCTGCGAGGCCGTCGTCCAGCGAACAAGAGTGATCCCGTCTGTTGGTGGCAGCCTAATGAATCTTGTCAGACTCGCTAGATTTATCCAGTGTGATCTTCTAACTTCTCGAGCAGCACCCGACATTGACCCTACATACTTGCGCTCACAACGCTGTACTATAACCCGTACCAACCCCCCACAGAGAACAGCTGAAAATTCCTTTACCTGCAGTATAGTGTTGCTTGTTTGGATCACTACCCTATAACAGCCTCCAATGGTATAATTAATTTCCTAACGGTCCTACAGTAGTGATTACAAGGGCGTAATCGCCTGTCTTTATAACTAAAATATCCTTCTCGAGAACAGCTTTCGTAGAGCTAGTAAGTTGCCGACTAAGAAAAATGGGCCAACGTCACGGTCAACATTAACCGCCCCGAGGACCTTTAGCGACGTGATTTGTATCTGCAAGAGGCTTGCGATATTCGGAGTACATAGCTTACTCATCAACCCTAAAAAAATTGTGTTCACCTCCTCCTCAGAATCGGTGTATTAAAACTGCCTTCTCATTGGAGGAGTCTGACTTAAAACGCAAATAGGTTATCGACGATCCGTTTCTACGTTCCGAAAAAAGCAAGGTTTCGGGCATTGACCCCTAAAATGATTTTATTCTCCATATTTCAAGAATCTGCAGCCCGTTACTAGGCGTTTACCGGACCTTTTTGGTTTGCGTCCGCCACCACTCACGAACTCGAATTCGTTCTTTGACGGTTCTGAGCTCCCGTAGTCTCGGCAGAGTCGCGCAAGTGCCTCAGAATCCGCAGGCGCAACCTCAGTGAGGCAACTGATGAAATTCTAGCCTGCGCATGCATCTTTGACACCTTAAAAGAACTTAAAAAGCGTATGGTATCTTCAATCAGTTCATCAGTGGGAATGAAGTTATAAAATTGTTCTCCCTGAAGCTTCCTGCGGGCGTAGTATTCTGATGGACCGGAAGCCACCTCTTCTGGGAATCTCTTAAATGGCTTCGCTTTAAGCTAGATCATTCTACCCAATTTTACCGAGTCACACGAACAGTCAAAAATAATAGTTGGCTGGCGATGGAAACCTGCCGCCCTGTGACTATTTCGTAACGAGAAACCTATCTTCAAGCAAAAAATGACCACTTCTGTTTGATACATTCACTATTATGATAGAGTTCTTTCAGCCACAAGATTTATTTACAATTGTAGACTAAACGAATTTTACTTCTGAATATTTACCTTCGAGCGGGCTGTGTAACGCGAAGCTTCTTGACGTGGTATTCGTCGCAAAAATGCTCACAAGCCACTAACCAAGCGCGCAAAGAAACCACAATAGGAATTGCTACCGTGGCCTCACTATACAACGAGAATGTATCATGCCTTTGTATATGCATAAACATATACACTGGAAATTGTTGGTCTGGCATTCAAATATATTATTAAGTCTTTATTAATGTAGTTAATATAGGGTTGTCACGAGCAACTTACTTTCATAAGTTTTATTTTAGAGCTATGAAAGATCAAGGGCAGCTCATAATTTATGTAAACATGAAAGAATCATAACTTTGTTGATAGAGTAAACATTCTTATATTGTCAATTTTCAAAGAAAAACAAATTTTTCTGATCGTTTTAAGTATAAATACGTATAGTTGATGATATTATTAAAATATTTCCAATTCTAACAATAACATTCAGTTGAGCAAAGCTTGTACTACCGTAACTGAATGGCACGATTATACAAACATAAGCTCTTGAGTTGATAGTCCACTACTCAAGTGTTTCTGTTATCCACTTTTTTTTCTCAATGGAAAAATAATGATTTCATCATATTATTTCTTACGGGGCTGCGTTCTGAAATCCAGGCACACTTGTTTGATTAGGATTAAAATTCTTCTACATGATGCTCTTTGTGCGATATGCGAAATTCCCAAAAAATGGTCTTAGTTACTTATTTTCGTCGTCTTCACCAGCTCACTGATAATCTCAACTCTGAGGAGTTCGCATACCATTGTTTTCAGTTTGAGCCACGTGCTTGGAAGAGACGAAATCCGGTACGCGGAGAGTGTTTGTTATTTTATCGAGTACCATGCTCTTACAGAACTTTTATTGTCATTTGATTTGGTCTGCGCGTTACAGAATATGAACCAACGAGCCGAAGTTCAATTCCACTCAACGTATCTAATTACGTACCATTAATTCTCGCTGCGTAAATCTGTTTAGAAAGCTTTTTGTGGAAATAACGCAAGGAATATGTTTCAGGGCGATTTCTCTAGTGGACAATGTTTGCAAGAAATGCCACCAAGGGTAGAGAGTCCATATTGGCAAACTTACAAATCACCCACTTTTTTCCGACACAAAACCGGTAAATAGTCTTCTAAAAAGTAAGCAGTCAGTGTGATTTACCCTGACAACATCCTAACAGCAGTACAAAAACTTTTGTCTATGAGGATGAAAGTAAAAAGGAGAGAACAGGACAAATAGAATAAAGAAGTGAGTTTCGGAGGGAAACGAAAACATTTTGTAGACATCTTTGGAGCTTGAAACTTGTGGCTCTTTTTGTTGGCGGACAAAAAGGCAGATCTTGCAGAAAATATGGGTGATGATTAAACTATCATCAAGAAAAGCCCTGATTTCTACCTGATGAGGCCCAAAAGGAAAAAAGATTAAAAAAAATAAAAGGACCATAATAGCCCGGAGAACCCTAGGTAGTTTCCTATATCAGGAAAAACTTTCACAAGCTGGCTATAGGAATCCATAACCTTGACACAGTAGAGGCCTAACAGACCCAGGAAGACAAAAAAAAAGCACCTCTGGATCCAGGAAGATGACGGAAAATTTGATGGAACAAAGAGGTAAACTCAAGGCGAAAAAGTACAAAAATAAATGGAAAGCCATACAGGTCAAGTAGTGATGTTCTGCGATTTATGCTACAAAAGCAGATGCTACAGAAATAGATTCGGAATCCAGTAAAAGGGAAAAAGAAAGCGATTTCTAATGAACGTATTGCATCTCTAGTCAAGAACAAATGGCCAAATAATGTACGTGAAAACGGTAGTGACATACAAGGGAATCCCTGAGAAAGATTCCCTGAACGTAGTTCTGGGCGTCAAAGGATGTGACAAAAACGTCAGGTTTCAAGAGCACTTCGGAACAACCCTGTCGGGCCTGATTTAATTTAGGACCCTTGCGACCCCCTCAAGTATAAAAAGTTGTAGCGGTACCAATGGGTACGACATCGACCAGGGCCTTCTCAGGCTTATCGATGTCACTAATGTTTCAGGAATTGAAGTTAAAACTTGCATCATTAATTCAATTAGTCAATACTCGGAGTGGTAGACGGAGTCTAGCCATCATTAATAATCTTCGACGACACCATTTCAGCCACTTACTTGCCAATCGGGTTAGATAGCAAAGAGGGGAAACGGATAGCAGATGGTCTCCCTTACGGCCTCCAGCAAGCTGTAGCATGTACGGGAAGCGGCAAAAGCAGTAGTCAGGTCAAAGAGGAAAGGGAAGTCGAACATTGGATTTTGCGGATTACAGTTTTAAGAGAACGGTTTATGTGGAGACAGGCTGCCAAACCTTAAGCGGGTCATAGTTGCTTGGAGTTTATATAAAGGGGTTAGGTAACCCCGATTGCTATTGAATGTAAAAGCATTTCTAAACAAAAATTAAAACCGGGTCCAACCAGGCGTTAATGCGAAAAGTCGGCGTTGAAGTTGACCTGAACGCTCCAACCGAAGCGGGGTCACTGGTTTCAATACGGGTCAAAGATTCGAATAGCACAAGCACGACTCATGATACTTGCGACAGATTTCATTATTCC
Organism: Varroa destructor; assembly: GCF_002443255.2. NCBI lineage: Eukaryota > Metazoa > Arthropoda > Arachnida > Mesostigmata > Varroidae > Varroa > Varroa destructor. Next base: position 4,972,155 of record NW_019211458.1, read on the forward strand.
TAAAGAACAAGGTCAAAGAGGTAAAATAGAAGTCCCCGAACGATGACGGATTGAATCGCATTGATTCGAATGCATAAAGCTTTAGCGACAAAAACCGTAGCTTGAGCCACTCAAAGCAAAATGACAAAAAGTGCTGCTGCCTCTGCCGAGAGACGAGTCGCAGGGTATAGGGCGATATTTGACGATGATTAGTAAGACAACGAACTGCGCAGCAACGAAAGAGTGCTTTACATACAAGACTGAGGACCCTGAAACACACACGCACAACACGAAAGCTTGCCTAATATAACAAATGCCCAAGTACTTCTGCTAGCTAAACTGCTGGCCAATTTCAATATACATCGAGAGTGATTAAATTTCTCAGAAAGCGCTACAGTGCAGCAAAAGGTTGGCATTAAGTTTATGCTATCAACCGAACTATGCCAGAGTACCAAGCTATTTGTTATAACGGTACAGACGTTGGTATGGTGGGCACTAAGAAGCTAGCGGCTTTGTTTGGGTATATGGGTATATGTTTGGGTATATATAAAAATATATATGTAGGGATATACGAGCGTATAGCTGCTACTTATCCCCTGGTTGTGAAACTCTTTGTTACTCTGGTTGTGAAAACTTTGACAATAGTGGTTACCGAGAATTCCAACGCAGCTGTTATGAACTTCGGAAGTGGCTGCACTTTGGCTAAGGAAGCGGTTTTTCTTGAGTACTTAGCATTCAGCTAATCAGTAATTGACATAAGTCAAACTTCAACAGAATTGGATAGTAGGCCAGCAGAGATTTAAACTTTTTCTACTGCTAGAACGAATTTAGGAATGATTTGTTACAGATTAGCTAGAGAGCCTCAGCGATGAAAAGAACCTAATCTATAAGGCTCATTGGAACGTGTGGTAAATCGAAAGGAGGAAGTCAGCAAAAACTGTAGCAGAGTCAGGAGAGTTTGTATCAAGGCCGAGGGAAGGGTTTCAGTTACTCACAGTAGCTATTAAGCGAACTCCAAGACGCCGAAACCAATTTGCACAAGGAGATCAATCGCAAGATGGCAAGAGCTCATCGAATAAGTGGAAGGCAATCTACGGAAAAAGGCTACAATATAGTACGAAATGAACCAGATGAAGCGCCCCCCAAGTTCTCAATCAGCTAATTATGGAAAATTGACAGACTGTTTTCGAGATGTTAAGGATGATGAGCACATAGTTGGCGCATCAGCAGTTTATGATTGGAATAGAAGATAAGCGGTATGTAAATCAACGAAGCCCGGTGGAATACTCTCAGAGACTGTAAGTTGTTTGCTAACCAACCACTCTAAAATATTCCGTTAAATGGCCCTTACACTTTTAGAAGGCATTTTTCTAAAATAATGGGAAGAGGCTTGTTCTCATATTAAAGCCTGTTTAGTCTGTGGGACAACCGAGTTTATGCAGCTACCCTGTTTCCTCAGTCTACTGGGCAAGCCACTTAAAGGTCTTGTTATGAATTATCAAAAACTGACTGAGAATTAACCCGAATTCAGGAAAAAGTTAGCTCGATTCTCTTTTTCATAGAATTGATAATGAAGTAGGCACGAAGAAAGTGAGGAAAGGTGCTAAAGACTTAATACGTAAGAAATGCCATCAAGTGGATGAAAAGCGACGCGACTTTTGAGGCTTCCTCTGTAAAACTAGACGCTTCACGCAGCAATAAATAACTTGTAAAAACTTCCCAAAAAAAGAAAGCGTTTGAGTGCTATGAAGTGTTGCCTGTGAGTAATAGATTAGAAGGTGAGTGTAGTATCACTAGCCCAGTCAGGAGTCTGCCTTCAGTCGACAAAAGCGGGGTTTTTTGTTGATAATTTTTCAGCAAAGCAGTTTTAGCCAGCTAATGAAAAGCCAATGACAACTTAATAGATCTCGTTTCAACACCAGAAAATAATAAAAATTGCAAAATTGCAACGATACGTGCGATGCAATAGCAGATTAATCGCCATAGCAGAACGGGCAATTGCAACGGAAGAAGTAAGAGAAGTAAAAGGTTATCTGAATACTCTAGGGAAAAAGTAGGATCATGTAACAATATAATAATAATCCCATTATTCTTCGATATATGTGCAATAGGGTAATTAATTACAGGGACAAAGTAATAGCATAACTGCAGAAAAATAATTATAATTGAAATAATGTATTTCAACTAAATATTTGCAGATAAAGAGCTCAATGCAATCCAACATTAGTTTTACCGCTCGGATGAAGATAAGTAAGATAAATTCACAAGACCCTCGTGTTTGTTAACGCATATACTCGTATGTATGTCTGTATGTATATGTATATGTATATATATGTATGTATATATATATATGTATGTATATCCACTCGTAGAAAGCTTCTTCCTCACATATCTTTAGCTACTGCATTGATGGTTTTTTTCTTGTATAAAAGGTGGAATAACAGATATAAACTCAGTAGTTTCAAGCTTTTGGGCGAAATTGATTATAAAATTTCTGAAAAGTGCAGCATGCCCGTCGCATAATGAACAGCACTGTCATAAACATTGGGTTTTCGAACGAACTCGATCGTTCGACTTATGCTTACGATAGTGCAGCTTTTTGTGCCGGTTGTTATAGATACTATTACGATTACCTGTGACCGTGGCCTTGCGATGAATTTGGGTAAAGCTGGAATATCGGAATGAGTGACTCTACATAATGCTAAATTTACCAAGAATCAAATTCGTTAATGTTAGAACACGCGGGCGAAATAACTGCAGCAAAGCAATAAGAATATTTGAACAGCTTGAGACCAGGGATGAACTAAATCACAAAAATTACTGTAATCCGATAATTGCAATGAATGGATGTACGTATTATCATAACTTATATTAAGTTCTTCAAAACAAAAATAGAATTTTAGTCGAATTTTATTAAAAGCATGCTTGTACACTCTTCAATCCTGGCCCATCTTTCGCATAATTTACGTATTCTATCCTGTCAGTAACTTTCAAATCTGTTTTCAACAGCCTCATCCAGTAAGTTTCAAAAATTTTCTTCATTGTAAAATGGACACTTACCAATTTGATTTGCCAGTGGTTACAAAAAAATGGTGATTCAATGGCGGAAGTTTATATAAGTAAGTGCAGAAAAATCTACCACTTAAGCTCTTGTAAAGCGACTTTAATCACATTTTTCATGTGCGTGGAGTGTCGTTGTTGTGGAATGACTTTGTTTGATTTTTCTTTAATTACGTGATGTAATGGAGCGCTACACAGATCTGTTGACCGTCTTGTTCTTCTTAAGCATTCCTCAATGTATAAGACCCCCCTTCCCCCCAATGCAATTAAAGGCGAATCCATGGTCTTCTTCCAATGATTAAGGTTGGGGTTAGGTTTATTCCACAGCTCTTTCTTCATATCGGCGCAGAGGCAATACTTCTTGTTACCCACAATAGCTCTGCATAGGGATCTATCATTGTGGCTGTATATCAAACTGTATTAATTTAGGTGTTGAGAAACAATGATAGGCCGTATTTCGTCGTACCCTCAATTCAATTTATGGGGCACGCCAGCTCCTAACTTGTACGCGGCGTTCAATACTGTCTTGTGGGCTCATAAAGTGGATTCTAAGAACTTGACAGTGCTAGATGTGTCGTGGCATTAGTAAACCGATTTTATGACACGTAGTGTCTTGTACAATTAATAAAGGATTGCAAACTCTCTTAGCAAAACGACACCCTGTAAAACTGAAAAAAGTCACCTAATACAAACAATTATTTTTCTCGTTTTTTGGCGATAATATATGTTGATATACGATAGTTCTACAAATGGTTGTAGGTTTTCCTCATACAACAAAAGTTCATTATTTCTTATGAAGCATGTTTTACAGAATTTAGTTTTATAACTCAACATATTCTAGATGTGTGTCTTTAAGTGCCCCTAACGTTGATCGTTTATTTTTTCTGCTGTTCTCTTGCGCGTGAAATTTCGGCGTTGTTTGCGACTTTCACTGTGTCGACTATTTGTCTTCGTCTAGCATTATTCTGCCTAGGAATTTGTTTGCTTTTGTGACCATCTCTATGTCGATCATCAATTTCTTTTGCAATCCAATTTTACCTGGGAGTTTAGTGTCTACGGAGGTTCGCTAGATGTTGATTATCTTTTTCTTCCGCTGTCTCATCCTGTCTGCTGGTTCGATGATTTTTTTTATATGTACGATACTCTACTCCTTGTAACTTGTAACGCAAAGCATCGTTAATGTACTTCTCTGGCACTATAAGGCTCTTAACCGCCTGAATCCTGGACTCCGTGTATATGAGTTTTAGTTGAAAATGGATTCAAATGTTACTAAAGCTTGCAGAAACGGCTAGTGGTTTGTGAATTCATTAGTCGCGTCCCGTCCTATCCTTTTATAGTGTTTCCGTTTCTCCGGCAGCAGTAATTTATTGGACATCCTATACCTCTCTCTTTCAATGTGGTCAGCTGTAAGGTGTGTCCCATGTAGTCTTGCTTAGTTGCTTATCGGGTGCTATCTCAAGTTCGACGAAGTGATCTAGATCTATTGTTGTTTTCCTTGTTTGTCTAGTTAGTTGTTCCATCCTTTTTCTCTCTAATGCTTCCTTTTCAATCAATACATTCCTGTTCGGTTGGTTTTGGTGTCACTGTCTGTTGTCTCGCTGATGTATTGAGCAAAGTCGTAGGAACCTGCTCACATTGCTGCAGTGAGATTGCTTTCAGAGGTTCGACCCAGCCATCAAAATGGGTTATTACTGGCGTCGACACCACAGCCACAGTATACACATATAGGCGAAGGCGCCTTACCTGTTTTGTGCATATAACTGTGATCCGTTAATAACTGCGTAATATAGCATGTCAGTTTCTTTCCGTGCCTGTTGATCCAGTCGGAATAACACCTTTAACCACGGCTTCCGGTTTTCCATGCAGTCATGGATCTCTCAGTTCATTTTTTTTAACTACACCATATTATATGTTGTTTGTCAACCTTGAGACCGCAGGGTACCACTTTCACTAGAACTAGGGCTGTAGAAGTACCTATTTATGTACACCCGGGTTGTGCACAATACAAGAATAGTAGAGGCCTGCTTTCTGTCGTCGCCGATATCGATTGCCGAATCCATTATATTATATATATATATGGTAATGGATTCGGCAATCGATATGAGTAGAGTTTCCCTTCCCTCTACCGAAAGGTGTTTGGCATTACCGTGCCGAGTTCTTCCGTCACCGGGGATCGAACTCATACTTTTACTCAAGAGTGTCTCCGGTATCTAACCATACTTACTATCTTAATTTACTCGTCGTTCAAGAAAAGAAGATTAAGCGAACGATGTATGGTAAACAATTCATTTAACATTTTGAAATTTGCAGGGATACAATTATATGATACAAGTTTGTGTTCTTACGAAAGTGAGTGGTGACAAATCTGAAGCTCTCAAAAATAATACTTGAAGGAGTGTTGCGTTTGCACAATATTTCTATTCTCGAAGTTGGCATGTATTAAATAGATATTTACTATTTTTCCACGCTTTATTACACAGATATTTTCCGTTCTTCTTCTTATTGCACGCTTTCTTTTATTATTATTTATCGTGTAATTTGCTTTTCTGAGACGAATGCACGGATGTTAAGCGGCAGGTGAGAGCATGGCTGCTACTGGACTCGTTAGTATCGAAGTGTATTTTAACATGAAGAGTTAGGCCAAAGCATTTAGTAATCAAAAATAACAAAAACTGGATCCCATTAATCTAACTTGCACTTCGATGATTCTCTGTGGCTTACATAGGGGTATTAGAGCCGTTTTGTTAGCATTTATAACAAAACCAATTGTTGTAAAAGTTTCAACAGCTTTTTCAACGGGCATAAGAATAGTCTGCATATCAGCATCCAAGCTCTGAGGCAACTTCTCTTATGTAGACTCGATATGATTAGTCATCACGATTTACCTTTTTTTGCCAAGCTTTGAGCTGTGCAATTGTGATCGGCACGCAGCTTCTACATTCTAAAATTGGGTGGAAGATCGAATCATGCAAGCGGTTGAAAACTGTTGCAATATCTAAAACCACTTTAAGACAGATCTGCTCATTCTCAATCCTATGAGTGGTATCCTGCAGAAAATGTTCCACCGACCGTGGCTTATGGAAGCTAAACTAACGGAAGAAGAAGAAGAAAAGTTTTTAAGTTTGCTAATCGGTAGCTTGTTAGAAAAATATTCGATGAAACATATCTGGCGGTGGATAGGGGTCTGTGTAAACTTTCCTTTGTTTTTAAGTAGGGAATTTATCTTCGCGTTCTTTAATTAGGCCGAAAAAACCTGATATAATTATGTATTAGATGTATTGATTAAACTAGCCAATCGATAGGCACGTGCCGATACTTTGCTACAACTTGTTGAAACCCCCACAGCTTTCGTATCTTGGAAAATTTTTGAACTTCGAGTGCATGATACGATTAGACTGACGACAGTGGTGTAGCCAACGGCTGCAAAGTGTTATATTCATTCAAAACCTCTAAAGCTGACAGATATCACCTTACAGTAGTTCGGGCCTGTAAAATGAATTTCGAACAAGCCACAATGCCTGCATCTATCTTTGAACACTATTGTCATAAGCCTTTAATCTCCTGATGCTATTAGTATTACTCCGCTTAAGGCACCATACAGCAAGGAACTCAGCCTTAAAAAAGTTGTCGTATTCAAGCTAAAACTGTTTATAGAGCCCTTAAAATGTTGGATTGACATTTATTGTATCACAGACCTGGAGGCAGTTAGTGTTTTGTTGCCGACTTGAAAACAGGTCTGTCGCGCATCCGAGGGGGAACTGGGAGGCCTGTTTTGAAGCGACGAATAATTCGTGTTGAGTATAACGATAATAGTATAACGATTAAGAAAAAAGCCAGGGTATGGACAGTACGCAAGGAGGGTTTGCCTTTCTTCGCTATGGTTATGTGGTCTTCAGAAGGTCTCGAAGATAGCCGTATACTCTACTAAATATCAACGCTTACTGAACAATCTCACATTCTATAGTGTTCATAAACAGCAACTATTTAGCAGCTTTCGAGCATATCGCCTTCATAGTTCTATACTGCAAAATAACGTAACGTAGACAACAAGGAATAAGTAAAAAGCAACTTGAAGAAGAAAATCAGATTAACTGACGACATGGAGAAACGCGAAAGTACGAAGGCACACAGAGTTTTACTCACTGCAATTTCTTTTTCGCTTCTAGATAACATAATTTGTTGCGTGCAACGCGTATCCAAATGAATGAAGCACGTGGAAGATTTTTCACTGTTCGATTTTGGTGTACGGTTTTTTTAAAATTTGCTGACTGTTATATGGAATAATATAATTCGTTTGTTGAAGTATAAAGAACTACTTTCATTAGCTAATATCATAGATTACCAGATACAGTAGATGACAATTCGTCAGTCGTGTGCTGTGTTCAGTGTGCAAATAAATATGGAAGGTGCAATCCAAAGAAATAATTATGGAAATCAATAATGGTTTAATATTTATTTTAGGGCTTAATAATAATCGTTTTTATTATATAGGTATAATTTATATTACCTAGTGCTACACAATTTGCATCGACCTATCGCCATGGAACAGAAACCCATGATCGTTACCTGCATAATCAAGCGTTACCGTATATGTTTGTTTACATTAGTGTTTTGCTTTATTTTTAATCTTAATAAATACTATTTGAACTTCTAATCTATACAGTAGTCTTGTTGTACGTTTTAGTATGCGACCTGAACGGAATTTGACTAACGCAGGGCTTTATTATCTGTTTTTTCTATACCAAACATATCCAGAGTTTCACATAATGGCCAAATGGTTTGCAAGGCGGTGACGTCTTGGAAAATGCAAACGTCTCCGATTTGTAGTAATCTCCTTTCGACCGGAGTACTGATCTGCACGGAGCGCAAATACTTTAAGTATTCCTACTTGAAATGGTTTCAAAACGAACCAAGTGTTCATTGCAGAAATCTCCAGCACTTAAAAAAATAATTGCCATTTTATCAGCAAGTGATTCTAAGATCTTTTTCGTTAATGGTAGAATCTGCTGGCAATAGGAACCAAACAAAACATCAGCTGGCTAAACTGCTTTAATTTAATCTTGGCCCAAAGTGACTTTCAATGGAAGACTTTGATTCACCAATGCCTCGATGGATAGTTGACCATTCTCGAAGCGATCGTGCATTTTTGTAACAATTTTATCACCCCGCTTAGCATTCGCTCTTTGAAACGGCCGATCCAAGGAGAAATACCAACTGATTTCCTTGACATGCAGTTAATTTTACGCATTTTTGTTTTCATATGTTGATAAATTTGGTTTTTCTCGGAGCTCCTTTGAATTTCGTGCCATTAACAAAGCATATTTTAGAAGTAAATCTGTTAAGGCAGTGCCAAGCATGAATTTATAAGTTGAAATGTCTGAAACTAATTCCAAGTAAATCGCTCTTATTAGATCAAAGGTATATATATAATGTTATTGTCATTTTTGACGTAGTCCAGCAAATTCTGTAGCGGTATGAACAAACGAAGAGTTTCGCTCAATTATAGAACTTCGTAATGTAGGTATTTATGTCGAAGCTAAAAATGCCCTGAATGTCATGCGTAAGTTATGCACTTCAATCGCTTCATTAGTTAGTTTTTGAATGAGAAATTTTGATCGAATTTCATGCAGTACGGATGCAATGTCACCAGCATGGAGACATTTGCTAGCCTACATCCAATTCCTCAATATTTTAACAGGACCGACTTTGCCCGGCAAAATTATTTTTCCGCTGTACGAAATTTCTCTTGACTTCTGTAGTCTTGATTTGTAGGTTAAAAAACCGTTTATATAAGCTTATAAGACGAATGGTTTTTATTTCCCGAAGCGAGTTTAAATTTAAAATGCTCTTGTTAACTGTATTTTATTAGCGTTCTCTACCTTAAAAAATTCAGTTGAGTGAAAGTTCATATTTTCTCAGCTTTGTTAGCTATACTTTGAATTCTATTAACCTTGTTTGCAACGAGCCGCTTCCACCAATTTGGAGATTTTTGCAATGCTGCAGTATTTTCTACAAAGAAAAAAGTTGTGTCGATTGATTTTTATATTAAACAAGTTGCCATTAACTCCGCGAGCAGTTAGAGTTTGTAAACGGAGAATTTTTTCAGGTAAAATCATGCGCACCTTAGCCATAACGAAGAAAGTTGCAGAAAACCATATGCTATTTCATGTAATTCCCTTCTCTCTATGTCTGGCCTGGAAAGAGTTTAATTGATTTGTGACGATTCGTGCTTTGGAAGATAAGCCTTAAACTCTTTAGCTCGTGCAAGATATTTCAAATTCTTAATCGATTTTATGTCGCAAGATTTTTTATGGTCAGATTTCTGTTTGTGTGCTGATAGGCGTCACTACACGAAACGGATTGAGGACTTGTGCAGAAGCTTTGGTACGTTTCTCTTCGTTAGGCTTTTCAATGAAGAAGCATATATTACGTTTTCTGTGGAAACACCTAATTTGTCTTCTTGTGATATGACATAATACCCCAAAAATTTGAATTCACTATTGTGATAAGTGACCTTTGTGTCTGAAGGTGGAGCCAATTCTCTTAAATATTTTCACTTAAACAGAGTCTATTGCCACTTTTTAGAGGAAATTACCCAGAATGAAAAATTGTACTAGGTAATTGAGATTTGTTTTTGCCGTCCTCTAACAACATTGCGCCTAATGTTATGTTGTCCATATAGAACGTATCACTTATATTTTAAATGAATTTTGCATACTCTGGGTATAACTTACTTTCAGTTTTAAAACGGTTACATCAATCCATCAAACGGAAAGGGCTACAAACTAGGTCAGCATCCAAAACGGTTGATTAAAGTTTCTCTATTTGAGCTGACAGATTTTATGAAATATTTAAAGGCCATTTAAACCATAAAAATACTCTAAGTAATGGATTGAATTTGAATTAAAAATTGAAGGAATGTCCCTTCAGTACTGTTTGTTGAAATGGCTGATGGAACGAATGGCTAATCTTCTATTTCAGTACCTAGTTGAATTTTTTTAGATTTTATCGACACCTATTAAACGTTGTTTGCTATTAAAGGACTATTCAAATATTGATCTCGAATCCTACGTATTACAGAACGATCGTCTTTAACCTTATTTTAAGAAAAAATTTAAGTGACGTATTCCATTACTAGCAACAGGACGAAGAGTGTCTTCTAATTTTTCTAATTTCTCAATTGTAAGCAATATATAGAAAAGTTTATTTGATTTCCTGAATCGCTCAACATCACCAGTGAACTTCGGGATTCTACCTGATTTATTGCTATAGCCCACTACCACTCGAGGTAGAATTTAAGATGTAGATTGATCTGTCACATAGGTTATATACATAGGAAATACAGGTTTCTGAATGGCACATGATTTTTAAGACCATGAAGCTCTTTTTAATTCCTTTGCTCTCTAGATAGTCGTGATATCTGTGTCGCTTGAAGTTGACATCTCAATCAGTCTACAGGTTGAATACCCAAAATATATAGAATTAAATTAGACTCGTTCTCGGAAGGTGGTAATTAACAGCACTTGTAAATCACTTAATAAATTGTTTTTATATCAAATTTAACAGTTTCATTTGACAAAATAACTCTGCCGTAGTCCAATTGCTTTGTATCGTCTAAAACAAGAACTTTGCTTTGATGAATGTTAAACTTGATGCGCTTTCATGCGCCAGCAGTTATACCTAATGGAAACGCCAGCATATTCTGTCTTGGCTGCATTTGCCGCACAATTGAGGACACAAACTGGCACGTTTTCAAATGATACCCTGTAAAGGTTTCCGGATGACTGTCGTTCTTTGTGGCTGTGACTCAGCAATGATAACTCTGACGGAACTTGTTCGACATCTTTATGGCAATCGGCTTGTTAGTAAAAAAAAACATATAAGAGGCCTTAGACACTAACGATGCTCTTGCCAATAATACACAATGATACTTTAGGGACGTAAGCCAACAGAGGAGCTCAAGATTATCAGATTTTGATTTAATCCTGCGACTTAAATGCCGTAGGAGGCACAGACTTTTACTCCGCTAAATTGCCAAGAGGGCGGTAGTGTATGTAATAGCCGTCACATCAGCTAAACCCAATGTTTTGTCATAATTTTGATACCAAATATTAACTAATAAAAAAATGCTATGCTTGGTTGGATTGTAATCTAGAAGCGGCTCCTCTGCGTCTTGCAAGAAACAACTTTCGTGCTGTTCGGTTTTAAAGTGCTGAGATTTCAAAACTGACTGGTTCAAAGACCGTCACATACATGCTGCGAGTGTAGAAGCTAAATAGCGCATTTTAGCCAGAAAATGAGCCGTTTTCAAAATTAGTATACTTTATTGAGTTTTATACTAATCATAACAGTCTTTAATGCGGCAGCAAAACGACTTGCTCCAAACTACAGATGGGCCGACCGGATCTTCTGTGTCAGTTGTCTGAGCTGTTAATGAAAACGTATCAATCATTGATCGTTTTCAATGCGTCAACAGGCCAACTTCGACAAAGCTATCAGAAAATAATAGTCGATTGTGGAACACAGTATAATAATCTACAACGCTCTTTTGTAAGAAGGGCTGAAGACTGCAGTCAGCCAGCCTTATTGAAACCCAGTTCCTGCAGGAGAACTTGTCTCGACGATATCTGCACCTAGAGTGGTGGCCACGCTCCCCGCATGTCACAAGAAGGCACCCTGAAAGACTTTACTTTCTCAATGTATTCGTCGGAAAATCATTTTATTTAACTTTTGTCAAAAGGTCACACTCATGTACACACATACTATAATACACATTTGCCAAACAATAATCCTAACTTTGGATACGTTATGTTACACAGTATTATTCATATGTCGCATCCGTATTATAGTAAATTCGTTGAGTAACAGGATTACCTGATAACTTCAAGCGCACAATTTTAATCCGAACAGTTGGCTTCAATTGACAAACTTCGATGGAATTGTCCTGTTACCCACGTTTTCCGTTCCTCGATTTCGTATTCTTTGAGTAAATAACACGGTGAAGTGAACCACATAGATGGTTTCTCACAGCTAAATGTTCCCAGTTGAATATTCTCAGATTTGAAGCAACGTTTTTACATAAAACTTTAGAGCTTGCAATGGTTTTCAAATTTCCTCCACTACAAGCTATATATAGTACGTATACACATATATTAGGTGATCTGCAACTATCTAGCGGATCGAGAAGAGTATTGATAGCAGATAAAATGTAGTACCATATGCATGGAGTCTTTAGCTATTTACGACTATAAGCCGATTGCGTGGCATTAAAGGATGATTTGCTAAGAAGTAAACTTACAGACAACAGTCAATAATCAAGTTTTCGATCATTGAAGACGAAAGCGCCAACAGAATCCAATGCAAGCGCTGAAAAGCTTTCGTGATCACAGCAAGCCGTCCTTAAATTCAGGAGCAATCACTATCCCTAAAGCCTTTAGTTCCCAATTTAACCAAACTTTTCAAAACCAAACTCACTAAGCACTGAATGATATCTTTGTCCTTTTGACGACGTTCGATATGCGTACTCGTAACTTATAGGTATAGGTTTGATATTTCGTTTGCATGGTGCATAGTTCAAAGGTTTTTCAAACTTTTCGACTGGCTTAATAGCTTTGACATTTGAATGTATAGCAGCTCTCAGCAAAGGTTCTATTCTAGTTCCTCTACAGTTCAACAGATAACACTTACCACAGCCAGCATCAGAAAAAGCATGGGCACTTAGAGCAGTCGTATCCCCTATATATGCTTTCTATACACAACATAACAGAGACTTTGAAGAGGTTTCTGCCTTTATCTTCCGACGCTATACAGAGTGTCTGTGTTGTTTGCTACACTAGAGTAGATAAGAAGGATGTCTGAAAAAATGTATGCGCAGTTAAAATGATTACGACTCTAGTTTTTAGCTACATACAATTAATATTTATATTGCGAGAAAATTTACTTAAAATGTATAACTTCTCCTTTGCTGCATATGTCCCAATAAAACGCTGATAACGGTGTGTTATTGATTCAGGAAGCATGTCCTTTGATATTGTGGCTCATCCTTGCCTAATTATAATTTCTAAATATTTTAGTGTCATCGGTTTGCTAGCGTATAATATATTATATATATATATATAACCCCACAGGAAAAAAAACCCATTGGAATCAGGTCTGGATATTCTTTAGGATTTTTTCATTCCACTTATCTGTTTGTAAGATATTAATCAAGATATGCGTCATGATGATCGTATCCAAGTGCTCCGTTCTGTTAGAAATAAACTTTGCCATATTCATCGAAATACTCCTGGATGCATAATAAATATTCTGTGCTAAGCACTGTGCATTCTTTTTCATATTTTTCGGAATACTGTTCGCAAAATTGTCTATTTGTGGCCCGGATTACTTCTCTTGATAGTGTAACTGTCTCATTCACAATTTATTAAAATGTGAATGATATTTGTCTTGTCTTTTAGGCTTTTCGATAACTTAACAGTACTCTTTCCTGGCTGGTGAAACTTGTTAATGTTCTTGATCTTGCGAAATGTCGTATATAAACATCCTGAACAGTTTCATCCATTTCAAACTTCTATTTTGTTTGCATAAAATCTCCTACAATATTGTCGTTGTACTTCAGCTATATTCTCATTCTTCTATAGGATTTTAAGGGTTTTTTGTTCAGAAGGTAACCTTCGTTCATTCATAATTTTCATGTAGCTGCACGCTGCAAAGAAGGAACAATCAGGAAGTATACCGGTTTTGAAAGTTTTAAAAAAGTTTGTGAATAGCTGCAAGCAGAAGCAAGGGATACAGAAATAAAAAGCGAAACTGTGCCACATTTATAACAGAGGTACGCTAATACTACCCTGCTAATTTTTAAAACACTGTATTATAATGACAGAAGGTTAATATATGTTTAAACTTCAATCACTACAGCCTCTTACTTCACAATTTTGTTAGGATAAAGGCACAAACGCTGCTCAGGTTTATATAAAACTATGCTGCTTCAGAACACATTACTGGAAGAATAGTTCAATGAGCCTATCGCTTCCGTCCTGCAAATTTCGATATGAAAGATATCTCTTGCTGTGGTCATTCATATTCGTCATTTATAAAAGCTGATAAGAATACTGCAAAACTTGAGCAAAAACAATCCATGAGTATCGATGGTGTTGCGGAAAATTAAACATTCACCCTTTAACGGTTTTAAACACTTGAAGAAGGTTTGCTACAAAAAAAAACTCGATGTTTGAACGCCAGATCGCAGCTGCCATCTATAAAACTTTACAGAAACACACTTAAATAGGGCCATTTAGAAACCGGTTAATCACGGGTGATGCAAAAGAGATCAGATACAACATGAATGTGCAAATAAAAAAATGTGCTTCATAATCTACAGCACAGCCCAGGCCGACGCCAATGGAGGTAATGCCTTGTGTTAATGGGAACCGTGCATTTTAAGTTGCTGCCCCCTGGCTACTGATTTGGATCTTTTTTGTCAACAACTCTCAATACTATAAAAAGCCATTGAGAAAAATCGACAAGAACTGGTAGACAGAAGAAGCGCCTGTTTCCATCATAATAACGGCAGACCACATATTTTAGTTGTTCGGCAACAATCAACTTGAAGGGTTACGAGAACTTTAATCGGAACTTAAACCACAAAAATAACAGACAGTCATCGATAGATGTAATGCATATTTGATTTAGTGATATTATTTCAAGTTAAAAACATTAGTGTACATCTTGGCTTGAAAACGCTCAAGACCTTTTCGACGACAGAATATAATAGCATGAGGCGGGTCCTACGTGGACTTATCTTTCCGCCCGCCGTATAAACAAATTGTCAAGTGTTAAGAATAGGTAATTATGAAGCACTGACGGACGCATCGCTAGGCAACATGTTTCGCTCACTTCAGAGGAGCTGCTAAGAAGGTTAGCTTTATGTAGTTTACGGAACATCTACGGGTCAGTTCTCCGTGGAGAAATGCAGTATTTTTACGACTCAATAGACTAACGAAGGAGACCACTTTTGCATGTTACTCTCTTTAGAAAATGGTCCTGAATTCTTTCTAAGCTATCTAGATTTCTATGATGAAATGAAAACCATATGTGTGAGCAATACAATTATTTAGGAACCAGTATGTCGTTTAAGAGACTCAAGTAAAACTTGAGGTTTTGTAAAGTAAAAGTTTGTTATAAGATTGATCAATCGCGATGTTCCTTTAATTTAAAATTAGGGCCAAGAGTAGCACCAGTCTTCATATGCCGGCACACATGGTATCTGATTACCGTCTAGAAAATAAACGGTGCTATCTTAAAAGTCTTAGGTACAGCGCCTTTTTATTGTAGACAATATAATTTTGGTGTTTGCTACCCAGCATGCTCTTCAGACATGGTAAATTGCCTCGTCTATTTTATGATAGATTTTTAAGTCGCTGGCATATATTCTGTATTCGATAGACATGTTCGTAAGAAAGCTCGAAGCCCTGACAAAATATAATGCGTAGAAGAAGGCCTGGAAAAAAGGCCTGCGAAATTCCGTACGAAGCCTTTGAAGAAGCTGTGCGATTTTACGCTGAGCAAGCGGTTCGTGAGATAGGCGCCACATTATTTCTAAGACCAATAACAAGGGCCGACCTTTTATACCCATACCGGATTTTGAGATTAATGGGCTTAGATCCACTCTGTCAAATACAAGGAAAAAATCAAAACCAACGCTACGCATTGCATTTTGACGACAAGTTGAATGAAGGTTTAATAGTGCAGAGTTATTTATTTGTAATCTACAATGACGAACCTCTATGACAACGCAAAATAGAGACTTCTGAATAATAGCACGATAGGTCTCAGCAGCCAAGCGCAGAGCAGAGTTACATTATTCTGACCGAAACGCTGAGAATATGACTCGTTTCTTAAAGACTTTGCAAGATGATGGACAATACTCCGGTAAGTACGGCAACTAGCTTCCTAAGGATAAGTCGAAACGAGTTGTGTCGGGGTAAATATCTTCGAATCAAGGTCTAAGTTTTTGCCCAAGACTCGTGCACAGCCTTGGGGAAAAATCTTAGAATTTTTTACGCCGAACCTTGATTCAATGAGACGTTGTGAGTGGATTGTCAACGTTGCAATTGTTTAAAGAGCCGCGCCCAGAAAGTGTCTTCATAAAACGAATGACCCGGTTTACGTGGACGTTCAATGATGACGTGTGGCGTATGGGCAACAATCAAAATTTTCAGAAAGCTGACGAGGTGTTGGTGTTGATTCTACACTTTTGTTGCTAACTTCTAAAAGGTTCACCGGTTTATGCTCGCTAAAGTCGTACCTACATTATCCAAGTCAGTTTTGTAATACTTGCGCTGCGGATTTAGGTAAGCGATATCAAAGGTTACGCAAACCTGCGTCGAAACCACTAGCGAGTGTGGACTAAACACGTTAGCTCCTCCTGATCTGTAAAAACCAGGTCAAAAATAATGAGTCCTAGTGGTCGTCGTGGCAAGCTGAACGAGAGAATTTAGCAAGCAAAAATCTAGAAAAGTAGTTTTCGTATAGGAACTGGTGTGGGATGGCGCTAACACCTTTTAGCAACGTTCGGCACATTAAAATCGCCGCAAAAAAACCACAGCGGCCTGTGCATCACACAGCCCATCTAAAGAATCACATAATTCTTTTAGACGATAGATTATACCGCCAGCTGGACCAGCAGGTGAAAGCGGGGCACGGATCCGCCTAATCGAGATAAAAGACACTGAAGGTTATCGCTTCTGAAGTGATGCTGGTTTTACAGGCGTTAATGTAATTTTGCGCCGAAATACATACGCCCCTAGCTTGTTTATTGGACTGGTCACGGCGGGAGACCTCGTAAATGGCACAAAACGACATTTCAGATGATAGTTTGCCATTAGTCCAGGTCTTACTGTTGAAAAATATATTAGTCTATATATTATATAGGCTATAAATGCATCGCAAATTGTAGGCTTCTTTAAAGAGAAGGAATCATTAGATCTATTTGATTTAATGCACTGCATGTCAGCTTGTACAGTTTTAGAATGATCATGATCGTAGTTTGCACGTTTATAGGATATTACGTTTAGCAGCGTAGCATGCTTCAGGCGCAAAAATTTTATCCATAAGAGCGCTGTATTTTTATCTCATAGCTGAATTTTCTATTCTTTTAAGTCTTTACGCGTCCAAGTCGCACTTCACATCCTGCAGCTTTTCAAATACGGTTGAACTCAGTACAGGTCCAAAATAATTATGAATTACTAATGTGTAATTAAGTGGAGAGTTCAGCTTTTGGTTATATGTATGGCCGGTATGTGCTTTACAAAATATAGCGATTCGTTGTTGTACTGTTGAAGATCTTACCTTGTGAAACAAACGATTATAAGAGGAAGTTCCTTAAACTACAATAACCATGCACAACACGTGTAAATAGCAGTCATTTGAAACTGATAATTGCTTCTCTGATGATATTGGGTTTTTTTTTATAATTATTTCCATGCAGGCTATCATTTTAAGGACTGTTCTAATATTTAGGCCGATCCTAAAACAAAAGAATGTAGCCGGATCTATTTTGTTTTACTGGCAGCGCTTATTTAACACAGTAAAACTATAATGTTACTTCGCATAAGAGTACAGCACGTCTGACGCTGTGACTCAGGACTAACACTAGAAGTGACGCGTTGCGATATTTGTTTTAGTTTGGTTGTGCTGTGCTCCCTTTGACGTGCTTTACCGCCTCTTCTGCTCTATCCGATGTAACGTTTGCTTTCGATGCGCTAAATTTTTCCCATTCGTTCCTGAAGATATAATCTTACCACAGTTTCAAGTCATCACATATGGTAGTGTACCTGAGTAGCTAAGAAGTCTGTACTGCATTAAAATATAATAAATCTTCAATAAAAAAGATCATAAAAAAACAGGTTATGCCAACAAATCAAAAATAAAAAGCGACGCTGCATTATTAGCCGGCTATTTTTTCTAATTTTCACAGCTGCAGATCTCTTTTTTGTGGAAACCATCTATTAAATGCAATTAACACACAGTGATAGCCATTCATATGTTTGAAGATCATATTTTTATATGAATAGCGGCTAACCAATGTACCATAATCTCCTCAATTGCAAACTTAAGAAATGTTTAAGCTTAGCAGATAAAGGCGTTACCAGTGCATTATCAAGGAGACCCAACTGCAAACTTACAATACATGAATAGCGCGTTGAAACTATGCTTATAGAAGCTATAAGGACTCTATAGCTTGAAATTCTTTACCAACGTACTATTTTTTAGAGGGTATTACCGCTCTAGTCGGTCGCTACCGTCAGGAGCTATCCCTGCCTGAATTTTACACACAATAGATACAAATATGATAGGCCGTTGTTAACGCTTTGTTTTTTATGTTCTTCAAATGAACATTTTTTAGATAATTTTTGCTCGGAGTACGATTGGTACCCGACCAATAGACTCTATCCTTAATAGTCAGTGGCAAATGTATTTCCTCAAAACAAAACATGATCTGGTAAGTACGGCCAAACTTTCTTGCTCGTACGGAATAACATTCGTACACAGTGACCACAAATTTCGACCCTTTTCCCGACTATCAAACCTTTTTGCATATAAAGTACACACGATCAAATGTTTACATCGGCATACATATTAAGTGAACTTTATATTAATTCTCGAATGATACCCGACTTTCCAAGCGGTTAAATTAGAGCAAAGACTACCAACCACTTTCTTAAAAATAAATTATACAACAATAGCATTTTTTTGTGCTACTGGAATTAATCGTGCCATGGCTTTTTCATGCAAAATTGAAAAGTTTGTCTATGAATCCCATAATAATAAGCTGAGGAGATTTCAGTTCATAGCCTTATATAGACATACCTTGATCCTCGAGTAGAAGTACAAGAAATAGGAAAGTCAAAAAATACAATAATTACAGTATCTTCTTGGTCCTTCGAAATTAGTCCTATTAATTCTTTTATTTTAACGCCCTTTAAGAAACACAACACACCTGTAACAAGATTTGTTGTTAAGGGATAGCTGAGAATCAGTTAAAAAAGCATTGATTTCCAATCGGATAGATTTAATTTTGCTAGTGTATGCTGCCTCACAATCGTACGTTAACTTTTCTTTAAGACAGGAAGGCAGACATGATATAAGTAATTTTTCAATGTGTGTTGAATTCTGCCCATTGCTATATAAACGCCACCTTTATGAGATTTGATTCACAAAGGTAAAATAAAAAAAACCACAAACCATGATTAAAACTGTACAAAAAGTTCGTCTTTACTCAAAAGTACTTTGAAATTATTGTAAGTGAAATTACTCCTCATCGAACTATAAGAAGCCTGCAATAATGAAACCTCTGCTTTCAATATGGCAACGCGCTCAAGAGTAACGAACGCAACGAAAAGAGAACAAAGAGTTCTATCTAAATGCTGCATAATGTACGTATTTTTTTAAAGCAATGAATAAAAATGTTTCACTTGATTTTCATGCTTAGTTTCTTTAGGAAACCTAGAACATACTGTAACTTCATTAACAAGAGCCTAGATACTGCTATAAGCGATACAAGCGATACGAGGATTGATTTAGGCCAATATAGAAGTATTGTAGGAGGCTCTCCCGCGAAACCTGCAGGTACATAGGCAGAATCTATTAGACGCTTGACTGTCTGTGCCATCTTTCATCATCAACTTCCCGATCCGAAAGCCCCCTATCCTTACGAACATCTAGAATGTAACTTAACTCGAGCATTTTAGTACATTGTAAAACGACAAATCCCACCCCGTGTTTGACCATTATTTGCAGCATAAAGTAGTTTCAATGTGCGGGATTAACAAATGCCTATGGCTCGCAGTTATAAGTATATAGAAAAGTGATCAGTAAATCTAGATAAGAATCCAACCTGGTACAAAAACAGAGTGCTGTAGCTGAATTGAGAGAAAATGAACTTCCGTCTACATAATTAGCAAGACCCAATAAATTAAGCTTCTAATTAAAACACTAAAATAACGTTAAAAAGCCCAGAAAAAAGTTTGGGCAAATATGCGATAGACGATATAGATTGCTACGAACAAAGAGGCTGTGGCCGGCCTACACTCTGAAACGGCTTCTAATTCACTCATTCAGGTTATATTTTTTTTATTAGTTATGATACAATTAATAATCGCTGCGAACATCTTTGCATCTGATTAAGTCACCGGAGTATGCTTCCTAACATACGACGCTACAACTTTCACGCTTCGCTCGCGATAATGGAGGCTTCGTGGTGGCGTGGTTGCACTTGCTTGGATAACTCAGCGTCGCCTGTTCGACCCCCTACTAGCAACTTCCGATGTTCGAGCTCGCGCGGGGTTGACTACTCCTGCTTTAAACACACTTTCATCAGTCGCTGGTCCGATCGCGGTGTGTACGTCGACGCAATTCCGTGATATCTCCGCTCCTTGTATCTGCAGATTGAAAGGTTCTTAGTAGCCGAAAAACAATTTAAATGGCTCCTTGACTGCGCTCTCGCATGTTAAACTGCGACCTTTGAATCAGCGACTGTTCTGACGATATCTTTACCCAAACCGTTGATGCCCAACAGGAGTCTGAATGTATCCAGTATGTCAGAGGTAGTTGCTCACGTGGTCTGTCACTATTATACCGAATGCGCGAAAGAGTGCTGCGAAGCTTTTAGAGCCTAAACCACGGCAGAGGTAAACTTTTGAGTCGGTACGAACGAGTACAAAAGTCGGCTATAACCAAGGCGTAGACCTTACTGCTATGGGTTTTTATAGGACACATGAAACCCACGTCTACTTTCTCGAAGAAGCGCTTCGGCAAGGCCCCCGAAACCTGGCTTTGCGATTAAGTATACAAAGAAACTTAACCTCTCGGACACAAATCGATCACAGGCGATCTCATTTACACAACTGATGTTAGAGCGGGATTGAGGTTTTAGATAGTGTCCCAAAATGCTCTCGCTCTCTTCAGTTGTGAGGAGGTCTACCGAGTTAGTCTTTTCCCTTAAGCTGTGTTCATTTCCACCCGCAAGTTAAGGCCTGCTTTGTTTTAGCCTTTCAGGGGTCTGGTACGCAGTGGGTGAGCCATACAAGCGCCTGAAGATTAGTGGAACCGATGATGGTAATTTAAGTTTTGAAACTACTGGGAAGGTTTCAAAAGCATGTTACAACCTCAGCCAGTTTATAATTAGAACGAAACTAAAAAAAGTTTTTCTTTGACGTTCGATATACGTGCATGGCAATCTAAGAGGTCCGTACCCAATCTTGCAGCAATTTCTCGAACAATTATACCTTAAACAATGCCATGTATACGACGTCACCGCAAATCCATTCTCGCCTACTATTGCTCAAAACTATAGCCACATCGATACGGCAAATAACTCTTAAGCCTTACTCAGGAAGTGCTGATGTGCCTTACGTAAACGCAACAGTTTCTAATTTCAGAGTCTGTATGCCATGAAGGAATACTCATGCCGATGTTCTCATGCAATATGTGCTTCAGCCGCGTTCTGCGTCTAGATGCCTGCTGCAAGTTGGTTGACTCGTCATCCCAGTCCATAACCGACGTTGGACACTGTAGTGTGCTAGTTACAGCTTCTTCATTTTCGTGATAGTGCAGTACTAACATGTTTCCCCAATAAAGTTAACGTAAAGTGTCCTGTGTCTGAAACCTCCCTAAGACACGCCATTTTCCGCTGGGAACCAGCCGTCTGAGTCAATGCTTAACGACGATACCGTAAGTAAAATTGGAATCCACCTGTGAGGAAAAATATTACGGTGACGTTCTGTAAGTGTCGCGCAGAATATAGGCGTTACTTCTTGTTGGTTATCGAGACGATCAAGAAATTTGAAGAGATTGGGTCATTTTTAGAAGTGAAATCTGGAAGACTCCGAAACGGACGATCAAATCACAACATCATTGCAGTGCACTGCAACACTGATGCCAACCTAATAGCCAAATGTTATCGATAAGCGTTCTGCGACTCGTTTTGAAATAACAGTTATCTTTATGTTTACAACGTTTACTTGACTCAACAATTATAGATCCAGAATTATTGCAAGCGTCGTTTGTTCACTAATCACATGTTGGAGCATAAGGCACGTAATAACGGCTTCTCTGATAACACTTCTTTTGAAAAAAAAGCCATGTGAATAAACAAAATTGTCATGCCTAGCTTTCGAAGAACTCAAGACTGGGCATCAAGTAACTATTTCACTCACAAGAAGTCTCGGGACGAGTCTTCGGCTCGGGGAGCGTAGGATATTTTTGAAAGTGACGGTAGAGCAAAAGTACCACTCAGAGATGAAGTCTATCGTGACATGCTGTAAATCTTCTTGTATGCAGAAATTAAGGCAACCACCATTGCTTTCAACAAGACGGAGTAACTTGAAGCACCGTCTGGAAAACCATTAGTTTCAATCCATATTCCGGCTAATCTCCATGAACCGTCCTGGTCTTGTGATTTGAATATTTTCTTAAGGGACTATATGATGCACGAAGTTTACGAAACAGTACATCAGTTTGCCTTGATCACAGGGTCGTTTCGAAATTTTCCTTTAGAATTACAACAATGCCATTTCCATCCTGTACAAAATGGCTAATATGAGCTAGTGCACCGCCCTGTAAGAAAGCATATGGTCTTTTTCAGATATTATCGATCTACGATTGCACAGCAATTTCTTTATCGGTCGTTTCATCTCACCAGAGAAAATTCGGCGACGCGACGTTTTGTTCGCTGGGGACCACATTCAGGTCATGAACACTGACCGGAATTGATTACACCCACAATACGCATATCTTCTAGGTCGTAAACAAACCGCTAATGGTTGAGTTTTGCATCGATAATTGAAAAGATCGGAGAAAAATCGAAGTCCATCTGGTTCTTCTCTTTTGAGATAGTTGAGGGCCAAGCGGCAGTGATGAGGTTTTAACTGCTTCAAGAAATACCTGACTGACATTGATGATATATGATGTGTACCTGGGGTTTTAGTGAATACTCCGTGATATAGCAGTCCTATCGAAATTAATTCCCTAACGGCCTCATCGAAACAAAGGAATCATCAACATGTTTTTTAGATGGTGTTGATTAACTCTTCCCATTATTTGCGCCTGGCGTGAACTTTTGGTTGTGCTGTACTGGAACTTGCTTCTACTTCTTTTGCAACCGTTTTGGAACGAGCTTTTATTTAACAGCATCTCTGTAGGGTAACACATTCGGAAGTTGCGCGCCGTTAGTAAAAGAGATCCGAGTGGTTTGTGGTTTACTGGTGGTATTTCCTTACAAAGTTGAAACTATCCTTAAAAATGATTTTATGTTATTGACAGCTGCTCGCCGGAAAACCGAATTTTGTTGTGTATAGGCGCAGCACCTTATGTGTATCAAGAATAGATCTACCGGCTGGGATGCGCCTATACACAACAAAATTCGGTTTTCCGGCGAGCAGCTGTCAATAACATAAAATCATTTTTAAGGATAGTTTCAACTTTGTAAGGAAATACCACCAGTAAACCACAAACCACGAACATCGAGGCCCCGGTGTCCCCTGAAACTGCATTGCTGTGGACTACATCAATGATAAAATTTGTGAGTCGGGCTTAGGTAGCAAAGCTATGCATAAATAGCGTATATAAAAAGCAATTACCAGTTTTGAATCGTCTGTCGAATTAATTAAAACGAGAGCATTTCTGCGACACTAATATTCATTGGTGAGTACACACGTTAGTGAAAACAAAGATACAAGTTTCAGATGGACCATCAGTAGTCGTCGCTAGACCCAATAGTAGTGTTTACATTTGTGCATTTAGCATTTGATAAAGTTAATAGTGTACTGGAGCTGTGAGCGGATGCTTATCGTTGCCTAGATGCTTCAAATGACAGAAGCCAAGTCCTTTTGCCAAAGTGTGAAAAAACGACAAAATCGAA
Organism: Varroa destructor; assembly: GCF_002443255.2. Lineage (NCBI taxonomy): Eukaryota > Metazoa > Arthropoda > Arachnida > Mesostigmata > Varroidae > Varroa > Varroa destructor. The sequence goes on from NW_019211458.1 coordinate 4,996,111, forward strand.
GAGCGGCCGTGTTATGTGCAGAGGAATCGGACATACTTCCGACATGTGTTCATACTGTTACGAGGTCAAGAAGTATGGTCATTCCGTGAGCTCGATGACTCTCCCTGCAGCAGGCGGAAGAGAATCGCCCACATCAGGGTGCCAGCAAACGAAAAGGAGCATGAGGCCCGCACCAGAAACAGTCATAAGGCGAAGAAGATATCCATAACGGAAGCAGAAGATTGGACTAGATTAAGTGCAGGTATCCCACGAAGACTCAAACCACTGAAATGTTAACCAAGGTGAATCATTTAGATTAAAGTAACACAGGTTGACCGCTATCGCAGTCGACCTGCCCATCCTATGGTAGACCAGTTTTCGTATAGCACAAAAAGTCCACTCACTTTTAAAAGCGAATCAATAGTACTAATGGTGGCAGATCTAATTGGGTTGGAGAAACGTATTGGAGCGCCTGTACTAAAACAGATGGCTCTCTCCCAACAAAGAAGAAAATGAGCGCAAGGGATTTGCGTGGATAGAACTGTAACGGATGGAAAAGGTACATTTCTGCTAGGCTACGAACTGCGCGCTGGAAGAGTATAAATCTCATATATATGACTTGAAGCTTCAATCCGTAAGGCGTTGCAATCAAACATGGTTCTGTATTTAGGAGACTACCCGTGTAGCATAGAAAGTATCGACCTCTGTCAGAAAAGCCAAATGGGAAAACTGATAATGGAATGGATGGTTCCGAATAATCTGTATGTTACAAGTAAAGAAGGGGAGCCAACGTTTAATCGAGCAAGGCAGGAGTCGAGGAAATAATAGGAAAGATTACAGGATGGCAAATACTCGGCGACGGGAATAACTTAATTATCACTGCGTCGGATTTGCGATCGCCCCGGATACACTTCGAGTTCGACGCGGATCCCGAAGCACAGAACCAATAAAAGACACTTTAAACGCTTTAATTAGAGAAAACGGTATCCTTCGAAGCACTGAGATTCTACATCAAACCCTCGACAGGATATGCAGGCTGGCACGAGGGGCGTTCAAGCACCTAAGTAGGAGAAAACTAGTACAATTCAGGTTCTGGCGGAATCGCGCAGGCCACAAGACCGCTAGCAGGCCAAAAGAGCCACCAAGGGATCGAAAGGCAACACGAAAAAGACAGCTAGTGTGTTTACTTCTTATATATAACACAGGGCAGTGCTAAGCGCGCCATAAGCAACAGCAAAAACGCTGCTGGAAGAACTTTCTTGCAGGTCTCAAGGAGGATTTGTAGGAAAATCCTATCCCTTGTGGTCAGCGGAAAAATAAGGAGAGCCTCTAAACTAGGTATACTGGAAAGAGACAGAATCGACGTACTGAATAAACTATTTCTCTAACGCGAAGAGTTCTCACGCACGTCATTGGAAATAAACAGCAACAAATCCGAAGATGCTTACAGGGAATCCTCAGGGCAGCAAAGCGGATAGTGCCGAAGCCAGACGGTATTTCGCTGTTGGTAGGTAAGATACTTTTCAAGAAATTCTCGGAGATAGTGACCATAATAGCTACAGGTACCCTGGGCGAATGTTCGCTCTCGGCCGCCTAGAAAAGGACAGAAGTGGCATTTACCCCACAAAAAAACGGAGAGTTTAAGCCGATCTGTTTTATAAGCTTCTCGCCCAAAGACTTTAAAGCAATTATTATTATTATTATTATAAGAAGGATGGAGTGATGTCCCTTAGCAAGTTGGGTTTTCGCAAGGGCCGTTCGGCCCTGATAAAGATAGAATAAAAGCCGAAACCAAACTCATTCATGGTTCGACCTTTAGAACCCGAAAGCTCTTATGGTCTACACGTCAAAAATGGCTTCAATAATCTTCCATAAAAGAGAATACTTAAAGTAATGACTAGGAAGGCTGTACCACTTTACCTGGCGCACATGTTACTTGATTACTTCAACAAGAGAACGATAACGAGTAAAGGGATCATACTCCTAATGACAACGGGAGTGCCCCAAAGCTCTACATGAAGCCCACCCCTATGGAGCATTGCCTAGGATTGCGAGATCCTCGGAGCGGAGTAGAGCTCCAAGCATATGCAGACTGTCTGACAGCTATGGCACAGACAAAAATGATTGCGGAGATGCAGCTATACACCGATAAGGTAGTGAGGGCAGTCTCAGAATAGAGAATGTAAAATGGCCTGAATTTGTCTTGGGAAAGAATAAAAATATTTTGCTCAGACGAAAAAACGTGTGCGAGAAATCAATCCTCATTTAATGAAGAAGCAAACTTAGATGGTGAAAGATACTACATACCTACGCATACACCTGGGCGATGAACTAAGTGGGCTGCTTCGTGTAAAGACGGCTACAGCGAAAGCAAGCAAAAACGGCGAACGCCTATAACAAGGGTCCCATTTAATATATAAAGGACAAGGTAATGTCGGTAGCGGAATTAGTAGCGCTCTTTGGTTCTCCACTTTAATTCCACTCGTCTCAGACTCCAATGGAAATAAGTTCCTCTGTAAACCACGAAAGATGGCTGCACTGCGAATTTCTTAGATGTATAGGACAGTCAGTATATCGGTGCTTTTTGTCTTAGTCGAAACGCCTCCGCAGAAATTGAAGGCTAAAAAGAGCAAGCGTCTATGGAATAGCGGTCTCGAAGGCACTAAAAAAGCATAAAGTGACCACATCTGACAGGCCGAGTAGGCAGCTAGACCAACTGAAAATCTGGGAATGTCAGAAAAAAAGCTGGAGTGTACCGAAGTATTAGCGAACTTACGTTACACCGATCATTACGCGCCCTGAAAATTTACAGTACTACCTACAGAGGATTGGACAAGCCCCATCCGACATGTTTCCGCTTCGACCAAGGGGCAAATGATGACTTCTGAGGATCCGAGGGCAAGAGCCAGGAACAAGAACATAACTAAGTGAAATAGATGAGGCATCTCCATCAGTACAAGATCTCTTTTTAGCTTGCCAAAAATGGGAGCTGCGGAACTTGTGAATTTCATGTGTGCCACCACCGAAAAGTGAGAGCTTCGAGTGTCCATACGAAAAAGTCATCAAAGGAGAAGCGCCTCGAACGGTACGTAACTAGAATTTCGGGCTCACTGTATTGGGGCATAGCATGTCTAGCGGGACTCAAATATGGGGGGGGGGGACCACGGCCAAGTGATCCTTAGGCACATGCCATTTCTCCTACCAATGCCGTGATACTGTTCAATGAAATTCCGCACTGGCAAGAGAGCGAGACTCAAGGAAGGGAATGCGATCAGTACTTGTCTCGGTGAAACGAAGGATTGATTCCGACACTACATTAAGTCTCCATGTATCACCCAGCTCTAAGCCTGCGTCAGTGTTTTACATCGAATTCTTAAGAAAATGGTAAATAGAGTGTCTGTTAACGTTTTATCTCTCTGTGAATCAAGTTTTCTAGTACACGTAAGATCAGTAATAAAAGATCAAGAAATATGTGAGGACCTGACAAGAATATACGTAGCATCAAAATATTGCGCTGTTAGTTCTTTTTCAGTACTTAGGAGATCGACATATTGATTATCTGTATGAAGCTTGGATTTATGATTTCCGTCCTAATTTCTCTACGTGCAGAGTATATGATATCGTCAGTTTCAAAATATGGAATTTTTTCAGGCTAGTATTTGCGTTTCATTATATTTAATAGCCTATATGGTGTCTGTCCGAAGTATAACTCATTTTGCTTGCCTGGTTTGGAATACTATATATGCCTTACCATTTTTCTCTATTTCTTTGAAATTATTGCTGCTCTATAATAACTGTTGATATTCATCATCAGCTGTCGGTTCACGCAAATGTAAACTAGTTTTTCTAGCCTGTAGAAAAACGTATAATCCGATTGTAAGCTTACGTTTGTGCCTTTCAACTGTATATCATATGACTCGATTTCAAGAAACCTGAGGCTGCTTTTGCGCAAAATTTTCTACTTTCCACGTTTACCTAAAATTTTACGAGAATCAGCTAATCGTAATATCAGGTTCTAAGGAAAATATTTCATACTATAGGCGTAATACATGTACTTCGCTCCTTCCGATTACTTTTCGGCTTCTGATAACTCCAATTATCACAAGTTTCCCCTTTCACTCTATTAATGGCACATTTCTGGGCTTGCTATTTCTTGAATGTTTAAATGTAGTATTTTTTAATTTTCTCGTCTATCTAAAGTAACTAGCTGTGATGGTTTATTTGGTTATAGAATTGTGATTCTTACAAAGAGTGATTACTTATTCGACAAGTACACTTACTATTTTAATCCACCGCTTTCTTCTTTATCATTCTTTTATTTCCATTTTATACCTGACTTAAAACTATGCTGGTTTTTTTTCGTATATTATACACCAATTCGGCAAGTTTCTTCGCTTTAGCCATAAAATCGTAAGAACTCGTAAGTAAGCAATCTTATATTGTCTTACAATAAGTTCAATCTCACAATCAAATTCAAGCATATACCTAAGTTATGAAAACTAGTGGCGAATACTTCAGCAACTGCAGAACGTGGTTTTATTTTTGTTTGGTTTATTTTTGCTTTTTTTATCAAAATAACTTCTTAGAAAAATATTTTACTTCGTTTAAAACCTCTTACTACAGATGACTCTTGCCAATAGAGAATCGGCGCACATATAAACTGACCAGCAAAATTAAGTCACACGCTCATTTTTTGGAAAATTTTATATCCTAGACACTCCCACAATTTCATTCTATATGATACGAAATGAAGAGCTTTTATTGTTTTAAAGAAGCCTTATGAAACGAATCAGTGATGTATCGGGGTAGCAAAAGTTAAATTGTCTGATGCAGGGTCCCAGAGCCATATGATTGTATTCCTTTTATAGGAGATTTGCCAAACTGAGAGATTAGAACTCTTTGCTCATCAGTTCTAGTACACCTAGTTCTCTAGTTTGTCGACATACAATTCCAGTCATGTGCTTTACACCTCTATATCAGTACAATACAGATCCTTTAGCTACTAACCGCTGAAAATTTTTCAGTACGGCCTAGTACGTTCATCGTGTTTACCGGCGATAGCCGTTAACAACACAAACTCCACAAAAACACCACCTTATACACTGCATACTCAAATATTTAGCAACCTCACCCGCAATGTATATCTCCTTTCCTGTCTTCCTTCATGACCAAATGAAATTTTACAACAATATACAACTACATTCTTATTTGTATACTGCTCGCACCCCGTTCTGTTTTTCATTTACTTATAAGAGAAACCAATTATTGCACACATACTCAATAATCGATGATGTCTGTTTGCAAAAACAGCAGTAGTAGCATGCTATAGCATTAGAGCTTATTGATCTTCCTTCTTTTAATAGTCACAATTTATTGAAAGCTTCGTTTTGCTGTTTTTGCCGTTTACTATCTATCATTGTAAGCACCGGTGCACCACCCGTTCTTTACGCCTGTATGCTGTACCATTATATGGGTATGTATGGGCATATGGGTAGATGTAAGTGTTTTTAGTCAGAATTGTACATAAATATGTCCCGTTTACTCTCTCAATAGCCCGATCTACATTTGTATAAGCCACAAGGAAGCAGATGAGTGCTATCTCCGAGGAGTTGTTTGCCAGGTAGGTGACCATGTATTCACTTATTCGTTGTTAAAAAAATCTGGGCGAACAAATTGGCTTGATTTTGCTTGTCGAGATTTGTGCTGTTGACGTTAAGGCAATCAAACAGGCGAAATGGTATCGAGCAGTACGATTACGATGGGAGACCAAGACAGGAATGTACGATCCCACAAAAGATGAGAAAACTCAAGTTAAGTTAGCCCTTGTCTTCTATTTTTTTTCGTCCCAGATTGTTCTTTGTAAAGCGTTGCTATTTTTCGGCAATATATTTGTTACGCACAATTTGCTTTAGATGTTGTTTTTATGTGTTGCTCTGCTACTACTTTTCTCATTATATGAAGACGCGTTCCGTTTTTTGTGTCGTGTCCGTGATGCTTTTTAAACAGCTTTTTTCTTCCTGTATAATATTTACAATATGATAGGATCATGGGCATATTTAAATGAAGTAATGTTTCCATTTATCTTTTATTTTGTCTATGCTGTATCTGCATGTCTGGGGTGAGAAAATTTAATGTTTATTTACATGTCATAGTATATACTCGAAACACAAAAGCGGCAAGGACACAAACATTATGGACAAGGACCTCAGTTATACGATTCCACCACTGCTATTACTCGTAACACAATTGAATCCCAGAAGTGGAATAATAATCACAATATCTATTATTTAGTTATAGTAGCACTCGATTATATCTACATAAATGGAGAAGAGCTTCCTTATACAATTGTAACCTTCAGTATTATACATACACCGCAAGCATCGCTTATCCGACGATAGAAAACGCTTGCGGAACAAATTATATCCTCCAGCTCCTGCGCCAGTGGCAATACGGTGATTTATACCGGCGAGAATGCAGTCAGTCATTTTTCACGCTTTTTTGTTCTCACTTTGCTGGTGTCGATCTCCTTCCTTCGTTCTAATTTTCTATTTCTTTTGACGCGGAATTGAAGCCACTTCCTTGATTCTTTTGAGCGGCTCCTTACGTACACGTACTAAATACATACCGGAGCCGTCGCCACATACGAACTAGGTATAACATGATAGGCTCGAATGTGTGTATTCCTCGCGTCGTATGCCGCTTTATAGGTACACACATTCTATCAAAGTAGATGATCAGAAAGGTATAGAAGTTAACGTGGAGCATTCTGCGTATGTTTGTAACATATTTTGTAAAAACGTTTCCGTGCGGGTGTAGCTAGTAGGAATAGTAATAATAGTAGGATACTTTATAGTATTCCAAACTACAGCATAAGCGCGTTATATTTATTTGGAGTGACAATATTTAACCGGTTCGGACTTCGAAGGAATACTAAACAGAGTTGTTTGAGTTTTGAAAAAAATTGCACACGTGATGTCAACCGCAAGGAAATTTTCAGTGTCCGTCGGTGCACTCGTCAACAGTGCGTCGCGAGTCAAAGCGAAAAGATCCTAGTTCTTGATAACATTCTTTATAGTATTTTATACATTTCCTTAACAGAGCCTCTACTTCAATTGAGTAGCATTTAATCTAGTCTAGCCATCTATTTGTCGCAATCTAGTCTACTGCATTTTTCCATATTCATTATAAACAGAAATTTGTGTTTCTCTTTTCACTTCCGGTTTATACTTATCTAATTAATATCAGTCAGAGTTCACTGGGAGAGCGGTAGCTTAAGCTTCAGTCATATTTGTATTCTATTGCAAGTATTTGTGAATTAATAGCCTAGTCTAATCTGATTATGCCTTGTTGTTGTAACGACTTTTACAAGATCGCACACTCGACACGTTATTTTTTTATTTGAAAACGATATTAACAGCTATTCTGTGTGCTTTCGTTGGTGGAAATTTTCCGCTTAAAAAATGCTGTCGTGCTTATACTCAATGTTCTCCCATAATTGTGTGCTATGATTCTTCTCCAAACAATCAAAGATTCTCGGCATCTTGTCCTTAGTAGAGCAGGTTGATATTTGGGAGTGTATTTAAAATGTAGGGGACTTCAATAAAAGGTGATGCTTCAAATTCCAGGTAAAATAGTTTTCCTTTTTTTGCGTTAAGGACAAAATTTTTAGTCTATAATCAAGTAAATATGTGTGTACATCGTATAGAATTGGACATACAGCAAACGCCCTTTAGACTTTGTTGACATATGACCATTATTCAGTCACGATTTGGCATAATTATGGTTGCAGTTCTGTTAAATAGGGTCTATTCTCATGACTTTAGATAGACATAGACGTGAACTTCCGGCTTCAAAAAATCCTAAGGCATTAAGTCACATGAACTAGGTGACCAAAATCCGCGTCAAACAGTAAAATGCACTAAATGATACGCATATGGGTTATCGTCGCTCTAACCATAACATGTTTGCGAAACAAATAACTTAAGAATCGATTTTGTTAGAACGCTTAATCGTTGGACTCTCTTTACCAGTAGCTGTATTGTTCCATACATATTTTCCATATATTTAGTTCGTGACAAGATCAAAATTTCTGTATTAAAGCAAAATATACTCCATTTGGAATTCAAATTTTCAGCTTCTATTTACGCATCCTACATTCGTGTAGACCTTATTGTTTTGATGCCTATCGAACTCTATTTAATTTATTCTGCTTAAGTTTCTGTTTTCAGAATTTCACCAAGACGTTTTTAGTCATAGATGGTAGGCAACTAGACACTACCATTGACGAATCTAAAATGAGTTAGCGCTTGTTTTTTAGTCGTCACTTTAAACGAAAAATACAAATAATAGAAACCCGGGTTTCTACAGACTTCCTCTGCTCACCTTTACATCGAAAAAGAACGTGTTATGCGGTAGATTTATCATCATAAGTATTTTTTTACTCTACTATATCAGTTGTATCACAATGCGTTCTTATTTACGTTACATTATTATATTATTAGTATTTATTTTGCGTTAACTATATATATATATATATATATATATATATATATATATATATATATATATATATATATATATATCGCTGGTTGTTTCCAACTGTCGTAGCCGCCTTGCCAAGTGGTAGGACAGTACCGCTATCGCGATTCTGGGAAGCATTCATGTAATTATAACAATCTTTATATTGAATTGTTAATATACATTATAGACCGGTTGTTTGTATCCAGTTGAGCATCGCAGCATCTTGTTTTGGATAAACAACATGTAGTTGGCCACCACTATCTTGGAATGCCTGCAATATAAAGCAAGTTCAATAGTTTCAAAATTTGCAATGCTATCAGGTTTACGTATGTTACCATACTCGGGTAAATCAGATGTTATTACCATAGATTCGTTCAACGAGGCTCTCTTATGAAGGGTGATTCAGTTATGGTTTTTGTCAGATTTTTCTCAGAAGTTATGTTAGTTAGTTAAGTTAGTTAAAAAAAAAAATAGCGCTTAAATCTTACTATCGATAAAGACAAATTATAAATGCTATCTATATTTTGTGGAATCAACTTAACTATCATTTTCGTAGTTGCCTGTAGGCGATATGAATCGATTACTAATGTTCAAAAGACGTAGGGTACAGTGGTATTAAACGAACGTCGAAAACAACGATGTTGACGAATCAATATAATAGTACACTGCAACTACTATGTTAATTATGTAGATTTTTAAAAGCTAACTAGCTTTAATTATGTTGCTTCTACTTAGCCTTTGCAAAAATTGTTGACTAATTATGAAATCCATGGACAAAAATAAAAATTATTGTTTCATTTTTTTTATTTTACAAATTTAGTTCATATCTATATCAGCCAATATACAAAATTGGTCTAGAATAATTTAAGTAAATAAAATAAAATAGACGGGCGCCACTTACGGATTAATGATTTTTCTTTGCCAAAGAATGTTTAACCATCATTATTTATCATGTACTATGCTCTTTAATAAGCACATTTTGCCAATCTTTCATCATTGGTGATAATTTGTGTTAGTTATATGCGATAAAGTTGTTTAAAAAACAAACAATCGAAAAAGTATTTCAAGTAGAGTCAAGGAAATTTCGAGAAAAATTATGTAATAGAGTATCCTAATAGTCAGCGCATTTCTTTAATAAAGACAAAATCCAATTTTTGCAATGGTCAAAAACAAAGCCACTTCATACCTTAACATTGAATTAGATGTATCTGATTAAGAGCTAACTCGCTTGTTACTACAGATTTCGCTTATGCATACAGAGTAGAAGGGAGGGATATTGAGCCATTTTCTCTACTTTTCGATTAGTTGTTTTAAAATACGCGTTTGAGTGAGGTAATTCAGCTAACTCTTAATGAAGTCGTTTATAGTGTATGCTAAGCTTTAACTAAATAATTTATCAGTTGCATTAAATAAATAAAAGCAACTGAAAAATACAGAAAGCTTTTTGTTAAGTCTGACATCGTCAAGCATTGCCACGCCAGAAGAACTGATTGGCCACAGCGAATCCACCATTCTGAGTAAGGGTTTGAGTCTATAACCGCCTTTTCATACTGATTAGATATGAATGCATCATATATAAGACTCGTTGACATGAATAACAAACCTGCATATGATGTTGCGGCGGCATAAGTATAGATCCATTAACAGACCGAGTTGAATGCAGCACTCCCGAGACCGGACCCAGAGTGCTATTAGGAGACAATGGGTTTCCAAGGGGCCCCAATCCGGATGAAGGGCCGAGCGATGAATCGAGAGAGCCCATTTTCGCCATCGGAGACATGGCGCCGCCTCCATTACTTTCGTCCTCTTCGGCAATTTCTGTCAATTCTCGTGATGAGACTGCGCCTACATAAGTAAAAGGGAAAATGCAATATTCATTTTTTTTTAGTTATCACACGACATTGAGTCTCGTACCCACGCCGTTCCAATTATAATGAGATATTTAGCAGATGCAGCAACAGGATAGAATATGGACAACAACCGTTGCCTACCTGTTTTAAAATCCTCTAGCCCTAAAGGATCAAAGTCGTTAGACTGCGTCTGGGTTTCAGTTTCTGAAAATTTAAGAAAAGACGTAAATCATTTTGCGTGAATAGATTTCATTCAAATACTCACACATGCTTTTTTATTAATATAAAATTCAACCCTTTGGTTAGCGTAATATTGATACTGCTTTTTACATACTTTTATCGTCGTCCAGGGTAGCAGCAGTATTGTGAAGTCTCAGCACGGTTAGCAAAATAGCTGGAAGAAGAAGACAGAGAAGCATTCCAGCGGCGATAAGAACACTCAACGTCAGCGCGCTTGACGAGAGCGACTCGAACGGGTGACCTGCACGTACAATAGTAACATGGATTGGTGAAACGTATGAAAAGTAAATCAGAAAAGCGCATACACGCACCTTGTGTGTATACAAAGAGTATCCACGTTTAATTTCACTATACTCTAGTGTTCCCATGCGAATGTTCTTTCTGAGGACTGGTGCTTTGTATGGTCAAGAAAGCTTTGCAGCCTGTATATTGAAGTTTTCTCGACAATTATCCCTGATATAAAAATATATATAAGCAAGACATATATTATAAATTTTATGCAAATAGTCTCAAATTCTACAGTGCTTTAACTGATAGTCTCACCGCAGAATATCATTAATGAAGCAGAAAAATAATGTAATCACATTTTTTTAATACCCGAGTGTGCGCACTCAAATATGGGAGTCTATAAGACCTGGAAGTCGGCATCTCGCCAGATTTAAATCTCGCTGCATAACGGTGCCCCAATGCCTATCGTAAAAAGAGCAGAAGAAACTCTTTTAATATGCTTCACTGTTATTGTTTTTTATTTAAATTTTAGCACAAGTATAATTGTCTCTTAGCTTTGGTGTATCGGAGACATTATTTGAATGAACACAATGACATCACTAAATGCACTCAACGCGATATTACACTAAATACGTCAGCGATGACGGTCATCCTCAGTTTACATTCCTATGAGAATTATGCTGCAGGTACATGAGTATGTGGCAGTTTCCACATACTTCTATATATATATATATATATAAATATAAAAAATAATATATTAAAGGAATAATGAGTTTAAAAGCGTCTCCAACATAAGGGACACTCGTTTAAATAACTTGCTTTATTCACATAGGCTATCTAGTGTGTATGTTTCATTGGTGTGTTTAACAACACTGATTCATACTAGATTCTGTGAGCTTCCCAACATGCGGCATGACGGGTGATAGAAGCGTAGCGACGTTACTTCTGCCGTGGTCATTGGCTGCCCAAACGCGGATTTGATACTCGGTCGATGGAGCCAAACCGTCAAGCCAGAACTCGGGACGAGCATTGGAGAAATTGGCTACGACCGTTGCGGCCGGTACGCTAAGTACTTCCGCAAAAAAACGCTGAAAGGAGTTTTTGAGTGAACAATATATTATTCCAAAGGAAAAAAATCATACGATGATTACTTTATTCAGAATAACATAGAGACGGCAAATGTCACGTAAGCGCCCATTACAGCCACAACCCATACCCGAATCAGTAAGTGCAACGAATATATTTAAATAACATTTACTTATGGCCTAATAGACAGATAACGCCGACAACAAGTGGCAACAATAAAAAGTTAGCACAAAGAATAGCGATAAGCAAGCTGGAAGTTAACAGTGCATGCAATAGATAAAGCAACTATCCGATTTAACTCTATGGTCAACTTTTTACTTTATATCTGGGTCTTATCTATACCTATATACATTAGAACGTCACAATCGTTACCTTTTCATTTGAAAATATTACTTTTTGCTGTAAAAGTCTTACATAACATGGACTGTACACGTGAGTATCTATTCTAGAACGCGTTTAAGTTTTTTTTTGGTATTTCTAATCATAATTATATATTATACATCGCAATACCGTTTTCTTATCGTCTCAAGGCTATACTTACTCTAATCTATTGCTAAATCAATTTTTATTCTTTTAAAGCGGTGATCACTCTCTCGCAACTTATGTTTAGACGCTAAATACTACTACGTCTATTGACTGATATGCGTACCAGCATTGAAACGTGTCATAAAACATGATTAAAAATTCAGGTTTTTTTTTTTGTATTTTTGAAAATGATTTTTTTCCAAGAATTAGTGTTTCATAATAGAAGTTTTCTTTCGGAACAGCCCTAATGAAAAAAATAACATCGGGCTTAAAAATTTGATATACTCGAAGTGTCAATCGGTACACACATTTAACGCACAATTAAATATATATCCGAATTTCCCTTTTTCTTTTTTTTTTTGAAAAAGGAAGTAGAGTTTATAGAAAATTGTAAAACTATGCTCTGCAAAAGCATGTAATTTGCAAAATATCCTGCAAGACGCTATGCGCTGATGTTTCCTAAACAAAAAAGAATTGGCAATTTTTGAGCGCCGGCTTGCCGCGATCTTCCTGGTTGAAAACTTTTCTCAGAGCACCTTTCACAGAGCGCAGGTTTAAATATTGTTTTTTTGTTGTGCTTCTTAGCGAGATTAAGACAAAACCATTCCTATAAAACACTAAAGATATTGTATCTATAGTGCATTTAACGTAAACATGTTGAGTTATAGTATGCACGTAAATTGGGCACATTATAGATGGTACACCTTCTTACCCTTCCATTCCACCTGTCACCGAAGTTAGCCAAAAAAGAATAAGTTACCCTGCTTTAATTTCGTTTAAAGTACAATCACAATGTTTAAAAAGTATTTTAATAAAAAAATCACTGTATTACTAAAACGTAGCTTTTGTAGTCTTTAAATTGGCATGAGTTATGCGTTAAACCAGCTTGTTTTTAGAATTTGGTTCTCGTGCTCCCATAAAGTTGCGCCCAATGATGTCACCCAAGCTCCTTAACGGAAACCTGTTTTCTATTTTCCTGAATTTTATTTAACAAATGTATAAGTCACTTTGTCATAGTATCGCCTCTAAGGAACTGTTAGTCATTGGAATCACCGATAAATGATACTAAACTGTTTCATTGTTTGGATAAAGGACCGCACTAATGTTTATTTAGGCTCTCCGATTAATTGGCTACATGGTTTTATCGCCATTAACTATTATTATCCTATTTCTATCTTTAATATGTGTAATCGCTTTCCTCATATTATTTTAAATGCTCTGCAGATAAAGGTAGAATTGTAACCGGTTACTGCAATACTTGCAATTGAAAAATAATGTACAAAGTGTTTACGGTCAAAGTTAAAACAACTGAGTCTGATGATATGACAACGGAATAACCGGCATAGGAGACAAATACAATATAGTATCGGCAGTCGGCATTCGGTACAAGTTGACGGGCCACGTATAACGGCACAATGGTCTATGATAAAAGCTTAGAATCGGAAAATAAGAGCAATGTCCGCTGGTACATATTTTTCAAATCTGACGAAAAACGAAGTTTTAATATTTACTTGGTTCGTATAGGATTAATAATATTGTAAATATATTATACGTACTTCAGTATCTAAACTCTACCATGCATTCGAAGATATCTATAAATAAATAATATCATTGCATCAGAAAATAATGTATATCTAGAAAACATATGTGCATACGGTGCAATGAGAAATTTTGCAAGAAATGGTTATGATTAGTTCAGCAGGCAAAGCCAAAGGTAAGCAGCTGTCAAAATATTGAATATCTTGAGGGATGCGCATGAGGAGTAAGATTATATTATCATTTCAAAATTTACTTGAGCGCTGCTGCCACTCTAGCGACCTTTAAAGTCAACACAACTTTGACTTTCACTAAAATCAACGTTGTGTATTTTAGGATATGCCTATCATTCTAGGCATACTTTAATAATCACTGTTTTTGCAACCTGCTTACTTTTTAATTCCATGTGTTAGCCTACTTTCCGCCGAATATATTAATATATAGTGTAATAAAAATTAGCACATTTATATGAATAATACAGAAATAGCGGGGCGAATAACAAACTTTAGTTTTAAAAAATCTTAGTAGATTTGCAAATGATCAAATATATTAAAGACAGTCTAGTGCCAGTAGCAGTGGTAATTACAGTTCCAACAGCTTATATCATAATTATTATTTTATTTTTTTATCATTTACTAGCTCATACTTGGTGCTGTTGGGCCACCGTTGGTTGAGCACAAATATAGATGACTGTTTTTACCGATTTCTCCCAGAATTATGAAATATCGCTTTGGTTAAATCTTAAACTAGTGTGTTATTTGGGATGTATAGAATGATATTCTATGTTGTTGCCCCATTTATTGGTTTTCGAGCTATAAAAGGATTGAACCCAATTTTACAATAATGAAATGTATGTAGATGCAATTTACTAGATAGAACAAAATGTTCAATGATATAGATTAACATTATATAATAAATGGGGTAATATATCAATAGATCTTGCCATCGAATGACTAATGCAGGCATCCAGGTCTGAAGTTCTAGGTTCATTGAAATCGATTACATAACTACCAGAGCTTTCTAATATACTGGACTGCACTCACCAACCATCACTAGTGTGCCATCGGCTTAAATTTAGTGTGTCATTTTTAGGTTTTCTAAATTCGAATAAACAAGCTATAAGCAGTTACGGAATTGATCGAATTTTGACGTTCTATTAAATAAGCGCAATTACTATATGTGGGATAGGGCCTATATGCTATTTCCGATATTCCACCTCAGGTGACAATGTTCCTACATCGTTGTTTCGGTGCTACAAGACGTCGTGGACCATATTTTGTACCTTTACTCTATCCAGAAATAAAATAATTATGGAAATATGAACTGTAATAATCTAGGTATCAACTATTGTTCTTGTATGTCCAACTTTATGCAAAAATGGTCGGATCAGAGTACTGGGTCGAAAAACAATTTCTATACTTAATTTTTATAGGATTTGAATTAAATCGGGAATCAATGTATGTGCACTTCACTACAGTGGTCGAGCAGCTACACTATTACGGTATAAGCTGTCTGGATATGATCTAAATGGGTGACAACACCATATATATATATATACTTGTCTATACAACATTACTGATGAAGAACAGTAGGTTTTGAAGTTTTTAAAATTATTAGCATACTCGTCATAATATTAATCTGAGTATTTCTTATATTTTTACCTGTGGAAGATGACTTTCTGGTCCCGAAATGCAAGTCAGATGCAGAGCGGCTTCTTGTGTCTGATTTGAAATAGAGCAATTCTGGAGGGGTGGAGGTGGACCGGCCGGTACGACGTGAAACACACAGGGCTCTTTCATTTCACCTATAAATGAATTGTAGAATTCGTGGCGTTGTTTTTGCACTTAGTTCAAGACTTAATAGTTTAATCTTTATTATTCTCAATCAAGTTGAAGTTCTTTACACTAGCAATTCAGATGGCGAAAAACTACCAGGTGCAGATTAAGTCATTCCGTGGATGCCTTTTTGTGTATTTATAAAATCTTTCTATGAATTTACATTCCTTTAATAAGGTACATCATAGCTCCCGTATTCCAATGTGTAAGTCAAACTGGGAGTTGTACAGTGGCATTTTTGTATGCAGAAGTTCCTCTCTCTAGATTTTTTCAGGTGACAAAGTCTTTGTTGCTGACAGCGAGTGGAGAAGTATATATGAATTTTACAAGGATTCCTCAAATGATCTTAAATACATTAAAAATTTTACCCCTTGTACAGTATCCATAAATAAAAAATCTTAGAAAAAATCATAAATCGTCACCAGTGGTAAGCAGTCGCATTGTATAAGTGCAATATATCATTGTGAAATAAATGTGGGCTATTTAAAAAGGTGCGCGTAATACTGCAACCAGCCCGATAAACCACCTAGGTATTTATAGATTTATAGATACTTGAGAAATACTTTTACAATAGAATTCACGTAATAACTTAATAATTACTGAGTAACTTCAAAGTGTTGCCTTTTTTTAGAATGAATTTTTTTTACTTGATTAAGCTTTTCTTTATCAGTAAATATCATTAGTTATCTTTCTTTAAGCGAGCGAAGTTTTTTTTAGTCGGAAAGTCCATTCTTCTCTGTTATATGCTACTCTTGCAGTATATTACTCGAGTAATTCAGAAAGCTTTCTAATATGATATTTTAAGCTTTTTTTTCCGATATTCAAAACAATATTTGAATTATTTTAGGGAATTAAGAAACTCAACCAGACTATGAAAGACTAGACAAATTATCTTCAATATTAGTCCTCGAATGATATTAAGACACCAAAGACGTTGTGGTATTGACACAACTTTACTTTTACCATTACCGATCTGCGCATGGAAAACTAGATTATAAAAAGGTTAGGAAAGCCGTTTTCTTAGAGGTAAACAGACTAATATCTTCCCTAATTGATATCCAGAGAGACTAACTAATTGAGACGTAGGTTTTGGATAGACTGGGACAAATAGCCCGCACGTTTTCCGCAGTATTATTTTACTCCGATTATATAAACATGGCACAGGCCTAATTTTTGCACGCACACCTCTTCTGAAGGTTGATGTAGCAAATGTTCAAACCAAGTACACGCAATATAGTAACCTGAAAGCATATAGGTATAATTTACCCGTACCAATTATTTAAGGGAAATTACGCTTATTAGTTAAATAAAAATCTAGGTACTAAATACGCTTTTAATAGGGTCTAAAGCTCATATACGGGAAACAAGGCAGTATAAAAGATGATGTTAGCAGAACCTGACACGTCTAAAGAAAACGCATCGAAAATTAGTATTAACCAGTTTCGTCTCCTTCAATGCTCTAGCTCACCCCTTTAACCCACTGATCAGGTCTTGCTTTCTCTAAAAGCGGTACTTATGTCTATGCGATCTAATTATTCAAGCACTCAGCAAACGTATTTAAAGTAAATACAGCAAATGCTCGCTTAAAAAGTATAATGAGCCTATATGTTACACGGTATATTACTATATATTAATATGGAAACTCAGTTTAGCATTACGATAAGGAATATATAAACAAATGAGGGGTTATTAATATGTTTAATAAAATGCGTTTCATGTACTAGAGAGCTAATACAGTCAACCTCGTCTACAATATGGATTCATTGTTATTAGATGAGCAATGATAAATTGTATAACTTGCCAGATAAAAACTTCACACACCTATTCGGTTCTTCGCTTGGCAAGTAAGTGTTCCAAAATCTCCATGGCCGTGCGCCGTGTACGTGGCGATCGAAAGGGTACCTTGACTTCGGACTGCTTCAATTTTCTTGCCTTGTTGGGAATTTCCATTGAGATGGAAGAACCACTCGAAAGTGACGTTAGACGGATCTGCCTCGACTTGACAATGCACTTCAATTGCTTGATGTCGTGTAGCTGCATATAGTACATGCTGATCTTCGGAGCATACTGGAGCATCTGCAAGAGTTCCAACAAAGCACCAATTCTACCTGCCCGAGTAAAATAAAATTGGTATCTATTTATGTAACGTACACTCAATGTGATCATTCTTCTTAGGCCTGTTTATAATATAATTGGACGCAAACAGTAAAAAGTAGTACAATTCTTCGCAAGAGTTATTGTCAATCCATTTGTTTCATACATTCAAACATTCTTTGAAACGTCATCTATTCACAAAAGAGCAAGCTTTTTTGGTCTCTGTAATATGACAAATCTTGCACTTTTAGATTCGTCAATACATTAATTAATACTTTGCTATTTGTACATACTTACTTCCTCTGGATGATAAAGACAGCCAGAGCTTTGTTTATTCCTACGAAATTATAAAATAGCACATTAACCGTCCGCCGTTTAGCTTTTAAGCTAAGATAGTTTCATGGTTATTAGATAGTTATAGACACGTTTCTTGCGACAAAATGAGTGTTGATCAACGATTGGTTTCGCACACATATGATATAACACGAAGTTATATCATATAAAATTTATCATTTGAATACTTTCTAAAAAGGGCGGTGCTCTGTGTTTAGAACTTGCGTAACAATGGTCAACAAATTATACCTGAAGTGTGCACAAAAAGGACTAATTTGTATAATTTCCTTATTTATGAAGAATTTAGATGGCTGTCAAATTTACTAACGTAGAACACGAAGAAACAGGGAATCTGCCTGCGAGCGACCCTCTGAATTTTCTGCATGACAGGAATAGAAACCGGAATGCTGTGTTTGAACCTGTAAAACATTCATGAACACGAGTTAGCATTTGACCCTTTCTTTTCTATAGTTTAACTATGCTAGGTTATTTGAGACGTTTTGCATGAACTACTAAACATGTATCGTTTAAGTGAGAATAATATCACGGAAGAGAGACCGCTGTAAACAGGGAAGGAAAACCTTAAAATTTCAAGTTTCAGAGTAGCTTGCCGTATTTGCTTTATATATTGGTATTCATTTTCGTCAGCAACTGTTTGTTAGTGCAGTTTATAAGTACAGAACTTTAACAAACCTGCTGAATGACGAGGAAATGCTTTGATATGATTACATTGTGGCCCGCAATCAAATCTTTTCCTTCAAACGTCCAGTGGACATCATCAGCTGCTGGAAACGCGTCTACTCCACAATCGAGATATACGTCACTATTTTCAACAATATTTTCCGCGTTCAGTTTGCTTCCCAACGCCAAACTAATTCTTGGTGCATCTATTGATTATTGCATAAAACAAAGACAATACAGAGAATTATTATAATCTTCTACCAGCGTAGCGCCAAGATTTTTATTCACTGGAACACTTTGGATACAAAAAAATTGCGGGTGTAAAGCCTTACCTCCCTTCGATATGTATTTTATTGAAATCCATAATGTCTACCCGTTTTTAGAAAAATTTTCAACATTATTTGCTATTTAGCAGGAGCTATCTCTACATAAACGCATGCAGTTTATGTTCTAATAGACACCAGGACTCAGCTTTGAAGGCAATGTTGATCACCGCATGAGAGAAAAGTTCTTTGAAAAGACGAAACCTAAAACTCGAACACCTTTTTTTATTACTACATTTGGCGTTAAACTATATTATCAGATAAAAATATTAATATGACTAATATTATAGTTTACAGTTACTAGCATGATTCGTAGATTTAAATTCCTTCAATCTTTTTTCTGGTTATTGGTGCTAAGACATGTCTTCCATTGCATGATAAGCATAGTCTTGCTTTCAGCACACTTTGCAATATCGTCATCACCAATGTAAAGCTGTTATATCTAGGTATATGGCAGCAATAAAAGATATTCAGCGTTTTTAAAAATATACCTATCTATCGATAGTGTTTAATTTGTTCTCAAGGTAGTTACTGAGAAAACTTTTTGTTTGGGTTGGTAACAACAGTAGATGGTGGAATTTTTCTCGTTAGTAAAGGCAAGGTATTCTACATTGATCGACATTATATGTTCTTGGTTATCAAATGTGCCTAAACCTGATTCTCTAGAGTACTGGGACAATAGCAATGTCCGTGTTGGAAAGTGCTGAGGAGCCAATGCGAGCGAATTTTCAAATTACCTTTTCAAATTGAATTAACGAATTTTTAAAGTAGCGTTAGTGTATCCTTCCTATTTCAAAGTAAAATTTATTTGCAATCGGTAGTCATAAAATACTTAAAAATAGATTGTACACTTTTCACCTGCAAAACAATTTGAGAAAATGTTTTACCGCTGTAACAGATAGTGCTTACATCGGCTATGGCAAAAGCACTATTCATTTCCATCCATAAATTCTTATATAAATTCCATATGCAGTCGTTGAGACCACCCATTTTATTTTTTGGAGTCGCAAGGTACCTTAGAACGTATTTATACAAGCCAGTGACTACCTTACCGACACCTGCTTTGTATTTTTATATTTAATTTTCAGAGAGAAAGCCTAATTTCAGAAGGTTTATGTGACACATTTTGACCAAGATTACAATAAATAATGTGCTTTTGCATGCGTTAAAAGTATTAAAAAAGAACTTTGACAAAGACGAGTTAAGTGGGTTTGAATTTGAATGGCAAGTAAATAGAAGTTTAATTTAATTTACAGTAAAATAATAAAACTGATTCTTAATATCAATGCTAACTGCTCACATTGAACGGCGATTTTCCAAGTATCCTCTTCGGCAGATTCTGAATCCATGCTTGGGTTCGTTGCCCTACAAGCTATGTTGGATCCGTGATCGGATGCAGAAGGAGTAAAAGTCACTACAGATGTTGTTACATTACCATCACTTGAAGTATATTCAAATGTCTGGTTCAGTTGCTTAAGGCCCTTCCACCACGAAACCGTCGCTTGAGGTCGAGAACCGAACACCTAGATAGTTATTATGAATCAAATTAAACTTTAGTGTCTTGTCGGAGCATCGAAAAAAGCTCTTCATAACACCCTTGACCCTCAGAATTAAAGCGTAAATGCCATGAATCTAGCAGCTGCCTTCTTAGGGTTGTCGAAAATAAGCCTAAGTTACTTCTCGAAAATAAACATGCCTTAGTGAGAATCTTACTAGTTGTGAAGTTAGTATTAACGCTCTTTTTTTTTAACACATTTGAAGGAACTATAGGCGCACACAAAAGATATTAGATCATTGGAAATAATTGCATTGGAAATAATATATCGCATTTCGCAATACCAGATGCAGATCTACTTCAGTCTTCATTGACCTTACGTGACTGCTACTAATTTCTGTTCTAAATACTTATGTCGTAATCTCTACCATATATTTTCTTGCAATGCACTCTTGTGAGTATTACGTGTTTTATATATCATATTGTTCTGTTAACCTATTTTACATAACAGCTAATTACGACAGAATATTCATTTGTTCACTTTTGCGCGTCATTTTTGTAACGTTGCCTATGACATATTTATGTGCCAGAATATCGTACCTCACAGACGACTTCGACTCGAAGGCCAGCAGAGATTGGTGCTTGTAAACGACGGATCTTAACTCCTACTGGTTTGAGGTTAAGATCAAGGGTAACCGATGTATGCTGAGCCGATGAAATGTTATTAAATGCTGAACATGTCAGTGTTGAGCCCAGATCTTCTCTCTCCAGTCGGTGGATCACCAATGTCGCTGTGGTCAGCTGTGCTTCCTGCGAATGGCGAATCTCAAATAGAGCTGATGGGCGCATCCCACTCCATTCGAGGGTAGGCTTTGGTCGGCCTGTGGAGTTCAATGTAAATAAACAGACAAGGCACAACACACACATACACACGGAAACGGACCAAACAGCCCCACATAAACAGAAACAACTATATTAATTTAGTTGGAGAACTTTGCTGATGAGCACAAAAATGTGGCAGCTCTGCCATCGACTAACTCGACCTAATAGAGATGTTTGTTGCCCTCCAGATTTCATAAATCTGTGCGTTTCGAGTTTTAGGTTTGGTATCGCCGTCAAGCACTTCACCAGAGGGGTTCCATGAACTTAGAAGACATAAATTTTTTTGCTGAGAACAGCGTAAAAAGTTAGCGTGGATGCCTGCAATTTAGTCATACCGGTTTGAAAGAACTTTAGGAACGAACTGGATTCCCCTAAAAAGATGAAGCCGTTATTCCAGTACAAAAGCGCAGCCACAGAGATTAGGATGCTAAAAATCGCTAGCTTGCAACAGGGGCAAGGGTGTCATAATAAGTTATTTCACCCAGATAAGCGCAGGCCGTAAAGCCTAACTAAATAGATATGGACCAAGCAATAGAACGTGAAACTTGTTGTGTGACCGCTTATTTTTAAAACACCAAATGGACCGTATATCTTAAATAGATAAAAAGGACAGCAGTTATACAACGATCTTAAGTACATTTGACCCAGTTTTTCATCTGCGGTTTGAAGGCCGAATTGTATACACCCATCCCGCTTTTTCCATGCGGCTCAATAGAGCTTAGGGCGTTGCATTTATAATCGCCGACGCATCATTATCTTATAGATTATCATTGTATTTTATAAAACTTTTTATTCACCCGAACATATACATAATATATAATTTTTAAAATAGACGTTTTAACAATGGGGTACATGTCATAACTGAATGGTACGTTCGACGTCATTTATACAGGAAAATAAATACGGAAGTACATTGGTACTAGGAGGACGCGATATTCGTACGCCCTTTCTACCGCTTAACCTGGAGATTGTCACTAATATAAGTTAATATACGCGTGTGAAAGCTTTTTATCCTTTAACGTATTGCAAGTACCTTCAAACATCAATTAAACCAACCATCAAGGGTATAATAAATGGTTACGATATTTCGCCACGCCTATACTTCATTTATGGATACTTAATTGGTTATTTTTTTGCCAGTTACTAATTATTCCGCTCTGATACTCAGCTAGCTGGGTATGAGAAGTCCACTGTCAAAAGCGTTTGGTTACCTGCGTAGAGCTTGAGTTGGCTATTGGCAAGCAACAATGTAACAGTGCATGTACAAATAACTATACATGCATTTAGATACCTCAGGTAGAAGATACTTGATCTACGGATTCGTCTGCCTAATTTAGTTATACTACATCGATGTCGCGATTTGATTCAAATCGCACGTAGTCGTAGAAGATCCGCAGAAAAATAACTGTAGTCAATCCTTTTATTTCTGAATTTGAATCGAAGTCACAAATCACGGTATGTTCACAATTACAAGTAATACAACCTGGACTCATTCACTTGTGCTAGAATTGGCACTACTAAAGCGTGTAGCTAGGATCTGCTCGGTCCAAGTGTTCAGTGGTACTGAGTAACTAACGAAAACTAACAGACGTAACCAAGTGCTGAATCGGGTTCAAGACATTTCTCGAGCAATTTGCTTACTGAATGGGCTGTCTCTGCTGTTTGATCGGATGTCCAGTGCGGCAGATTGGAAGGCAACTTAATTTTGGAAAAATTTGTAACCCGCTCACATCCCACGTACGGATACATTACTGTTATCTTTCCAGGAGCTAGCATGTTTTAGGTTCTTAGCCAAAAAAAAAAAGCAGCGGCTGCAGGCAGGATACGACTACATACTGCCAACATAAGTCCGTCTTTTACTGTGGTACCACATAGGGCCAAAAAGGTCAATGTGTCGAGCAATAAGGTGATTTCCGAATTATGGCCTATGAAATAGAGCAGTTTCACGAAGTCATCCACCTGTAGCTTACCGTCAGATCTCCTCTTTATGGTTCTCCGCTTTACACTGAGGCACACTCCTCTGCCTAGGCTCCCATAGACGTTCGTGGTATTCTACGTAAGTGCGCATGTCCATGTGGATATTACACAGTTTGATCCTAATTGTTGCTAATTGAATCGCATTACCATTCTAAAGTACAGACTGGATTAGTTAATATTAAATAAAGTAAACTTAGCAGGTTTGTAAATTCGTAATTTGGTTCAATGCATTTACGGAGGATTAATACATTTGCTGTTACTGTACTAATTTGTATGGCAAGAGTCACGGATTCTACAGAAATAGAGAAAGATATTAGGTCCTTCCAACAAATACCGTATAAATTGTAATAAATAAACAAATTTACCATAAAATTGGTGGCTCAGTAGGCTTGAAGACAATGTTCGATCGCCAAACCTAAGTCGATGCCGGTACAATCCATACTTGTATTTATGTTACATATAATAAACGTCAATAAAACAAGCGTTGTGAACTAATCCCAGCATGACAGAATCATTCTATTTGACCTGGAAACTTGAAACGCGAGTATTTTTCTATGCGTAACAAAACTCCCAACAACCATGTTCTTCTAGAAATACAAACGCGGCATTTAATCAAGGTCGTATTATTTATTGTTAATGATCATCGACAATAACTACGAATACTAATGATCCCGAAAAACCAAAACATTTATGCCGTACGGCAAAGGGAGGCTGCATTTTGGTTTGCACAGTTGCTTTTATGTGTACTCGACTTAAATAACGCGACAATATCTATGCATAACCCAACAAATTAACAGGGCTTCTTTTCTTTCTTTGGGCGTATATTTTATTCTACTAGCTACTGTGTGATGTATAGATTTATAAATGAAAGAAGCTGACTACTTACAGCTTCTCTAAAACTACTAAACCCTTCCTGCGGTTTAGAAGGACTATACACAAACAATTAATGCTTTCCTAATGTTATCTTTTGTATTCGTTACAAATTTTTCAACTTAATTATTTCAATTAATTAGTAGTACACGAAATATTTTTTTATAATAAAGTTTTAAGTGATTTCGTGACTTAAAAGAGGAAAATTTTACTATATACACTGGTTGAACGTAACGACACTGTGGGCTCAAACGTCTGAAAAAATTGCTAACGATTAGTTTTAAGTCAGGATTGAGCCTTATGATTTCATGGGTGTAGGTTCAATGAATGCACGATTAAAGTAATCTAGGCTAAAAATCTACTTTGTTCGGTAATTAATTAGCATTATCTGCTGACTTTTAAAAACTAAATTATCGGTCTGATTATTTTATTACAGTATTTTTAAAACACGAGTATAATCAGACGGTTTGATGTAGTTAAAGCAAATGAACAAAAGAAGTGAACAAATTATAACTGGATAGCGCACCGGGTTCGCGATTGTTAGCCTCTCGAACTCGCAATTGTTGTGACCATATTCATGCTGTGAAACTCCTCTTTTTATTAGTATAATATTGCTTCCAATAGTGTTAAATTAAAGATCTCTTACCTCCGTAGACGAGACACACAAGCGACAGTGGAGAGCCTTCATTGAAGGGACCTACTGTTCCTATGAGAATGGTGTCATAACCATCACGAATCTGTGGCGGTTCTGGAGGAGCTGCAAATATACAATACAATGTTATCTTGTAAGCACAGGAAAGGTTATCTATAGAATACAGTAACGTGAAAAGAGGCCCTCACTGCAATTATATTAACACAAAAAGTAAATTATTTTTTTTTAATTAACCTATAAGTTTTGCGTCCAAAATAATCGTTGACCAACGTCATGTCAAACTGTCAGTTGTACTGCGTAAATCTTGCAATAATTTTGCAATTTGTCTGCAAGATTTCACTGACTAAGCAGAGTACCATGCATAGGAAAAGCAGTTTATGGCCTTCAGAAGTGCTCGCACTCTACATAGAGGGCTTCGTGTTAGGAACGGTATAAAAGACATGCACGAGCGTAAAAGTCATTTCTGGCTACTTGCAACATACGGCCAAAGATTAATTGAGTGTTTGCCCTTCATGTAAGAAATGCCCCCCGCCATACGCGACATCATATTCAAAATGTTAAATCTAAGCGTAGCAGGGTTTCTATGAAATGCTATGTCGAGCAAGTATCCTTACGCGTAGCACTATGCTTGTCAAAGCAGAAAAATTAGTATTGGTCAAATGTAAATGCGTAGCAGGCTAAAATTAACAAACTAAATCAGTTTGGAAATACATGAGGCCTCAGCGACGGATCGCGTTTGGAGATCGTGGCTAAATTTTTTGAGATATAGATATTGGCTTGGCTTTATATACTTTCCTTTCTATTTTCATCGTTCATTACAGACTAGCTGTAAGGCTATGTTTAGCGGGGCCCGAAACAGAATTGGAAACATTCAGTTTAATTAGGCCTGTGTCTCTCCATGCTGTACGGATTGCTGGCGTCTAACCTGCGAGTAGATTTTCTTTTTCGAGATTCCAGTGCATGCTTTACTTGTAAGTATGATAGTTATTGCTCGGTCAACAAGCCCATGTCAAAAACTTGGCCACAATTCATGCTCTCTCAGAATCTGGTCACAAAGTCTGGCAGTCGTCATCCAGTTCCTCCAACGGACCCACCCCTCAATCTAACCGAAGTATAGCAACAATCCAGGAAAACGATTACCGCAGTCAAGCCGTAGAACGTCGCTGCGAAAAAGTCTGGGGAAATGATATCTGTGGAAAGTAGGAGCCTTCCGACAATCTAAGGATAAACCAGGCTAGTGCCACTGGTGCATCAACAATGACAAAGCAATATAAGTGCATTTTCGTAGATGGAAATGTACAAAAAAAATGACGCTAAAACAAGCCGACCGAAAATGAACAGGAGATACTTGCTCATACAGAGAGAGCCTATCGTCAGCTGAAGGGAAAGAGAAGGCAACAAATAGAGAAAGACGAGTAGCAGTCTTGACTAGTCATTTCTGCTAGCTTAATATTATGCATAAGTTCCGTATCTAGGCTTAAACACTTCATATTTAAATAACATTTTCATTTCGCCCCACATAATCAATACCTATTTTGACCAATTAAGGATAAAATATGTTCATGACCAGTACCTTTTCCAAATAAAACTAAGGTAATTTTAAGTTATATATATATATATAATTCCGAATATATTCTGTATATTTACTAACACGCCCTGACTAGTTTTTTTTTGATCAGTCAGTATGCTCACTGACTAAACGCGAGCCTTTGTTCTCAAAATTTCTCAGATAGTATCGATGTAATACATTTTTTTGCATGTATCACTCGTTCAAGCGCATTTAGTGTTCGGAAAGCGGTTACGCTAATGTGCATTATGAAATGATCCAATGCTTATAGTTTCTACTTTGTAGTAACGCCAATTAGTATTGGAATGTAAACTTTTCTTGTTAAAAAATCCAATTTCTACTAAAAGTAGGCTACCGCTAAAGTCAAGACCTTCGTATTTATTACTACGGGCCAGAACGATTTGGCAACAGGCAAAGCCATCATTCCTATCCTGTAATATAATCATTACCAGAACGCTTGTAGAATCCTCCTGATCGAATATTTTATAGCTTTGGTAAATTTTTTCTAGTAAATTAGCTTCAGCATTTTCTCCTGATTGATAAGAAAATATTCCGCATAATTGGATCAAACTGGAATCCCAAATAATGTTCATCTACAAATGCGTAGTAACGAGGTTACTATGTAAAAGATTATGATTACGAACTACACTGCTGGTGAAATTTTCATTCGCTTTTTGGGAATAAAGGACAGGAAATTTAGAGGCGCAGAAGAGGAAAATAACTAACAATAGAAACAGAAGGTAATTTACCGACAACGTGTAGGCGCACAGTTGAATTGATGATTGACCCATCTCTGAAGACAGCAGAGCAGGTGTACAAGCCAGAGTCTTCGAAACGAACCTCATTTACCTTGAGCAACGCGGGATGACCTAAAAGGGAGAAGTAGGCCCGACCGCTCCATGTCTTTGATGCGGACCGACTCACCTTAAATGAAAGCAATTTTTTTTATCATCTCTACGTAAACCCTGCGGCAAGACCACTGAACATGAAATTCTACATTATTCAAGCCTATCGGATATTTTTCAATTGGGATCATGGTTTAATGGTATCATTTGCACATATTGAGCATTGCCCTATCTTATAGGTTCTGAAATGAACAGGATAAGATGAACGAACTCGATTTGTGGCCCATATTTCAAACTGAAAATTCACTAATGTAGGTTTTTAAACAGCGTGAACAATATCGAACGAGCTTTTGAGTGTATGAACAGCTTTTCAAGTTGCTTCCAGGAGTATTTATATTTTAGGTTTATTATATTTAAGGTTTAGTGTGAGCTCTGGGCAACTTTTTCGATTTTTGATACTTATCCAAAATTCAGTAACAGCTAACTAATCATAATAGCTTGTTATATTATGTACTGCGCTGTCTTCTTTTCTGACTGATAATTTAGCAGTTTACAAAGTATTTATCATTTGGTAACTAATGATTCACATAACGACAAACCCTTCGCTTCGCACTGGCGAAATTTGAAAGCGGCCCATTTATTCCGAGGTTGTGATTACTTAGTATAGCTAAATAACCAACCATATTATCGGAAACACCTAGTGCAATGATTCACCATTATCATGGAACACCAATATTAATTTTGTATTCGCTTTTTTCCATATGACATGAGCACTCAGCAACAACATGAAACGCTAGGTGGTCCAGATGTGCTCGCGCCATCTGTGCTGTAAACACCCTAAGCGTAATGTCCACATCTCTATCGGTGAGCAACTATTTTTATCATTATTTGATCATTTTATTTAGCTTTATTTGGTCATTAGTCAGCCCAATTGTTCGTTGTTAGCAACCCAAAAGGGCATAATACCACTCCAAACGTTAGGATATACCTTTTCGCCGGGCTAGCAAATGGTCGTGCGACAAGATTGAAAATAAGCCGGTATGGGCAAGAGGCCATTAGCAGTAGACTTTGATTGGATTTAGAGGAGCAAACTAGCAAAGTAACCACTATTTCTTTGCTCACACGGTCGCATAAGGTCTCTATTTACTGGTTACTGCGGAACATGAAGAACAACCGAGTGACAAAGATATCTAGCTAGACATCTGCCTCATTAATCGTTAATTGAAGTATACAAAGAAGAAGTTGGATGTATGCGCATGGTTCGTACACATAGCTTGATCAGCAAGACTCAAGAAGGCGGACGCAAATCAAGGTTAAAGAGGCAAAAGTTTTTTTTGATTAGATTATTATTACTATTCTTACTTTTAACACTAGCATACTATTGCGGATGGAAAAACATGAGTAATATATAAGGTGTACACCACTAGCAGACAAAACTGAAATTTTGCTCTAAGGAATTGGCTCTGCCTTCGAGCTCGTCTATTTCGACGTAATATCTATGAGATCGTAATTGCATCTTCAAATATTCCCAAGGCACGCTGAAGAAAATGCCAAAGTAAATTTAGACGAGCTGAAATTTTATCTTCAAATGTCTAAAGCTGCTTACTTGCGTATGACGATCAAACAAGCGCACATCTTAAGGAAACATCTTTAGAGTATGCCAGATTCTTTGAGTCAGTCCGTCTGACATCCGCAGATAGCCCAGCTGTAGTTCCTTTTATCCAATTATTCTGTGGTCTCCCCCCTACAAACTCCGACCAGCTTTACTTAAATGGGTTTCAAACATCGATCAATCGTACCTTCAAACTGTATCATATTTAATATACTGGCAGCAGCCACATTGTGCTGTTACAGCGCGTGTGCACGTTTGAATATGCCACAAATTAATTACCAGCATTACAATAATTCATGTATGGCCAGTTACCTCTGTTGAAGTAACAGATGCTTCACTGCACAATTTAGCTTGCCCTCACATTTGAACTTCAAATACTATGGTAGAAAATTGACATGTTAAAAATTTGTGGGCGACATTTAAACGTGGAAGATAGCGGAACAGACATTGCAGGTGCACAGGAGAGTACACGCTGATTATATTACGCAATTTTAGATTTTTGTTAACACGATTAGACATAGTTTAGTTAACACTTTTAGAGTTCTGTATTTCTGTTCTTTTTTGTAGTTTCGCGGCAGTCCCATCGTGCTTTTAATGTAAGGACTGTTTCAAGGTTTTAGTCTTGAAACCACTAGCTCAACAATCGTAATAAAGTTCTAAGATATTTTAAGGTAAAAGTTCAAATAATCTTGATTTGCAACAGTAGAACTTAACGAATACAACTTCTATGATCGAAAATGTGTTTTGTTTATTACTATTAAGCCTATAAATTTGAAGCTTGGTGAGGAATATGTCCCACTCGAATCTCGAATCAGTGTCGGAACTAGAAACTTAATTTTTTTACAGGCACAAAACTGATTTTTCGAAAAAATTATTTGGGATATACATAGAAACTGAGTTCTGTGCTATGTAAATACACAGATTTACAAATCGCCTGTCAATTAATTTTTGGTCCTTTTTTTTAACAAAGAACAGGAAGCGTTTACATTTTTGTTAGATTGGGTGTTAGGCTTGGTTAATAGATCTTATAATTTTACGGGAAGATATAGTATTCCAAATAAAGTAATCAATTCAGCTGACCTAACGTGTTCCAAATTTATTAGTTGCGGAGAGCTTAACGTAATGCTATCTTGGCCACAGATGGGCAATTTCCTACCAAGTCAACTTTCAGGGAAGCGTCAGAAGCCCTTGGTTATGCTGGTCAGCATACTGCATATGGGTAGAAATAGCCTAAAACGGCCCAACTTAGGCCAAATACTTGCCAACGCCAGACCGTGAAATAATATAAAAACTCAGTAGCCGTTCTTTTTCTATGAACGGGCGTCCTGGGCTTTGAGCACAACATTTAAGGGCTATTCATCTATCTATAAAATATGCAACTTATATATAATTACAGAGTAAAATACTGTTGTTGTCGTAAAAAGCCTTTAGTCGCAGATGATAAGGTAAACAACGTATACAATGCGATTTCAGTTTTATAGTAATCGAAAAGCGTCATTAGCATATTTGTTGAGATGTTGCAGCTGTGCCTATAACGATCTGTTAGATCGCAAGTTATTTTTGCACAGAAATAAAGATCTATGTAAAACTATGTAAAGGAATTTTTCATAAAATAATGCTTAAATCAGCAACGCTAAAATCAAACCACTGCATTTTCATTGGACAAAGCTGATATTAGAAGAAGTGACTCCACCGGGAAAGCCGAGTCCAAAGTACGAGCGACAAATGGTAATTTTTATATAGATACAATACAATTCCGCAATAGATGTATATTACAGTATTAAATTTGTTAGTTTCGATTTAGGATGTTGCCCGTAGTTCCACGGCTTTTGGGAAACGAGAGGAAGGATCTCATGGGCTACCTGAAAAAACCTAGTTGAACTGAAAATACGCCAACGGACATTTTTGAGTACTCCGGAATCTCTAGTTAGAAAAAAGAAGCTGATTCGGAAACTAACACATTTATTGCACATATAATCGTTAAAAGTGGTTTTGGGCACAGCCTCTGTGCATTGCAACCGGCTGAAATCTAAACATCTTAGACGATATAGTTTTTGAATATATTATTGTAACAACTAAAATAATGAAACTTGTCATATTAGTTGCCACGTTCTGTAAATCTACCCAGATGACTAGGTAATAATTGTTTACGTGGTGGCCTAATTCTAATTTTAAAAATGTATAGCAAGTTTGTAAAAAGCATTCTCCCTATTATGTTACAAACTGTTTTCTAATTGATATAGACGTGGGTAAATTGCCTATTCTTCTCCTGAGGGAAGTATCGGAGTGTTTTTGAGAGATTTAGTATTTTACTGCGCTTTCAAAAACACCTTACAAAAAAAAAAGAAGAATTCCCGTAGTTGTAGTATTTCATAACAGACTGTAGGATTTCCGGCGACACATATTTGCGCTGAATAAACTGCAAGCATTATCATTGGACAAATTTCGCTGAATTAGTTATGTACCAACCTCCGTTTGTCTTTCTAAATTAGAATGACCCTTTATGGGCTTTAAGTTAAAAAAAAACATTTATTATCACCTGTAAAATGTTGTTTGAGCGCTGTGCATCTGCGGCAGAGCCTTCCGTACCGAAATCGACAGTGTACACTGGCTGGTGGTGTATTCTCACGTGATGATGATGATGTGTCTTTTTGTCGGGCGTATGGAACCACCGAACGAGAGCCAAGGAAGACTGGTTGGCACCACCGACTGGCCCCGATAACCCTAACAGAGCTCCTGGGTATCCTTGAGGCAACGTCTGTATGCTTGTACTTGCCCTTGCAGCAGCAATAGCAGCTGACGCGAGGCCATCAGGGCTGCCACTACTGTTTCCACTACCAGCCTCGTTTGGTATATGAGGCCGAATATCGCATGGCAGCTCCGTCTGTTGCCCCTCACGCACCACTAACCGAGTGGATATACCTGAAACCGAATGAATTTATGTTTACATGTACGTTATAGTTTTATTTCATTCTAACTAAAACGGCATCTTTTTTGAAGATGGAAAGCAAGCACATAATTTTATTTGAGTTCCTTAGTGTATAATTGTTGACTAACTTGAAGTTAGTTATTTACTTTTTAAGAAAACAAGTAATTTCTTTTGTAAAAGTAAGCAGGGTTTAACATCGAGCGTAACCTGATAAAATAATACGGCAAAAGTCATAATTTATGCCGTATTACAACTTGAAAAGAGTGACCGACCGCTCGCTGATCTCTTTGAATATTACTTATACGTGTCCAGAGTTTACAATAGTTTTTATGACATTTAAACTATAATAACGATATTCCGGCAAATGTCAGATACACTTCGTCATCATTTATTCATTAAAGCCAGGATTCTAGAATCTTTCAACAGATGCTAGGTTGTGATTTATATCATCAGTGGTTCGTTTGTGAGAATCTACGCTAGAATACGTTACGCCACCATTCGTCCTCTTTAATGCACGAGAGTGATCAAGATCACATGGAATTGCATTTGAAAAATATGGCAGCTAACGCTATTGCTTAATTCTGCTTTTCTTAATCTAGTTCATCATTAAAGCGTAGCAAAAGGCTCGTTCTTTGTCATGGAGTAACCGTGTATTGTGCTGTCGTATCCATAAGGTTCCTCAGAAATTAAAGACGTCTGGCAGCATTTGCCTTTTTTTCAGAAAAAAATCCCATAAAATCAAAAATGCCCTTGATATCCATTTCCAGTATAAGCATTAGCTTACACTCAACTCTGCATAGTTACGAAATTTCTCTTTCTGTTTCTGTTTCTCGTTCGATACCTTTTTCTTTTGTTTTATGTTTCTTCCACGAACAGGACAGATTGATCCATGTCTCGCCTATGGTAGTTCCTGGCGGATTTTCTGCTACTAATAGTTACGCAAATTGTCTCTAAAGTATACACACGTCATTTGTCCTGTGTGTGTGTGTGTGTGTCCTGTGTCCTTGTGAGAGCCCCACTCCTTTATTATCTCTACTGTTTTTTTTTAGTATTCCGTAACGCTTATTGTAGCGAATTCCATATTAAACTGACACGCAACGCATTGTCTTCGCGTTATTTTGCTAAAAAGCTTTTGTGATCACAGTAACCCTAAACTGTTGTTTCTCTGAAGCTTCCTTGCCTTATCCTTTCAATAGTGTTCGATAGATTCCACCAACCTTCGAGAAACAGACTTAATGTCCGGGCGTTAATTTTTAGTTCTAAACGATCTCTCTAGCTATGAACGAATTATTTTCTTAAAACACTTAACCAGCTCGTAGCAGTAAATCGCTACAGACCTGATGCAAATATTCGAAAAACATCGTCTGCCCATGATGCGTAATTTAAATTGTATTCGAATAAATTTCACTTCTGATTTTTTGCAGTTGACTAAATCTATAAAATTTTTGCTGTAATGATTATTCTATTAAGGTGTTCTTTTACAGACATAGTCGTGCGTTCAACCTCATTATTCGAGAAACAGTGTTTCAGTTCCGATATTTTATTAAACAAATTGAACTTTAAGTTGGTAAATTAGGTTCCATTGCTAGAGACAAAACTACATCAAATCCAGAATGTGCTAGGATACAACGGAGCATACGTATAGACTAAACTGCAATTCTTGATTATGTTTTAGCTGATATCCAACTATCATGCATTTTTTTTAGTCGTTACTTATATTTTAACGGTCTCAAAATGACCAATGAAATTCTTCTTTTTTCATTGGTTTTCCTCAGAATTACGATGCACCAGCCTTATCTTATAATACCTTCGTCTACAGAGGTTTCTTAGAGGCTAATCTTGATCTTAGGATAACCTTGATTGTTAGGAAATAACTAGGAAGGCTGAAAAAATTTTACAGTAAAATAAGTTTTAGCGAATCTAATAGAGAGTGTCACACAGGTTGCTTTAATTTTAGCCAGAACTGTAGACGGAATCTGTTGACAAATGTGGCAAGCACCTTCAGGGACACTTTACAGCGGCTACAGGCGGTAAAGACTCTAGAGGAAATGATCGCGCCAATACGCAAGACTTTTGCTGGGGCAAGATAAATTTCAACCTTCGGCTCTTGATGGTTTCGTTCGAATCCATACAAAGTTCGCAATACGCAAAATGTTTTCTAGGATTTATCAAATCATACGTTCTATTAACTTTTTTTTCATGTCACTATTCTATAGTTGAGGTCACTTTGTCTGTACCTATATTTTTGGTGAAGTTGAAAAGGAGAAGATACTATCTTATTTTACCTATCCTCAACTCTTAACATGCTAAAGTTCAGCTTTGTTGATCGTGTGAATATGCAAGTGGACAATAATATCTCCTAACGTTTAATAACAGTTTTTGTGCTACCAAGAGAGGAATAACACGCATGTTACGTAACAACATATTTATGTAAATATTTTTTACGTTTACTAATACGGCGACGTACTGAGTTTAAAGCTCTAAGACGGGTATTTCAGTTTAAGACGACATTTTGCTATATCAAAGAACGATCTCTCTCCGTGTCCGTTATGTTAGATTGCTGACGCTTGATATGAATATATCAATCACCCTTCTGTAGCCAGCCAGCTTTTCATGTTGGTTCATATTTAAAGAGCTATCCTTAAAATATGTATGCTGAATACAGCAGATTATAATACAACGCGGTGAATTATAGTATATGACGCATTTGTAGCATTCACTTCTATTGCGCACATATACCTTTTGAAATAATTCCTACGTTCGAGATACGCAATCTCGATACTAGGTGCCCGTTTTGAGACGCGACCACCAGATTTTTACTAATATTATTTCCTCAACTCGTATCAATGTAAAAAGAAGAAGCCGAAGTTTTGGTTCGCCCTGCACTGCTCGAATTGGCTTCATATGATTCGATGTTTTATATTCACTTGGCCGTAGACGTATTATAGCTGATCTGCGCAGACGTCTCAGGTGCACCTGCCTTAACTTGAGGTCTCCGATAAGGCAATCAGTCTCGCTCCTGATGAAATCATTCTTGCTAAGCATTGTACACATTGGTAATGGTAGATCTAGATGAATAACACCTACTACTATCAGATTTACGGTATGAACAACGTCATGCTTCGTCTGAAGCAGTGCCCACTCATGCTATACTATTAAGCCCTTTTTTATGTTTTTGTTGTAACCAAATCGTTCGAATTTCGGTAAAGATTTCTCAGTATAAGGCGAAAATGCGGTTGACACAATGCAGTAGTATTTTTACTAAAAAAATTCAATAGGACTATGAAGAAAACATTCATCAGTTATCAACTGGCCGAACGAAAGTTTTGTGCATTTTCAGCACTTATAATGACCGTTATAATATGTATATGTATATATAGCGGATAATTTTTTTGCTCTCGAACATATATGCACATACGACAAATGTTATGCTCCTTTGTGTTCAAAACATTAGGGACGTTGAGGCGGCCGACTATTGACGTCAAAGTGATAAAGGTCGCAATGGATTCCGTGCCTTCAGTATCCTTGCCTTTGATATTCGATCTACCATCAGTGGTGAGCCGTCCAGTTTTAGCTGATTAGCAGCCATTTCCTCTCTATTGCAGTCTGCAACTCTTGAGGAACATGAAAGCGCCAGTAGGCTTATAAAATTATGGCATGCGGGCAAGCGGTTCTGTCCGGTATCGGTGACGGAAAAAAGACTACTTATTTCTTATGTGTGGTGCCGATAAGAAAAGGGTTGGGCAATTTTAAAAACCCTTTATCTTAAAAAAATCTGTAATACCATAATGTTTATCCAATGCATATACACTGCATGGTTTGTGATAACCCTTTAGGCGCACACTTATATGATATCATTGTCTAATTGTATGGCTTTATGTTTTAAAAAGGTAGCGAAAAAGACAAGTATAATTAGGAGAGTTCAAAAGTATGACCTTAAGGATTAGTCGAAACGTATAAAGACTGAAATCTGGGTTTAATTCATACATGATAGTTATGCCAGGGCCTCTCCGGGACTACACCTGACAATTAGTGGGGGCAACTAGCACAGAACTTAATGTTCCGTGGTGTATTTTGTAGTCTTCGGACTTCTACTTAAGACTTTCGAATAGCTGTGATTTGTCCGTTTAAATGAAACTTTACTGAAACAAGGATAAGGACTGCCTCGGCCTCTATGTCACACCGGGCAGGTTTAAACCAAAGGCACCTTCTCATTCAAGTCGCCATCCCGATTCCTACGTTATTCCGCTTTATGGTATAAGGGCGTAAATAGCTGCACATACATGAACGACATCGTTAACTGCGTGCTACTAATAGAAAGGGGATCCTGAGCCGTGATCATTGCGAAGATGCCTTGCCAAATGTGCTAACCTGGATAGGATGTTTTAGAATGTCTATTTTGCTAAGGCATGGTCTGGGGCATAATTACGTAGGATGCAACCTCTATTGTTTCGCCTAGCAAAGCCACCAGCGCGGGACAGTCGGTGACGTTATGCCTTAACATTTACAACTTTTTCATGGCTATCGGGCCGTATAAAACGGTAGGTGAACGGTAAATTGTGCATTATGGCGAAACAACAAAAGCTTACCAGTAAAAGGCGGATTATTACTGATAAATTCATGCCATGTTGCATTCCGTTAAGATGGACAGAGTCATCTTGAAAGCCAACACACACACTATCGTTCGTTCTTGTTTAAAGCTGGCGCGAATATATATATATATATATATATATATATATATAGAGAGAGAGAGAGAGAGAGAGAGACGAAAGATCGGAGGGCAAATACAGTTAGGCAACGCAAAGGGAATCCACGTATCCACAGCAGAAAAATAAACTGCTAAAAAAGCAGATTTCGATTTCATTGATATTACGCTTCTTTCGCCTTTCCCGGAAAATGGGACTATCGCCTACAAACGCATTTAAAATGGGAATATTGTGGACAATGCGACTGAGCAAGGGAAACCTCTGCTTTAACGCGAGGTAATCGGGAACAATATTATTATCTCTGTAAGCGCTTTACTAAACAAATAGCACCTATAACAGGATCCTACGTCAGATATTGTTAATCATATCAGCTTGCAAAATCACTCGAATCTCATCACGACTCTTTATATAGAGCGATCGCACCATGCCATATATAAAATCGGCAGCTAAATATAAACTAATTCTTACTATTTTTCTCAGTTAAGTACATATTTTACCTAAACAAGATACCCCTATATCTTTTAAATCCTCATTTGTAACCGCTTCAAACTAAATATTCCGCTAAATGTAACTACCTTTCGCTTAGATAACTCCCTATGCTCTCGGTCAAGACGATGAATAAGTGTTTTGTCCAAACGTTTCCTTTAAATTTGCTTACAACTAAACAATATACTACAGCAGAGCGGTGTTAATATACCTGGATTTGTGAGAAATTTAGCCAAGCACACCCTAGATGAGAAAAAGCGAACTTTAGCCTGAGCTACTAGCAAATTCCCCGAGTTTTAAACCCGGAACCACGTTAGCATTGTATCATGAGACTGACTACGGACGCAAAACAGAAGCATCTATTTCAAGTTTAATTCTAAAATGGTCTAAAATACGCGCTAATTTTTTGTGGTAGTTTCAGGATTACCAACAATGCTTTTTACGCATTTTTGATAAACTGACTTCTCTCAACTTGACTTTTGCAGTATACTTCATTCGAGCGCAACAAAAATTTTTTCGATTCACCAAAAGGCGTATAATAACTAAAAGAAACCATACCCCGTCGATTAGAAAGCTTATAATACTACGTTTATTTTCTGATTTCAAGCTTATCTCGGGTCATATTTGAGACTTGAAAGTTGCTGGTTTGGCCAAGATAAATCTGTTTGATTTTGTTCGAAGCTTCCGATGACACTTATCGATTTAATAACACAGACCGGAAAACAAAATTGCGTTTATTTAGGTGCTGCATGCCGTGTGATTGATAGTAACTACTATCTTTTACTAAGCGGTCAGCTGCCTAAAGTGTTTCAAACTGAGGCGAACGAACCTTGCTGTAAAAAGGACTTATTACGAACATTTTTACAAAGAAGAGAAGTTGCAGACTGCAAATTCGATGCAAGTTAAAATATGGTAGCGTTAGATTTAGAAGTTAAATGAAGTGGCGAGGATAAGGGCGCTTCTGGAAAGGAGCATGAGACAGACAAACTAGTAAATTTTCCTTAGATTACATCTTTTTCTGTTCTATACAAGGGGGAGCATTTTGTTTAGTATTTGTCCCGAAAGGCACGTGCATGTTACTCCAGCTACCGGGAATGTTTTCGATCTGCTCAACATGTTTAAATGTTTTCTTTTTTGGACGATGTCATCCTTAGTAGACAAGCGAAAGGGGTATGTTTTGCTTATGATAGTACGGTATACCGCATTATCTGTATCCTGATTGGTGAAGATTTCTGCGAGAGTTAAAGATTGGGTTTAATAGGCCTTTAAGCTGAGTGGCCACCTGTGATGAACTATTACTTATATAAATACATTTTCTCGCAAATTTGTTTGCTTTCGTGAGTCCGTGTTTATATGCGTTGATCTTCTGTATATACAAATATGTGTGAAAATCTGGTCTGAAAATTTTTAGGTCCTTTTTAAATTGTCATTTCTGAAGTTAAATTTTTACAGCATTTCTGTGTCGCCAGCGGGTGGCAGCGGTACTACGTAGCTGCAAAACTTTGCATTTCCAGCTGTACTGCTGCCATACAACAGCTCGAACTCAGTCATTAGAGATCAGATGGTAGTTCAGGCCAAATAATAATTGTAACAATGTTAAAGCTTTGTAAAACAGTTCCGGAATTATTCAGTTTTTATTTGTGATGCCTATAGAACTACTAACTTTATTTTTAAGTGTAATCCAACAAACGTTAAGCGTTTTTCATCTTATGTTTTTAATAAACTACGTACTTCATATGCCTGTTTTTCGAGTAGAATGCTGAAATTTCCTATCGCTTCTATTGCATGTCTTATTATACATTGTGAAAACTGCAATTTTCTAAGAATCCGTTTCATTGTAGGTTCGTGGGTTTTACAAGAAAGCATCAATTCTGATCACGACGCTAGAAAAACTGTCAGCAGTAATCGTGTATCATATAGGACGCGCCTTATTTTATTAATTCTTCTCCCGATTGATCTCTATCATCTTATCCTTAAGCGGGGCTTTATGCAAAATTGGTACAGGTTGCATAAAGTTTAACCTGTGCCCGGACACCGCAAACTCTTATAACTTCACAAACATTTTTCATTAAATTACACTATCGATTTACATATTTGAACTGTTCTTTTATTAGTAATAGTCATTTTTAAAAAAACAACGTACTGACCGTGATGGTTTGAGATGTTCTCCTTAAACCGTGATCGATTCAGTCCATTACCTAGTGTAATGTTCTTCACTTTCCAGTTAAAAGATTCCAGTTTAGGAATATGATCCTTACGGGCTACAAAACCTCTTAAAGTATGGTATTTTGAGTTATACATGCGGCATGAATTCCGTTTAAGCGCTTGAAAGTTTAAGGTGTTACGTGCTGTTAAGGCAGGCGATCAGAAAGTAGAAAAACGTGACCCAATGGTGCGTCGCCTTGATACCAATCAGTGTCTATTATGCTGCGACTAAATTTGATGAAACCATCGGTGGACTGCAAAAGTCTGAACAGCAGGATAATCAGTCAGTGTTGCTAACTAGCATAAAGTGTTTTATTGTCACTAAGGTTTACTAAGGAAGCCGAGGGAACGATGAGATTTTTCTTTAAAAATAGAAAAAGACATTTAAGTCTTAGCGAAGCATCGAAAACCTTAATATAAGACCGTCGTTTTGAAAAATACCTATGAAGAACCTAAGTCTAACCTAAGGTGATCGGACCGTTATATTTATGCATGACTCATTAATTTCTGTACCCACTCGGATTCCATGAATACAGAACATCGTGATACCTCAAAGTTCGTAGGTATATGTTTAGCAAACACAGCCTAAATCGCATTTCATGTCTTCCTACAGTCGTACACGTTAATTTTCCAAAATTTATTTTAGAACATTTCCATTTACCACTAAAATTATGTTCCGAATATTAAATCATCTTAGTCAGTCTTAATTGCTCTGAAGCTTCCTATCTCGCATTAAGACGCAGTCATAGCAGCATCCCTTTGAGGTTTATTATTTTTACAAACAAGAGTTACTTGCGAATGATGTTCGAAAATTGCACTCAATAGAAACTCGTTCAGCGCACTTCGTTACTAATTCATGAAATATCTCCTTTCGAAAAAGGCGTAGCCAAAATGCATGTTGAACAAGATGGAACAGTCACTTCAGTGTCGTATAGGCTACTACTGCCCATTCGGTAGCAAACTCGGTTTTCGTCCGACCTAAAACAATCATAGTAGTTTCTATTGATTTCAACCAATGTATTGATAATGCGACATTTACCTAACAGCGTATATTCTATACAGTTACGCCGAAATGCTATAATTATGGGTTGAATCGCTTTCACAATAAAACCGTATTTCCAATTTTTCTATTTCAAAGATTCAAGTTTAAGCAGTTTTAATTGATCTTGCACATTAGGGAGGTTTACCAATACCGTCAAATGGGGAAGCGCTGATTTGCCTAAACAATGCTGATTTGTATAGGTGACATAGAAGACATGATAACGCCAAAGACTAAGCTCTGTGAAGCTGGCGGGTCGTAGATCCTTGCGTGTAACTAATAAATGGGAGCGCATATTAATCAGCTTTCATTCATTGAGCTCACAAGCCATGATAGTGCCATTATGTCACCATTATGTTTATATTGCAAAAAAAATACCACACATGCGTATCTTATTACATTATAAACGACGGATCTCTG
The DNA here is from genome assembly GCF_002443255.2 of Varroa destructor. Classification (NCBI taxonomy): domain Eukaryota; kingdom Metazoa; phylum Arthropoda; class Arachnida; order Mesostigmata; family Varroidae; genus Varroa; species Varroa destructor. The sequence continues at coordinate 5,037,026 of NW_019211458.1, forward strand.
TTGATCGTTTATGATCATTATTGTCTGTTCTGTACAAATTACAAGACTGAAAATGTGAAGCCAATAAGAGTGAAAGGTTATGCGTTACTGTGTGTCGTTTAAGTACGCAGACCTCTCCAGATAAAAGAAAATTCAACAAGGATATGTTTCGCAAGTGATATTCACGTGACTCTTATTAATATTTGAATCCGTCCGATATGGGAATTCAGGCTTGTAACGCACAAAATAAAATGTGAATGCTTTGTTTTTCAAGGGATTCATAGCATTCAGGCACAGTGAACTCTAAAACTAAACAACCGATCTGGGGCGCGGAGAGCCCGGTCAACCGCTAAAGCACGCCAACAAATGTAAGTTAACGATAACGACGGTAGCGGCACTAAAGAGTAGCAGTAGAGAAAAAAGGAGTGGTCTATGGTATTGCCGCTACTTCGCTCTTCTTGTGAGTCAAACGAAACTGAGAGAAACGTTGTGCGTAGCATAAAAGACGTCTAGCTGAAAGTGAAACGAAGGACTGAAGGAAAGAAGCGAGCACCAGGAGTTTGAGCTCAGTGCCTTTTACGAGTACCACCCTAAATTTGCGTATGCGTGTGTATGTCTCTGTGGTTATGTGATTCGATTTTTCTTATGCTCTAAGCTTTCTGCTCGTGCCATACGATCTGCTAATTCTATCTTTCGTCTTCTCATTAAACAGCTCTTTATTACTTGCTATTTGTGTGCTGCCTTCTTTCTATGGAGTTCAGCGCTTCTCCGTGGTTCCTTGACACACTACCTTTTCCGCTTCTTTCTGGTGCACGGCAATGGCGGCAACGTTAGTGAAACGGCAGAAAGCACTCTCTCTTACCGGCGCCTTCAGATTTCTTCCTTTGTTTAGACTAAAGCTGTGTGCAGGCTCTGGATCCCCGGCGCAATTTTCGTAAAAATAAGTTGATTGCATAAAGACGGTTGCAAACATTGTAACCTCGTGCTCTAAGTTAAATGGAATCATTTCAGTCAGTCAGGCTGCTATGACTGCTGTGGAGTGGCCAACATAGAGCTTTTGTTTTCTACGTGTGTTGGAGTATATAGTGAGTAATATGTGCGGGGACATGTTTGTGTGTGTGGGCACGTATGTCCCCATTTTATTGGAAAGTGCGAATCGTTATTGGGAGAAAGGTCCCAATGATTTCTTGTTATTATGCCATTGCGGTTATCACTACCATGTAGTCCAGCGACTTGTATTGATAACATCTTTAGCCAAAGGTATATAAATGAAGGTATATATACATGCGTGATAGGTACGCTAAGTAATGATAAGGATCACTGTGGTAGTCGTTATTAAAAGTGCTGTTGCCCTTAGTATTTTTGCCTTTATTCAGAAGGACGGATAGTAAATTTTGTATTCAACATTAGTGTGGATGGTGGTGAAATTTTTTTTTACCATTTGTGACGTACGAATATGAAGCAGCTTCATTAAGTATGAGAAGGCAGGTAAAGATATATCTAAAATAAAACTATACGTAGGGCAAACCATTTCTTTGTAGAAGGCATGCTTCTAACAAGACAGGTTTTCTTTAATGTACAGTTTCCCGTATCTAATAATTCCACCTAGCCAGCTTGTATATGAAACAAGGTGGACGCATAGCTACGTCTAATCGACTGATAGTCACTTGTGGGTGCCCGAGTTGTTAATACTGTTGACTGAACAATATTCTTTTTCGTTATTTTATTTATTCAGCACCATTATTGGCTTGTAAGCAAGCTGTCATATTGTTACTGTTTCCATTTCATATATGTCATGCTGACTGAGATACGCAGAAAGCGGACCTAAAGGTGAAATCGGAAGTCCTTCCGGAAGTACTTTGTTCTAGATGCTATAACGTCTTTAGCTATTCGATGTAGTAATTTAGTCTCTTTTTTTCACTTGCTGGATTTTGGGTATAACTAACTATGAAAAAGTCTTAGATGTGAAAAAAATGCGCATTCATTTGGTATTGCTATCGTATATAGAACGTGAGTGTGTTAGTTGTCGGCGTCAACTGTCTCAATACCACAAAGTTCGAAGATAAGCTTAATACATTGTTCACCATGTACTCGTCATCTCCGTCTAGTAGTGGTTAATGCACTTCGAAGAATTTACAGAAATACACTTTTGTTTTAGTAACAGCAGCCGAAAAACATTTACCATTTTTGTCAAATGTGCCCGCCTAGATGCATTCATTATAAAAAGTTAGATGACTGTTATGCTGGCAGGCTGTGTTATACATCTGCGAGCATACGAAGTAGATAACTTTGAAGGGAGTGATGCACTGACAAAAATGTTGGGATGCGTATCTATCTGTCCACGTACATTCTTCCTAGACGAAAAAGGCAGCCTGTTGTCTATTCAGCCTCCCGCCTAGAAAAAAACATCAGTTTCTCTCTACGTTACATTTTGCTAGTTGAATTTTACAGTGTATTCGTTGTTACTTTAAAGAGTGATCGCTGAGATTCAACTCTTTAATTCTATCTTCCTTTGGGAGGTTAGGCGCAGAGCATATAGCAATGATGACTAAGAAAGATGAATTTACTAAAACTTGAAAGGAGAATTTAACACTACGTAATCTTTAAACTCAAGAGTTAAATACGGGATAGAAATCACAGGTCTAAGGTGATTTGCAATTCAAGGCCGATCAACAATTTTACCCCCATCCCTCCGCTAGAGGATCTAATGTGAAATTTAAATGTTGCATAATATGAAATGGTTTTTAGTGCAAGTAGTTTTTAGAAAATCTCGTTTTTAAAATAAAACGCTTAATTTTTATTTCGCCTAAAAGCCTTTATATCGTTGGATGATGAAAACCTATAACACACATAGGGCGTAGTAACAACTTCTATAGAAAATGGGCCAATAAAAAAGAAAGGAAAATGCTTGCATGCTATTCCTCAGACTAATTTCTCGGTACACAAAATATTTCGTAAGCTTGATATATATGATTATTAAGAACAGTATTTTTATACATATATAATGCTGTAATTTGCATACATATTATTTACAGCCCCTTACGGTCACACATTTTAGCTTTAGGTACAAGGGAGTGCTTATGATACTAGTGATCATAAACCTCCTAAGTATCGATTCAACTAGAAGTGCCATGAGTCAACATTCGGTCTAGTGGTCATCGTAAAAGCACATGTATTCCAACCCAAGCTCCAATAAATTCTCGAACGAAATCGATCAAATTTAATCTAGCAGATTTGACTTGATGCATTGCTTTGAGGTAAAAAAAAAAGGAGACCAATGCCGCATTCAATGTTTTCTCCAGTTAACCCGCTAGCTATACAAGTACCGGCATTTTTTGCACAGACCTAAAATATACAATACCATGGCCCCCGCACAAAAGCCTGTAGTGCAATAAGGATCATTCCGAATGTATCATGGACAGAGAGTTTAAATGTAACTACACAGTAAGATGATAATAACCGGAATTATTAAAAAAGCCGCTAAGCTTCACCTACTGATCGGACAAGGTACCTGACAACGGTGAACTCTCTTTCCTACTAACTTTGCAAAAAGAACAACAAGCAAATCCTTGAGTTGCTTTTATGTGTAGAAGACACCGAGGCAATTAGTAGTACCAGAACTCCAGCCATAAAAAGTCATTAAGGACACGTAGAGGAGGAAAGGCAAACCTTCAAACAACAATAAGGCGGTGACTGTCGCAGCGAGTTGGCAACTTGATGGGGGGCAACGTGGGTTGATGTGCTGTCGGAATAGAAGTGAGAGCAAGATCGAAGAAGCCAATCTTCTTACCCTTTCCTGAGGACTCTATTGGCATTGTGCCAAGAGTTAAGGGACCAAACAAGAAAACTTTAAAAAGCGCTTACATCGCGCCTTAGAACGACATTGACGGTAATAGACTAACACTATCACTGGCGTTTCCCCTATTTTGAGTTTCCCTTTCTTTTTCACTTTTTAAATTTGGCATATCTGGTGACTCTCAAATAGACTGAGCAGATTTTCTGTTACAAATTTATATGTGTGTGCCTGTTGCGAGAAAGAGCGTGGACGGGGTGGTTAACGTGGGCGTATAAGTAAATGATGCGAGGAAATCGAAGCTTCACTGGCCTACTTTGACATGTTAAGAACTTCTTAAAGAACCGACGGAACGGTCTCAGGGGAGCCACCTTTGAGGTAAGAATGGAATTATCAAAAGGAACTTGCCTCTTAGCTAGTAACTTAGCAGGATACCCATGAGGGACCCGATTCGTCGGCCGCCGAAAAGACAAGCATCTGGCTAAGGCACCGATCTAGTTCTAGACCCTTTATCTCTCTTTTTTGAGATGAAGAGAAACAGGGATGTACTTGTAGTGTTCCCATGCACATTCACGGTTCTCTATATTGTATAGGAAAGCTCGTACCTCTTTTTGCAGTTACCCTACCAAAAAAAGGCCTTTTTCAGATCACACCTCTATTATTCTTAGAAACGGGCAGACAGATCCCGACCTTGCTTGTCATTGTATATTCACACTCTATAGTGTTATAAGTGAGGGCCTCAATTGTCACAATTATAAATAATATGGCACTTCCACTCACTTCATTTATTCTGAAAAGCCAGCAAGGAAAAAATGCGAACCTTGAAATGAACATGTTGAGCCATCATTCAATTTTACTCTTTTGGTTTGGCATCTCAAGCGGTTTCCTCAGGGTCTAATTATCAAGATCAGATTTATAGGCTTCTCATATATGTTGGTCATTAGAGTATCTAATTCTAATGAAACATCCTCACATTGATGCCATGTTGGTTAAATTTGAGGTTGCATTATCATCATACGCCTTGCCCCGGAGAAAGTAAGTGTATAGTATTAAATTAACGACAGCATCTCGCTAGACGGCAAATCGCTTTACCATGTTGTTTGTTCTAGTTTGTGACATATCGGAAAAGCATGTATTATATATGAAAGCTTAAAAAATGACTACAAAGCACCTAACAACTCTCGATGGTTATCTGGCATGCCCCTGGGCTGGTTCAAATAAAAAAAAACACCATTCGAACTTTCGTACGACAGTTTGCTACACTAAGCCGAATGTCGAAGACGCTGGGCCATAATAATGATGAACCAAATCATTATTATCGAATTAAAGATTTCACTATTCTCATTGAGGATATCACTGGAGACAGCAGCGATAAAAACACCTATTACGGTGGCTATTGTGTTCGGAGAAAAGGTCGGGAGCATCTCCGATATTTGTTCAAAACTCACAACTGTAGTTACGCAGTAACAACTATCTGTATCAAACGTATATCTCTGCTTATGGTTTACCGTTTCTTTTTTCAATTGCTTTTTCTGCGCTCATCAAATAAAACTCAGATCATGATCCTCCATCACACGTTCAATCCGTACACGCCAGTTCAACCAAGAACTGCTTGCTACGTCCCTATGTCATTAATTCCAGTAATTTTTCAACCTGTGCAAACTAGTCGTCAGTTGAGTGGTGAAAAATGTTAGCAGAAGAAAGAAAAAATTATTAGCGCCAATTATTATTATTATCTAGTTCGCAATGTTTATAACTGACTTCTATACAATTATCATGTTTTTTGCTTGTAGCTGTAAGCGTATATCTAATGTTCTTAAGCCCCCTCTTTTTGTTTACAAGGTTTGCTTTATCTCTTAGCCTTAATTCTTGTCCTTAGCACAGAAGTAAGTCTTATATAACATTTTAGGCTTAAGAAAACTTAAGAAAAAAGAGGCTTAAGAAAAAAAAAGAGTTCTCAGGATTGTTGCCTTGTATATCACATTATTTTGGCCGTTTGTAGTGCGTTTCAAAAAGCTTTCCATAATAAAAGCGAGTTTTACCAATGACTGCTGTAAACACAAATGCATTATTAATGTGATTGAGGCCTGGTCATCCTGGCCAAACGTGTTTTTCGTCTTTAAATTCTTGATAATTTTTTTTACTATTTCTACGTTCGGAACAGTAAAATCTGTTTTAATGATATTCATGCATGATTTTCTTCTATCGTTCTATCAAACTCTTTCAAACTTCTCAAAGATAATCGTTAGAGATTTCTACATCGCTTTAATTGTAACTTACGCTGTTGAAATATGATGGCAGATTTTGCCTTTTTACTCAAATCCATTTTCAGCTAGCACATTTATGTATCCATCCGCGTTAGTGTGAGCATGAGAAATTCAATGCCAGCATTTGTGGACCACATACTATTAGATAGAGGCGCTAAGCGCGTCCTTAGGACTTCGGATGGTCTACTTTTAAAAATTCATCAAAAGCCCTCTGCTGAGAGAGAAATAGCTATGCATTATCTAAGTGATAGTTATTTTGAAAGCCTTCATATTGTTGCAATTATGCCTTTCATATAGAAAGTCAAGCCTCCATATTAGTTAATACTTCAGCATAAAAAAACAGTCTTTGCATCAATTTATGCTATGCCTTCCCTGTTCGTGCCCAAGTATTTAAGTTTCTCCTAAAATGATTGCATCTGCTTTCCAGTTTCTCTTCTTAAGCGCACATAGAAAGACTATTTTCGTAGACTGCGAGTGCTTAGCAAAACGGACTGGCATATTTTTTTAGCTTCGATTAAACGCAGATGTTGTCTAGCTATATCCACTAATTTATTGATGTATTATTTTCGATGTCTCCACTGTCATCAGACGTCCTTTTCTCATTACATCAATACTTACTTAGATATACTAATATTTGATTGGATTTAACTCATTACAGATATCATTGCATATAAGAAGGAACTCTGATGTGTAACATAGAACAGACAAGTTTCTTATGTCACTTCTTAGACTGACAACCCTGGTGAGTTCATAAATTTCAATCCGTTTTCGTCCCTTGTGTTTATTGTAAGCTTGTAGTTTGATGGCTCTGGCACCCGACCTTCCTACACGTAGGTCAAAAGCCCTCCTTTTTTCTTATCTGCTCCCTCCTCCTTTCTTCAGTTCTATATGTCCCGTATGCTTTTTAGCTTTGATAAATTCCACCGTCAGTGGAAGAACGTTATTGCTTACTCGATTTTTTTAACAGATTTCTTCCACGTTTGACTAATAATCGGCTTGACTTCACCTTTTTTGCTTCCATTTTATATGCTACGTCTGCTTTTAATAACTTCTTGGCATCGGTATGCCCTAGCTGATATCTTCTTACTTGCGCCATCTTGTAGTCCAATGATCTTTACAGTCGATGCTGACCGCCTCATCATCATTAGCGCTCCTTGAGAATAACACGTTGACGCCAGTCTTGCAATGATATGTATTTGGATGTTGCCTTAACCTATAGACAGTCACGACTATGCCTAAAATTCAGGGTGGCAGCGATAGCTGATTTTACTCCTTACTGATAATTATTGTCATTAATTTTTTTTGCTCGGTCTGCCTTATCGTAGAATTGTGTATATGCAAGTTGCTGTCTAGTGAAGTTTAACATCAATTCACTTCATAGGGCTATAGTTTTTATTTCTATACCTTCTATCTCCTTCCTTAACTTTTTCGCATCTCTCATTTTATTCTTTAGTCTTAATATTCCTACCCTGCATGCATTTTCTCAGTCTCATAATTTCCGTTGAATTTTCAGGCCTCTTGCCATGGGATACCCGTATGACGCTTTCTACGCAAGATATTTTTCGTAGTGCACCGTACTAGATTTTAGTTTTTAAGTAAGAGTTTCTCGGAGCTCTATCATTACAATTAACGAAATAACTGATTCTGATGAAGTTTGACAGACATTTGTTCTTGCTTGCCCTTATTTTTTGATTACGATCGATAGAGATAAGACACTGCGATGAATTTCCGGTTGAATAAAATGCTGCAGACTACATCAACTATACTGGACACGCATGTTGTACACTACAATTACCCTACTAAATTACAAGCAATCTAATACTTCGTCAACACTTTTCGGTACAATATTGCGTCAAATAATGTAAACACATTTTGAACTGTCATAAAAGCTTTCTTTAGGGCTTTTCTTTAAAAAAGGGAAAGAAAAACTAATTCGAAAAATAAGTCTACTTTTTGATCAAACTAGGTGTCCTATTTTACCCGTTTAGCCGCGTAAGCGTTTTAGTGAAACGGAAATTACTTAATTATGACAGAGGTTCGTTTGAGCTTCAAAAAGCGGAAAGACGAGGCAAATTCTGTGCCTGGTCTAGAAAGGCAGGCAAAGCGCCCTCGATTTTTTCTTGCGGGGCAAAGTAAATAGGTAGAATGACGTGTGTTATCGTAAACTACGTAATCCAGACACACTCTGTTCATTTAGACGGTATGCACAGAAAAGCCATTGGACTCTTTGTTGCAAAGTATGACAAAATTCGTACTGAGAAATGGATACTAAACGCTAGTAGTTTCAATATTTGGCTGAATCGGCATTTGAACAAATAGTATACTTGCTTTCCAGACTGAACCATAGCTTTGTTTTTCTCATTATTTGTACCTCATAAGCAAGTGAAATATTCGAAGTGTGTGTACATCTTTTGATGAACCTTGTGTAAAACATCATGCATTCCCACATTATTGCTTCACATATTCTTAAACCCAGCAAAACCACTTAGTTTTGCATAATATATTGTATATTGAGTATCATTGTTTTATATAGATTTATTTTACTACAGCAAGCGGACACCAATAGAAAAAATGCTCGAAGCTTTCTGAACTCCCTAAACTTCTACTGAAATCTTTTTTCTTTAAGCACCGTCAACCGCGATAAGAGTACATGACAGTACAAAAGATTAACTTGAAGTAAAACACGCTCTACACAGGATTCCGTTATTTGTAATTAAGTCAACAGTAACTTTGTATTCAGTACCCTGAAACAGCTTTCTGTATGTGTCCCTTACTATTGCAGGAAAAACATTTCGGCAATTAAGCACATTGTGTGTTGATATCGCATCTGGTGATGTTGCTTTGGGCAAAGGTCACACCGTTTATGATTTCATTAACAGCTCGACCTCTTACGGGATGAATTGATAAAACACAAGAAAAGGCAAAGTCGCTGATTCTATCCACATGTGATCTTTACAGAATAGTTACACATTGCTATGGAAAAGATTGTTGCTCACAAGTCCATCCTAATGAGTAATAACAGTAATTGAACTTCTGTCAAGGTCCAAACAAGCTTTAAACTTGCTCTATTAAACCCCTCTAAATTCCAACAGAAAATCAAGCGTAAATGTCGTAAAATTTCAATTACCACAAAAGACAGCTAACGATCCCAAAGGTGAAACAAACAAAATTTTGGCCGACTTATAAACGTAGAAAGGTGTTGTATATAAAAGATATGTATACGTTGCTCGATGTTAAGGTACAAAATTGTTTTTTTTTTCCGGTGGAAGAAATTTCTCTGAAATTACTTCTTAAAAGTGGTGGAGTAAGTGATTATATTTAGCATGCGTTTTCTATTTCAGATTATGTTCTCGCCTATGTCTGTTTATACATACCTATACATCGGTCAAAGTAGGTTTTCCTGTGGCTTAACTACTACCAAGTGCATAATAAATGATATTTTCGAGTGTTGGGGTAAAGAAAACGACAGATGTTTTACATTTGTACACATTTTGCATCTCAATTATGTTATCACGCATTAGCTGAATGCTCGTTATTGTTGTTGAGGTTTACAAAGCGTTGAGCGAGCATTAAGTGTTAATTTAGGAAGCCTTTGAGTGTGTGAAAGACGTACGATAAATTCATTTAAAACCACTAAGAAAACCAAGTATGATTGTTTGAATACTAGCTGCCCATGCCTCCGTTGAAGTTACTTAGTTCTGTGCTCCTGTGTGCAACCAAGATGCGAGAACACTACTCGCGTCTACAGAAACAAGCCCAGTTAGCCCAGCCTGCTGTTTGCAGCTACTCGTTCTACCTAGCTAACGTCAAGTTTAAGTCCAGCCTGTCTTCTTCGGTTCGGCTTTTCCGAGCGAAGGAGAAAGAGAGCGAGCAACACACACCCAGGACTGTGCTTTGATAAAAGCAGGGAATACACTAGAGCAACATTAACAACGACGACTGCTGCTGCCGCCATTGTCATGACTGCGCCAACGCCACTACGGGAGTTCGCGGCCCTACTAGCAGAATTATAATCATCGTTATCATACGTTGATTAGATTTTGCGCACCAATTACACTAATTGCTATGTCACGGAATGAAAAAGCACACGCTGCAGGCGCCATCGTCCCGACCATCACAGAATGGCTGGCAGCCTGGTTGATTGGGTTGACAGTCTGGTTGGTGGCCGACCAACTGGCGGTGATGGAAATGGCCAGGTGCCAGCACTTCTGATGATGGCCAACGGGTACATAGAAAACGCAACGAGGAAAATGGAGTGAACGAACGAATATTAAGAAAGATAGTTGGAAAGACACGAAAAAAGGGTGACACTTCGACTTTCTACAAACAAGAGAAGAAAGCGTGGTCATGATAAACCGAATAAAGGTTTCTTAAAAAGCTGGTGGTGATGGTGCTGCTGGGAGGTCATCAGAGGTAGAAGAACAATGCATGGCCAGCACATCGCCGCACACAGAACTTCCTTGAACAGTTAAAGGGGCAAACAAATAGCCAGCAGAAGTCCATTGGCGTCGACGTGTATTAATTGAAAATGGACCTCCACAACGGCCGCAAGGATGACGAAAAAACGAATAAAGCGGCCAGTAGACCCCGAGCCCTTGAAGCGATACAAGGAGCCGGACTTCTTTAGCACGAAGAAATGGGAGAGTTAGTCTGATAGCAGAGACTAATGCGTGAGAAGATCTAGTTGGTCTAGACCAAAAAGATGGACACGGAGCCAGTGATGGTGAAAGGCCTCGAAATATCCAGCGTCTGTCTTCCTCTAAAAACTTCGTTCTCGTTCATCGGGTGCCGTGATTATGATAATGTACTCAGGAAAAGCAAGAAAGGCTGTTTCAGCATGAGTATCAAGGTTGAAAGGTCATAAAAAATTATCCACATAATTTGCACGAAACTCAACAAATATTCTAATAATGTTGTTTTTTTTTAATATTCTATTCATGAGTACGGCAACTTAGTCAGTAACGATCCCGCTTCCAGGAAAGCCAAGTATTTCTAGTTTTACGTCAAATACCGCGGTTGAGCATCCCATCAGACGATTGGCTCCCAGCACGAAATGAAATATATTTATGCCTAGATTCGAATTTATACAAGCACATGTTCCTAAAATTAGCAGGTAAGCACCACCGGGACTGCCTTCAGCAAAACGGATGAAATTAACAACACCCTTTACATTCATTAAGACGAATTTCCAAATAACATTTAGAGAATTTTGGTTGGGCTCTAAATCAAGAAGACTGGGATGGATATTTACAACTGGACCACAGCCAATAGAAAAAAAAACTCTGTTTGACCTGGTTTGACCACACTTCGCATGTCTTTTATTTGCATTCTCTCTTTAATGATTAAGGAAAATACATTTGGATGGATTGCATTGTTTGCTCAAAACCTATTTGAAGCAGGTGCACGGTGGCTAAGTAAAATAATTAAGGCTACTCAAGTATGGGCAACACGAATTCAGCGGAGTCCTTTCCCTCTATACGAAATTCTCTTATCTAACCGTATACAACTGTTGCCCTTTTTTGTTTTGATCTTTTCTTACTCTAATGATTTTTTTCACTATCAACCTAGGCTGTTCTTTCTTTGATTTCGGGCTGTCCCTCTCAACAGTGATATCGCGTTACTTACCATTATAGCAAACACGAATGCACGCTGCCGTGCAACATTTCCTCCAAATCATGCCAAGGTCAGCGTTTTCTTAACATATCGTCCTACTAGAATAGTGGTGGTAATAATGATGAGCCTTCAACTATAGAAAGGAGGCGTTCGAATGACTTTAAGCACTTTAAAATGTTCTACTTACAATACTAAACATATGAGTAAACTACTTAATTCATAGACGAATGTTCGTTAGACAATATAGTAAAACTCCATGCCACGAAGGAAAATAAACAGTTTTTTTTAAACAGGAAGTCCGTTCGTGGTCTAAGAAATATATGCGCAGAGTACGCCACTAAGTGATAAGGTTCTTAAAAATTTGGTAATTAAAATATTTTTTTAAAGAAAAAACATAGTCACTTCTGAAATCCAAATTGTAAAATATTTTAGAAAAAAAAAATAATTTATAGGTAAAAGGAAATGTCGTAAGGAAACAGCATATATGATAGCATCATTTACATTTTTGGCTAGCACTGGATAACTTCATACAAATTTATAAATAAATGCCATCTCTGAACAAAATGTTTGAATTTGCCAAATCTATTACCGGTAACTTCCAACGTCAGCATCTATCAATTTATTTTTTGTATTCGCTTTATTAGCATCGACTTGGCAGTTTGGTAGATACTATTACATATATGTGCATTACTCTTGTAGGAGAAAAGAGCTCTGGGTATTTTTGCAACCTGTACATGGTAATGGCTGCCGCTTTGATGGACGTATGAAGTGCTTTTCATAAACTGCCTCAACGCCGACTGCAATACCGGCAACTATGATAATCATCAGATAAAAACATACGTTTTGAGGAATAACATTTTTCGCAAGCAAAACGAGGCGGACATAAAAAGCCAGCTAATTACTTGTGCATCGTATAGATATACTCCACTTGTGTATTTTGAGAGTTACACGTTGATGTATGAGAAGGCAAGGCTATTAACATTGGTAAGTCTGGCATGCAATGAAATATTCAATTTTCATTATGATAAAAGGGCAGAATAAGAAATTCCTTCCGGTGAAGTACGGAATATCTTCAGGAAAAACTATAAAAATACACGGTTATACTGCTAGACGAGCAAGTAGACGGCACCTATAAGAATGCGCACTTATTTTATCATAGATAGGAGAATGTCGTAAGATCTTAATAAGTTTTTTTTCATTTCATCATACAGATATTAGGTAAATTTTAAGTAAATTCTTCATCTCGGTTCGTCTGAATACAAACTTGGTGATACAAAAGGAGGCGCTCCTACTTCTAGAGGCCTGGTCGTGAACTTCAAGAAATAGCAATGCACACATGTTATTGATTAATAAATTGTATTTGTTTTTCATTATGCTCCTCTACTTACAATGCAGTTTGAGAAAGATGCACATACTATGTCGAAACGCCATGCTTAACACAAAGGAGCACCGTTCACCAAAAGCGAAATGGTAGATTAAACTGGCCATTGCGCTCAGGGTCCAAAAGTCGTCTTTTGGCCGTCTTAAGGTTACCTCACTGCAAATAGAGTTATTCCAGTTTATAGCTTCTGCGCTGAACAGAATACAAACGAATCAATGAGGGACCTCAGTGGTATCAGGTGCCGTGCGCAACAGTGAGATCTTGGGTTACATTGTAAGATAAGATCTACTTGGAAAACCCTTCAGCTCAAGCTGACTGACCTCCCTGTTTTGTTTTCTAAGGCAAAGGTGACATTGATAATGTATAAGGATAATCCAATAAGTTTTGTAAATGCTTAGATGCAGAGATGCATATTTTAAATTTTACTCCAGCTTTTTTGTTCAATATGTTTTTCTTTATCACGACAACGGTAAGTACTGGGTAAGTATACTTCGTAGTAAAGCTATGCATCTTCATGAGGGTTATCTGCTAGCTATCATCGGCTAAAATCTACATAAGTGTCAATGAAAAAATCGGTACCGAGCGGGTGCGTAGCAGTGTTGCTTGAGCGTCTCTCAGACACGAGCACACTAAATTGTTTGGCAGGCAACTTTTCTACCAGATTTCGCGTGGCAGTACTTCGGAGATCTGTCCGGCAATGCTGGTACAGGTTTACCCAGCGGCCGACTATTGATACATCCGTGTTATGTACGTAGGTGATCTTTAGATGGAGCATGGGTAAAGCTAGTCCTTTATAGATTAGAATGGGATAAACATTTTTTTTTAATCATTAACTTTTGCATAGCGCTAAGAGAAAGAGATGATCCGAACAGAAATCTTGATGCTTTTGGAAGGAACTTACGGACTCGGTGCTTGCGTGTATGAAACTGTTTGGTTGAACACATTTTCGTTAAAGTTATCCTAACAAAGATCTTAAAAAACAACGAAACTCGACTAAATTTGACAATGACTAAGCACTAGTCTTATTATAAAAATTCATTTGGGAATGTTAATTATCTCTGAAGAAGTAATTTTCGGTACTGAAATGTTTGAGTTAACAGGTTTTTGGTAATTTTTCGAATAATGCAAATTACTTTATCAGGTTGTTGCGCAGTTAATTATTAACAGTGTGAATACTATCACACTGCGTATTTACCTATGGGCAAACTTGTCACACCGTTAGCAGAAGGAATTAATGGCAAGAGATTTCAACGTTGTGCAAAGAACGATACACATATAATAATCCAGTTATCAATAACAGACCCAGAAATCTAAGCACATGTTACAGAAAGGTGTATGAGTTTAGCCTTTGCCAAATCAGGCTGCTTTTCCAGTGCTGTGCCTTCGTTTTCTTTATCACACCGATCTTGGTGAGTGGTGCGCCGCCGATAGAATTTTCGTGCATATATTAATTAAGGCCTAGTTAGTATACAGCAGCCATGTTGCATCTGCATTGGATTGTATTATAACGAAGGTATATGGCTATTATCTGCTGCCTGTGTACTTTGTTACCACGTCGAGAAGCAAAGGAGTAGGTAGGAGACAGCTCTACAACTATCCGTGAGAGGGAAGTGGTTTGTAATAAAGCTCCTCAGGCCTCATTTAGGTATTTTCCTACAGAATCGTGACTCGTAGCACTGCGGCATATTTTACTAGTGCTGCACTTGGTAAAGGAGGGGGCGAATACAAATAGGCGTTTTTATTCGTAGTTTTATTAGTTTAGTTTATCAAGATTATTCTGCCTATAAGCTAGCCTTGAATATTTTAAGCAGGACTAATTCATATGTTGATAGCCTAGTAAACTGGAAATGTTCAGCAGGTGTAATTTGTTTTTGTCTTGCAAAATTGTGTTACAATTAATTTTGTTGTAACCGTAGTAATAAAGTATGCCGAATTTGGCATTGTGTCTTTTGATAGATTTGTTTTTTGTTATTCTACAAATACACATTATGCTATAAATTGATTAGTGCATATTTATCGGTAATTGGAGTTGCTGAGCTAAAGCGTAGACCGTCGTTTTATTCTGTTCTCCATAAACAATGACAGTCGTCGTTCTTTTTCAACGGAAATTCCAAGTAATTATACTATACAGACTCTTGAATTAATTACTGTTTTGAGTTTTACGTCCCGTACCTAAGGTGATCTAAGTCTATATAAGCCGTCCATTCAAAACGAAACCATCTGTGAACGTCTCTGTTTCTTTTCTATTATCAGGTTATAACGAGATTTCTTTCACTTTTTTAAAGCTGGAGTAAGTTGTAATGGAAACTAGCAGGCAACTTTACACAGTCTCTCGTGTTGTTAACGGAACTTATCGTTCGAAATTGCTTAAATTCGCATATATAGATAAATAAGGGTTTGTAAACTACGCTATTACTATATAAATACTATAACGCCATCGCTGAAAGCAGCCAATGCCGCGCGCGAGAAAAAATACACTATTAAATTCATCGAAGACTCTTAATTTACAGAATCTAAATCGGCTCACTACAATTCATTCATCTTCAAGAAAATATCAATCGAAGACGCCGATGTATTTAGCTAAGGTAAGGTTATATGGGCCAAGGGTGAGGTTACTGAGGTCTTTGTATAAAGAAGTCAGTTTTACAAAAAAATTGTCCTGTTTATGCATTACCGGGAGAAACTTTTCGTAGTGGTCGACCAGCTACGGAAAGATTTGGTGAAACTGTTGCTAAAGCTAAGCCAAACCAACACGTAGGAAGCCATGATATCACCAGGGAACTAAATATGCGGTACCAAAAGAAGGCTGAAAAAACTGAGGGAACTTAGATGGGACATTTTAATGCATCCGCTGTATAGCCCGGATTTTGCGCCATCAGATCACCATCTGTTTTGATCTACGTAGAACTCCTTTAACCATGATTATTTAGTTTCAATGGATAGATCCGATAAGCATTTCTTACAATTTTCTGCTCAGGAACTACAGAAGTTCTGCACTGATGGGTCATAGTGTTATTAGAAAAATGGCGAAGGCTGTTCGGTTAAATACTATAATATTACATTATATTATAATAAAAAAACATATTTGTTTCATTTTTGGCTTAAGAACGATCCATATTTTTACAACAAGCCAAGATGTTTATTATAAGTCTTATTCACTGATAGTTCTTACATATTGTGCTTTCTAATAGTTACGTAATATTTTACATGGGCGAAAACTCCTTTGGCTTTATTTTTATTGAACGACAAAAACATTGTTGCGGAGACTGATGGAAATTTCTTTACTTTGGGCGTAATAGGAACAATGAGTGGAATGGAAAAGGAACGAACCGGCTAAACAGACGGGTTGTCACTCACTTTCCCGTGCATAAGTTTTACCATAGACTCCAAAGAAAACCAGATTTTCAAAAGCCTGACGATACTTTAGGTGACTTTAATGCGACATAAAACATGATAAATATCATGCCGCATTTTTGGGAAATCTTTCAGATTAGTTTTATAAACTCAACAAGACTCGTATAATCCGCACGGCGCTAAGTATTTTAAATGGTTCTATATTTATTGTAAATATTGTATTGGCCTGTATATATGAAGTTTTGGCTACTATCAGCAAAGGTGAATAAATAAAATTTGATTGAAATATATTTAGTATATCCAGTTAGGTAAACTCTACACTTCCCATGTTCATTAATAAACATCTTTGTTAAACGGATCGTTTAATACGGTGATTTTTTTTAATTATATCAATAACAACTTCAAAACTTAATTTCAAGCTTCTGCCATATAAAGAGCAAATATACGCTATTTGACCTTTAAGATGACAGCTGTTATTCATAGAAATTGTCACAATATAGTAAAGTTCGGCCATTGATCTCTATGAATAGAACATTCTGAAAACATTAAAGTAATGTAAAGGTAGTTAATACATAGGATTGAACTTTTATGTTAGATTCAGTTCAATTAGTAAAGGTATATCGTATCGATGCAACTCTATACAGTATAGAATGTAAATATTGGTAAATAAATCCCAATACATCATGCTACATCCACATTATTTTGTGTGGCTATTTCTATATTATGGTATTTGAGTCGTATAGAGAAGAGGGGGTCTTGTCTTTTGTATGCATAGAAAGTATTTATTATACGAAAACGTGCATGTGTTATAATGTGAATTGTTGATTGTATCATATTAACAATGGTGGCAGTGGTTTTTCTCTAGTGAACATCTTGCCAAGGCTCATGCGTATTAAGCTCAAGATCAACTGAGCAAGTACCTAACTACACTCCCTCCTGAAATCAAACGATGTTCAAGTTAACTTGTATACTTTGTTCTACAAACAGACCCTATAATAATCCCCGATCTTAGAGGTAATCCCTGGAAATCTATCACTAACCAAAACGCCTCTCAAAAAATGGCAGTACAGTTCTCTACTTAGCTCTTTTGCTACTTGCTCAAGGAAAAATATACATGAAATTTAAGATATAAAAGAAAATCCTCAGAGTCTATATACCTTGAAGATCATACTATAAAGCAGTTATCGATCTACCTCAGCAGATAGCGCTATTCAGAAAACGGTCTGTTGTACTTTTATATTGCACTGAAAAGACTTGCTGTATACAAATCGACCAAAAAGCTAGTTTATTTAAACGGGTTCACTGCATCTGTTGTTTATCTTTATTAACTTAGTTTTTAGGTTGTGTTAACATGCAACGAGCGTACCATTGTAAATGAGCCAAATACTGGGTGAACTTAAATATTACTATTATTGTAGTATGTAGGCGACGGTGCTCATTAAAATAACATGTGATTATCTAGGTATATATAAATGAACATATCTACTTTTGAACTACAGGTACTATGAGAATATATGTAAAGGGTAGCTAATAGGAACACCATAATATTATATATAATTAATTTTTGTACGACATTATAAACAATTTTTAGTTCTAACCTTTCATATCATCCGATCAATATGGACCAATCTCGTTGCTGGATTTATTTAGTTCAAGAACAATTGTGGATGCAAGATTGTATTAACAAATGTCTCAAAGATGACCTTTAGAATGAATTCGCAACTATTCAATGACGCCCTCAAAGTGCGAATACCAACGGCTAGTTAGGATGATGAACTTCATTGATTAGCAAGGTCACCCCGTTCGTCACGGGAAACTCGAAAACTTCAATATATAAGAAAATGTATGGTGACATCTAGATGTCTCTGTTAAAGTCTTGCATCAAAGCCTAGCGCATTAATTATCTTAATACCAGCCACGACTAAGATTACAACTGTGACCTTAGTCCTGTATATACTTCATAAAACACGTCTTTGTAAAACGCGTCTGGTGAAATTCGGACTGGCCAGCAATACAACGTAGAGGTCCATTACATTGAGATACATCCAACTAGATGTATCCACTAGATCCGGTTTCGATTTCGAAAAATACGGTTGTGGTAGACTTAAGCACCCCAAAATTAGTGGAATTTGAGCTGTTAGTGTCTCTTAACCTGAATGCCTTAGTTAGAGTTTTCGGTACTTCTCTGCAAGTTTAATAATTTCCTGCTTCGTGATTGTCGCAGTGGCAGGCAGACAGCCAGTCTGAGTCAAGCGCCAAGATCTACAGGTTGCTATACTATTTTGACCAATACGGCAGGGAGACTGGAGAAATCAAAGTATCATTATTAGATAACCTTTTTTTGCCTTATAATAGTGCAGTTGAAAGCCCTTGAGCAAACGGCTTCTATTTTAAATTGTACACGCGGTCTACCAGAGGAAACACGTGCCTGTCAGAACATGGGAAATAGTTTCAAAAGCGGCAAACGTTTATCGGCAAATCGAAATAAGGCGAACGTTGCCGGACGACCTTACTGCTTATAACGTTATTGGGGCAAACCCAGGCAAACATGTTATAACTATAACATGTTTGCCTGAGTTTCTCGATCTCCAAGTAGACACTGCCGGTCATTAGACGAATATGGAAGCCTCCATAGAGGAGGAAATAGAGGAAGGCAAAGAATTATCTGACACGCCCACCTTTAAAGATGTAAATAAAAATTTCGTGCGTAAAAAAGAAGGTTGCCCTCGGATTCCTAAAGTCGGTTACGGAAATGGCTAAATTAGCTGAAAAACTCGATGCTTATCTAAAAGGAAAAGAGACAAGTACTGTTTAGACAAGAACTTACATGGCAAGGTGGAGAAAATGGCGTCCTAATTCAGGGAGGTGAGCAGGAACTGCAAACTAGCTATTAAGGTGACGTTAAAAAACTGGGAACTTGACGAAAAAAACTGATCTGAACATTCATGCTTGGCCTGCTGCCATGGCATAAAGGAGCGCAGGTTGGACCAGAAGCTTAACCGCTTGCTAGATCAAAGTGGTTTGAAAAAGCCACAAGGCAGTTGAAACTTAACATACATACCAAGAACACCCTGCAGGTGTTGGTTATCAGGGCACCAGATTAGAGAACAACCTGGTCTGAACAGATACGGCCAGCCGGTTCAACGGGCCATAGGAAGACTCAGCGGGATCCATAGAAGAAGCTATAGTCCGTACCATATAGGGAACAATTGAGTATCGGGCTACCTAAAAGGGCAGCAGTCGCGGTTCACTTACTACAAGACGCCTCACTAAACGGAGTTGGAAACCTTTTCAGCAAAACTTGTGACTCAGTAGCTCAGCTGGCCGAGTTGCACCTGAGGGCCCGATACCATGCTGTATAAGCTCGAGTACCTGAGATCGCAGGTTTCTCAGGAAAATTGTTTATATTGCGGTTTGCGGGATGCGCTTATAGCTGGCCATCACAAATGACAATGCCAAGGGAGTATCCGACACAGCTTTGCACACCCTTTGCAGATACCTAAAAGAAGCTGTCAGCGGGATGTGGGCCCACCGCAACACAAAGTTCACAGGGACTAAGGTTCTGCGGAATGATGACCTTAGAATCCCTATGTGAAAAGCATGTGTGGAAGCAACTCAAACTTCTATAAAGGTTATTTAGAAAATCGAAGATGCATCGGCATGAGTCGTCGTTACTTTTTACAAACGACTACTAGTCAGGAATCTTGTACAGGGGACCTTTGTGAAAGCGTTCTCTAAGATGATCAAAGACACTGCGGTAAACGAAGATTGTTCGTTGTTAATTAACTAATGACGGGCACCACTGGCCGTTGGCCGGCTACGATCCGGTTTACAGATCCTACAGTGACAAACAGAATCCTAGCGCGAAATTAAACATAGAGTGGGGCGTTCACCAGGTGACCCAGTGTCACATTGCTGTGTTTCCTGTAATGTCAAAAAGTAGAGCGCAAGGTCTTTAAGTGCTATGATGAAGTCGTCACGGAGAAAAGATATAAGTAATATTCTGATGTTTGCAGGGATGAACTCTTCTATTACATCTGGGGTGGGGCGAACCATTCTGCAGATTTTGCGGACAGACTGAAATATAGAGAAAAGGTAGCAGAATGAGCTCGCAGAAGATTGTAGGTAAGTAGTGTGGGTAAGTAAGACCTGTTAGTAAGATCCTGATATTGAGAAATAACAAAGATGAGTCGGCTACGGTGCCTGTTTCCTTAAGGCAGATTGCTGAGGACATTAGATTCGAGACATCAACACACAATAAGGACAAAAGAAAACAGCATAAACGACATCATGGTTCCTCTTCCCAATAAGGACAGCAGAAAAGAAGGTCCTACAGGAAGGGTGTTAGCTAAATCGTAACAAGTGGAATCGCTCACGATTTGCTTGAGTAGCTTGCTTGGAAAGAGAGATGTTGACATACTCACTATGGACGAAACTAATATTGATTTAGAAAACAATAGATAAATGATAAGGTCTCGATGGCACAGTGTGGATAAAAAACGAAAAGAAAAAACTGCAACAGGTGGTTGCCGGAAGAAGGGTCTTTTTGGGTACTGACTCGCATCTACTCCTGCGTTTCAAGTTCGAAGGAGATTATAGAAAATTTGAACATGTTTTTAGACTGCAAAACTGATAATTGAAGCAGAAAATGCTTTGGTGGTCACTGCCGGAGACCTTAACGCGATATGAAAGGCATGGAGTCGGTAACTGCTAGATTGGATGGCCACGCAGAACCTGATAATGCTCAAAAGTGAGGGCGTACCGACCATTGTAGGTCACGAGGATTTCTCCTTTGTAGATATCATAATATGCAAGGCGGGTCAGATGACGCGATTTGATAGCTGGAAAGTGCTTAAAGAAAAGGAACTGTTGCGCGATCATAGTCTGATAGAGTTTTCTGTTCATTTTAGGCAAATAAGCAGTGGTTTTGATAACGGAGCGTCTCTAAAATACCCGGGGAACAAAGAGACAGGAGGTACGAGAACATGGGACCCCGAAAATCGGGGAAGATCTACGGCAGATCCTGGTAGAAATCTATAGAATAAAAATACCCCGTAATGTTAATAAAAAATAGAAACCAAATTATCGGTAGTATGAAGAAATCACTCAGAGTCGAAATAAAGTCGAACCAAAGAAAAGAAAAAGAAACATTGATGATAAAGATCAGAGGTAGCAAGGACAGCTGCTGGAAATTTTTTGCAAGAAACATGGAAGGACCTAAGAGGTCACTATTATAAGTTCGCAAGAGAGCAAATGAGCAAAGAAGAAAATATTCTCTTCAAAAAGAAGAGAAAATGAAAGCATTAAAATCCTTGTTCCATCTATCCAACTTTTTTTATTAGGCTAAGTCTACGGGCCCGGATCCTGAGGAAAAGACCCCACCTGTTCCAAGGGAAGAAGTATTGAAAGTAAAAGAACGTATCAAAGTAAATAAAGCGTCGGGTTTGAAAGGTACTTCGGCCGTAGTTACAAGCACTTTTTGTAAGAACTTTTCTAACATGGTCACTGTAGTTGTCATGCAAGTTCTTAGCTCAGGCCGTTTCCTTTTAGAATGAAAAATGTGAGGTCGTGCTCTCGTACCTCTAAAGGTAAAAGTTTCCACAAACCTATCTGCCTTCTAAAGGTTCTTTGATCGTAGGATAGATTTGTAGTCCATCGCAAAACTATCCTTCTTATGACAACAATGGTTACACAAAGATCTATCCCTGGCCTCCTGTAATTTTTTCCAAACGATAGACGCTAAAATTAAATAACCTTCTTGTGGAAGTACAAATCATTTTCTATGCGGATGACGTCATTGTCACAGTTCGGCCCTAACGCAGACAAATATTACACAAAGTGGGCTCTAAAATATGCCTTGATATAGATGAAAACACAGATAAGTAGAAAATAATAGCTTTTCATACTCACTTTAACCAAGAAAAGAATAAATCTGGAAAAAAAAGAATAGAGAATAAAACGGCGAGCTACATGGGCATGTAACTCTATCACACAAAGAAAAGACTGCACCGCATCAAGCAAGCTGTCATAACGGCAACTAGAGCCTCTAGAGAAATGCCAGAATACTGCCAAATATTCATAGCCTACGGAAAAGAAAGATGAGGTTTCACACAACAGAAGCAGAGTCACGTGCATTCTTTGAGGCACCTGTCTGGACACTAGCCGAATTTAAGTTTCACGGTCAAGGGGCTAATTAGAAGTGCCCAGCGAATCTTTGAATTGAAGGCTATGTAAGTTTATTACACGCCTAATGCAAATGCGTCGTTAGTCCTCTCAAGCACCCTTTTTTGAGACCTGATCATTAAAGAAAGAAGCGCATGCTCTGGCATGATTCGGATGATTCGTGGAAGGCTAAATCTTGAGACTATAGCAAGAAGAGTGAAAAAAAACACCTAATTTCACCGCAAGAGCAAGGAATGTCATTCGTAATATGAGGGTCTAGATTGTACGTCTTGGTAAAGAACCTACTTACTACCTCGGGTAGGTCCTCACGTCACGGAGCTTTGAAAAGCTCCGTGACGTTCAAAACTATCTTCATAAAATTGGTAATGCCTCATCGGACATCTGTGCCCCCTGTACTGCGGACCTAGAAGATAAAGCACATCATACGTTGACGACCTACACTACGTTTACCCACACTAGAGAAGGACACATGGCAGGAGACGTCGCTAGGAAATGTCATAAGGGGGTTTGTATTATTCATTATCCGACTGTGAGAATGCTAAAAAACGAGTGAGATTCTAGCGAAGAAGATCAAAAGAAAAAATCAGCTCGTTACGCTTGAGCAGCATGGCATACGATATAGAAGAGGGAACTCATGCTCCCATATGAAAAGCTAGCTTGTCTAGGGAAGTGGGGAACCTGCGTAGGGTGACCCCGCCTGATGATTCGCTAGCATTAGCCACTCTAATTCATCAGCCTGTAAGATTGTTAAATGAAGCTCTAGTCTGATCTGAAGTGAATTTTGAGAGGAATAGAGAATTAGTGAGTACTGGTTTGGGCAAGAGAAGTTCGGTCTGCGGAACACTCGGCCCACATAAGATTGAAATTATGCTCTGGGGTCGTCATATGGGAACTTTATTACTTAAATGTTTTATAAAAAAGATGCATCCAATGTTCGCTCGACCAATAGCACACAGGTTCCGCACTATCCCTTGGGCCTCTTATCCATGCTAGCTTTACAAAGATACCCACCAACTCCTTGGCCATTCAAGTGCAGCTACTGTTAATTTAATAACTGTAAATAATTTTATACTATTTTATATAATATTATATATATCATTTATGAATATATATATACGAAAAATAATAATAAAATAATAATATAAATATAATAAATAAAATAAAAAAATAATTTAAAAAAAATATCCCTGTGGATCCGGGCACGCTGGATAAATGCGTTTCATAGGTTTTATTTCGGCTGTTACGCAAATAAAAGGGATCGCAGTCTTTCATATCTAAGAGGCATCAAATACTGACATACATCGAAAGTAGTACAAGAGTGAAAGAATCAATAAGAAAGTCGTCTAATTCTACTCTTTAAGATATTCTGATTCGGAATTTCGGCAACAGATAATTTCGCTTATCCTAGCTCCCTTAGATCTGTCAAGAAATAACAAAATATGGTGCGGAGCTAAAATCAGCAAATGGAAAACCTAGGCCAAGCTAAGGCTAATCAGTAGTCATATGATCGAGCACAGGGTTTCAAACTACTGCCTCTGTCTACCTATGCATATTAGAAGAAGATATTTTTAATAATAATAAAGTAATAATTATGAACGGAATGAATGAATTATGAAAATTAGTGACACTAACATAAACGGTGAATGACTCGGAACAAATGATTGAACATCCTTACATTTAATATGCTGCGGTCTTTAAACCAGTGCTCTTAACTTCTAGAAAGCTATTTATACGCATACGCATATCTTTATCGTTTATATACGGTCAACGACAAATATTTACCTGAAATAAAGATCGATTCAATTGGCTAAATTACCTCATCAATAGATAATGTAAGAGGTAAGTAATGTAAATATCGGTATTTACTGGCTGCAATACTTGAGCGTCCGTTAACAAATTTTGAAAGGCACCTCCTAATTCCTCCACACGTCAGTAATCCGCTATGGATTGTTGTCTATCTTCAGCTGGATTAAATTTAACTTTGATAATAATTCTACCATTCAAACGCATAAAAATAGAACTGCTTAATACATAATAACATATACATGGTCCATGAGCGCGGATTTACTGCATGGCGAATAGATTTGTATATACGTTCTCTCATACAACGTATCTTACCAAGCAAGATATGCTACGGACACTGCCGATAAGATAAAGATCGTAACCATCGATAGAATTCTTCAACTCCTTTCAAAATCCTAAAAGAAGCGCTATGTCAAAGAGCAGCCATTTTGCCTTCTTTCTGGAACTAAAATCCAGTTTGCTCAATAGAACCTTTCGGTCTTTTCCTTACATCTATTTTAAATTCGCTGCGCCGAGTAAGCGGCCATTTTTTTTTCATTTGGGCTTGTAGCAATGCTTAATTTTAGCACGAGACTTGTAATGTAATTATCAGGTAATTGCAGGTTCCCCATTCAAATTAAAAAAATAACGTAGACCATAAAGACCATGCAATTTTCTTCTATTATTTTATAATTAGTTCTTCTTTTTTGATTTGATTCCTGGTGAAATCATATCGTGAAACTTATACCAAAAACTGAAGTTCTTATAATGCACGTGAGAAAAAGCTTTTCAGATTTGGCTATTATAGCTTTCTAAATATATTTTAAATAATATTTATTAACCTCATCCTTCTAAGGCTCCACTTTTAACCTTTTTGTTGTAAATTAGTAAATCATCAGTTGAATTTATTGTAGAGTAAAAGGCTTGGTTTGTATCGGCCGTAGCAAATTGGTTCATACTTACTAAATATCTTCGCCACACCACAACTATGTAGGTATCATCAAGCTCTCTTTTCCCGTAGTTAGAATAAATACGTGTGTTAACGTTACTCTAAAACCAACAGTCTGTCTATATATAAATTAATAGAGGTATTCACTAGAGGTTCACACTTTAATTGCATTAGGTGTTTTCGTCTCTTGATGAAAGCTTGATGCAAAATGCATAATATATGGGTATGTTTGTTAAAGTTTGCCTTTTGCTGGCTGCCTGATCTAGGCGTAGTATGTTTTCTGGTGTTAAAAAAGATGTTCAAGTAATGGGAAACGCATGTAAGCAATCTTGTTGAAGCTTGTCTTTCTAGATACAACTATTCTTTCACGAACCCTTTCAAAGCACCTGAATAGTTTTAAGCAAGTGAAACAATCATGTAGCGATTCCAATTAACTTTTGCCTTGCTCTTCGACGCACCCGCTACCGCACTCTTGGTCGTCGTGCCCCGATCTTCTAAACCTTTCGAAAAATCTGTTTCGATTTATCTTAGAACTGGAGCCACTTAAAAAGCGACGTTGACATCGGCAATCTCTAAGCTGACTAGAGCTCTTCGCTTTCGTTAAGGGATCAGAAACACGCATTCCTTGATCCTAGCTTCGCAGTTTAATATTACTGCTCTAGCTGCTTGCGCCGTCACTAGGTTTGTGTATTCCTGGAAGTGTGTACGACAATATGCCTTTAACGTGCACCTGCAGGGTCTTTTGTAACGATAATTTTAAGGTATAAGCGATGATGCTCGAAAAGTTGTTTACAACTTTATCCAGTGGTTCAAAATACGTGCTCGAAGAGGAAAGTTGCCAATTTTGGTTTAACCGATCTCGAAAAGGTAAAATTCGGTGAGCAATATTAATTAGTAAATCTCTTTAAAAATGAGTATCAAATCTTCATGCAACTGTTTGGTAGAATCGACCTAAAATATGGAAAAGATACTTCAATACTTGCGCAGGTTCGCGTAGGTCACTCAAATCATATTTAACAAGCTATTTCGCGTACGCAGCTCAAATCATATTGGACAAGTTGTTTCGCATGCACAATTCCAATCGTATTGGACAAATCGTTTCGCGTACGCAACTTTGAGCAAGTTTTTTCGTGTACGCGACTCCAATCGTATTGGACAAGTTGTTTCGCGCACGCAACTTTAGACGAGTTGTTTCCCGTACCCAACTCAGATCGTATTGGACAAGTTGTTCGCGTACGCAACTTTGGGCAAAGTGTTTCCTGTACGCAACTTTGAGCAAGTTGTTTCGGTACGCAACTCAGATCGTACTGAACAGTTGTTTCGCGTACGCTACTCAGATCGTATTGGACAAGTTGTTTCGCGTACGTACCTTTGGACAGTAGTTTCGCGTATGCAACTCCAATCGTATTGGACAAATTGTTCGCGTACGCAACTTTGGGCAAAGTGTTTCCTGTGCGCAACTTTGAGCAAGTTGTTTCAGTACGCAACTCCAGTCGTATTGGACAAGTTGTTTCCCGTATGCAACTCAAATCGTATTGGACAAGTTGTTTCGTATACGCAACTTTAGACAAATTGTTTCACGTACGCAACTCAAATCATATTGCACAAGTTATTTTGCGAACGCAACTCCAATCATATTGAACAAGTTGTTTCGCGTGCGCAACTCTAATCGTATTGGACAGTTGTTTCACGTATGCAACTCTAATCGTAGTAGACAAGTCGTTTCGCGTACGCAGCTCAATTGTATTGCAAAAGTTACGCGCATGCAACTCATTTGTAATGCAGAAGTTACGCGCACACAACTCAATTGTATTGGAGAAAGTTGCGCATATAAGTTTGTACTCAAAAGTTGGGTAAGCTTTGTGGTGGAGCTACAGCGCAGAGAATTTCGGTACTTTTTGAAAAAGCCAAAAATTTTTATTCTAGACGCATCTCGTCAACTACACGATCCCGATGGACGACCAGCCCCTTTGCATGCACATTCTTGGCTGGACGTGCTGACGCAACGGGCCCGCATCGCGAACGATGCTGAACAACGATGTCGTCTAACCTTTTGGTCTCTGAGTTTGGTCCCTCGTCTTTTTTAAAATATATGGCTCTACAAAAAAATAGATGGTTTTGTGTAGACTATCAAAGGTTGCATGCGGTGATAAAAAAAAAGAGACGTCTTCCTTTTCCCGGAAATCGGGATGCGCTCCACGCAAGGCATTGGAACCTTTCATTTCTTCCGATCCTTGCAGCACCCAAGAATAAAGATGAGGCAGCATTTTGCATTCTGGATGACTAGTAATAATTCAACGCGAATGTCTCTTGGGCTGGCTAATGCTTCGGCGACATTCTAGCAGCTAATGAACGGGATTCTAGATCATTCGCGATACCAAATAGTCGTATTTACCTAGAAAATATTAGAGTATTTTTCAGAAGAGTTAAGAAACATTTGCATTACTTTCAGCAGGTGTTTCTATTCTCAGCACAGCGGGCTTATGTCTCAAGGTATTCAAGTGCTCGTCCGTTCTGCAAGAAGTTGTATACCTTTATCATAGAGACTTTGCTCAAAGCATTTACCTCGACTCAGGAAGGACAGCCATTATAAATACTGTAGAATCCGCTCACACCGTCCGTCAGCTGCGAAACGTCCTGGAGCCATCATCATATTATCGTCGAATTGTGCGAGACTGTACCAGAATCGACAATCCGCTGTATGACTTGTTGAGAGCGGACCGACTATTCTTTTGAACCAATTCGCAACAACGAGCGGTTCTGAAGCTGAAAAAAGGCCCTTACAAGCAGATTTTGCAGGATTTGTAAGAAGGTTCGCCGACCGAAGTGCAAAAAGGGAAGCAAACAACGCCGTGCTGGATGCGGTTCTTATTTAGTACAAAGGAAGCGAAGAACAAGTGGTGGCGTACGCTAGTACAAAATTCTCGATACAAGCGATAAAACGAGATTCGTTGAAGACTGTAAGGAGCCATCAACAGTACTGCGTTGAAATAACTGCAACATACGCAAGACTCCTACCCAGAGTTCCACCCATGAGCTTTGGTGGTTGGAATACGATTTTGACGCCCGACGCCAAAGTGGCACAGCGAACTGCAATGCCAAGGCAACGGAATGGATTATAACGCACCCTCATAAATAAGTCCGCGCAGGGCCCCGGCAATAGTTATGCTTTAAAAAAGCGGCAAGGTTGCCCTGACATCAAAAGCCGAAAACGAAATCAATTCCTAATGCGTGGAGCCAGGCTCTACATTACTTGGCTACGAGGTTTCCCGTAATCCGCCAAGGTAACGACGTCTGCTTTCAGCCACCGAAGTCACACATGCTTGACCGGTTTGTACCCTAACACTTTGTGGAACGCAAAAGATCCGCGAAAATCCGGCAGTATATTCACAGTTATAGAGCGTGCTATATTGTCATGTTGTTTTCGAGCTTGCTAAAAGCGCTTAACTCTTGCGTTCTAGAAATTACCCTTACGGTGAACTTTAGGGTGAACGAGGCCGTAGATGCAGCTCTCTTCGAATTGCTTTATGGACTACAGCGGGGTTGCCCGATAAGCCACAAAAGTCGTGGTCACTGACCGCAATATTAGTAGGACCGCACGTTCTATGTATATTTAAGCTTCGAAAGTCCTTTTCGTTGAGCGTCACGGGGCTAAAATCACATATTTCGAGGTTGCCGTTTCGGAGAACCCGTCGTCTTACGCTGCGTTTGTCCACGGTCCGACACGCTCGTAAGACTGTTATTCAGGTTTGAGCCTAGATGGAGGATCAAGAAGCAAGTCGCGCGGTATACTTATTAATCACGAGGGCCACAGCAGCGATGTGTCGCCGTTAACCTACGGTATATCAGAAAAGTTTGGTGCGGGATAAAGGCATCTTGCACGGTAGCGTGGCCCAGTGAGACAAACGTAGAAACTATATTTTATTACAATAAACGTACTCCTGTCTTAAGTCTATAAGTCCCCTTAGCGGCTTCCACAGTGCAGCGAGTGAAACGGTGAATTTGTGCAGACGAATTTCGCGTCGCAGTTTTGACAAATGAATTCGTTGACAATAAGGATACTGGAATACGGCGACATAATGTATGCGTGCGCGTCAGGTAGTTAGATAACAGATAAGAAAACGACTGACTGGCGATGGCAGCGGTGTTATCGGTGTAAAGGAACTCATTTACGCGAGCAAATGCACTAGCGCAGATCGTCAGACGCGGATAGATGTGATACTTCCTGCCACAGCTGTTCTTTTGTTTTATGTTCTTTCTTATTGTTGGTCTGAGGATCAGATCTAAACGCAGATCCTTCACGAATTTCAACTAATCCAGACGTTACTGCCCCAGCTATACAGTGGACAAAAAAACTAGCTTCTGCAGATAAGTTGGGAAGCAGCTGACAATTGAAATTAAACATCTATGCCCTGTGGAGCGTCCTTCCTTCATCACCGATCCTATAAGGTCTGCTCTGGGTAGACGGGTATCATTGTATATATATAGATGGTCAAGTCCTGCTCCTACAGCAGCAAGCCCCAACATCATAGTGAAACCTCTTCTTAACACGCAAAGTACTCTTTTCAGGTTGCTGCTCCGAGCTATTTGAAAGCGACTAGATAGTACCTAGAAAGAAATCTTTGTCATTTTCATTGCTGTAGCCGCCAAGGCAGTGCTTCTGAATGAATGAAGCAACCGACTTATCGGTTCACTGCTTGTGTGCCTCCTCTCATTTGAGGCTACGACAGCTTCCGACTCCGGTGGCGCCACTTCCATTCTTCGAGGCGTTGCCAAGATGGCCTTTCGCTATAACTCTTCTTGTTGGGACTCGTGTACCGATTCCTGAACCCGAATTCGCCTGAGCAGTTGGTAGTTGAAAAGGAAACGACGAGTATTTGCTAGTAGTACCGAAGGACGCAGCAGGAAAAGGGAAAATAAGTCGAAGAAGAAAAGAGAAAATGCGAGCCAAAGAATGAGAATGACATGATTGGAAATTCGGAGGAGCCCGTTGGGACCTACTACAGAGAACGCAGACACATTGGCACGCGGGAATGACGCATCCGGCCGACGTGGCGAACGAATCAAGAGGACGGATGCGTCGCCGCAGCAGGATAAGGCAGATAACGCCAATGCCAATTTTACTGCAGGAAATGGGTAAGACAAGCTCACAACCTGCACTCACGATCTTCCATCTATATGTCCTTTTGCAAGACTATGTGCTATTATACGGGGCGCATTCGTGTGAGCGCGTATCATTTACATGCTAATAACACCAGCCGCCAGTAACGCGTTGATACATACAACAATAGGAGAAGAACAGAAATACAACACCGTTAAATAAGTGGATACTGGACAATACACATCTTTTGCTTCCGCATTTGCGTCGCAATCGTATCGGTATCGTCGAAGTATCTAGTAAGCTCTCCTTCAGCTGACAAGAAGGACTACCGCTTTGTGCGGTGTACACCGGCCCATGATGGGTTGCGTAGGCTCGAAGCTCCTTCTAGAACCACTGTTGGGTAACAGGGAAAAGATTGAAAAAGTTGCAAATACAAAAACTATGTAAAAAGAAGAGAAGTACAAATACCTGCAAATTATTTAGCGTAAAATGGTGCATTGAAGATTTAACTGCTTTCTTAGCAGCTATGTTCATTTTCGCATTTAATACACATCGTTGCAATACCTCAGATTTGTACATGTATCATAGATCGGTCGACAATAAAAACTTCGAAGTCTTTTATATCCTTGCCGTTCTGAATGCATAAATTTTTTTCAAGACTGTGCTTTACCTATGAATGGCAAACAAGTTTCGGATGTAAAAAAAATAGCGGGGACGCACGTGAAAATATAACAGTCGAGCCACACAGAAAGCTAGAGAAACTGTTTGGATAGAATATATACCAGAGAAGGATTTTTGACCTAGGATGGTAAGAAATCAGCTAGCATGATTAAGATACATCTCTCGTATCTGGCAGGTGTAGCAAATGTGTTGGTCAGGACAGAATGAACGCAGTTGTGCTAGGAAATATGCGCAGATTCAGAACCTGAAGTAGCTTTTATCCATTGATTTTTTATGAGCTTGTGGTTGTGATAATAAAATTCGTTGAATTAGAATTTAGAAAAAACGCTTATCGGGTTACCCTGCAGTAACATAATTCTTTCTGTTTTCTAAGAGTTCAGAAAGTTGCACGTTTTGTTAAAGATTTCGCAGTCATAATGTAGTTTCTATCTATTTAACAAAAATCTCACTCAACTACTTCAATAAGTGTTTGCAAAATATTTTGTATTTTGCATAAAATCCGCTGTACTAAGTGTTTATTGCAGTCAGTTCTTGAGCTAGTGATCGCTGAACGTCTCGAGCTATACGGTTACTACTATTACTTTTGGCCAGAAAACAAAGACAGAGAACCATAGTTTGTGTTAAGAAATTAAGTGCTCATAAGAGGTGTCAACGCTGTAAAAACATTTGGATATTAAATTATGATGATTAAAATGAATGTGCAAATGACGCCAAGGGTTTCGTTAAGGAGGAAAAGTCACAGACACCACTCTCACCTAGAGCAATCTGTTGCAGTCAGTACCGGCGAAAATGTCAAATCAACTAGATGATGACCGCGTCACTCTCGCAGAGTAGCTAGATAATCTATCTTGGACTCTCTTTTTGAAAGATTTTTTTTTAAACCAAAAGTTTTACTACCAGAATTGTGTCCAAGGATCTGAACAGATGCAGACTGGTTAACAACTGTCACAGAGAAAAGCGGAATTTGCTTAAACATGTAATTACAAGTGATTAGACGCAGGGACAAAAGCACAATCGCCCAGTATCCTTTCGAAAGCGAACTCACATAAAAAATAAACTGTGCGAGTCATAAATTAAACTTTTGCTCACCGTATTTTTTACTATCAAAGCGTTGTGCTTTATAAATTCATGACAAATTATTTCGCTGTCACTAAAGGATATTACTAAAAAGTTTTAATTGTACCTTCTTCACCACGATTATGCGCCGACTTTTTATTACTGTTATTATGCACTTTGTATTGCACTGTTGTACAGAAAAATTCGATACGTGTGTTACGTAAATACTCATGTTTACCAGATCCTGCTTAATGTGTCCTTTTCCTTACCTTAAAGCTCAGGAATTACCTTTAAACAATCAAGCCAATCGAAAAAAGGGTTCACTTTTATGATTGAGTTCGAAAGCTGCTTTAGCAACTGGATGACTAGAAAGCAGAAGCGCACGTGCAATGAACAGGGTTGGTAATGCAAAAGCTTGTACCATGGTCGGTTACGTCTTCATACGACTGTAGAAAGAATCGACGACCTACCGTTAAATGTGCGTTATCTAACCGTTGGAAGCAGAAAAAGCCAACCAGAGAAAGAAAGCACCTGGCGTCAATGATGTAAGATCTTATTCTATCATTTACTATAAAATCCTACCATTCTACATATAAAAAGAGAGCAACTGAGATTCGGCTGACTAAGGTTTATAACATTTTTGGAAGCCAAATAATAGCCGCTCTTCACTTAAGAAAAGGTGCAGCATTTCATTAGTGTTTTAGATATTATGCTATTGCATCCAGTACTGCCGTTAAGTATTTCTACAGATGGCTGGTTCTTGTCCGGCTGTTTCTACGCCCAGTCTCGAACTCAAACCACCACTTGTCTCAGAGTTTAATAGAAAAAAATCCGCAACCTTTTCTCATCTTTCGACTAATTCACTTAACCATCTTTGTCGGAAATTCCCAAACTTGGTGTCGAAAAACTTGTTCAACCAGACTTTGAGAACTTTTTTATTATCAAATTTTAGATCACTAATTTTATTTCCAAGTGATCGGAGAAGATGCAAATGCATAGGCAGGAGGTCCGGAGAATATGGTTGTTTCAAAATAAACTAACTCCCATTCAAGCTGTTGCAGGGGGACTTTCATAAGCTATAAATGGCCTGATAATGGAAAAACATGACTTTGCATTCTCTATCGGCTTTTTTCTGTTGGATAGCCCTATTTATTCAATACAACTCGGCCGTATACATATCATTGTTGAAGGCTCCATTCTGTTCAAGTATTTTGTAGTGTATAAGACCTTTCACCAAGTGCAAATTAGAGTTTATTTCGGATGGTGATCCGACTCAAATCTGCCCTTAAGCGTATCAGCGTGAGCCAAACGTGTCTTCTTTAACCTACATAGACGAAGGAATACCATTTTTGTTTCTGCTGCGGATTCTGACTTTTGTATTGTGACCGAGTTTTGCTCAGTGCCCAGAAAGATATTGAGGGGCAATGAAGAACCATATTTCTTTTAGTTCTTCACTCAATCTTTGGGGGAACTAGGCCTTTAACTTTTAAGTAGGTCTCATAGACTTTAAATGTCTATAAATAGTTAAATGACTTTAGTCCATATTCTGAACTAATGCATGATTTCCCTTCCGACCGTCCTTATTCAGGAGGTCCTTAAAGATCTGAATTGGCCGACTAGTGCAAGGTGCGTCTTTTGGTCCCAAAATGGTTTTATTAAATTTCATTTATTAGTTTCTTGCGCTGCTCTTATGTGTGTAGTTTACAATGCATATGGCACAAACGTACTGTGCTGCGTCAAGAATTGTCCAAGTTCAGCAACAGGCAAAATAGAACAGGTGTTGAAAATGCACTTTCTTTCACTTAGATCTCCATCTTTCGGACCTGAACTCGACCTGAAATTCTGTTCAGCGCACAATCAAATAACAGCCGGCAAAGACGCTACTTGCGATGTAGATAAATAGTGGATGAACAAAAAGAAAAAAGAACATTAAAAACATGTCCTAATCTAATAAGTGGGAACAGAAAATTCAATGAGCTTACGTTATTTACAATGCATTTAATTTAAGGCTGGTAAGATTTAATGGAGGTTTAAATTGTTTCGGATACGTCTTATAAACTTCGGGAAGCGTTAAAAAGAACCAGGTTTACTTAAAGATTTACACGGAGTCATGTTTTTGTTAAACCGAAACGTCCATAATAAATTTCCTAATGAGCTAACTAAAATTATAAATCCGGCAAGACTGTAACCAACGTCCCTAATGTCATTCATAACTGGTACGAGTTTAATCTAAAAAGGGTAAATACGAGGACCCTCTAAGCGAACCATATTTAGCGACGGAAATAACGAATAATTTCCTAGCTCGAACCTTAGCTCAATTTTTGGTGCGCTTGAAAGCGAAAAATGATCACTTTCTCGAACGCTTGAAAAACGAAAAGTATTGTGTTGTCGTTGAGTAAAGGGCCTTGTATCATGTGAACTAGTCGTGTAGCAATAGATGCTTTTTGAGAGCCTGCTATTATCCAGCTAATTACATCTTTACTGTTATAATATTAACTTCTACACAGAGAAGGTTTATTTTGGAAATATTTAAAGTCAACAGAAGTATAAAGACAACAGCCTGGAAGGTTTCAGGCAAATTCACTTGCGCGACTCAATCAACTAAAAGATAAATCTGAAACAAGTAGAACTGTTCAGGAACATCAGCGAGTTTTACCAGCCGAGAAAGGTTACTGAAAAGTTATAGCTTTCTATAAGACAATCAAGGCGTTACTTGGTACTAACAAATCAAGTGTCTATCATGTCTAATTGGACTATGTTCAACGTAAATGGCACATTCAATCGACATAATTGCATTGTCTGGGTAACTTTATATTCACATGCTACGCAAAAGCACCAGGTAAATTTACTAGGGCATACATTTTAGTGCGGCATTTCAAGAAAAAGTTGATTGATTACAATGACTGATGTCAATTACTTGAATTAACCTTAATTAATATAATAACCTAATTAATGATGGACTTTGGTGAAGACGCCCAATCTTATTCTTAATAGGACGGAGCGCCTGTGCACTGCCATCGCGGTCTAAAGGCATAATGAAGAAAAGGGATAGGCTGGACAAAAACGTCCTGCTGAATACCTTGTCCGTTCGCCAGACCTGACGCTAACAAACTTTTTAGTATTGGGATATTTTAAGATGAGGTGTACACAAAAAACCGACGAGGCTGCAGGATTTAAAACCCGCAATTAAGCTAGAATACGTCACAGCACCAAAAAAAATGTTTGCGAATGAGTGGCCCGCCGTTATCAGCAGTGTATTGACCAGAGCGATAATAACCTTGAACATTTGCGGTAAGAAAAAAAGCAACACATTTTTCATAGTTTTTTTTTATAACTCGAATATCAATTACAGGTAATTTTTTTCGGGGTTTTCTATTTCAATTCTAGTCTCCATCGAACGACTCAACAAAATTCGGGTTAGTTTCGAATTCCCGCGTTTATATGGGTACATTTGTCCGAAACGGGTACTACCAAGGAAAAACGTGTTCCAAAAAAGATGTAAGTAAACTTTCAGGTATAGCAAAAGATATTCGACATAGAGATTTAACCGAAGGGCAGCTGTGATGCAATTTCTACTATGAGAACGAGGTTCCAACATGATAATAAGCAATATAAGTTCAGCGACGACTAATTTAGAAAGGCTAACACCATTTAACTAGGTATAGGGATTCTACGAAGGCGTCATAATCGCGCCATGCGTTAAGGGCTAAAGAAATTAGAAGCGAAACGAAAAAGATTAGAAAATATAGTAAAATTTTTTTTACACATCATCATTTCCTTCAAAATTGACTGTGTTAGCAGATGGCCGGTGATAGGCGGGCTAACTAACAATTCGCAAATATTTGATGAAGGAAAAAAAAATTCGTGTTTTTGATAACCGGAAGAGATTTGCGCGAACGATGACGCTGGACAGTCTAAGATATTGTAATATGAGGCTGCAAAAGAAACCGGCTTCAGCATAGCTCAACAAAAAATCCCCGATAGACTGCAAATTCCAGAGTCAATCGTTGCATTTTTCAAAATCGGTCTGTTCCGACTTGGCCGTTAGTTAGTAAATTCATATAGATAAGAGTCCGGAAACAATAACACCAAGAAATTTGGTCGATGTCGTTTGCTCCTCACTTTTCTGAAGAATGAAGTAACAAGGCGTCATCAATACTTCTCTGACGAAAAATATTTACCCTTGATTCGAGAATCAATCAATCAATCGCTGGCTTGCTCACAATCTAGAAGATGCGCCTCTTATAGACAAAACCAAATCTCTACCTATCATTATGCCTCGAGTGTAGTACCTAGAAAGACGTCATGCCAGTATTTGTTTGTTATTACAATATTTATTTGGGAAACGGAGCTCATCAAGGAACTGTGTAATTTGTCCTTACTGTTTATCAGACGGATTACTATAGAGTCCATGCGATCTTACCCAGTCGTTGTTACCGGTACAGTTTATGGCATATTAAAAGAATCTGGAGGACCTTGACCTTTGTATTGCATACTGGTACTTATTTTTTTTTATAGATCGATAGAACGCAGTAAGTCCCTGCACAACATTACAATGTACTAACTAACTTTAACGTGATTGTTTATTATATCATTATGAAGGGACCATCTGCCAATCATGGCTACACCTGCAACAAGATGATAGGAATATAACAGTAGTGGATATGTTAGTAACATCAATATCAGCATGTCATATGTATAAAGCTGTATATGAGGTCTTGTCTTAACTTACTATTTTCATTTGTTTTCTATGTTTCCCTTGTATTTCGAGTTTCCGCTTCGAGTTCTTTCAGCGGATAGAACGATTTTATATGACTTTCAGTTAGCTAATGGTATTTATGTAAAAAGGTTCGGCCTAAGTGTCTATTTATTTTTGCCCTGCATGATAACGTAGAGCACCGTATGTGTACAACACTCGCCTGCTATTCTATTTATCCAACTCGTGCATTAACCCAACAACGCATTTATCTTGCTCGCACATGTTCCAACACTACATAGAGGCGTACTACTACTATATTGCTACTTTGCCAATTTAACCTAAAGTGAGGCCTAAATCCGTTTTCCTTGTATCCTGTTGCACTTCTACGTTGTACTAGTCCTTGTTGGCTCATTACGATCTCCTCTTTGCAATTCTGTCTACTTCAATGAATTACATGCATTGTTCGAGTTGTTCTGTTACTACGTTGGAGTATCCGATTTGAAACTCAATAACGTTGTGTTCTTGTGATTTTACAGCCTTGCTTCAGTTTGTGTGATTCAAATATTCGACCACTGTGTAACCGTATGTAAATTTGTAGTTTTACTAAGCTTGACTTTCAAAAGTATTAAATCGCTAAAGAAATGGAGTAAGCAAACCGTATCAAAACAGTAATATATGGCTTATAAAGTCTTAGCCATTGCAAGAAAAGACGCTATGCTCGACCCTCGAAAGTTCGATTCAGTTTTTCAACTCGAATTTTAACTCATTACGTAGAGATACATAAACAAGCTTTACAATAAGTTTTGCTGAAGATTCTTAACCGCTACCGCAGTAACATCCTAAAAAAGTTCTATCCTTTGCTTACATGTTTATAGGAAAGGCCAATGTACACATGAAAAAAATACTTTAACCGCGTTGTATTTAGAATAATTGGCATATATATATATATATATATATATATATATATATATATATATATATATGTGTTAACTAATTCTAATCCGTTCAGGAGTACATAATGGAGAAGGTACACGCGAAATTCCAGTGCTGATAAATCTCCTATATCATTCTAGATGAATGCTTGAGAGAACGTAACGTAACGACAACAATAAAAAAAAAGATGTATTTTATTTTAAACAGAGAAAATGTAAGTGATTAAGGAACAGTTACAGGGCTCAATGGAGGTCCGTTAGTATCGCCCTTCACAATTCAACAAATGTCTGGGGATGCTACAAGTTTCTTTATGCCTTTTTCTGCCGGGATCGATTCGGCGAAAGTTCTGAGCATACCATTCAAAAGGCCTTTTATATTAAAAATATTAAGATTGATTGGCTTTCAGTTACCATTCTAGAAAAGGCATTGTTTAGAGTTATAGTAAGAGCTTATCAGGGTAGAAGGTTCAATATGAACAATATAAACGAACCCAACAGGAGAAAGGATTACTCCATTGCTGATCGTAGGGCCTGTTATTCCGATTTTTCCTGGAGAATCAAATTGTGCCTACGCTCAGGTTCAAATCAAGGTTACTTGTATATCTCTTTTTTGTTTTCTAACGCTGGAACACGTGATGGAATACACAAGTGAGATTTATGCGCAACTGAAATATTAGGAACCTTAGATGAAACCTAATTTCTTAAAAAAAAAACGCATTTGGGGGTACGATTAGACGGAGTGGCTCGAAGACACGGCCTTGGACATTACATAGAGCACTCTTTATTATAGTTTTCACTTCCTTCCCACTTGTCACGAAGAAGGCAAATTGCTGGCGCTATTATCGCTCTCTCGATGGCCTGGATCTTTACGACAGTAGCATACCGTATTAACTCAATTTTCTTAATTGCACTCAGAGACACTTTCATGACTGTGTTTCCACCATTGGTACCTTGTCGGAATTAACTCGAGCATGTCGCTAAGTGGTGGTCTAGATAGAGACAGAATTCATTCAGAGTACGTAAGATACAAAGCAACCTTCCTATATCTTTAATCAGCATGGTCTTTTACACAGGGTTAGCTAGTCAACAAAATATATACGCGTAATTGGTCGCTAATATTAAATGTGTTTTGTTTTTTAAATTCTCTGCCTCTTATAGGATAGATATATCAACCAGTCAGTAAAGGAATAGCTTTTTTGCAACTTGTTCTCCCTTTTACTGTATATTTGAGTTGCTTTAGCAATTTGTACATATACTATTGATTGACATTGCTAAAAATTGCTTGGTATTTATCCGTCAGCAACGATCAAAGAACATCTTTGAATGTATGTGTATGCATTGGCCAATCGACTGTTTGATCTAATCTCGCCATAGGATCTGCTGGCCTTTTTAGATGGTAGTTAGTGGAGAAGCCGCATATACGCTTAAAATTTGTTCATGATGGAACGCAGATTACGATATTGAGGAGCGTGTATCTGTGTACCTGCCTGTCAGTCTCCCTGTAATTTTCTTTGCTATATATAATATGCTAGCTCGTCGATTAGTAAATGTTGGTATCCTCCCTAATCTGCCTGCCACAAGCAACCAACTAATCATTTAATCAGTTAGAACTAGCCACAGTCAATTACCACTCGTGTGGTCATTAGCCACTTCATCTTAAGCTGGCTGCCCAGCAACGATGGTAACGGGACACTGCGATGTACAGGGCTAAGCTCTAGTGCCTGGGTCGTATCGATCCCTTCTTATATTAGACACACGAGTATAAATAGCATGGATGTGAGTATAGCAAAGCCATACGCGTTTGTGTGGACGCGTGTTTCCAGCTCTCACAGGCTCTTTGGAGTATGACCTCGAAGCGAAAGTTAGAAGGTCGAATATTGATAGGGTACCGCCTTTCGATATAGATCGTTCCTGATAGCTTGTATTCAGTAGTTAGCTTCTGAGATTCAGTGCCGAAGCCTGAAGTTACTATGACCGTCCTACCTTTCCACGGCGCAAATATTAATTTGACTACATCTGTCATCGAAACTTCTATAGAAATAAAATAATAACTGTCAACGAATGAGTGAATGCGAACCAAACTGATGCGTGACAATCCGAAAACCTCCTTCTACACGATAAGCTATAAAATACGTGGTATGTCTTGCCATTCTCGTGGTACCATCGTAGCATCGCAGGGCTAAGATCAAGGCTAAAGAGACTGAGAATGAGGATCGTGTCTTGAATGCTATTCGGCGTTCCCATTGTAACCAATCTCGGCAAAGGCCCTGATACTTTTTTGTACCATATATTATTGAGATCCTACGTGCAGTACAGTACACGTGCAATACATTTCAAATTCTCCTCCACTAAAAAAACTATATATGTATGATAGGAACTAAATGACTGGTACTATTCGATCTGTGATGGCAGAAAAGGTCACGAGCGTCACCGAATATCTGCCACCATTTGGCTTGCAGCCCCGCGAGGTTTAAGAGAGTTAGAGTTTATCTAATCATAAGTCCGAGTGTTTCGATATATGATTTTATATATATATATATATATATACACTTTTTCTTTCCTGCCCACATAGGTTTTGGTGCGTAAGGCTAGCTGTAAACAGTTACAGTTGAAAGTAGATTTTCAAATTTTATGTCGTTTATTTTGCAATGGCGAAGACTTTTTAATTTCTCTTTACTTTCTATTTTTCAAAACAGTCGGCCCTTTTTTAAGTGCCTCACATCATGTTGGTGAAAGATGCTTTTCAAGGTAACTAGAGGACTTTTTAGCACATATGACTCAAGTGAACACAAGTGAACTCTTCAACGCGATCTGGTTCTTCCGAATTTTTTTAAAAATCTTAAAGTTTTAGCCTCAAGTAGGATTCCCAAGGCCTTAAAGTATCCCACTTTAAAGATATATAAACCTTCAATAAAGTGAAGTTTGAATCCTGTTTTTGTCGCATAAATAAACATTACAAAATTTTACTACAAAATTATGGCAAGCTGACCCTGTTCAAAATTCTAACCCCCAAGACCTTAGGATTTTTGTGACATATATATATAAGATATAATAGACCGAGCTGTGAGCTGGATCTTGCTACTTTAACTAACGGGATTAATTAATGTTACATTTATCCTAACATAAGCTAGATTTTTAGTCTACGTATAGGCCTTTAGGTTCCAAGTTTTGCGTCCAGTATCGCCATTAGGCATTTCATCAGATGGCTTTAAGTACGAAATGAAGTGTGTCTGTCCGGATTCCAACGTAGACCACAACGCGTCTATTATCTCACAGCAATTGCCCTGCCCCATCTAACTCGTTACCCTTTTTCTGTTTTACAACTGCCCATTCAAAGATGGATAAACTTGATAGGACTCAGAGCTACTCCAACATAAACTTTTTTTAAAAATCTTGGAGTTATAGCCTCAAGTAGGATTCCCAAGGCTTTAAAGTGTCTCACTATAAAGGTATATAATTCAATTCACAAAAAAAAGTTCAATTGCAGCGACAATTGTTGGCTTACATTTGTTTCGCGATCCAGCAGCATCGATTACACTATGTAGCTGCACGATGATGTTACTGACCTCTTCAACCGTACTGCCGTTGCAGCTCCTGTGGCTGCTAATACTTGCGGGTACCTATTGCTACAGGGTAAGTGAGCAAGTATATTTTTCACTGTTTGTTGCACATCTTTTTTTTTTTGACGCGCTATATTTTTAATCACTAGGGCGTAGCACATGCATCATCAATAGTATCCAGCGAGAATGCAGACAGAACGGAAAACAGCGATTTGCTTTTTTCTATGCTTCTGCTTGTCTTGAGTCAGCGGCGTGATCATTCATCAGGAATTGCTATCGCACGATCGCGGGCATCATGTCAGCTTCCAACATAGGCGCCGGCTGCCTAGGATCGGTAAGTTCAGGGTACGGAAATGGCCGATCCCAATAGTGATGGTGCCTCATAGTCCATAAACATAAGAAGAATAGCTAGAAGCGTAGCGAATATAAGTAGGACAACGGAGGATGCGGAATGAACTTGTGTACAGGTATACGTGTGTAGATGTGGTGGATACACTTTCCGAGCCCCTGGTAATGATCAAAACACTCGTATTTGTGTGGCGGTAGCAGTAAGATGGGAGTTTTTGAGCATGACTAGCAGAATAAAATCAACCGAAGCTGATGATTAGGCTATAGGTACTTTATGAGACTTCCAACATACAAGCTTACATTACGCAGGGAGGACGAAGTTGAAAAAGTACCGTGCGCCAGTGGCGTCTTTCGGATAAAGTATGACCCTTTTATATTATTCAGCGGAAGACCACGTAGCATTCCTTTTCTTCCAGGAACCAGAAACGACAACTACGACTATACGTGGTTGACCACCCGACAGACATTAGTGTGACTCAAATTTGTTTATTTATTTATTTATTTATTACTCGTCACATGTGGCACATCTTCCTAAGAAAAGGAAAGGAAAAGTAATCGTAATACTGGCCGTCTTACTTCATCGGCTGCATGAGTAGCGAGCAGGAAAAAGCTGAGCAACTTCTAACAGGTCCCAGGAAAGCAAGAGGAACAGGAAAAAAGCAGATTTTTTTTTGTTTTGCTTCTATTTTTGCTCTTATAGTTGCTGCTTCTTGCAACTCTTCTTTGACGGTTTCTGCGAATACACCTATGATTTAGTCTGGTAATTAGTTGTATTTATAACTGCGATTAACACATTATTGCCAACAGCTCAGGTCAGCTAGCTAGGCATTCAGCTCTTCGTTCACTTATTTTTTCAAATACAAACCGAAACATGGCCCTCTATACTGAAAAAACTATTTACTAGATTAATATTAAAAAGTGTGCCTTCACTCACCACCCTGCACGCTATCGAGAACTTACATTTGAAAAATTTCACAAAATTTCACGAGCATACAAACGTACTGACAGCCTTTACTATAATTAGTAACACTTGTTGCTTTTTTGACATTGTTTATTCCAAAGTAATTGGATTTACTAACACTGTGAAGAGTTTTCCAACGCATAGCGTAATTGAAAACAGCTTCAACAAACAATCTAGAAGTTTATACAACGGCTCATCTTTTTTGCAATGAAACAATGATACAGCTGTACTCTATATTATTTAAGCATATATAACTTAATGCTAGGTGTATGTTTTACTGACGCAGTACAAGTAAGTATAATAGACGGGTGAGGCTGCCGTAAAAAGTTTTAGTGAACTTAGTCTACCCTCATGAATAAATGTATATAACTCAAATGTATATAATCTCATGTTGTTTGCAGTTAAAAAGAATCACAGTAATATAAATTACTACGCAACATCATCATAAGACAATTGTCAATGGATGAATCTATTGTAGTAGCCATAGCTTGTATATGCACATTTCAGAAAAGTTTTTGTTTTTTAATTGTCATTGATCTACACATCCAGAAGTTTG
This sequence comes from Varroa destructor, assembly GCF_002443255.2. Lineage (NCBI taxonomy): Eukaryota > Metazoa > Arthropoda > Arachnida > Mesostigmata > Varroidae > Varroa > Varroa destructor. The sequence goes on from NW_019211458.1 coordinate 5,080,221, forward strand.
TACTTGGTACCTATGTTCTTTTCAATTCGAACTCTATCCAATGTTGCCATTTGCACATATTTGACATGTGCTCCTTGTCAAATGTAATGTTCTACTGTTGTGGAGGTCATAGAGCCCGGTCAAAAAAGTATATTTCGTATACTTTTCTGGGAAATCTGGACATCACCCATTGCTAATCGGTAATATATGTATGAAACTGTCATTTCCTTTCTTGAGATCACTTCGTGAAATATGTGGCCATTTTTTTTAACAAGCAAAAACACTATTTTGTAATGCATTTCATATCGGTTCATTAACGACACCTAATTATCGGAAGTTTTTGTACTGCGAACAGAAAGTTGGAAGCACTTGCATAGAGCTTTATGCGGTGCCATTTAAATGCCTACCCAGCTTAAGTAATAGATCAAGAACTACACTCTAGCATCATAATTAAATACGACGAGCTTCATCTCAACTATTACTCTCCGTTTAGCGTTGCAGCTGTGAAGACTGGCCTCTTTTAGTATGAAACGAACGCTGCGTCTATCTGCGCCCTAAGCTATTTTACATGTCGCTATAGTAAAACAATACAAAGAATATAAAACGTCTATCAGAGCAGCCATCCTTGAGTGACGGAAAACACTTGAGCAACATATACTTTCGAACAGAAAATCAATGCTGCCTCAGTAAAAAAAGAATCTCAAACGAATCAAAATGTCAGTAGAAGTTTCTTAAGCAAACATTTTTATGCATTTATAAGAAACAAGCGAAACCTTCGTATGCTGGACACCCAAGGTCGTCTAGCGACGAACCCATCATGTCTTTCATGTCCAACAAATGGCACAAGGAGTTTCCAAACACTCTGCGTAAGAATGCTTTTATATGGCTTAGAAGTTATAAGTAAAACGTTTATCGATCGATCGTTCAATGTAGGTGGCTGCTAATGAATAGCGTCAATACTTAACTAACATGCAGCATTTACAAAGCTTATATGTAGTATAATATAACGAGCATAGCTTACGAATGTGCAAATCTCGCTCGTATAGTTACGGATCTGTCGTCAGAAGTTACAGAAACGATATATTTATGGACGACTATAAGAGTGCATTTTCATGTGTATCTATGTATTTCTGATGCAACTATGTTACGTAGCCACCTAAATCCAACGATGCAGCCTTCCTGTTATATAGGTTCTATTACTGTTCCATTACTTGCGGCCGTCCGTAGGTTTCTGTTCTCGGCTTTGTTGGCAGCAGGGTTGAAACGTTGTCTTCATCGTGAGGGTTAGAATAGTGCGGTTATCAGTTGTTCGGTGGCGCACGTCATTGGCGTACCCCCGATGATATATTCGTGACAGCGGCGGAAAGGAATTGGACAACCATAGCGGATTGTTGGATGTGGTTGGCAAACAGAGTACGATATAGGAAATGCCTGTCAGATTATACCATACTGAACGAGTTTCCCACTGGCGCTTGTCTGTACATTTTTAGTTTCTCGCTAGGGCTCTTAGTTGGATATTATTCAGCTTTTTTACTAACGTGTTGATTTTCGTAGTAACCCAAAAAAAAAAAAGAAAGTTTCTGTGATATAGCGTGAACTCAATGAAAAAAGCCTGGAGCGAAAAAAACGTTTTAAGGTTCTTATAATTTATTGTATTTTATTTTGCTCCATTGTTCAATTATCTACCCAGCTGCGCCGGTCATTAGGACACAATTAGTTTGATTTCAATTGTTTTTATAAGGGTTCATACCATCGAAAATATCACGTACATACATTTATCGTTAAACGAACCGTAATCGAGTAAAATCTAACATGTTTTAATAACTTAGCGTAAAGAATATTACGATGGCTTCGTAAACACAATAGGTTGCTTGATCGGTTCAGACCGTGTTTACGAGAAAAATGTATTACCATATTATCCCAGAGCTTCCGTTGTGGTAAAAGCTTAGGTTCCAGCAAGCTTACCTGGAAATCATAAATTTGGCACCGTTATTATGCAATATTAAATATGAAAAACTTGATACATTTCGAATGTATAAGCTTTTATACTGGTACAACAGATATTTCGTTATGATACTATTTTCTTGATTGTGTGAACCACCAAGATATTTACAGCTGCAACTCGATTATTGGCACGCGCCCTTGTGCTTACATAAGCGTTCTTAGATAAAACTGATTGTTTCCCTTATCGAGCAGTAAAGCAAGTTACACAAGCTAACAATGTAGCATGAACATATTTTTTCTTCTTTTGTTTCGTCATAATCGAGTTATCATTTTGAGCATTCTGTTTTTAAACATTTTACATTTATTCGTACTAATGTACGCACAAATCGAATATGGATGACAAAAAAACAGGTTTCGTCCACATAACACTCGCATAACGCATTTCTGGTCATTAGCTGCATAGTGAAAGAAGGATTACATCGAAGAAAAATAAGGCATACCATCAGCTTGTCGCCACATTTAGCTATATGTTGGTTTGCCCTGCCTACTGTTGGCTTTCGCGGGCCTCAAAAAGGCTCGAAGGAGGAAGACCAAAAAAATTATGTCCATGAGGAAGAAGACAACAAACTCAAGAAAAGAAAAGGAGGGAACGAAGGCAATAAAAAAAAATAGAAAAGATTATTTCTATCTAAGACAAAGTATTTCTTTCCCGTTTCTTTTGACTTTTCTGCAACCCAGTCTCTGCCTGAATTACTCAGCTTCCCATTGAGACCCTCTAACCCTTCACATCACACACAGATACAACTACGCGCCCCGTGCATTAAGCACTATATATATGGGCACGAAGTTTATCTGTGTCTACTGTTGTTGCTACTTAGAAACTCTAAGGCAACCCACGAGCTTCTTTATGTACGTTTTATTCTCTGTTACCGCTAGCAGTTACCTACTACACAGCAGAAGCGCTTTTCAACCATCTTCGTTCATCTAATGCCGTGTCTGCAGCATTTCCCACGCTTACTCCAAACACAGAGCCTCTTTGCATTTTGCCCCGACTCTCGCTCAAATTACGTACGTGACAGTCAGTCGCAGTAAAAGATCAGATGGCAGCATGAACGTGCATGACAACTTTGGTTGGACAGTATTCGGACTTGAAAATAGTAGTGGAAACAGGTTAAGTTGATACACTCTACGGGAAAAAACATATCATCTATGCTTATCGAAAAACTTTTTTTTAAATGGCATGTACTCCTTTTTTCTAGGGACTACGCAAGAACGTGTTTGCATTAGTTAACTATAAATCAATATAATATGCCACTTTGCTTTATTCTAGCACTATTTTGCCTTTCAAAGAACGCAAAATGTTTTTTCTTTTTTTACTTTTTTCTAAGAAGATGAGATTGGATCTAAATTTGCCCGTGCAAACTTACGGTAGGGTTTTCAGTAGCATAACGTAAGGGCGAAACTTAACGTGTTACTGAAATATCGTAAAGCTTGTAAAGTGTATGGTCTCTCCCACTTTGATGGGGCACGCTTCGCTTTCTCTATCAAATAGAGCAGTTGCAGTGTTATTCTCAATTAAGGTCACATAGACTTGACGGAACGTAGTGTTCCCCACTACCTCCTTTCAGCGTCAGTTCAACCGTTGCTGTCTGGCGTAGCTATATGTGCGTACAACTTCATGCTATCTATTAAGGTCATGAATCATACTCGGACCCGTCAGTGTGAGGCGGCCGTCCCGTCGTGAGACCATCCACCACTAGCATATATAGCTTTCCTATAGTAGAGTACATATCGTACGAAAAGCTCTAGCACGATCCGCGCCGTGTTCTGTGGGCCGCTTTTACGAACTCCACTGTCCATCTGTGGAGAGCGGCAGTCAGGCACCGAATAGCCATCATGGATTCACTACAAACAAAAGCGACTCAGCATGGCCGTTAGAGCCCAGCACAGCATAGCTCGAGCGTAGGCCTACAGCCTATCTGTATATATCAAGGAGCTGCAAGCCACGAATTATAGCCACAGTAGGACAATCATTTTCAATCGGCCCTGGTTGCAAACAGATGATCAGGCGCGCCCGTGCTTCACTATCATGTAGAACTCTCCCATATTCTGTGCTCTTGGTCCTATTCCCTCTCTTCGGCCAAAACGTGTCACAAAAACGAAGTGCATGTACGACGAAGCATAAAGAATATATGATGCTAACGTGGCTACATAGACTATGCTCCGCGTGGCTTGGTATAACCTAACCAAAACGATCATTCGCACCATCAGCATCATCACCGCTATTCATAGTCATAGCATACGATTATAGAGGGCAACCATTCGCTCACGCAATGCGTATGACGCATGCGCCGAACAGGCTGCTAGAGAGCAGTCGACTTATCGCCCGCCTTCCTTTATAGCATTTATCATTGCTTTTTCTGCGCGTGCTTGCGATATATAATATAGGTCGCGTTGTACATATTTGTGCAATAAACGGCCCTGTTCTAGTATCGCACATAGAAAATGTGTTTTGAACGAATTCACTTTAATAGGATCCTTTAAAATTGCAACAAAGTTATGATTTTCGGTTTCAGTTTTGCGTCTTTTCCTCTTTTCCGCTTTTCAACTTTTTCTTCATTTTCATACTTCGTTTGAGCAGCAGAATTTCTCTTCTGTAACGAGCGGCACAAGAGTAAATTCTAGTAGTTGACAAGTTCTAGAGTTCATGTAGGGAAAATGCTAGAGACAACAAGCATTAAGTTTGGCTACAGAAATAATTAACCAAGCAACTATACATTTAGGAGTTGTATTAAAAGTTTAAAAAAAAAAAGAGAGAGTCTCTGCATATCTCGGACCAGACAACGACTCGTCTTCTTAGAGATATGGTCCTATGAGATTGCTAATCTAGAGATAACGTGTTTAAAAGAGTCTATTATTTCTTAGTATGTAATTTTATCAATTTTTCCCAATAATTATCTTTTATCGTTCGTAACATATGCGATTAGTGATGCCAGGTAACATTCAATACCAAAACTATAGAACCTTTAACAAAACAGCCGTATCATTTCGAAAAAATACAGCTATTGTTCCAAAATTGATATATGTATATGGTCTATACTCGCAGACATTCGAGTTCTATAGATTGTAAAGGTTTAAAAAAAGACGAACACACTGATCAGGTAAGTGTGAATGATGGCTTTGTGCTATCGCTTCATGAAGGCAAAAAAAAAGTAGGATGTTTCGCTGCCTCTGTTCAAGGGAACAATAGAAACATTAGGACACCGAACGTTAAAATCAAGCCGTCTGATGACGACGAGACAAACTATTTAGATCGATTTAAGAAGCTTCTTTATGGACAAACTTTAGTAGGCGATTTGCATAAACAGCTAGTTCTACGAAGTTTATTGCCGAGACAAGTTGCAATAACAGAAGTAACTTATTAAGATACGCTACGATGTCATATAGAGGAATGTAGGTGTGTACCAATTCCAGATGTTTGAGTAATATATATTTCTACTTCACGAACTAAATAAAAATCGAATGTAGGTGCTAAACTTGTTAATTTAGATGTATTAATGAATTAGAATCTTACCGAAAGTTGTTTGATTCAATTTCGCAAGCTGTGAGATTTTATCGAGAACGAGTTGGGGAAAGTCAGGGAAGAACGAAGGTCTCTGGCGTCAAAAAGAGAAAGATCTCATATGTACAAGATGGCCCAAAAGAGAAAACAAGCACACATTTCAAATATTCATCATTAAACTAATAAAGAAAAAATTGTAGACAGCAAAAGCAAGCGCATGTCCTGTGTAGGTCCTCATGACCCCACTAACTCTAGTGGTAAAAATGACGCAATATGAACTCCATTAGGGCGATTGCGTCGACTAATGATTAACGTAACGTTAGCTAATGGAAAAAATGGAATGGCTGATATTAGAATACTATTAAATATTCGACTCAGAAAGAGCCAGTCAGGGCGAATCTATCCCGATAAACGAAAAATAAAAATTAATACCGCTTCTATTATGCCATGATCTAGCAACCCGTTAGTGTATATTTCAATGATTCAGCTGGAGTATTAACGATACTAAATACGAGATATTTTGGAATTTACAAAACCTTTCAAGGTTAGGTGATTTAGACTTCTTGCATCATACCGCAAAGTAATTGGTGGGAACTATAGACCGCTTTGCCAATGGAACCGACCAGGTTCGTTTGTATCTGAGCTGATGCATCGTTTGAATGACAACGATGCATTAGCTCAAAAGCCACTGCAGTGATCAACTAGGTATCCAAAGATGACGAATTAAAAAAAATGTGTTAAAGGGATCTAACTTCTTTTCACAGATAATCTGCGGAAGTTACCCCACATGGACAGCAATTTCATTATATAATGCCTCATTCAATCTACAAAGTAGTCGTATAAAATGCACGGAGCATTCAGTAGTTTAGCAGCGTCCAAAGGAGAATTCTCGTCCAGTTATTGCATTGGTGCTCCAAATTTGCTTTCATGCTCATTGCAAGCATCGACAAATTGCAGGTGCTACAAGGTAGTGTGGACAGGTGAGAATTGAAGGACATATCTACTAATTATACGTCACCCAGGTCACATGAATCATTTGATCTTGGTTCTAAGGATTTACAAAATCTTTCCAGTCAGTCACCTCGCAGAATAAGTATAGTTTCTTTTAGGGCTAAGGATAGTCAATTTAAAATTATCATGGCTAACATCATGGGAACATGCCAAGTTCTATGCAGAAGCTTGCTGAAATCTCAACCAGAAAGAAATTGAATGCAAGACCTATAAATGGACCCTACATTGAGCGGTACGGATTCAAAGAAAAACGCAGCTGTTTTTTGGACAAGTGAAGTTCGTATCCTATGAGACGCTAATGTGGAGTTTGGAAGGTTACGTATGAACATGTATTCAAAATTGGAATCAACTCAACGCAGTACTACTTGCGTACTGAACTCAGCATTTTCCAACTGAAGATATTCCTGTGTCGGTCTTGTTGCCAAAATGGCAGCCATAAGTTCTTTCCAGAGAACCGTGAAGTTATCAAGTTGCTCTAGTGGGGCAAGTGTTCCACCATGTAAACTCTGCGCCGTATAAACTTTGAGATACACCAGTGTTGCAAAAGCGTCATCACCTGCATCGGGAAATTTGTGCAACTATCCGTAAACCGTTCGTGTTGGTTCGAAGCCCCATGATCTAATTCATCCTCCTGATATAGCGAAGATTCTTGGTATTTCCTGGTGTTAGGAGGAGGACGTGACATTCAATCCAGACACGATGCTCAAGTTTATCAATTAGGCGCCACAGGTTATGCGGCCTCTAGTGCGTAGCTGTGCGCATCTTTATGATTCTCAGAGTTTATTGTCGCCGTTTATAACTTAAAATTAGCTACTCAAGAGGCAGATTCAAAGAAAGTGGACATCTATCCTTCAACTGATAGTAATTCGCATAGTAAAAGAATATTTGTTTCTCTGGAGTACCACGTAGGCTTGGATTAGGCACGTTGCGTCCCTCGAATGGTTGCACAATTTAACTACGCAAGTGATCGGGCGTTTGCAGTACTGATATACCTTAAACTTTATCAGGCTTATGGTAAACTTAGAAATTATCTGGTAAGATTTGCGCCAGCAATTCGACAGCTGCACCATTTCCCGAAAAGAACTTGTCTTGCCCTTTTGACAGATAGACTGGTATTTAAGGTAAAGATCTATTTTCGGTTGGAAAATGCTGAGTTATTCTTTGAATTCGATGCGCAGGTTGTACTACATTGAATTCATTCTAAGTTGTCAGGAACTGTCTTCAGCGACAAAGCATACCCTGAAACATGCTCAGACATCTCTCAAGTGATAACCATTTTTTGGGTAAAGCAGTTAATGCTTCTATAGCAATGGTTCGGGTTCTATAGCGGTTTGCCTACGAATCATTAGCTTAAAATAAAAATTAGATCAAGTTTCTGAAAGCACTGGAGAAAAAAATATTTAGTCTTTCTGCAGTCAGCACTTCGGAAGAGTAGCGGCATAAGAACATTATTGAATCAAGAAGATATTGTCATCATTAAAGTAGACTTAACATTACGGTTATTTTGGAAACTAGGTAGAATTGAAAAGAAAAATCATACATAGTAAAAATAAAACATCCAAATCACTTAGGTAATGATAGATAAGTTCTTAGTGAAACTTCTTTGGCTCCGTTTTAAGTATATAAACCCTATCGTTAAGAACGCATTGAAATGATTATTTAATTGTCCTAGGGTAGGTATTAGCGTGGTTTTCCCTCACAGGAGGCAAACTCCGGGATAAATCTCCACCACGCAACCTATAAATTTAACAAATTACATAAATTTAGCGAATTAAAAATGTACTATAGCTAGAGCAAACTTCAATTCTTCTTGTTTGCTCAACGTGCCAGGGGGGGAAATGTTACACATCATACAAAAGCCGATTTCTAGTATTTCAATGTTTTAAGAACAGGGGGTTCGAATTACTGCTCTATATATGGTGTTCTCTCTTCTGATAAGATGTAATATTACTCGCCGGTTTTAGTTAGCATCAGTTACTAAGAGTTGCTCATAACGGCCGAAAGGGAAAAACTTCTCTATAATTATTAATCATTGACTTTCCTAAAATCGCTCGTGGTGGATGGTTATCATATATTGGATAATTTCCCTGTGACTGCTTAGGTAGGGTTGCTCGTTTAAGCTAGAGATTATGCCATAGAAGCGGTAACTTTAAGTGCCTCGTAGCAACTAAAACCGCTAAACTCTGCTTCTTACATCGATTAGTAGTTTTTATGTTTTCTGATTGAAGATTGGATTTCAATGAATCAACAAGTTGTACTGTTTGATTCACTTTTCTTATTACCTGTTGTATTACTTGCAGCACCCGACATATTACATTAAAAACAGTCCACTGCAGCTTGAATAACGACGGTTTGTCCTGCAAAGACACTAATATAGATAGTCTGGTTTCTAAGCAGTACTCCTCACTTTATAAGACCTTCAGAAACTCTATATGTATATATATACGGCTCCCAAAAAAATTCACTACTACAATACGTTTCTTGTTTATGTCACACGTATACATTACCTGTAGGAATTTCTATTTTTGCAATGCAAAGCTTTTTGGTAGCTAACTACTTTGTCGGCTCCCGAATTTTTCGTTTTTCTAGATTCAAATTAATATCGCTCCCGAGGTATGATGTAAAAGCAACAATCCCGTTTAGGTGCAGCTGGAAAAGTTTGTAGAAGCAATTCAATAAAGGCACTCGCGCTAAACAGTGTGATTTTCATACATATGCACACAAACCAAAGATTCCATGCTGAAATGGCTAACTCTAACATGGAACAAACGCCTAAATTGGATTGGTGTTTCTTCATGCCAGTGTGCCTTACTTTGTATATGCCAGCGGATCTCAGGCAGTTGTGTATCTGGTGAACGTTATAATTCAGTTGCGTTTTAACCGCCGAAATGTTTGATTGTTACTGTTGTCACAGATTGTTTATGAAGTATTACTGCAACCTGAGAATTACTGGTGAACTGTGCTTGACCCAATAGCTCCCTATTAATGGAACTAACGTTTTTCCGTCTTTCCGGACGGAAAGATCTTTCCGGATTAATGGCTAGTGTGCAAGTTACTGTGTGTAGTTCTATGCTCTCTCGCTAGGAGAAACTGTGTGTCCTGTGTAGCGAAAGCAATACGATCGAGACGCTACAAGGATATGCACGGATCGACCAACCTACTTAACACACAAATGTCAGGTAACGGAGGCATCTGTGGAGAGCACTAGGTGGCACTGTTATAGCTGACCGAGACACTATAAGTGTTCCTGTAGGCTTTTTCCTGTCTTCCTCGGTCACTTTGACGCCTCAGCTGCCTTGCTGCACAAAATAGAGAATTTTTCGCGGGGCTTAAAGCTCTTAATAGAAACTTAATCGGAATAGGTTTATATAGAGTCCATGATTGTATACTGTGGCAGGCATCCTTGGTAGGGACTTAAACGCTCAACTATTAAGAGTTGGAATTCGATCAAGAACTGGCAGACAGTCTGAGGGTCTGTTGGAACAGCGTAACTTGGACACGTCACAGCCACGTTTATGGCTCCAAGGTTACTAAGCTGATCTTTAGTCAATGGAATGGAGGAATCAATGGAAAGGGGGGTACAATTTTAAGGTTGACACTTAACGATAATAAGTTAGAGTTCCAGATTTTAGCGATAGGCTTGGAGCACCGAACTCCCTTGACTGGTTACTTCAAATCATCCTCGTGAGCTCAAAGGTCGAAGGAGCCTTTGAAGTCACAGGATGGAAGGCAAAAACTCCTCTAGGGGACGAGAGGATCCCATGATTCCTGATGCTACTAAAAGCAGCCTGACCCAGGGGCATCATCGAATGTCAGAAAACAGAAACAAGGCTAGGCATCCTCCGCAAAGGGAACTAAGACAGTCATAGATGAGGTAGTGTTGAACGATGTAATCACCATGGGCTCGGACAACGAGTCAGATGTCATTTATAATGGGACTAAAGAGCATATCAGTACGAACACGAAGCAAAAATAAACAAAGAAATGGTCCAGAACTTTACCGAGGCATTGAGTTTACTTCTAACTAAAAATATTCGCAAAGGAAAGGCCGATGAAGAAGAATAAAATAGGCATATTGACGGGCCTAGTTGCTAATCCACCGACTAACAATGATGAGGATGTTTGGTGGCTTTTCAAAGAGGAAAGAAAGGGGCAATAATATACTTACAGTATAGATCTAGGCACTTAGGCAACTGTAGATGTTTTTCAAGCTGAAGAACAAAGAGACGCAAAGGCATCTAAAGCTCTGCAAAGACAGGCTCCGAAGAAATAAAACAGAGTATACTCTACACAAAATCCAACAAACAGGTTGAAGAACAATACCTAGCAGCAATTAGAGCGGCCAAAACTGCGAAACAAATTAAAGATGAGATTCGAAGGGTGCAGATGTCCGACGATCTGACTTCAAAGAATGGTTTATGATAGTATTTAAGCGATTCACTATAAGGGGGAAATGTGCGAACGAGGAGGTCGAAAGGCGGCAATGTTATAAATAAGGAGCAATCGAAAATACTTTCAAGATGCGCTCAGAAAATGTGTCATACACTTATGAATGCAAAACGGGCACTCTGCGAACTCGATATGTTCGCCCGTGATTAAGTAGACAGTTCCGAAGCGAAAACAGGCAGCACTGAAGAAAATCGCCTAAGCTAATGCAGAAGCAAAAAAGTGGAGGTGAAAGCTCGCAACAGAAACAATCACAGGGCAGCAAAGGAATACGTAACAAGGGGAGAAAATTGGATTAAATTAGGTGCAGCTCACCCTATGGAGACTCGAACCGCTAAAACGTCAGTCAGAGTGAATGGTTCCGATTAAAGTAATATAAGTCAACTGCAATAGCAGCGGACCTGCCTATGCTATGGAGGACAAGATGTCAAATAGAACGAGAGCTTTGCTCACCCTTATAAGCGAATGAAGAATAGCACTAATAAACAATCGATCGGGTGAGACTATAGGCATGTACAGGAGGTCCTGCACTAATATAGGCGGCTTCTTGTTAATAAAGTAACACAGAGAGGGCAGGAAATTTACATGGGTAGCACTAAATCGGGTGAGAAGGATATATTCTTGCTATTGCAGGCCGATATACACACCATAAAAATACAGGTCTCATCTAGATTACCTGATAGATTCAATTCACCGTAGCCGAATAAGGTTTTCCGTTAGAAAACTGTGGTGTAGCTTCGGAGCTATAGAGACCTGTTAGGACAAACCGAAGGAGAAAAGCAGTGTTGGACTGGATGGCTTCAAGTAATCTGTGCCTAATGAATAGAGGAGGAAAGCCAACGTTTAATCGGGCAACGCAAGAATCGCTCCTAGATTTTATAATTCGCAGCAAGGAACGATAGAAATAATCACAGGATGGCGAGTACTTTGCAACGAGGAAAGCCCAAATTTTCATTCCTGCATTGAATATGTGATCGCTACAAACACATTTCATCGTCCGACAGAATTCTTCTCTAGAGTTCGGTACAGACTACGGAGCATAGAAGCACTGGAAGACGCTTTAAGCAAAGTAATCAGAGAAAACACTAACTTTGAGAGCCCTGAGGATCTACAGCGGATCCGGGCAAGGCATGCGAGCGAGCTGGCCAACTATTTCAAGAGAAGGAAACCAGTACAATCCCGGTATTTATGGAAGCGTAGGAACTGCCACCAGGCCAAGAAAGCATTCAAACGAGCTAGAGGCGACACAGAATAGACAGCAACTCTGTTTATTTCGTACTGAGAACGCAGAACGGAGCCTAAGCGCGCCATACATGGGACCAAAAAACATTGCTCAGAGGACTTTCTTGCAGAGATCGAACTAGACCGCTGCAAAACCTTACAAGATATCAAAAGGAAGAACAAGGGAAGCCCCCAAGCTAGGCATGTCGAAAAGAGACCGGGTCAACGTACTGAGGGAGCTATTTACCTAACAGGAGAAATTCCCGCAAATAACATTCGAGCCCAGGCAAACAGTAACGGACTCGGGGAACGAACCACCCGCGGACACGGTGGCCGAAATCCTTATGATAGCAGAAAAGAAAGCGCTGAGGCCAGACGGCATCTTGCCTTTAGTAGTCAAGATCCTCTTTAGAAAATTCCCGTAATGGCTACAATAGCTACAAGGATCATGCACGAAGGTTAGCTTCCAGCCGCATGGAAAACGGCAGAAATAGTACTTATCCAAAAGGGGTATGGGAGGTTTAAGCCGATCTGCCTAATAAGCTTTTCCCACCAACGATTTCGAAGCAGTCATCGAAGACAGGTCGCAATCATTCGTTGAGGTTTATGGACTAATATCCTGTAACCAGTTCGGTTTCCACAGGAGCCATTCAGTCCTAACAGCGGTACATGAAGCGGTAGCTAAGGTCAAATTCATACACGGCACGGCCCTTAGGACTCAAGAACTACTCATGGCAGTACTCCTAAACGTCAAAAATACATTTAACAGTCTTCCGTGGACAGTGATGTTTGGAAAGATAGATAGGAAAACTATACCGCCCTATATGGTCCGCGTGGTGACTTCGAAGGACAGAATGATAACGAACGAAAGGGTCATACTTCCCGATGATACTTGACGATGGGGGTGTTCCAACATTTTATATTAGGCCCATTCCTATGGAACATTGCCTACGATGATATCCTATATCTGCAAGCTAGATTCTTCTGAGGGGAGTAAAACTTCTGGCATATGCAAACGACCTGGCCGTTACGGCACAAGCAAGGATTGCTATGTACTAATAATGCAGTAAGTGCAACTTCGGAATGGATGACGCAAAGTGGGCTGGTACTTACCACGAAGAAGGGCGAAGGCATTCTACTCGTAGAAAAAGTGTATGGAAAATCAATCCTAATATACACATAGATTAGGATGCTAAAATGCACTGGATATCTCGGTATGTACTTGAGCAACGGACTTAGTAGATTGCTCCATGTTAGGATAGTTATAGCGTAAATTAGTAAAACGGCGAATGCGCTAGCAATATGTATGGGCCAAGGGAGCGGACAGACGAAGACTTCTGATGTCGATGAACAAGTCAATAACGCTCTTTGGTTTGTAATTCAGTCTTGATCAGTCAGGATCGTCTACAGGCTTTGAAACAGGTAAATAGCTTCTCTGTGAGACGCAAAGAGCGCCTGCATTGCGAATAGCCCAAACATATAGGACATTCAGGGGTCAGCGGCTTTTGTCTCAACCGGAACGTCCCATTGGATTTGAAGATTCAAGAAAGGAAGTAATTGGTAAATCCCTGTTACCAAGACTCCAAGGAGATTGAGCGTAAAGCTGCCATGGACGTGTATCAAATTGAACGGGCGGATATACTAGCCGAAAATCCGGGAGCTGGAACCTGTAACCTGATCCCAGATGTCTGAAAATTGCTGGAGCGCTCCGGAAAGATAGTAAATATTTACGCTATACAAACCATTAGGGGTTATTGGTGTTTTAAGTTCTATTTACACAGGATTAAAAAAGCCTCATCGGATATGTGTATCCGCTGCGACAGAGGATGACTATGCTCATAGGTTACTCACTTGCCCCACTTTCGAGGCTGTGAGCACAAAAGCCAGAAACAAAGTCTTGACCTAGTGGAATAGAAATAACACCTCCTCAAAAACAAGGTTCCTTTTCGGGTACTTAAAACAGTAAAAGTGGAACTCGTGGCTAGTCCGTATTTGTGTCCAATGAGGTTCCAGTATGACAGAGTGTGATGTTCAAAAGAGAAGATGAGTTGGTCTTGGCCAATCTTGGCTACACTAAGTCGAGTCATCGAAATTGGGCTCAACGCTACACTGGACGTTGATAGTGACATTCAACCACAGCTATGTGCGTGAAGGCATTAATTGCGCCTCTTAAAAAAAATATTGTAATTAACGGAATCTACTTATTTACGAGAATTCCCCTCTGTAAATAAAGGGTGTGTAGCACAGTGTTAGCCATTGTTGATGCTTGGAACGCATCATAGTTAAAAACTTGAGACGCGTTGTGAACGTGCCATGAATTTTTCTTAATTAGATGAAACGTATATTCCGACTTCGAATAAGTTAAAGTACTTAAAGCAGCATTCAAAATGTATTGCTTTTGACCACTTTTGACATTTACTTGTATTACATATGTACTCATTAAATATGAATCTAAAGTCTTTTTCTGAGGAAATTTCGCGATTGCCGCTAGTATTATGCACTGTCGAAATACCCCGCCAGATCTCTTTTATCTATCCCTCTATGTCTACTTTTGTTCGACTGGCAACACTAATGTTTTGAAAGAAAATATGAAAAGACTTGTCAGCAAATTCGAAAGTACGAGTAATGTTGCACGAATAAACCTAATTTTGGGCGATCTAAATTTACTTGGTATTTTCTAGAATTCCGCATCATTTTCAACTGGCTCACGTAAGTAGTAAAAATAGGAATGATTTCAAGGATATTGTTTTGCTAATATACGGAGAAAGATACTTCACATATCGTGAGCTACCCGATTGCAAAACGACGATTCGATATCTAAAAACATGATGACTCCATCAAAATGACCCGGTACTGTTTATCTTAATACAGTCTAACCGCAAGCAGCTTTTCTTTTCACGATTTTAGACATGGGTGACTACGGGTCTGTGAAAAAAAGCTTAGAAAAAAAAAACAGGTTCTTTGTGAATGTGTAACTGTCATTATAATTATAACTGTGGGTGTTAGAGATGCCTAGGATATGTACTTCTCCCTTGACAACCTCGTGTTTAGATTTTTCGCAAACGAGTCACAGCATCGCTCAACTTACAAAAAATTCGAAAAAGTACTGGTGGTAAGTCCATAACGTATCCTCCATGAATGTACATTTGTATCGTCGGGTGTTTCAAATGCAATCTACAAACAGGTGTCGCCGCAGATGAAGACCAAGGGTTGGCTGTTAGAGGACTAGCAGATAGATCGACAGTAATCCTAACTTCTGTTCCATACAAAACTATGCAAAGCGTCATTATCATAATCAGCTACGAGAACGTAAAGCGCTGGTGGCTCATTGCCAAACGAAAGTTCCACCGAGTTTCAAGAACCGTTCAATCGTTCAAAACCCTGTGCTATTGTTAATAACTAGAAGATACTGGACCTCTTGCGAAGCTACGGAGTGCAACGTTATTATATGAAATAAATAACAGTCTTTTTATATAGCCGCCATTAGACGCTCGAATCAATGAAACCTGTCATTTTGCGGAGAGACAACTTGATAATTCACAATAAACCATTCTTTCGCTTATTTATATTTTATGTACAAGATCACTTATGTATCTAGATACTAATGTTCTAACTACGGCTTATGCTAACGATTTCCAAAATGTATTTTCGTTCCTGTATGATTTTTCCGCCTAACTGTAGACCGCGCTACAGAACTCTCAGTTCAGAGGTGTGTTGCAATTCTTTGTGCACAAAATAACGCATATATATATATATATATATATATATATATGCACGGTTGTTGTACTTTAATTCATCGTTTCTACTGATAAGCGTCGTTGTGCCACTCGTTATCAGATGACACGTTAAGTTATGAAGAAATCAGTAAACAACTCTCTATAGTTGTGAGTTTTTATAAAGGAGGCTGTTCGAACATGCGTTCTCGGGTACGTACATCATCAAGCATCTAAAAAGTGTTTTGCAACTTGTATAGTAAACATTTATCCATGTTTATTTTGTCTACGCTATACGGTATATGATACTGTATTGGAGACAACGCAAACACGGCATGACCAATTATAAAACTACATCCTTCGCTGGCCGTGAGGCTAAGATCGAAGATCACAACAGCTAGCACTACCTTAAGTCGAATGTGCGCTGGACGGAAGCGAGGTATAGGGTTTTAATGCATAGTAGGGTGGAATACACAATAAACCGCAGAAAGAGAGAGAGAGAGAGCAAGAAAAATCGAAAGAAGGCGAGGCTTTCGCAGTCCGCCGCAACTTTTTTAAGCACGTTAGCTTTTAACTAGGAAAACCAATATGTCCCACGCTACGTTAGTCAGCCTTTGTATTGTATACAGCGTAACAGATGCTGCGGTCTTCTATTATATAATGAAGCAAAATAGCTTACAATCTTCCTCTGCTCTTCGTGTAACTATCGCGCCGCTGTTTGTCTACACTATAGCGGATGTCAGATTGCTCGAAAGCGCGTACTAATTTTTGGAATCAGATCCATTCCCTTCACAATTTATTTCTCGACTTACTTGATAAATGGCGCCGTGCTACCTGCAACTATTGCCTTCTACTTCTGACGAGTAAGTTACCCTATGACCCTAAAGTTTGATTGTAACACTGCTGTGACCGGTACTGAAATTTATCGAGAAAGGTGCATAATCGACGACATCTGTGGACTGGCGTTTGCGAGGCGCGCAAGGACCGCCTTGCATATGTATAAGTAAAGAGTTGCAACGTCGCCAGTGATCACTAGCTGTGTCAACATGGAAGGAAAGGGATCAAACTAATTCGAAGGATAGATCAGCGGGGTAGCCACAAAAGCCACTAGATTAAAGTATTTCACAGAAGTTTACAATTATACTCAAACAATGGTATCCGTCAATAAGTTTGAGCTCACTTACATTTTAAGAAAAGGAGGTGCTTTAATTTCACTCATACTAAAACAAAATCTCGGAGGAACTTTGAGGTATTTTGTACGAAAATGCTTTGTTTAAATGAGCTAATCGTATATTTAGTGCTAGTCTGTCACCAATAATCGAACGTATATAACGGAAATAAAAGGAACATGGCCATGCATACATTTTATCAGTTGTATACCATGATATACAAAAGTTACCAACGTTACCTCTACAGCAAGAGTCCTAATACAATCAGCAAGGACGCACCAATAGACTCTCCGTATTAGCAATAAGCGAATGCTAAACATCATTTAGCATTACATATGTCTGCATGATACAATAATGGCGACTTGCCAATTGACCAGGTGTCACAGCCGACCTGCTTTTCATAATGCCCATTTTAGACTGTAGCTCGGTTATAAGTTCGGGATTTTTAAAAATTATATTTACAAGTTAGAAAATTACGTAAAACTACAACGCCATATGAGGGCTGCAACAATAACGATAACACTCCTGGAAACGTAAGATGAATTGAATGACTCCCGAGTCACAATAGTTGGAAATTTGAGTGCAGCACGGTTATACTTTATTCACTCAAGGCTCAGTTTTGTCATTTAGCCCCTCTATAGACCACTAGTTATGGTAAATGATCCTTACGTCGAATCAACGCTTTTTCAAAGAACGCGTATGTTTATAAGATGAGTTTATTCGGTCTTCAGTGCTAAGTATAATATTAGATCTATATAGTTAGAAATTTATGCAGTCATTGCGCATATGCTCTATAATGTGAAAAAAAATATAATGATTTTTTATATTTGTAAAATATATGGCACGGCCAGTGGTGTAAGCTATTGCAAATGGAATCAGTAGCCCAACTTGCAGAAAAGAAAGCCAGCAAGAAGTCTAGGCAATTAGTACGTTAACCTTATCTGTTGGGTACCCAAAGTGTGTAGCCACTCCGGTTGTCTTTCATGTCCCCCTCAAAGCTATCAAGTCTCATCAAGCAGGACTGAGTTCTGTCACCCTCGATGATCACGGCCTGGCATGGAGCATGAGTAGAAGAAGATCTCATCGTTCCGGAAGCGGCCCCGCCCCCTGTAAAGCCAGTCTGGCTTTTCTCTTCAGGCGGTAAGAAGCGAGCGGATAGACATTCCTATGGTCCAGTGGTCTCATCCGACACAGCCATGACGTCGGCAGCGGAAGAAGCTCATCAGCAGTAACAGTAGTGGCGATGGCGAATCCGAATCTTTTGCACGTAGTCGTTTCCTCCCGCCATGTCTATCCCACATTATCACTCTTCCTTCATCTGCTCTTCGTCCCTACGATGATTACCGCTGCTGCTATAGATACCGCCTCCTATACTGTCAAGTTCTTCGTTCTCAGTTGCCATTCGGCGCTCACTCACCTGCGAAAAGCGAGACGAAAATAGATGAGGAGGCGAACGGATGAAAGCACTGGATGAATGGCTTGATATTCCCATAGATTAACGGCTTTAATAAAGAATATCATCGTCAGCATCTTTACTGTGGTTTCGCCTTACTTGCTTTTACCATTACCGGATATTAATCCGGTAATGTATGTGCGTTGGTTACGCTCGTACGTATGGTTCCATTATGTCGCGATAAATGACTTCTGGGCAGACTTCTGAAACTAATTAGCCTAAAGATTTGCGATGGTTGAGGTGAACAGCTACATATTGTTGACGACTGAGATCAAATTTTACTCCGTTCATTGAAGTGTTCAGCCTTCTTACAATATAATGAAGCTATACAGAAATGGAAATTAGCGAATCCATCGCCAGAGATTAAGATATTGGTACAAAATTGACAAAGGAACCGACACATGGTATTAGCGAAAAAGAGCAAAATATTAAAGGCTGCTAACAACTGAGCTTATTGAAGTAAACTCAGTAGGGTAAATAAGTGTGCTTGCAAACAGTTGATTAACTCCTTGGTTTGGTGATGATAATGATGACCGTGGCAATAGCGGTGGAAAAATTTGGGGTAGCATCTGTTACTTCCTCGTCTACTGAAAAAAAAGCAAGAAAGGCCAAGGGCAAAAATAACACTAATCGTTGTTGCTCAAAAGAGATGGCTGGTATTTGGCTTTCAGTGTTTGGCAGCGCGCCTACGCCTCATGCTTTGATCCACTGCTGAGATGCACCAGGACGCTGCCGTAACTTATGACTGACTAAAATAACATATTAGCATATAGCAGGGAACCAGTCAATCATTCGAGTAGGAAACGATCGCGATAAAGCAGAATCTCATCTCTAGTCCTACTGCTAACAGCGGCCTTTGGCACTGCTCTCGTTGCTCCAGTCCAAGACACCCCTAGTTTTGGAAAGGGAAACAGAAACAACTATGGCTGGCTAATGCAATCGATTCTAAGATTTCTTTGATTTATTACAACTTCATAAATTGGCCCTGATAAATTTTCAGCAGTGAAGGAGCAAAGAGGTTAAGAAGAGCATCTGAAAATCGAGATAAACAAAATGAGCCATTGTTTATTTTCTATTATATATATATATATATATATATATATTTGTACTGTTTTTTATAGCAAGCGTTTCAGCATTGAATTCATTCGTCAAAGATGATATCCCTTCCCTATCTACAGACGCTGTACATCAAGTGTATAAGCGAGTATATAATATAAACATTTAGTACTAAAAAAGCTGAAGCTTCTTTCATCTGAAGATCATTTGGTCACTATTAGACAAATATGACGGACTCCTTCGCTCAATTTTGCGGTTAACAAGCTGCCAATACATATTACCACCAAATATATTTATACTCTACCCTATAATGGTTCGTATTAAGCAACTTATTGTTGTTACAATGTGTATTCAACCACTGCGAGAGTTTGAGCACGATTCTTAACTCAGTCAATGAAATTTCGAATAAGTCGTGGGTTTAAATGCATTCACCGAAGCCGGGGCGTAGTGGACGTGAAATACAGCCATTGGGATGAAGTACGCTTATCTAAATTTTGATAAAAAATTAGATTCATCATATAATTGCTAAAAACGTCAGATTTTAGACTCAGGTCTCATCAGAATGATCTAATACGAAAGCTTTTGCTAACCGCAGTGTTAGGTCAATATCTAAAAGTCATCCATTGCCTTTCTTATTGATTGACAAAAGATACCTCAAAGATACAAAGAAAAAAAACACCTCTAAGCGCTTTCACTATATATTTTTGAAAATGTATAGTGGCTAAGCTTTTTTGGTTAAGCAACTCTCATCTTTTTCTTCACTAAGCACTGAAGCAATCAAAAAATGAAACAACTATGTACACTATTTGTATATATACACAACTGACAAGCAACTCTAATAGAATAGATTAGATTTTGTCAGAGGGAAGCAAAGACAGGGAGAGACGTTGCAGCTGTTTTCGTTGTTACGTTTAAACTCATGTTTAAACGCATGGGCGTACTCACTGAGCTCATGAGCTCGTATAAAAACAATAGGTATCTATGTTATTACCATCATGCCTCTTGCTGCATTCTTTACTGTAACGGGTTTTTCGTTTATATAAAATAGTCATGAATACATGACTATTCGTATAGAACATAAACATGTAAACTTTGCATCTCATTGTTTCTGATCCTTTTTTTTTACTCTGATCTGGCAAAGTGCAAGCGCCTTCTCGTTACCGTGCAGAGCAGTTTTTCGGTACTACGTTCACTAGCGTTACGCAATGAAACTAACGTAAGCAACGGTAGTAACAGGCTATTGATATATGCAAGCCTTGATGCGAGTCTAGATATTGAAAGATACCAACTTACCTCTGTACGTGCCAAAGACAAACAATATTTTTTGGCACAATTGCTAATTCAAAGAGCATTAGTACCGCCGAGCTCATACACAATTATACAATTAAATACAGACTAAAGTGAAAACATAGTAATCTTGTTGCTCATATTGGACTGCTTATATTCTATGAAAGTAGCATCTTCAAAAGCAACAATGACCATCTATTAATGAAAAAAGGACGGTCAAAAGAGTGAAATGGATAAATAGCATTTATATTTAGTTCATATAAAAGACGTGACAGTTGAATTTATACCTTACTATTATTTCGATAGACCGAGTTTTTAAGATGATTTCTGTTAAAACAATGCATTTGAAGAAAAAATGTTTGTTTGAATATAAGAAAACTATTTGGTTTCGATAATAGAGATAAAGTCAACACGACAGAATCGGGAAGGCTGTACTCGGGGAAAACTAAGTCATAAACATTTAGCTCAGATTGATCAAATACGCTCAAACTTTTCCTTTCTTCCGGTTTTTCTAGAGCCTTTTTTAATTGTTCTCCGCTTGGACCTCTGAATCATGAAATCTGTGCGGCTTTTTTTTACACAACATTTAAAACCTCTACATCTCGTGAAGTCTGAGGTTTCTGAGTCCGGGTAGTCTATGTTGGCCAATATGATACACCTTACCCTTGCTAATTTTTGCGCGTATTAAGAGACGAAAGTGTTGAATACATATTTTTTTTTTAACACTGAAGCTACCACTAACGGTCAATATACCCGTTTCCCATTATTTTTAGAAGTTAACATCTTCAAGCTTTACTACATTGCCATTGAACTTCACGCCATCGAATATATACGTATAATCATAGGAACAGTATTTTTTTCAAAATCGGTTCTTTGGATCGGGCACGGTTTTACCAATTTGTATTAATTTGTGTGCCTGCTTACTTAACTAGAACAACTTTTCAACTAAAGAAATGTTCGTTTTTTGTGTGTATATTTGTGTGTATTAATACGACAATGGCGAGCGACTAAACGGAAATTACAGATAAGGTAACAAATAAGAAACAAGCCTAATTCAAATAATATGGAACCGGTTATCTTAAAAGAAATACGAGTGGCAAAATCATATAGCACTGGCGCTGTCATTGGTGCACGCTATATTAAAAATGCCGGCTCTCTTAGCGTCTTTGCTCAAGTTCCATTCTTCAGTCGATCGCCTACTTCAAACCATATACCGGTTTGATTTGTGATCTTGCAACAAATCTAGGCTGTATCCTTGCGCTTCCAATGAAGCAAAATGCTATGGTTGTATGTATAAATAAACATAATTACTACCTTATTTTCGTCTAATTTAGTAAAGAGTTCATTAATTAACCACAGTATAAGCGAGTAAGCGAGTTCTCCGCTTCTCAGTGACTGGTAGCTTTTTGAGACTTTTCAACTTCCATATAAAATCACTGTACTTTGATTGTTATTTAACATATGATTTTGAAAACCGAGAATTGTCTACGGGTTTACTTCCTAATTTACATTTAAAACATTTACCCTTACTTTTCAAAATCTCTTTCGTCCACAACTTATGCAGTGATTGAAACATTCAACTTAAATCAACGCGTTATAAAAATCTAACTTGAATGATTTCATAATAATGTCTTTCGATTATAAAGGTATGCTTCCTACACAGAACCATTTACTTGTTCTCAGGATGTACTCGCCTGTGTTCGACTGTATATCTCTTTTCCAAAATGTGGGCTTGGTATAACTTATTCCATATGTTTAATATTGATTGACCTTTCTCTAATTATAGCAACTTCTAGAAATTAATTTCGTGTTTGTCATCTTCGTTACGTGGTATGATGCAGAGCTGGTCTCTAAGATATGCTACACTCAGCACGCTAACAAATAGAATCGAACGCGTAATACATAGATTCCAGCTGGTAGCCGTCAGAAGTAGACGTCTGGTAAATGTCGCCGGATTTCTTAGTTGTATGTAGGCGATTCAGATGTATTCCAACTACGTTCTCTATGTTTTTATGTAAGTCTGCGTATTTTGTCAGAGTTGTCAATGGTTCGATTCATGTACCGCTAAACTCACAAGTGTCTGATATGCACCCTGTTGGGATACTACGCTCTGCTCCTCGACGCCTATCTACCATGCAGATAAGATACTTCTAAGGCTTTAACATCGCAGTGTAACTAAATATAGAAAGCTGCAAATAATTTCAAACAGACGGCACACAGGTATGCATTTAGGCCTTAATGGCTATGGCAATTAATCGAAGTGTTAGATTGTACGGCTGACCTGATCGCCAACCAATATAGCCTTCAGCTTTATCTGTTTCAAACATTGAAAATTGGTAAGTAAGTGGTAAACAAGGTCCACGATTGATTTGTGACATTTTTATTTTTAAATGTTTATAAAACTTATCATTAAAAACATCGAGAGATAATCATAATTAACGAATCTATTCTATGCAAGTAAATGTACATACACGAAATACTTTGAATTAAGCGCAAATAAAAACACCCTAGCCCTAAGTTGAAGCTTATCAAAATGGACAATGACAGTAAGCTTTACATGATAATGTGTATGGAAAACGCTTCACTAATATTATTACTATTACTCCAATGCCGCTGTTTTTAGTGGATGGGCAGTATAAATAACAATTTTACTGTAAATGGGTTTTACCAAACGGAACCTGACGAAATTCTCGAAGTGCTGTAGCTAGTTAGAACTTCAGCTATTGGACGTCATACGATAAGTTTAGACGTTGATAAGGATAAGAACATAAATATTTGCCAAAGCGAACCATTCGGAGAAATACATGCCTTTAAACCCCCACAACTAGAGTCTGCATTTATATGCCATTTGCCCATTGGCGTTTGGATGGGTCTAAGTGAAAGAGCAGAATTTTATTTCTGTTTGAATTATTGTACAGCAATAGACATAATGCAATGTGCAATTTCATTGTTTTTATTTACTAAAAGTGTATGGGGCTTCTGGAGCTATTCAGCGGGCCGGTAAAGCCTTGATATATACTCAACGTACGTTTGAATTGAAGCCTATGTTCTAACAGCATCTGAATAAAATAGCTAATCCCGTTATAGATGGCTTGTTTGAGAGAATCGACAACGGTAAACAATTTGTCGCCCTCTTTAAAACATGAAAGCAACCAAAATCACATTGAACTAATCTGAAAAGTATGGAGGCTAAAGCTGTCGCTCTGCATCGTTTTTTGATCCGTTCTTGATCCAGGCTGTGATAGAAGTGTGGTGACGGGGTCGCGCGTTGTCGTTGAGGAACCCACACTGTGCGGTTGATTGTCTATCGATACGGCTTATTATATATTCGAGAAATACGCTAACTTTGAGCGTTCCTTTTTCGAGAAATATTTTGTTATAACTCGTATCAGGCTTTAACGTCTAAACATGCTCGTTATTGTGAGGTCGCTTGAACGTTTTCTCGCGGACGGCATCGATTGATCCATGTTCTGTCTTCAGCGATGGTGCGCTTAAGGCAGTTTTTTCCTTGCCGTTGGTAGCACGAATCGCTTCCAAAGTATTCCCTATTTCCAACGGCTTTGTACTCCTGTTTCGCTTATTATTTTTGTCTTTAATATTTTTGATACATGTATGTGATTTGCAACACATAATCTCGTTATCGACGACTTGTTCGTAAAGTAAAGTAGGTAAATCTCATGTTGAACAGACAAAGAATGCATTATCCATGCTGTTTTGTTTAAAATGCTTTATTATCACAGCAATTTCTTCTTCTGTTTTGACGTATTGCATATATACTTTTCTAAATTTTCGGCACTACGTGCTCGACAGTTTTGTAGAAAACACGATACAAGCAAAACAACAAGCTACCCCTACGCAGTATTGTATTAAAGGAGCAGTGTGGGATAGGAAGAACGTAACAGTCGATACAGCAGTGCTTCGAGAAGAAGGGGAATTGATTTGAGTGATGATCGCTGCTTCTTTAGAGTAATTTTGCTATCACTGGTTGGTTATTCACAGTGGTCAGTTATTGAGGAATAGACGAAGTTAGGGTCGCATAAGTAGGCTGAGACATCTATAGAGGGGCACCTGTGTCAAAGCGCTGTAAGCCTCTCACAACCACGTCCTCCGTTATATTTTTTCCTCTGGCTGTTGCCTACTTCCTATTGTCTTCTTGTCATTTCGTCTTGCTTCGAGTCAGGGCCCCGACTGAATGCAGCTGCCTTGATCTACCAGTCATCTTTGCTTTGTCTGTCGGTCCATCTTATGCATCGCCTGATCAGTAAATCGGACAGGGATCTGTGAGTCGTCAGACCAGTCGATCAGCTGGCTTCGGCCGTAGACAACGACAACTCCCATCACCAGCTATTTGCCGTTTTAATCTTCAACTTCGCGAAAAAGTGCTGGACATTGGTCTGATCTAGGAGAAATAAACGATTCGAGATGGGGTTTGCTAGAGGGATTCTTTGTTCTCAGCAGTGACCTACAATGATTTGACTTGTCGTGAGCCTATCTTGAGCTACAGAGCTTGTTATACTACGTAACAAGAAAGAAAATATGAAAAGAAGAAGGAAAAGAAGCACGTAGGAGAAATGCATCGGTATAACACTATATGATGATATCGAACTATCGCGCGGTCGGCCAAACACCTGCTTCCTACTTCCGACATTCCATTCAAAAGACATTTTGGTATATAGTATCCTGTAGTGGACGACGGCAGGCGACCAAATGTACAATAGAAATAATGATCAAGGCGAAACTAGTATCATAGGTTTACGATAGGTACGGATTCTCTATAGAGAGTAAACATCAAAGAAGGATACACAAGAGGCCAAAAGCAACATTACGCTTTCACTAATTCTTCCAAAATTTTGGGGCGGTAACAACAAAATTCGACGCTGTAGTTCCGTGACTGACTTACACAATGAAAGCGCGATGTCTCAGTCGTCTCCAACGGAACAGGTCATTAGGGTAGCCTTGCCGTTTGTTTCAGCCATGATATTTCATCTTACACTATAGTTATAGTTAGACAAAATGCAGTATGCAAAAACTATCTTTGCTTTGAGCTTGCACTTATTGTATTCATAATTAGTTTAAGGTTTAAGTCGTGAAATAAGTATGCTGAAAGTTAATACAGGCGTCCAGAAATACTATCGGTCACCGCCATAGTGCGAATAATTGAGCACCGATCAGATACATCAACAAACGATGTTCACCTGAGCTAGTTGACAAATTATGAAACATCAATTTTTTTTAAGTGGGCATTTGATTGACAGATAGCGCCGCCATTACACCTGACCACCGTAAATACGTTCTAATATAAGATTAGTACGGAGGGGAGTTCGGAAAATCAATGCCTCTTAATGTAGTGGGATGAGCGGCAGAAGCAGGTAAAGAAAACGGAATTTACATTTCATACGCGGCAGGCTGTTGATCTGAACCTTTTTCGTTAAGAGTATTTAGAAGATATGTGTTGACATAACAGATAATACGGTGTGATGTATTTGAATGACGGCATATTATGATATTGACAGATGATCGCACTTAGATCATTCATTCACTCTTATACATTAATAATGCCGAAGTCCTTTTTAAAGCAATCATTCACTTGCTTAATCATAAGTATTATTGGAAATAATTTTATAGGCCGTCACCCAAAAAGTCGGATATGCATTCGACTATAATTCAAAGTGTGTCTTTTGATAAAAAGCCCCACGAAATGCTAATGGTAACAGTTTGAGTCGATCGCATCCAGTCAGGCGGGGTAGGCTTTCTTTCAGATGTAGCTACGTTGTATGAGCCAAATTTATGTATTGAAGCTGGGCCTAGGCCCGTCTTCAAGAAAGCACTACGGATGCGTATATATTTATAAAGGCACGCATTTGTATGATAAATTAACAGTTCATTTACTTTGATGCATCACAGATCTGGCGGGGCATTTCACGCCGTCATAGAAACTGAACTTTAATGTCTCTGGCCGATAGTCTGCTCTTTATATTTCTTTGGGAAACTATAGCGTGAGAAGCAACTGTACGTCTTAACGATAAACCCAAGTTCGAGGTTGCTCATACATTTATCAGATTATCATCGGAAAATAACAAAATTCGAAGCGAGCCGGTATGTGTATGAATGAGTGTCATTTAATTACCAATCAACAAGGAAGGCACAGGTTTCTCAAGCTTTTCAAACAGTAGCTCGGAACGACTCCCGGTCTGAATGTCACGCATATGGCAAGTAGTTTTAAATCGTAGCAGGTAGCTGATAACGAGGTATATGAGTCAGAAACGTCTCTGCATCCTAATGCTCTAAATAGTTTTTTAAACAGAAGCCTAACCAGTATACTCATGAAAATATATTGAGAAACAGTCCGGCCTTTAACTGTACTAGTTGACAGTAACCAGGCTCTAGGAATAGGTGTGCGATGCATCGTGCGATCGGGTTCCACCATCGGCTGTGCTTGATCTAACGATGAGGCTGTGAAGTGAATGACGATAACCGATACCACGTAATTAGTTATGGATAATAAAGGTTGATAAGAATGTTACAAAATATTGGCATTGAAAAATTGAACCTCTTATACTTTTTTTTTTATGTGTGTACTAACATATGACCTATCACAGCTAACAATGTACTATTCGTAACCGGTCCAACATAGCGGTTGTCAGGTTAATTTCGTAGTCATGTTTCTCCTGTAGTAAAGCCATCATGACATAGATATCATTTAAGGTATCATTAAAGTGATCGAGTCAGGATCTCTGCCTTGATTGTGAAGCCAAAGGTATGCATACTTTATATATATATATATATATATATATATATATATATATATATATATAATATAATACATATTGCATACCCATTTCGAGCCAGCTGATTAAAGATAAATAGTAGTTCTACATTTTTAATTTACACTATTGGATTTACTACAAATTCTTAATTGACTACGTTTTCTTCATCTTTAACGTAAAATTTTCAGCTATAGGCGTATCTACTTAAGGTTACAGCTGGTATCATATAAACAACGGCTGGGCCAACAAAATACTGAAACAAGTTCAGGTTACGTAGAATTGTTATGTATCGTGACAGTTGTTCAAGATAATCAATATCTTTTCAGAACTATCTGTAAAACTAGTTGTCCTCCAGGTAGACTATCTAGCGATTCAACTAACAACGGTTGACGATACCGTACTTGATGATAGTGATCATTTGCAACAGGTAAAAACTACTTCAAACAAAGAGAATATCGCTAGTTAGATTTCGAGAAAGCAGCAGTTGATCTGTTAAGTTAGTGGAACTTGTAGTTGAACCGATATGTTCTGGATCAGGTCGCAAAAGAAGCTCCGAAAGGACTTATATTTTCAAACACGAATACCCGATAGTATTGGGCACATGTTATAGTTGAATCTTGTTAGTTCAAGATCTTGCTTGATATCGGCAAACAGTCCTCGAATTTATTCTATTTTTACTTTCGCAATACAGGTAATGATTTTCAAACAATTACGTCTTTTTCATGTCATATCCATAACCTTGCTTTAGTTGTGCATAAAAAGTATCAACATTTCGCCATGAAAATGTTTTGGTATCGCATGGTACAATTGACTCCCTTTGCAAAACTGTCGAACCCTAAAGAATGAAACTCGGATTTCGAAATACCCTATATATATATATTTTACATATACAGAGTGTACATACACACACACACATGTATATATACGTCTCTGCTTTCATATATAGCACTAATTACCTGTATTTATAACGGACAGTGTTCGTTCCAAATGATAATGCGCGGAAGCTTCCTTGAAACAGTAATCCTGCTTGGACAAACTACTAATATAAGCGCTTGTGTATATTTAATATATTTATTACTGTAAGGGTTAAAAGGTTTCAGTTGCTATCTTCCGTAATGCTCAATGTTTTTGGTGGGAAAAAGTTTAAAGTATATTACGAAAAGTGAGTATATATATATATATATGTAAAAAAAACTGACGAATGACATTCACGATATAAACAAGGTAATTCAGCTGAAAATAAAAGCTTAATTTTTTTAAGGAAAACATTAAGTAACAGTCGGAAATTAGCCTAGGATTTCAAAGCGGTGAAAATAAATTGCCTATCATAAAATGCAGGAACAAGCGCTCGCTGTTATTTTATGTTACCTTGCAAATTTAGGTGCAGTACGTGCATATATTTCAGTCACACACAGCGTTCAATGCGAAATGACATACCAAATTTGATTCTACGAAAGTATCAGTTAACATTTACCAGAGACAATTTTTTTAAGATTAATAGTTATAAACGAAGATCATGTGGAGATGAACAGTTCAAGGGCTTTTATGATTAAGATATAGAAGGATTTGAGTAACCTTTGTTGTTTTGTATGACTACAGCACCCGCTAGTTCATGAAAAAGTAGGCCAGATAAATGCAGTGAAGATTGAAAATGGGGCAGTAGTCGATACTCAAGACCGTTTAGTTTATTGGCCGACAAACAAAAATGAAAACCTAAACTTTTATCTTTTATCTTACTTATATTGCATATCTTTAGAACTGATCAAAATATATAGCTCCTTAAGTGCTCAGATTATAGTGAATATTATAACTTTCATATACAGGTTTGTATTTTATAGCTAAGGAAAAACCTACTTAAAAAGAGCCTAGTAACACCGTAAACTCAACTATCAGCTTTTTCACACCGATAAGATACTAAAGTGCAGTAGTGTGCAGATCCCGTTGAGCCACCCGAAAAATCAGTTTCCCTGCTAATTAGAAAAGACGAAAGTTTTTCTCCCCATCTGATTTTTATGACCTCTCCAGTATTCTGCAAGGGCATCGCCTCCATCGTTCAAGCTGATCGATCCGACGCACACCTTAATACTTCCGTGTGTCTAATAAAAACGAACATTTTGTGACTTCAGGGAGCTTTTTTGCTGTATCTAGTGGAGCCATAATACGACTACATAAGGCTACAACGATACTTTTTACTACAATATATATAGAAATAACTTATGGTGAACGAAATACATTGAAAGCACTTAGTAGGCTCTTCGGTGTCGAGACGGACAAATTTGTAAATTTATGCTTCAGAAAATACCGCGTGTACCAAACGAACCCATGTGAAACAAAGTTAGCAACCGTTGTGGAACGACAAACAGTAGATGACTTCAAGCAAGACAGGAAGCCATTGGGGGCTGTTCTGTAAATGATATCCAGATGAAAATTCATCGCAGTACGATAAACTAGGCCCTCTGCTCGTTCGAGTCACTGCTCAACCGAGCCCCAAAGACCGAAGGGATCAACGGAAATGGACCATGGTCTGCTCACTGCTGATCACCACGATGAACTGCCAATCGTATACTTGGAAGAGGTCTAAAATGCGTAAGTTTATAGGACGGACACGGAGCGCACACTTTAGGGATTGACGAAGAATGCCGTGAAGCGGGGAAGGTTATGGTGGTATGCTGCTGTTGCCAGTGGAAGATATGCATAACCATGGTAGGTGGGATTGGTGCCATAGCCTGGGTCCAGGCGACCGAACAGAGAAAAAGATGAGGGAGAAGGTGTGTGCGAGCGAAAGGTAGGATAAGCACGAAGAGAAGCAACTCTATCGTAAGAAGGAGCTTTTCAATGGTTATCGTTCCGCTGGTGGCCATTCTGACAGACAAATCAGGTATACAGGTCGCTGACGAGTTAGCTGGCCAAGACTCTCTTTTCTCCTTATCGTTTTCTTTCTCCTTTGCTACCAGCAGCTTTTCGTCGCGTTTGCAGCAGCGCGCCGGCTGTGCGCCGATTTTGTTCGACGGTCACTGCTTCCTCGACCTGCCATAGCCTAGTACGGCCCGGTGTGCCTTAAAGCACCCTAGATAACTCTTAACCATTCGTCCTTACTTCCGTTTTATGTAACCTGCCAGGGGAATGAAATACTATGCGTTCTCTAACCAAAACGTAAGTACTGACGATCATAGCCCTTTATTTCTGCCATACCCACATTGACGGTACTGTATTCATGAAAATGATCTATCGAGTCATTACACCAATATTTGCTTTCTGTCGTCGATAGCACAACTCCTACAACTAGTGCTGCTCCATTAGAACAAAGAATGTTTGCCTTCCCGTGGACGCACCCTAA
This sequence comes from Varroa destructor, assembly GCF_002443255.2. Lineage (NCBI taxonomy): Eukaryota > Metazoa > Arthropoda > Arachnida > Mesostigmata > Varroidae > Varroa > Varroa destructor. Next base: position 5,111,166 of record NW_019211458.1, read on the forward strand.
AGTTTCTAGTTTGATTGAGTATTGCTCCAGATTAGTGCTTCAGCATGGACGATTTCCACTACATCTATCGGAAAACAATATTCGGGTACATCCAAAATGTTGAGTTACGACGCTATGCTATAATTATAATGACTTGGCCCGTGAGATAGGTCATTCCAGCAGACATGCTTTTTATGGGATCTATAGCGATGGATGGATGTTTGTAGGCACAAATAACAGGTATAATGCAAGCAGTTCTGGAGACCAAGTTCAGGATTTCACTAGAAGAAATATATAATTCATGCATGTTGACGGTATCATTAATGTCTGAGTCGTTAAACATCCCTTGATGTTACGATGTGTCATCCGCATACCGAACTCGACTACTATTAGTAAGTGTTTCAAAAGGTATTATATCGCAGAATGCATGTTCTGAGTTTCGTAATGATATTAGAAAAAAAAACGAACTAAACTGGATCAAAACTTAAGGCCACAATAAATCCATTGAGTCAGTAAGGAGTCACAAAGGCGAATCCAGCTGAACCGAGTTCTAAATCCCATCGTCCTTCTCAATTATGTGGGGGCAGGGTGAGATCCGTACAATACATTCAATTGTACTTACAGAGATACATAGAGAGCGGACATGCCTGTTTTTTTTTTACTTTATGCATCGTCGCTGTGCCGTGATCCGGTAATATCGGACATACGGAGTTTCGGGGCAGATGAGATCTGCGAATGCCTTGTTAACGTTTCAACAACCTGCGCCAATATGGTATAGTGGTTAACGAGCCCCAATACTAGCCTCTCCATCCATTTATTATGAAAATGACTCATCATAGATGAAGTTTCCGTTTAAAGCACGATCGAACATAGAACCGCCACTCTTAGGTTGTATGGAAACATTAATACAGTATGCATGTAGAAGGCAGGCAACTGGTTCTAAAAAAAACGAAGATACCCGATAGGACAATCTACGATATTCATTGGTCCATGATGCTAAACGCGGTTCTACTCTATTACATCTATTTACGTTGTAGTATATGCAGCCGATGTAATGGAAACAATAGCAGTCACTACGAATCATACCATTATGAAATACGTACTAGCAGCAGTATAATCTGATAAGTAATCTAATACAACAACGATGAGATTCTCTTGAAGAGACAAAAGACAATGCAAGCATTCGTAATTCTGTTTTAGTTTTACTCTGGCCTGACTCAACACCTTTTTTGTATCAAATATTAATGCGCTGGTGAGTTACCATCATATTTTATTATACATTCGTCGAAAGGAGTTGTGTCCTGAGCATACTGGCAGATTTCGTCATGGAACTTTTTGCTCCATTGCCTACACAATAAATCGATAAAAAAAAATAACCTTTACTAACAAAGACCTGTATTTATGTAGGAACAGTAATGGATGATTTGATAAGTAATTTGACAGAGGCACAACGAAGGCCGATATATCCGCATATAGTGTACCTCCTGAAACTGAATGCGTCTCGATAACCGCTTCAATATAATTATGTTATGAGAATAACGGCTTGTGCCATAGATTTAAAGTACACAGAGCAGACGTTGTTTCACTGGCAGTTTTGTTGTAAAAAAGGAGAGGTAGCTATTGCTGTTTAAACAAAAAATAATCATTGAGAATCTTTTTGCTTTTGGACAAGGGTAGTTAGACTTATTTTCAAGTACTTTTGATTCCGCTGTAGCTCTTAGGCGAAATTTTTGTCTATTTCGATTACGTCTGACAAAACGCAGCTTTGACGCAGAATATAATTTAATAGGAGATTCTTCTAAACTCTCCCTACCGCCGTTGAAATGGCCAGCCTGAATTACGCCAGACACACACCATCTAAAAATCATAGTTCCGCCAACTTATAATTGTTATTGTAACGGTTAACCTGTCGTTCCTTGATAGTAGTTCCAGCCTAAGTCACAGTTTTGCAGATGATGTGCTGTAAAAAAAGTTCAGCTGATTATATGCTCACGCTAAAACGGCTAGGGCTTTTAAGTAGTTCAGATTTTTGTATGGATTCAAAATCAGACAAAGGTTATTCGCAGAACTGCCGTATCCATTCTTTTTGTTTTTTTTTACTGATTTAAATGCAAATGGTTACGACAAACAGATATTTAGCTTTTTGTCATCACCGCCACCTGTCTAAGTTCAAAAACCATTGATTCTACTGGGTGCGAGAATCTTTATCATATATTCTGCAATAATCTCTTTTGGGTTGTCATGGAGTCGTTCTCAATATAACTTTTTTAAAACTTAATATCTAGTTACAGGTGGTTTATGAAAACAGGTAAAGCTGCTTTACTGGGCCATCATTTGATAACTTTCCAACTGCTAAATGCAAATTCGAGTGAACAGACAGCTTCCTGATTCACGGCTATTAATATGAGATTATAATTATAATAGTTCCTATTTAAGAGTCAAGTCCTCGTTGCAGGAGCTTGTTATATTTGGCTTTTGAAGAAAGCTAGAACAAAACAACAGATACCGCATTTGCACTGTCGGTCACCGACAAAATGCAATCCTCTCCGCTGTTATAAATATTATACGAATTCGTCCACAAGATACATTTTAAATCACGAAAAATTCAGTCACAGTAATAAATAGCCACTTTGATAGTTGCCATTGCTTATCGCTAAAATCTTCCCCGTGATGACAACATCTATGTAGTAAACACCACACAGCATTCTCGTTTCTGTCTCGACGCCACGCTCTTCTAGTCTTAACTGTTTAATCTCTTAAAGTCTTAACTGTATAGCGTCTTTTCGGCCACACCTCTTAGCCGATTTCTAACCCTCATGGATGCGTACTGTCTTCCAGTTACCCTGGTGCCCCCATGCTCTCAACAGCGTAATGTAGCACAGGCGTTCCCTTGGCCCGAAAACCTTTACCGGTTAGGTCAGTGCTGGGTATGATATTTCGCTCGTTTGAGTCCCGTAAGCCACATTTCTGGCCTCTTCTCTGAGTAGCTTCGAGAACAAGAGCTTCAGGCTTTCTTCTCGAAGCTAGTCGTTCACGGCTAAACCTGCCATTCTGTTTCGTGCAGACAGAGCCCGCTGCGGTTTCAGTAGTAAGAGCCATATCACCGCCGTTGCTTGGACACCAATAAACTCCAAATTTTGGACGTCGAACCATTATATTTTTTTATAAATAAAATAAGCTTTCGAATTTTGCGCGTTCAAGTAATAGAAAGCCAATACGGGTTACGCGCGAAAAATTTGAAGTTCGCGATTACCCAGGTAATAGCGGCGGGATGGCCCATTACGACCCCGATAATCTGAACCAGTCACTTTTATGCTTTCCATACACAAAGCTTGTCTTTTGTTTTATTCGCGCCTACACTTTTAGTAAGCTTCAAGTTAAACGTTTGCCCACTTGAAAAGTACCATACATCAGCAGATCTGTGACTCGCAGACGAACTCTTTACTGTTGAGATTTCTCTTTTTTTGAGAAAGATCTCCGTAAACATTTTTTGCACAAATTCCAGATTTTAACCCGCGACGTATACAAAACTAGCTTTTGATACTGCTTTACTACAACCTCAGTTATCGCAAAAAAAATTATTTTTTGAGGCAACCTGTACACACTTTTATATTCCATGGTGAAGAAAATAGCAGTTGATGCCACTATATTAAATTTTATATATAATCAGTAAATAAATATAGTAGTAGGTTTTTCTTTTATAATCTTAACTTTAAAGTTTAAAGCTTGTCGTAATCAGATGTGAAAACGTACCGTTATTGGATTGATGTTGGTTGTATAAACGTCACATGTAATAAGAATAGAAACAATGATTAGGTACCTTCAGGTGTTAAGGTACATTCTCGGTTTGTCATTCGCTTGAATATAGTCATGTTGCATATCCACGGCAAAGTACCAAAGCATATACACATGTGACTTCTCTTACTAACCTTCAAACTCTTCATATACTCAGAGGCGCAAAGGCATTTTGACTCTTTTGCAAATCATGCATCTTGCGTTTCTGTTGTATTCAGCGAAAGCAAGATACAACAGCTACAAGTGATCAGAGAATTTCAGAGAAGCGAGACGAGGCGCGACGCGCAGAACACAAAAAAGTACAGAGATACAGGGAGGCAAAGTACAGATGCGTAAACATGTGCCATTGACTAAGGCGAGAAAACGAATATGGCATTCTAGATTTAGTTGTCGATATCGGAAGGACTGCAAAGAACGCACACGCTCACATAACACTTCCATATACACCAAAAAGCGGCGTAGGAAAGAAGAGACGGAGAATAATATCTTTTTGGAATACCGGAGTATATGTGACTGGGTATATGAAGACAGAAGAAAAATCGGCGACGGTACGCATGAGCGACCTTGCCTTTTAGAAAGAGAGGTACATTTTGCAGATTTTGCTTAGCTCGACCAGAGAAACACGAGAGGGGCCAAGCGAAAGAACGAGCAGGTGGATTTTTTGAGATACTGCTATCTTTTTTCTGATAATGATAATGTGCACAATAATAACAACAACGCGCGCAGCCAATGCCAACATAAGCATCAAATGAGAAAGTCGTCCAGGCGGGAGACATGTCGGCCGGCCCTCTCTGTGTTACACACTCGTGCCTGTATATAAGGGCATGTATGTACATTTTTTTGCCAAAGCATTTGTTAAAGTGCGGAGCCATGTACATAGTAACGATCTCATCCTTACGTTTCCATCGTGACGGTGGCTGGTTTTTCCCATTGAACAGGACGAAAGCAACTGTTCTCTATGACGACCCTGAAGAAACAGGACCCAGTATGAATATGAAGGCACTTCTATTATACCATCCAGCCGCTATCCAATCACCTTACATGTTTGAGTTTTTCAATATCAAATCGTCTCCGACACACAGATGCCGGAAAGGCGCCGACTTCTCAATTCTATGGTCGCGATTTTTGTTTGCTGCTTCTAAACCCTCACCACTCCTTTCGGTTTTACCCGCTTAGTTACAAAAAAACCGAGCTTGTTGCGCCTTTATATCTAATAATGTATCCTGGCTTGTAAGTTTTTACTATCATTAGATGGGAATTTAGATGAACGGGGCCTCTTCCACTGGATTTGATAATTCTGCTGCAGACTAACAAGATTTACATCTAACATGTCTATATTGATTGTGACTTTTTATCACAAAACAAAGCTAATAAAACTATGTTCCGAACTTTTTAGGCTTTAAGGCTAATCAATATCTCACTCAGTTCCTCTCAGTGCAAGGCTGAGTTTATTCCGTAATGTGAGAACGGGGCGAACTCAACGCAAGATTTGTTTGTATCCTCTAGATTGTGCTACATTTTAGACTAATTAGTGTGAATGTTATGCGCACTTGACCGTTGTTTGCTAAGAAGTTTACTGCATGACAAGTAAAGAATATAAGTGATCCACTAGTGACTTCCTCACGAGCTTACGGAGAAATAGTAGGCTAGGCGGTAGAAAGATGATGAAAAAGAGAGACCAAGTGCCATTAATACAATCAAAAGCATCAAAATAACACTATTGGTACTGCGAAGTCAGTTGTCAATTGACAAAGAATTTAAGAGCTTATAGCTCTGCGCTTAAAACTGCGCTACCAAAGAAGATGTCCTCGATAATGACAAAAATGACGTTTACAATTTCGTCTTTGTGAAGGCTAAACCAATACTAGGTCGTTTATTTTGACCTTTACAGACTATTTATTAGAAAATTTAAATATAAAAGAACGCTCTTTAATATAAGAAAAAACTACTTTTTTTTTGCAAAATATTTGACTACAACAACGAATGACACCTTCTGCTTATTTCGGCCCCAATAGCTAATGGTAATGAGTATGAAAACTAATAGAATTAATTTTTCTATAGCTATTCGAAAATGCACCGGTTTCACTTAGCGTTAGTGAAAGCATCCACTTACAGCAGGTATACATTATCTTCTTTTCAAATTCAAATCAGTTGTCAAGAGAACTTATAGTTTAGTATAGTAGTAATACACACAAAGTTGAAAACGTTTCTGAGATTTCACATAGGTTAACTAACAGTTACTTAGGTGCCAGCAAAGAAGATTATAATGTCTTTTACTTTTTTATGAATAACATGATTTGCTAATTCTTTGCAATAGTGCTTCTCGTTCTCATATGTTTTATTCTGTTTTCCACGCACAAATATTGGTAGGAAATGCTTTAATGTGTGATCACTAAAGCCAATCCCAAAACTGAAATGTAAGTAGATGATAACATTTTGATACACAAATAATACCGTATATGTGCCGGCTCATTTCAGTGTCTGGTCATTGTAATTGATTGCGATCGTCTCACTGTGGCATATATATAACCATTTGTGCTTGCCGTATAGTTCTCTGTCGAATCTGTTATTATTTGGAGTGCGACTGGGTAGTCTAGACAAATACGTAAAATTGGGCTGTACGAGTAATCAGTGCAACATCTATGCCACCCGACAAATTGTTGATCTATTTCTTTCAACATTATAAATCTACTTTTACCTTTTCTGTTTCCCATACCTCAGAGAAACTCATTTACTTCCTGGCCAAGGGGAAATAAAGACTGTTTGGATTTTCTAGTCACAAAAGACCTTTTGATTTGCTAGGGCCAACTGAATCGTTTGATGTAAAACTTACGTTGTTCTTCATATGTATTTCAAATGCTCTATGTGACCTAGGAAAATGTACCATTGCCGTTCCAGACACTCAGATTGACTCAGTATGTATTAGAGTCGAACAAGGCTACAGTTAACTGCGATACACTGTTAACTGCTATGGAAAAGCAGAAATAGATGCAACTTTTTTTGAAGAAGAAAGTTAATCAAATCAATTTCTTCAATCAAATCTAGTTAAACGCTGTAGTACTCGGCGTTAAAGAGGACTAGCTTGCTACTTGACCATTCGATTGATACAGTGTCTATCTCAACTGTACCAAAGGTCAGAGCGTGCGTCTTTTTGACGTTGCCTACAGTTGACGGGCAGCCAGGTGTCACTCAATAGACAGCTTGGTAAAACATTCTAAAGAATCTTTTTTTTCTGTTATATAGCTTCAATTGTAGTACATAAACATTGACAGCGATCCAGCGCTTCTGGGATGTTCCGTGCCCTTTGGCGCTTCGCCTTCCTAATGCTACGCCCATTACGAAAGTATTCTTGTGCTTGACCAAGCATAGACAGACCGGTGCCCTTTTAAAAATCTGGCGCCGAACGATTTGCACAGACAAGAACCGACATCAAATTCGAGAGATTTTTCAAAAAGATCTACAACATGTAGAAATAGGAAGGGGAAAGGGATGGAGTTGAAGGAACTCGCTTGGTCTCTAAATGCCTCCCCGGTGAGTTGGACAAGAAGCACTTTTATGTGTACAGATTGCAACTTACAAGCGCGTTCAACATATACGGGCGAAGTAAAGTAGAGCGCTTATGTTATTTTGCGTCTTTCTGTTGCTCTTTCCGCGTCCCTCTTGTTGACTTTCACTTAATACCCCCATTTCCGGCAAAGATGAACTCTCGGGCTGCGTATTACCTCGTTTCTCGCTTTCCCTAGGTGGATCAGCCTACTAGTACCAGTAACTTGCCAGCAAGCAAGCGAGCCGCTGTCGGGTAACACTCCCTTTGGAGGATCTATTTTGTTTCTTGCGAAGGATAAAGGGAGCAGCCGGAAGGACACGGAAAGCGAAAGATAGTGATGATACAAGCAGCACAAAGCCGACAGGAAAGCGTATGGGAGGAAAAGAGATGGGAATGTCGCAACATTTTGCTGTGCTTTAGGCCATCACAAGTAGCCAGGAAAACGCAGAGCACTCAGCAAAGCAGATAACCGACAGGTATCAATGCGATGCCGGTGTCTAACCGTTGGTTGCATTAGTTCACTCAGACGAGTGGGCTACAGACGATGAGAAAACAACGAGAAGACGAACGTCAAAAAAATGTAGGTGCTTCTGTCACGTTGCGTTCTTTCTTATTTTTTTTTACTATTCGCAGTTAGCGTGAGGCAACGAATCGGCGCCGACGAAGAGGCAGAATCCTATTGAAGCTTGCCAATGATTTATCCAAATTCGCGCCCATTCCTGACCTTCTTTCCTTATTTCCTGCGTGCTTGCTTCTTTCGCTTCACTTTAATCCCTTTTTTTTTATTAGCAATAACCACCACCGTCCAATACAATACAAATAATCCTTAATTGTTAGTCAAGGAGGCATGTATGCGTGTGAGGGTAGGTGGCGACATACATAAAAGTACTTTCCAAACTATATTAATACGCTACTTCATTAGGCGTGCTTGCAGAAATTATTATCAGTCTTTTTCAGAATCTCTGTGCCTTTGCTCGACATTATAGCACTTATGTTACGATGGTCGCTCGAAATTATTAACTGGGAACTCCAAAAGAGTGGTTACTAAAATCGGTTCAACACTTGCTTATCATAAAAATATATTTTTGCTGTAAGTAGCAGTAACTCTTTAATCACTGATTTCTACACGCTCATAGCAGAAATATGACATAAAAATCAGATTTTCGGCATTTCGATAAAATTAATGGTCGCTTTTTGCACGAAATCGTCAGATGTCCCAATCGTCTCCAATGAAAGACGAAGACTGTTGTTTCCGTTTTGATGCTGATATTAAAAAACTGGCTATTTTTCTATCAAATAAAGTCTCCTACGAAGTCTTCCATATTCAGCACGGTGGATATTATCGCTGAATCGCTGAGAACTCTTCGTAGTATGAATCAAATTTATTGTAAATACATTAAAAGAATCAATAAACTCTAGTTTAAATTATTTTCACATCAAACTTTTGTAAAAACGAAAAATCCACTACGTCTGCCCGAAAACAGTTCGGTAATAACTCCTACGCAAATAGTAAATTAACTCTGGTGATTGAACATCCTTGAAACCTGTTTGTGTTTCAAAATAACACGAAAATTGAAGAATAACTAATACGATATGCGATTAATAATAAAAATAATAGGAAGAAGAGTAGTACATGTAGAAGACCTAGAAAAATATTAAATATATAGAGCTATAGAGCTCTTGATTTCGTTATGGTACATGCCTAACGGTATATATCAAATATTTCGTGCTTTCTGAGGTTAACGACACCGATTTGAAGTAGAGTGTTCGGCAGGTGTTGCAAGCACAATATTACCTTGCGATACCCACCAGACTCCATTAGATGACACATTTTTGCACTATTCGTAGGTTTTCGCCCTGTTTTTTGCCTACTGTCGCAGGAAAGAGTTGCGAGCCCCACTACATCTCGCGGTAAGGAGCGACAGCAGTTTGCGGTATTCTACGGAAAAAGCACACCTCTGTCACATTGATGTGGGTGTCACTGAATAAGGACTGCGAAGCAGCAGCGTTTTTCAAGACTAACATTGTGTTCTAGATATTAATTGAGAACCTGTCAGTCAGAAAAGAAAGGAATAATGTCTTGCCATTGAGAGAGGTAAAGTAGAATAGATCAGTTGCGTTTTTAACTACGTAAGCAGGTTCATATATATCAATGCTACTCCAATCGCAAAAATCCAGTCGAGGCGAGTGGAATACATATATCGGAAAGACTATAT